>NW_016107315.1:8863509-8875149 GCF_001604975.1 Cebus imitator
AAAAAAAAAAAAAAAAAAAAAAAAAAAAAAAAAAAAAAAAAAAAAAAAAAAAAAAAAAAAAGAGGAGGGATGGGGATGGTGGGAATGAGTGTTGCTTACAGAGAGTGGTCAGAACAGGCCTCTCTGAGGAGCCAACATCTGAGCAGAAATCTACAGGAAGAGAGGGAGCCAGCAAGACAGGAATCAGAAAGAAGAGCATCAGGCAGAGGAAACAGCATGGGAAAAGGCCGTGAGTTGAGTTTTCTTGGTGTGTTCATGAAACAGTAGGGAACCCCAGGATGTCTGGAACAGAGCAGACGAAGGGAAGCAGGGAAAGTGCAAGAAGATGGATCAGAGAGATGCTGGAACCACAGCTTAGGAACGGATGCCAGCCAATAGCGCAGGCAGAATTCTCCACCAGTAGGCAGACTCACTGAGTCAGCCAACACGAGCACGGGCCACCCTTTGCCCTGGCTGGCCCTCCAGGTCCCTGCTGGGCTGGAAGGAAGAGCACAAAGTGATCATGGTTGAGAAAGGTGGCGAGACTTCAAATTTTCTTTCTTTTTTTTTTTTTTTTTTGTAGAAGTAATATTTGCACAGTTTACATATGAAAAATGCAGAAAAGAATAATGATGCAGAGGCAGAAAAGACATCAGGTAGCTGGGATTAGAATTGTTTCCTCACTGCTTTCCAACTTTTGTATAAGGCTGTTATGATACATTTATTAAAAATACGTCTTTAAAAAGGAACTCAACTGAAAGTTTATTTTCTCAAAATAAAATAGAATTGTACCACATACTTGTTTAACTTATGATGACTACTGCTATGAGATGAGATGCCTCTGGCTCTTTTTTTTAAAAAAAAAAAAAAAAAAAAGCAAAGAAAAGAATTTTTGAGATGAGAGAGACTGTACTGATATCTTGGCTTTGCCACTAACTGCTGTGGGGCCTCAGCAGGTGATTTACCTCCTCTGAGCCTCGGTTTTCTCATGGTGAGAAAGGTATCACATCTATGGGATTGTTGTGAAGATCAGAGATGATGATGTGTGTGTCAACATCTGGCATGTGGGAAGTACTAAACTAGCGGTAGCTAGTCAGAGCTGCTCAGAGGTAGGCAAATTTGTTCAATCAACAAGTATTGGCCGGGTACAGTGGCTCACACCTGTAATCCCAGCACTTTGGGAGGCCAAGGCAGGCAGATCATTTAAGGTCACGAGTTCGAGACCAGCCTGGCCAACATGGTAAAACCCTGTCTCTACTAAAAATACAAAAATTAGCTGGGCGTGGTGGCACATGCTTGTAATCCCAGCTACTCAGGAAGCTGAGGCAGGAGAATCTCTTGAACCCCAGAGGTGGAGGTTGCAGTGAGCCAAGATCGCGTCACTGCACTCCAGCCTGGGCAACAAGGGCAAAACTGTCTCAAAAAAAAAAAACACAAAAAAATCAGCCGAACGTGGGGGGCTTCCAGACTTCCACACCAGTGGCCCCTGGCAGATGCCCAGATGTTCAGCTGCTCCTGCAAACCAGTCCTCAAGCCTCCCATATGAGAAATGGGATTTGTCAGGGAGACAGCCAGGAGAAGAGTTATTTTCCCCACTTCGCGGTCCTCCTCCAAACACACACTCATCACAAATGCCACAGCCTCCCGTGACTTTGATGTAGCTGAACCACTGGCTTCTAGCTGCTGCTTTTCTCTGTCCTATTTTTATGATTCTTTTGTGATTCTTCCTTATTTCTCAGTCTACAACATATGGTAATAATGTCTTAATTCCACCCACATAATAAGAGAGAACTAAGGAATTGCAGTACCTGCCGCACTCTGAGGTCGTTGGATGAAAGGAATTCAAATAACTCAGAGAGATCTTTTTTTAAAGTTATTATTTCAATAGGCAGTATAAGGAAAAATTAGCTAAGACTGGGGAGAAACATAGGAAATGAAGAGAATGAAATGACCATGCGTCATTGCTAATAATTTTCTTTGAAGTCCTCAATTATTGTGTTCTAACAATACTGTCCATGTAGAAAAATGTGCTATCCCTGTTTTATGGACAAAGATTTATCAAATCCTTCCATTCATTTTATAAATATTACAGGACTTGGGGAAATGGAAGGGGCCTCATTTGCCTTTCTTCCATAAACCTGATATGAGGAATGTCTAGGTGGTTCTGTCCGTCTCCGTTCTCTAAGCTGCTGCCCACGTCTTGTTGAATTGACTCAGTCTATTGAATTAACTCCCTCATTCCTCAGCTATTTATTGAATCTCTATTGTGTGCCATGTGCTACTCCATTGAACAAAACAGGTAGTTTTGCTTTGAGGGACCAGGTATGCAAATAAAGGAAGATACATTAAACAAAGAAGAAGCACAACAGTATGTCAGCTGATAAGAAGGACTGGAAAGAAGTAGGACAGTGCTTAAGAGGCTGTAGAGGAATGGGGAGGCCGTGCGCGGTGGCTCACGCCTGTATTCCCAGCACTTTGGGGAGCTGAGGCAGGTGGATCACTTGAGGTCAGGAGTTTGAGACCAGTCTGGCCAACATGGAGAAACCCATCTCTACTAAAAATACAAAAATTACCCAGGCGTGGTGGTGGGTGCCTGTAATCCCAGCTAGTGGGGAGGTTGAGGCCGGAGAATCACTTGAACCCAGGAGGCGTAGATTGCAGTGAGCCAAGATTGTGCCACTGCACTCCAGCTTGNCTCCAGCTTGGGTGACGGAGTAAGACTCTGTCTCAAAAAAAAAAAAAAAAAAAAAAAAAAAAAAAAAAAAAAAAAAAAAAAAAAAAAAAAAAAAAGAGGAGGGATGGGGATGGTGGGAATGAGTGTTGCTTACAGAGAGTGGTCAGAACAGGCCTCTCTGAGGAGCCAACATCTGAGCAGAAATCTACAGGAAGAGAGGGAGCCAGCAAGACAGGAATCAGAAAGAAGAGCATCAGGCAGAGGAAACAGCATGGGAAAAGGCCGTGAGTTGAGTTTTCTTGGTGTGTTCATGAAACAGTAGGGAACCCCAGGATGTCTGGAACAGAGCAGACGAAGGGAAGCAGGGAAAGTGCAAGAAGATGGATCAGAGAGATGCTGGAACCACAGCTTAGGAACGGATGCCAGCCAATAGCGCAGGCAGAATTCTCCACCAGTAGGCAGACTCACTGAGTCAGCCAACACGAGCACGGGCCACCCTTTGCCCTGGCTGGCCCTCCAGGTCCCTGCTGGGCTGGAAGGAAGAGCACAAAGTGATCATGGTTGAGAAAGGTGGCGAGACTTCAAATTTTCTTTCTTTTTTTTTTTTTTTTTTGTAGAAGTAATATTTGCACAGTTTACATATGAAAAATGCAGAAAAGAATAATGATGCAGAGGCAGAAAAGACATCAGGTAGCTGGGATTAGAATTGTTTCCTCACTGCTTTCCAACTTTTGTATAAGGCTGTTATGATACATTTATTAAAAATACGTCTTTAAAAAGGAACTCAACTGAAAGTTTATTTTCTCAAAATAAAATAGAATTGTACCACATACTTGTTTAACTTATGATGACTACTGCTATGAGATGAGATGCCTCTGGCTCTTTTTTTTAAAAAAAAAAAAAAAAAAAAGCAAAGAAAAGAATTTTTGAGATGAGAGAGACTGTACTGATATCTTGGCTTTGCCACTAACTGCTGTGGGGCCTCAGCAGGTGATTTACCTCCTCTGAGCCTCGGTTTTCTCATGGTGAGAAAGGTATCACATCTATGGGATTGTTGTGAAGATCAGAGATGATGATGTGTGTGTCAACATCTGGCATGTGGGAAGTACTAAACTAGCGGTAGCTAGTCAGAGCTGCTCAGAGGTAGGCAAATTTGTTCAATCAACAAGTATTGGCCGGGTACAGTGGCTCACACCTGTAATCCCAGCACTTTGGGAGGCCAAGGCAGGCAGATCATTTAAGGTCACGAGTTCGAGACCAGCCTGGCCAACATGGTAAAACCCTGTCTCTACTAAAAATACAAAAATTAGCTGGGCGTGGTGGCACATGCTTGTAATCCCAGCTACTCAGGAGGCTGAGGGAGGACAATGGCTTGAACCTGGGAAACAGAGGTTGTAGTGACCCAAGATCATGCCATTGCACTCCAGCTTGGGCGACACAGCAAGACTCCATCTCAAAAAAATAAAAAAGCAAAACAAAAGTATTTACTGAGCATCTACCCTGAGCTAGGTGCTTTTCCCATTGTTTAGTAAATAACTTCCTTGCTATCTTCTGTTCTCAAATTCCAAAAAGATAGCAAATCAATCTAGAAAGTAGGATCTGTGTTACTATCTGAAGGGTAATTACATTCTGAATGAGGGCGAGGTGACGGAGTCCTCAGCACGGCACCTGCTAGAGAAGTGGGCAGAATGCAGGTTGCTAGGATGCAGGGCTTCAGTGGCGCAACTCTGCAGGGAACTGCTTGGCTCCCCAAATAGATCTCTTGTCTTTTCCCTTTGCTGCTGCCTTCCCTGCTGCACAGAAAAGCCAGGAGTGTCTCAAGAAAGCCCAGGTAGCCCCTGCATACCCCCAGAGAATGTCATCTGCAGTCACAGGCAGCAGCCTGGCTCAAAACACACCCCTTGAAGACTAGGCCTCTCTCAGCCCTCAGGATCACTTGATACTCCTGTTCTTCAGCATTCACAGCCACATGGCTTAGATTAAAACAGTTCTGCCAGATCACCCAGCAGATTCTGCTCCTGACATGCAAAGGCTGAAAGGAGAAGTCATTTTTATTAAAAGCAGGAAAATTTCACATTGTTCTCCCTTTTTGCACAAAAGACAGGCTTAAATGAAAGTGAAGTCCCATCCCCTTGGGTAAATTAACTCTTTCTGTAGGAACCAAGTGCCATTCTAGGCAGCCAACTTGGGCTGTGCTGATAGTATCTAAATCACAGCAATCACCACGTGGGAACATTTGGGGACAGATAGACACTAGGTTGGGACTGTTATCACAGCTGTCCTGCAAGGAGGTACCACCCACACCCCAACTCAGATGGAGAAACCAAGGCCAAGTCAGAATAATGGCTTTCGGGCTGGGCGAGGTGGCTCACACCTGTAATCCCAGTACTTTGGGAAGCCAAGGCAGGCGGATCATGAGGTTAGGAGTTCGAGACCAGCCTGACCAACATGGTGAAACCCCCTCTCTACTAAAAATAAATTAGCTGGGTGTCGTGGCGCATACCTGTAATCCCAGCTACTCGGGAGGCTGAGGCAGAAGAATCGCTTGAACCCAGGAGGCAGAGGTTGCAGGGAGCCAAGATCGTGCCACTGCACTCCAGCCTGGGTGACAGAGTGAGACTCCCATCTCAAAAATTTAAAAAAACAGACAAACAAAAAAAGAATAATGGCTTGCTTAGCTGGCAAGAGGTGGGATAAGTTGGGAGCTTTATTTTGAAGCTGTTTTTGCAATATTCTCAGTCCCATTTTTACTTATTGTTAGAAAACAATGGACAAAAGCTTCCAGAAAAGTAATCAGCCAGGATGCCTAGCAATGTAGCTGGATTCTTAGCAGACCTTTCAGAAGGATTAGCTGGCTTAGAGGGAGGGCCGTTTGGTTGACGCCTGTCTCTGCTCCCTCCAACCCTCCCCTCTCCGAATCAGGAATACTTGGTGCTCATGGAGTACAAGGGTTTCAAGCTAAAATAAAATAGATAATAATTCATTAATTCAATATACATGTTTCCTAAAGAATGATGAGAATGAGAAGGGTCCATGAAGTTTGTTTCCAAGTGTGAGGGGCCGAACTACTAGGAAAGTGCTTTTCAATATAATTATGACAAATCTGATCTCTTGACACGTTATTCTTGGCAGCCCTCCTCCCGTATATTATCCCAAAGGGGATGAACTGCCTGCTTCCTGACGTTCTAACCTACAACTTGGGTTCTAACCTGCAACTCTTTCATGAACACGTGTTCACCCGACCTGTCAGGACCTGTGTCCTCCCAGTCAGGACCCCCAGGCGGCAGAGCTTCAGGGCTCACATTCCCCCCCAGCCAGCCACTCTCCACTCGAAACTCCACAGAGCTCTTGGAATTTTCCTCGCTTGCTGTGAGGAGAACCCCAAGTGAGTCTACTGTGCTGGAGCCATAGATAACCAGCTAAACTCTACAGATTCGAGATAAGAGACGCCGTGAAAAGGCAGAAAGAACTACTGGCGCAGAGTTGTTTCTGGCTCGTGGATTGGCCTAACAATGCCCTTTCCCCTCTCTCGGCCTCAGTTTCCCTTTCTGTAAAACAAAGGAGGTTTGGTAGCGCTAAAGCGAGACAGCTCAGCTCCCCTAACAAAAGGATGGTTTCCGGGCCCTCTAGCCTCCCCCCTGAGGACGCGATTCACCCAGACCGCGGGGGTGCCAGGGGTGCGTCCGCAGGTTTCCCCGCCCGCCCGCACGCACGCAAGAACCCCAGGCGATCCGCTCTCCGCCGCGCCCCCGCACCCAGCCCTGCTTCCCTCCCGCCCGCACGCGGTCCGGCCCCGGCGATTCCTCTCCCACCCCCGGCGCGAGGAACCCTGCCCTCCCCAGACTCCCCCGAGCAGAGCGCGCGGAGGGCGGGGCAGGGCGGGACGGGGCGGGGCGCGCGAGAGGCGGAGCCGAGCCGGGGAATCCTGCTCTGGGCGAGCACCCGGCCCCGCACAGCAGCCCGGCTGTCCAAGGGCCCCGGCGCCGGGGGCGGCGGGGAACCCCAGACGCAGCCGGGTCTGGAGGGATCCCAGCGCCTAGCCAGCCGCCGCCACCGCCTCCGCGCCGCCCCCGCGGGCTGGCAGGCGCTTGCACTGCGCCCGGCCGCCGGCTCCCGCGGTCCCACAGTCCGCTCGCCGGCCCGTCGCCCGCTCGCCATGCAGCCGCCGCCTGCCCCGCGCGCGTAGGCGCCCGCAGCAGGCCATGCTACCCCTGCTCGCCGCGCTGCTGGCCGCCGCCTGCCCGCTGCCGCCCGCCCGCGGCGGGGCCGCGGACGCGCCCGGCCTCCTCGGGGTGCCACCCAACGCTTCAGTCAACGCGTCCTCCGCGGGCGAGCCCATCGCCCCGCGGCTGCTGGCCTCTGCGGCCCCCGGGCCCCCGGAGCGCCCGGGCCCGGAGGAGGCGGCGGCGGCGGCGCCGTGCAACATCAGCGTGCAGCGGCAGATGCTGAGCTCGCTGCTCGTGCGCTGGGGCCGCCCGCGGGGCTTCCAGTGCGACCTGCTGCTCTTTTCCACCAACGCGCACGGCCGCGCCTTCTTCGCCGCTGCCTTCCACCGTGTCGGGCCGCCGCTGCTCATCGAGCACCTGGGGCTGGCGGCGGGCGGCGCGCAGCAGGACCTGCGCCTCTGCGTGGGCTGCGGCTGGGTGCGCGGCCGCCGCCCCGGCCGCCTCCGGCCCGCCGCCGCCCCCAGCCCCGCCGCCACCGCCGGGGCGCCCACCGCGCTGCCCGCCTACCCCGCGGCCGAGCCGCCCGGGCCGCTGTGGCTGCAGGGCGAGCCGCTGCATTTCTGCTGCCTAGACTTCAGCCTGGAGGAGCTGCAGGGCGAGCCGGGCTGGCGGCTGAACCGTAAGCCCATCGAGTCCACGCTGGTGGCCTGCTTCATGACCCTGGTCATCGTGGTGTGGAGCGTGGCCGCCCTCATCTGGCCGGTGCCCATCATCGCCGGCTTCCTGCCCAACGGCATGGAGCAGCGCCGGACCACCGCCAGCGCCACCGCAGCCACCCCCGCCGCCGTGCCCGCGGGAACCACCGCCGCCGCCGCCGCCGCTGCCGCCGCCGCCGCCGCCGCGGCCGTCACCTCGGGGGTGGCCACCAAGTGACCCGCTCCGCTCCTCCCTGTGTCCGTCCTGTGTCCGCGCGCGCGGGCGCCTTTCCCGCCGGAGAATCGGCCGGTGTGCTTCTTGCTGTAGTTATCGTTCGTTCCTCTTCCCGGGACGGGGCCGCCGAGAGGCCCCAGCGCCTTTGAAAAGCAAGGTTTGTGCTGCGCTTCCAGTTCCGAGAAGCAGGTGTAAGCCCTTGGACTGAGGGTGGGATCGCAGCTCCGAAGACCGAGAGGAGGGAAATGGGGCCCTTTCCCCTCGATTGCATCCCCCTGCCAGACTCCCTCCCCGCACCCACGTGCCCTAGATTCATGGCAGAAAATGACCAAATCCTGTGTATTTGTTTTATATATTTAATAACTGTTTTAAATGAAAGTTTTAGTAAAAAAAAAAATACAAAACAAAAAGATTAAATTGCTATTGCTGTAGTAAGAGAAGCTCTTTGTATCTGAACATAGTTGTATTTGAGATTTGTTGTTTTTTAATTTATTTAAAACTGGGGGGGGGGGGAGGGCACGGGAAGGATTTAACACCAATATATTGTTACCGCTGAAAATGAACTTTATGAACCTTTTCCAAGTTGATCTATCCAGTGACGTGGCCTGGTGGGCGTTTCTTCTTGTATTTATGTGTTTTTTTGGCTTTTAATACAGACATTTTCCTCCAGAGATGTGTATGTAGCTTTTTCTTTGTTTGATTTGGGAAAGGCAATCCAAGAATTGCAAGATGTTACCCTAAAGCAGGAGCGAGGGAATCTCGGAAAAGTTAGAGAAGGGTAATTTCTGTCTCCCTTTCCTGGCTGTGAAAGATGGGAGATGGAAACCGTATTATTTGCCCTGATGGCGATTATCTTGCATCTCACCACACTAGTCCCCAGTGCCCACCCACCCCCACCTGTCACCTCTACCTGTCACGGTGGCAAAACACAGTTTTATATTATTTAACATTTCACTCGCTGTTCCAAGCTCTGCAAAACACCCAGGCGAGTGTCAAAATGGTAAAATCAGTAGTTCCTCTGAGCTCGGATGGCTTTCACTAAACTGACTCACTTTAAAAGGCACATAGATTTCTTTTCATATGCATGAACTTTAGCAGATGAGCACATTCCAAAAGCTGCTTTTAAAACCTATTATTTTGGCATTTCAATTTTTTAAAAAGATAAACTCTTGGGGGATAAGTAGTTAATGATCACAAGACTTTCTTTACTCTTGGTTTCCATGTTACAGTGTCTGCTGTGTAGTAGCTCCAGATTCTTCCAGGCTTTCAGAAGAGTAAGAAAAAAGTCCTTAAAGAGACTTAATATTTAAAATTATTTTAAAAGCCTTTTTAAGAGACTTTGAAAGCTGCTTTCCCTTGTTCCATCTCTTCCTCATTTTTCCAAGGATATTTGAGATTGGTCTAGAGCTATAGTTCTCAAAGCGTGGTCCCTTGACCAGCAACATCAGAATCACCTGAAAACTTGGAGACGCAAAACTTAGGCTCCACCCAGCACCTATAGAATCAGAAACTCTGGGATAAGACCTAGCAATCTGTGTTCTTACATGCCCTCCAAGGCATTCTGATGTATTTCCAGTTTGAGAACTGCTGCGTTCTAGTGGAATGGAACCCTCAAATGTAGGTTGCCTCCTTTTATCTTGAGATGTCTTGTTACACCAAAGAAATGGGATGCTTATTTTCCCAGGAATCTGGCTGAAGGAGAGGCTGGGTCATTGCCCCGAAGCTTCAGCTGCTCCTCTGGCTCTTTGAGGTCCTAAGATATCTGTAGCAGGGACCAGCCCCTGAGAGGGGAGAGGGTGGCATATTCATCTCTGTAGGTCGTAAACGTTACTATTTTCCAACCCTGTGGTAACTAGCAAGAGAAAAATCAATAATTTCACTAACTTTGATCAATTTTAACATAATCATAGCATTTATAACTCTGAAGGCACATTATATATTCTTTGTACCACACACATGTAATCACTCTCCCTGCTTTTTTCCAAGATGGATACTATGGCTCAGAGAGGTTGAGCATCTTGTCTACACTCACACAGCTACACAAGGCAGAACTGAGGCTAAATCCAGGATTTCTGCCTCCCTGAATGCTATTGTTCATGACTAGAAATTTCTTTTCCCAGGAGAATTAGGAGCTCACTGCTCAAGGTCCACCCTTTTGTTGACCTACCCTGGCCACTGTCAGATTTTGTGTAGCTACAAATCCAAAGGAACTGTGCTTGTTTCAGCAGCACATATACTAAAATTGGAACAAATCCAAAGGAACCTGATAGCATTAATTTTAAATGAGACACTCAGGCACTTAATGGAACTTTATATATGTGAGCCCTAATGGCTACCTTTTGATTAGGAGGTGGCGAAATATCAACATCTTTTGATTTTCAGAATTGCCAGTGGAGTCTGCATGTGTGCATGTGTGCTCTGGGCTCTGTGTGTGTGTGTGTGTGTGTGTGTGTGTATCACTGATGGACTGGTCAGTCCTAGAAAGTGAGGGCACAGCCTGTAGGTCCTTTTGATCTTGTTCAGTTGGAGTGGTCCACTGGGTAAAGGAAGTCAGGCCTGGATAAGCTTAGCTGTAGGTCTGTATTTTCTAGTCAGTTTGATTTGCATCATCTCAGTAGTGAAATGCTTCCAAGTATGTAATTTACTAAAGGGTTACTCAGGAGTTCTTTTCTGACAGAAAGGAAGCGTGCCATTTTAGCCAGTGTAGATGTGCACATGGCACCCCCAGATTCCAGCCCATTCATAAAGCTTCGTGGGGACAGCTTGAGTTGCCAATGATACAGCTGAGTCCCCAGGATAAATCATCATTCTCAGTTATTTTTGCTTCTCCTGAGAGAAAGTTTACGCCTGGGGAGGATGCATATCCTTATTGTGTAATATCCAGCTGCTGCCAAAGGCTGCCTTTCTGAGTTTTCTACATCATCAAGAGAGCTGCCCCCAGACCCAGATCTGAACACTTTAGTCTCCTTTGGGGCTTGCCAAAAAGACCACCCTACCCAAAGCCACACCTCCTACCTGGGGCACCACATCCAATGACTGATTAACACAGGGCAGAAAGACCCAGCCCTCTGGCCACAACCTGGGACAGCTCTGAAGGGTCCTCCACCTACCCTCCAGCACCCACGCCTCTTCCATTCAGGACTGACTCCCCTCAGGGCTGGCTGAGGTGTCCATGGAGACTGCATGGAGTTGAGCTACTCCCTCTGTCCATCGTCTGTCTCCTTCCATTCCTTTCCTTCCACAGGCCTTAATCTACACTCCTTAATAAGCCTCTTGCACACTGATCTCTGTCTCACAGCCTGCTTCTTGAGGAACCCCACATGTGACAGGCAATTTGCCTAGTGACATGCAGAGTTGTTCTAGCCATGTGGTCATTAGGCACATATGAGGAGCACATCACATAAATGCTTCTCATTTGCATTTCTTTTACACAGATCACACATTTCCAGTTTTTCTCTTCCATCTGGATCATTCCCTAGTAACGAGAATCGATGATACGGGAAATTTCCCCTAATGTCACTTCTTGTTTAATTATCACTTTTTGTTGATATACACATCAAAGGAGGATGCCTCATTTCTTTCCCCCTCACATCACCTTATCAGTTAGGATACGACAGGTTATGCTGCAGTAATAAGCAATCCCAGCTTCTAGTGGCTTGTGAAAGAAAGGTTTACTCCAGGTCGGGCATGGTGGCTCACACCTGTAATCCCAGCATTTTGGGAGGCTGAGGTGGGTGGATCACCTGAGGTCAGGAGGTTTATTCCAGGTTGAGCACAGGGGCTCACACCTGTAATCCCAGCACTTTGGGAGGCCGAGGTGGGCGAATCACCTGAGGTCAGGAGGTCAGGAGTTTGAGACCAGCCTGGCCAACATGGTGAAACTCTGTCTCT
>NW_016107315.1:8875345-8887988 GCF_001604975.1 Cebus imitator
AAAAAAAAAAAAAAAAAAAAAAAAGGAAAGGTTTATTCCTTGCTCGTGTTGCATGTCCAAAGGTGGCAGGAGTTCTGCACTTTGGAATCATTCAGGGATCCAGGTTATGGGGACTCTGACTCAACAAGGTGGCCACCATCATCTAGGTAGAAGGAAGCAAATTCTGGAGGGTCTCACACTGGCAATTCAGTAATTCAGGCAGGAAGTTACATCCTTTCTGCTCATGATGAGAACTGTCATGTGGCCCCAGCCATCACGAGGAGACCCAGGAGTTCACATTTCCCAGTGGCCAGAGGAAGAGGAAAAACTGGCATCAGTGAGCAGCATCAATGTATTAATGATAACCACGACTTCCAGCACGGCCATGTCTGTGAGACCTGTGGGCCACCCAGAAGAATTCCAGGACTTGGTTTGGTGAGTAGACAAAGGATCATTCTAGAAGAGTTGGCTCTAGACCCTCCTCTTCTGACACCCACACCACCTGGCCATGCTGGAAGCCATCTGCCATTCTGGGGCATCTTACAGACCATGGTGGTATCAGCCTGGTAGTTTTCCAAAGTTAGAGGAGAGGGGATCCCTAAGGAACTTAATCTGGAAGATTTGCACTCTGGATCCCCATGGTCTAGGAATCTTGAGGGAATTGGAGAATAGTTAGAATTAAAATGGGGAGAACAGAGAGTGTGTCAGAACAAGCATCTCAGCTCTCCTGGCCTCACTCCTCCTCCAAACGTATTAACATCAGGGGCAGGAAGAGGGTGGGTCTTTACTCTCCTATTCTCTCCTTTCACTGGGGGCCAATATCCTTCATTTCCCAGCTAGACGAAGAGGTTTTGAGCTAAAAGGATTGGGAGAGTTAAGAGCAATGTAAATGATACTTCAGTTTACAGCTAAGTGTTTTCCTCAGGCCAGAGAAGCCACTAGGAAAAGGTGGGGATGACAGAGGTGCCCTTGTGTGCACGTTGCCATGGGTGCTCAGTGGGGCCTGTTCCTGACTTCCCTCTGGTCTCTTGCTGGTAGACCTTCTGTTCCTGCCACCACCCCAGGGCAGCCCTGCTCTTTAGACAGTGCCTTCACCCTTCCCAGCTCTGCTGTGCCTCTTCTGGGACATCTCTCCCAGTGCAATACAGGGTTCATTCTGGGCTGGAATGTCGAACCCCTTCACCATGTGTGAGACTGCTGGGGAACAAGCCTTCAACCAGAGCGCAGGTTTCTTGCTGCATTCACTGTGAGCAGGCACTTACCAGACATCACTTTCCCTTCTTGGCTTTTCCTTGCTGGGTCTTCGGTTTTAGGGCAAAACTGCTTAGTGCAGGCTCCACACATTAGGAGATGCCTAAAGTCCGCAGATCCTCCTCACCAAGGCTCCGTTCTGCGGGGCTTCTTGTTCTTGGCCTTTACTCTGGTTCTTACCCCAAGTACAAGTTTCCTACTTGCCTCCAGCTCTGAGACATTTTCAAGAAACTCACTCCTCTGGTCCTGCTATCTCCCATCAGCTCTAAGTGACTTAAACTTGTTTTGTTTTGTTTTGAGCCAGCATCTCACTATTGCCCAGGCTAGAGTGCAGTGGCGCGATCTCGGCTCACTGCAACTTCCATCTCCCAGGTTCAAGCCATTCTCCTGCCTCAACCTCCCGAGTAGCTGGAACTACAGGTGACCACCACCATGCCCAGCTAATTTTACACTTTTAGTAGAGACAGGTTTCATGTTGGGCAGGCTGGCCTCGAACTCTAACCTCAAGGGATCTGCCCACTTTGGCCTCCCAAAGTGCTGGGATTACAGGTGTGAGTCACTGTGTCTGGAGAGTAACTTAAGTTTACAAAATTTTTCTCCATTCCCCACACAGTAACAGCGTTCCTGGTCAGCTCCTGCTGTTTTCTCTAAAGCCAAGGTCTCTGCAGACTGGCAGGCCCCCAGGCTTTTCGCTGCAGCCTTCTGTTTCTGGTCTTTCTAAGAGGCTGCCTTCTCTGCTCCTCACTTCCAGCTATCAAGATCGCATAACCCTCAGCCCAATCAGTCCAGCCAGTGCACCTCCCTCCCAGCCTCAGCATCCCCTGAGCCTGCACTGACACTGGATGCTTTCTGCCACACCCCAGGATGGGACACGGCCCACGGTTATTTTGAGGAGAGTGGGGATTTCCTGTGGTCGTCTGAGGACAGGTGGCACAGCTGCTCACTCAGGACAATTAAAAGCCTCTCTCCTCATCTCACCCTTAGTATTTTCCTGGCATTCTTATTGCCTGAGCATTCCCAGAACTGTCTCTCGAAGCATTAGAGTGAGCTTCTGTGCTGCCAAGTATGCATTCTTTTCTGTGCTTTCACAAGATCAGGGATAAAAAATCGAACTGATTGGCATCTTGATAACATGCCAAGGCCTCATTTTGACTATGGAGACGATATGCCTCCCAGCAAGCTTTTTTGGCACATACCCTCCAGGGGCCCCATGGGACCCCTTTTGTTCTATGATTGGAGTTCCTGCTGGGCTACTGGCAGTCCTATCAGACTTCCTGAGGGTCAATGGGCACGGGAGGGAAGGCTGCTGACCCCTTCTCTCCAACCCCCCAAACACCCCAACCGCAGTCTAGTGGTCAAGTGGCTGCAGGTTTGAGAAACTTGTTTAAAACCTAACAGAACCCCCCAAAGCCCCCTTGCAATGGCTGCACTCCAGGCTCCTCTGAGCCACCACTGTTACCAATGCACTGTTCTATCCCAGGGGGTAACATTTGTGATTTCCAGCCTACCCGTAGGGCTGCCTTCTATGGTAGCCACTCTGGACTTTAATCATGATCCACACTGTGTAAGGATCTAGAACTTGCTATTGAGACAGTCTTGCTATTGTAGTACCTTGGAATCTTATTTCAGAATATTTATGATCATCAGGAATTCCCTGGCTCAAGTTAATTCCATGTATTATGTATTCTGGCAAGATAGATGCTGATTTTCTTACCATAGAATTTAACATTATGCCCTATCTTCCCTCCTGGGTTTCTAGATAACTCTGCAGCTGCTGAGGGAGGCCTACACTGGAAAATAGTGGTAATAATGAATATGATTACTAAGTGTTCCTTTGGACTGGAGAGGAAAGAAGCAAAGGAAATAGAAGGAAAAACAGTAACTAAGAGGAGAAAAGGAAAAGAGAATTGAGACATCACCTCCAAGAACAGAAAGATGATCCCCTTCCTCATTCCCCTGCACACATACAAAATAAGAGACCCAAATGCTCCCACAGAAAGGCACAGGGGAGAATGGGGCAGATGCCCTGGAGCCAGAGGCTGAGGCAGGGGAGAATGGGGAGAGAACATGCATGAAGGACCCTCCATGGGAAGGCTCCAGGCAGCAGCGGCATGCGGGCAGGAGCTTGCCTGGTGGCTGGGAGCAGGTTCTGCTGACTCCCTCCTGCAGAGCTATCCCAAGGGACAAGCTCCATCACCTCTCCTTGGATCACTGCATTCCAGTGTCTCATGTCTCACTCAGGCTGAGAAGCACATCCCACCATGCTGCTCAAGGTCCCTGCAAGTGGACCTGTGCTACTTAACCATGCAGGCCTGTCAGTGACTAAGGAAGGATGCTTCACTATATGGCACTGCCTGAAGTCATAGAATACCTCGCTAAGTAAAAAAGAAAGGAAAGAACACACACCTTTCTACTACCCAAAACTAAGCCCTGTAGACATTTTCGTGCATGTAGTTACAGTCTTGTTTTACATATGTGTGTGTGACCATGAGTAATTATTCATATTAAAAAATGGAACTGGCCAGAGGTGGTGGCCCACATCTGTAATCCCAGCACTTTGGGAGGCTGAGGCAGGTGGATCACCTGAGGTTAGGAGTTTGAGACCAGCCTGCCCAACATGATGAAACCCCATCTCTATTAAAAATACAAAAATTAGCTGGGTGTGCTGGCAGGCACCTTTACTCCCAGCTACTCAGGAGGCTGAGGCAGGAGAATTGCTTGAACCAGGGAGGCAGAGGTTGCAGTGAGCTGAGATTGCACCATCGCACTCCAGCGAGGGCAACAAGAGCAAAACACCATCTCAGAAAAAAAGTGTGTGTGGGGGGAATGTGTTGTACATAACTGCTTTAAAAACTTGCATTTGTTTACTAGACACAATGTTATATCATAGAAAAAACGGAGAATACCATTCATAAAACAAATGAATCAGTATCTCCAATAATCCCAGCACCCACAAGTGAGCATAGCTGGTATTTATTGATGGGTATTCAAATGCATATCTTATGCATATTTAGCTCCAAAGCGAGTACCTTCTTCTTAGCACCCTGTATTCCTGCACTCAGCAGCTCTTTGGCAGTTCCCTCCCTCTGCAGAAGGTCATAGAGGGCTTCTCTCAGCAGGTGCATGAAGGCTGCATTCTTGATGTGTGGGTCAGACATCAGCTGCACAGGATATTGAAATCTCTCAAGGCCAAAGACCTAATGGAGACAGGGGGAGGGAGGATTGGATCTACTATATTTCCCTTCCCCAAGTTTATCATCTCCAGACACATATCAAACAGACCAAACTTTTCTGCCCCTCCTGGCTGAAACATCTCTGCCTTTGTGTCTGAGGTTTCAGATGAGGCTGATAAGGAACGGAACACAACTTTAGAGGATGAACAGCTTGATTCGTCTCAAGTCGTAACTGCGGAACAGCTTCGTATTTCCTGGGTTTATTTGATGTATTTGGTCTGAAAATGAATTCTGAGATCCAATAAGCAGGAAGGATATTGCTCCCGTGTAATGCTGCCCCAAGAGATGTCACAACATATAGCCGAGTTAAGGCTGCAGCCAGACACTCCTTTGAAGTCAGAACTTCCAGAGGCTCCCCAGAGAGGGAAAGATCTGGCTAGAGGTCAGGGAATCACCAAGGACAGGAACCACCAATGGGTCAAAATGTATTCAGCAACACTCACAGTCAGTGGAAAGTGTTAAGGTCTTCCAGAATGGATCGCAACTTAGTCTGGGTTCGAAGCCAAGCCTGAGATGGAGAGTCTCATCCAAGCGATGAATTGGGGATGCTTTCAGGAGAAGGGGGTGAGGGAAGCAGGATGGGGTAGGGGAAGGAGCAAAGCAAGAAGGTGGCGTCAGTTGGCATGGGCTTCAGCCTGACCCCAGGGGAACCTCTGGAGCAGGCCCTGCACTACAGCTGCTCCACCTTGAGGCAAAGGGCTGGTCTTCTGTATTCCCATTTTAATCATGGGTTGGCAGAGCCTCCCTGGCAGCTTCCATTTAGCTAGGCCCAGCTCTCTGGAAGGGGAGGCAGCTGAGACAAGTCTGCAGCGTACACTCAGAGCAGCTGTATGAGGAATGTGGACAGGGTGCCCACACCATTCACTGCAGACCTCACAGTGCTCTTTGGTCTCCTTCCCATCAATGGTGGGTGGGGGATGCCCAGAAGACACGAAGCTTAAATGTGCCCATCGAAGTTTCAACTCCCTCTCCAGCCAGCAATGCTGACCTCCAGGCCTTGCCAATCTCGGGAGATCTGGCTGGGTGGTCTTGTCTCTGGTGTCCTGCACTGGGGCCCACTGAGGTGCACCTGGCTCTCCCTGATGAGGTCAGAAGTCCCTGCCATCTTCCATTGCGTGCAAAGTCCTGGCTCCCCAGTATGTGCATTATTAGGGGAGCCCCTCAGTATTAGGGAATGTGCCAAGGCCACCAGCAGACTGGTGAAACCCACCCCAGAGAAACAGGAGATCCAGGCAGCTGTCAGCAACGCCAGAGAATGAGACAGGATGCCTGCTTGCAGAGCCTGCCCTGCCACGAAGGAGCCATTTGGCCATGGCTCAACCTTTCGTTTCTGCCTCTCCTGAACAAGGGGGTTGGGGCAGGTGAGGCCCAGTCCCTCCCAGGCCTGCAGTTTTGTGTTCAGGTTTTCCCTCCCCACCTTCCAGGCCCAGTCAGACCACATCCACACAAAGACACTTCCCTCGAGGATTTTTCCAGCAGGTGGACGGAAACAGAGGCCAAGGCCTCTCACTTTTCTGAGCGATTTGAAGGGGAAACGTGTACAAGTAAGAAAAGAGGATGCTTAAGGTATCAGAATGCGTTTTGCCCTGGATTGTCTAAATTGGCTGTTTGTGTTGCTCTAATAATCTAAAAAATCATCATGATTTTTACATTTTTCTTTTTCTTTTCTTTTCTTTTTTTTTTTTTGAGATGGAGTCTCACTCTGTCACCCAGGCTGGAGTGCAGTGGCACAATCTTGGCTCACTGCAACCTCCTCTCCCAGATTCAAGCGATTCTCCTACCTCAGCCTCCTGAGTAGCTGGGACTACAGGTGTGTGCCACCATGCCTGGCTAGTTTTTCGTATTTTTAGTAGAGACGGGGTTTCACCGTGTTAGCCAGGATAGTCTCATTCTCCTGACCTTGTGATCTGCCTGCCTCGGTTTCCCAAAGAGCTGGGATTACAGGTGTGAGCCACCATGCCTGGCCAATTTTTGCATTTTTCTATTCAAATGACCAGAGCTATGGAGTAAACATTTTTTTTCAAGTCAATGAGGTAAACAAGAAATAAGAAGTGCGTCACATTTTAAAAATGACTTTTTTATCAGTTAACACTGAATATCATGCCCTAAGGGGGGGTTAGCATGGGTGGTAGATGCCAGGAACTTGACCTTCCAAATCCTCACAGCAATCTAATGAGGGCCGTACCTCCAAAGTGCACAGTGGGGCAGCTGGGGTGTCCTCCCTGGGTGTGGGGAGAATCCTGGGATTTTACCATCTTGGTGTCTCAGGGATGTGCCCAAAAACAGGCCCTCAGGAACTCTGTTGAGTTGCATTATGAGCAAACTCTGTGTGTTCCTGTGGCTTCCTTCCATGTCTCTTCTAGCCCAGGCTCATAAAACACTGGGGAGATTTCCTGTGTGGCCGACCTGAATAAACTTCGGGGGATTTTAAGAGCCCCCAACACCTCTGTGGGAACTGGCATCCTTGTCGCCAAGTGACACTCTCTCCAGATAGGCACCTTCAAGGAAACAGCAGCTGCTCCGGTCGCTTTGTGAGCCCTCACCTGGGTTTAGAGCACCCAAGGGCAGATGCAGGTGTGCCTCCCCACGTGGTTGCCAGAGAGCCAGCCCAGAGAAACGGGAGATCCAGGCAGCTGTCAGCAATGCCCAAGAAGCCCTCTCTCCACTGCCTTTTGCCCCGATGTCACAGACCCGCCTCCTGCCCCACACACATGCACCCCAGCAGCCTCAATGTGCAGGCAGGCACAGCCTCTCCCTGATGCACCTCCCCTGGTGCTGAGAAGAGTTTTCAGGTACAAGGAGGGAAAGAAACAGGTCCGGGCATGGCAGCCCTGAGTTTGTTAGCATCTAAGCTCTGACATTTTACCTTGCTCGCCATTCTCTTCCTCATCTGTAAAACTCAGAAAATAATACCTACCCAGCAGCAGGAGAGTTGGGAATAGTAATTATGAAGAACCCCTAGGGTGCTCCTTGGCACATAGAAAGTGTTTCATGGGTGAGGCTTACTAATATTGATTGTTGAAAATCTCCAGGGCGGTTGTTATTGATCTTTTGCAAGCATCCCCTCTCCCACTGCCTAGAGTCTGGTTCACTCTGGGGCCCTGGGGATGTAGAGAGGGAGGTTTCCCAGGGCCTTCTGCCTCCCCTCTGACCACCCCGCTGAAATGGAGAGTTCAGGCACCACGTAGGGCTGGGGCCCCAGGCTCTGCTGCTGCACTGGGACAAGGACCCATCGTGGTTTCTGATCCTTCAGTGTGGGGAGGGGTCTCTCCAGGTTCGCATCTCCTCAAAGAGTGTCTCCTGTGCTGAAGCAGCAAACAGATGTGGGGTCCTCCAGGTAGGCCTTGCCACCCCAGGAATGCCCCAGCCAGACTCATGCAGCTCCCCAAGTCCTTTCTCAAGGTAGATCCATGACTGGCCCGATTCCAGGCTCAAATGAGCCAGTGTTCATTACAATTCACATCCCCCTCATTCTGGAGCCCCCACGTCACACTTAATCTGCCAGATGGGATGGTAAAAGCCCTGTAGATTCAGCTCAGCCTACCAGTTCCCTTCAGAGGGAAGTCAAAGGCCCAAAATTGTTTGGCATTTTAGCTCATGGAATGATTCCAACAGAATGGAGTGAGAAGTGGGACCAGCCAGGTGAGGTAGAGGTGCTGCCAGTGAGGCCAGACAAGTCCATTTCAAATACTAGCCCTGACACTGGCCAGCTGCTTTCTAGGCCTCAGTTTCCTTTTCTGTAAAATGGGAATAATAACAGTACCTCTCCCATTGGTATTGTTGTCACGGTTTTAAAAGAAAATGTACCTAAGGGTTTACTTCCCCTCTACACACTCCTTTAGAAACGTATGTCCCACCTGGAATCCCGGCTCCCCCAGGACTGTCTCGTAGCTTAGTTGGTTCTGTTTGGAGTGAAGAAAAAGTTTTGAAACCAGAGAGTGGTGATGGTTCACAACATCGTGAATGTAATGAATGCAACCAAATCATATCCTTTAACATTGCATGTTATGTATGTTGTACCATAATTTATTATTATTATTTTATAGAGACAGGGTCTCACTATGTTGCCCAGGCTGGAGTGTAGTGGCTATTCACAGGCGCGATTCCACTACTGATCAGCACGAGAGTTTTGACCTGCTCCGTTTCCGACCTGGGTCAGTTCACCCCTCCTTAGGCAACCTGGTGTTCCCCGCTCCCAGGGGGTCACCATATTGTTGTGGAACTTAGTGTGGACACCCATGGGCATAGTGCACTACAGCCCAGAACTCCTGGGCTCAAGCGATCCTCCCACCTCAGCCTCCCGAGTAGCTAGGACTACAGGCACGTGCCACGGCGCCCGGCACAATTTTAAAAAACATTTTTAAAATAATAAGGGAAAGGTTTGCCTGACTCCAACTGAGAACTGAACATGGGTCATAAAAGATGAGTTTTGTCACCTTCCCGGTGGAATGACCCAGAAGCAGCCTGCACCCCTTGATGCACGGGCTCCCTGTGGTGACCTGCGGCTACACCACCCCACTCCTGGGCTTTTCTCCTGCTTGAGCTACAGAATGGCCTAGTGCAATATGAAGGAGGGAGTTGAGGCTTCTCTCTCCTTTGTCACCAGCACTGACAGATGTGGCTGTGTTGTTCAGGAAGGAGAGCTGAGAGCAGACTTGATGCCTTGCCATGAGGCAGGCGATGGAACCCCGGGTTTCCACTCCCAGTGGACCCAAAACACTCCCCCCGGGCTGGCAAACTCCCAAATTCCATGCAGGCATGACTTCAGCGACCAAGCGAGAGAGGGGCCCTGACACCTTCTATTTCTGCCAATTCCCTCTTCTTTTCTCTCAGGTCTGAGTCGGGCAGGAAAAGAATGATAAAACCATTCCCTCCCTCTCTCCTGCCACTGAGAATTATTCCTTTTGCTCCAAAGAGTCTCGTGGGCTGAAGGCAGCCACAGGGCTTGGATGGAGTTCATTATCGGGCACAGACCCAGGGCAGAACATAAAAGATTCAGCCTTGACATTTAACAGATAGAAACAAATTTCTGCGCAGTCATGGTGGGGCTCAGAGAGAGCACATTTTAACACAGACACAGGATGAAAACTCTTTACATTTCTGGACTGGTGGGAGCAGCAGCACCTCCTGAAGGAGACGAACACTGGCACGATCAGCCCCTTGACCTTCAACAAGGCTCTCATGCTCCATGAGACTCAGTTTCCCTATCCATAAATGAGGGGGCACAGGCTGGGTATGGTGGCTCATGCTTGTAATCCCAGCACTTTGGGAGGCTGAGGCGGGCGGATTACCTGTCAGGAGTTCGAGACCAGCCTGATCAACATGGAGAAACCCTGTCTCTACTAAAAATACAAAATTAGCTGAGCATGGTGGCACATGCCTGTAATCCCAGCTACTCGGGAGGCTGAGGCAGGAGAATCACTTGAACCCGGGAGGCAGAGGTTGAGGTGAGCTGACATCGTGCCATTGCACTCCAGCCTGGGCAAAAAAGAGTGAAACTCTGTCTCAAAAAATAAAAATGAAAATAAATAAGGGGACACCAAACCCTCTCTGCAGGCTGCTGTGGCCTAGTGCTCCCATGGCACACAGCCTCTCTGGACTTGCTTCTAGGTTATCAGCTCCATCACACTTTGGCGGGGACCACTGATGTGTCCTATTATAAATAGCTACTATTTATTGAAATGTTACTATGTCCTGAGAATTTTTAATCATGCCTATAGAAGACTTTGGTGGTGCCCCAGCCATCCCCCCTCCCACTTACCATTTCCATACATGTTGGCCCGACTTCGAAATGCCATCATTTCCAAATCTATCTGAGGACCCTCTCTGGTTGTTGGTGCCCACCATACCCACTTGCCAAATAAGTAAGAGAGCTGAGGCATTTGGGCACCCCAGCAGTGGCCCTCCAACAGTGACTGATGGGAATCTGTGGATAAATACCCCAGCTCCCTTGGCCCTCAGGCAAGGTCCTACTGAAAGGGAGAGCCTGCAGGTGCCCTCAGTAGCAAAACACTTGCTTGCTGGATAAGTCATTCTTGCCATCTTCTTCCCTACTCCTGGCTCACATCCCTCTCCCCAGGTGGATTTTCCTGGAGTCACATCTCAAACTACTTACATCTGAATCTCTCAGGATCTGTTTCTTGAGAATCCAAAGCATAATCTCATCTATTTTTAACAAAGAACCCAAAGATCTAGGTACTTTGATCTTCCCTTTACAGATAAGAAACAGACTTAGAGACATTTAGTGTCTAAGGTTGCACAAGCCCTAAGCACAGGGCCTGAATTCTGACATCTGGCCACAGGGCCCCAGCCAAGCCAGCAAATGTCAAGTCCAAGGCAGTGGCTTGCCAGGGAAGCCTGAGGCTGCAGAGGGTAAATCCCCTCCCCACCCCACTTACCCTGCATCTAAACACACACACACACACACACACACACACACACGCGTGCGCGCACGCACACACACACACACACACATCAGCAGAGAGAGAGAGAGAGAGAGAGAGAGAGAGAGAGAGAAAGCCCATCCCGTAGAGTGCCCGCCACCAGGTGGTGCCCCTGCCGGGAGGCGCAGGCTGGCTCTGCAGGGAATCTACCCACAGGCCAGTGCTGTCATCAGGTCTGCCTGAGCTGCTTCGAAGAACCAAGCAGTCTGCCTTCTGCCTTCTGTCTTTCTGCCAGAGGCTGGAGCCCAGGAGGCAGAACCTGGACTGGGAAATATTTAAAAGCTCCCAGGACTTCTGAGCTGTTGGAGCAGCACACACACTGGCACTTCCCCAGCTGTTAGCAGTGGGAGGACAAGTGCGCTTTTCTCTAAAGCTGCCGGGAAAGTTGAGGCTCTAGAAACCCTCTCTGTGGTCTCTCAGGGTAGCAAACCAAATTTCATCTTCCTGGTCCAGCCCCTGCACTGTGGGACATAAGGACCCTCACCCACCCACACCCCCACAACCTCTGCCTCCTCCCCACCTTGTCTTGGTGTGAGGATTGGGCTTGGGACAGATGGCTCAGGGGCAACAGGACAGCTTCTTCCATGGATCTGCCCCGCTGTTCTGGCCTCTGGGCTGAGCTGGGTTATTTGGAAGTGCAGCAAAGAGGGCAGAAGTCTACTCTCCTTTCTCTAGGGTGGTCCCAGCCCCTGCAGAAGACCACTGGACCCAGCATCAGTCTCCCCAAAAAACACAGAATGGCCATCCATGATTTAAAGTGGTGCCACTCCTGTTTTTCTGCTGTTAAAGTTCTGACTCCAGGTCAGGTGCAGTGGCTCATGCCTGTAATCCCAGCACTCCGGGCAGACTGGCGGACAGAGTGAGACCTTGCCTCAGAAAAAAAGTTTTGACTCCAGACTGTTATGTCAAGATCCATCATTCCGGTTTTTTTGTTTGTCTGTTTTTACTTAAGCTGTAAAAACCAACTTTAAATTCCTAAATTCCTTTAAATTCCTAAGAGGCTAAGTGTATCCACAGAGCCTCTTATTTTCTTCATTTTTATTTTAATATTTAAACATGTATCACTGGCTATCTTAGGTTGGGTTCCCAGAAGCAGACGTTGAGACGAGTTTTGTGTGCAAGTGATTTATGAGGGATGTGCTCTCAGAGAAGCCAAGCTAGGTGGCACCTCAGGCCGAGCCCCATGGAGAATAGCTTCAGCCTTCCCCACAGGGAGCCCCACGTATAAATAGCAACTCAGAATCCCCCTGCCTTCCACCCCTGTGCACCTGGACAATGCTTACACATTCCTACATTCCACCAGTCACTGGTGAAGGGCTGCCCCAGAGGAGCCCTTAAATCCTCAGGCAATGCCTCCTCCAGCAGCCCAAGACTGGATCTACAAACAGTTACAGGTGCCCGCTGCTGGAGCGGCGATGAGGCCACACACTCATGCATCAGTAAAAGCTGATTCAAAGCCATGTGTGGTGGTTTACGCAAGTAATTCCAGCACTTTGGGAGGCCGAGGAGGGCAGATCACCTGAGGTCAGAAGTTTGAGACCAGCCTGACCAACATGGTGAAAGCCCATCTGTACTAAAAGTTTGAGAAAAAATTAATACAAAAAAATTATCCAGGCATGGTGGCACACGCCCGTATTGCTAGCTGCTTGGGAGGCTGAGGTGGGAGGATTACTTGAGCCCAGGAAGTGAAGGCTGCAGTGAGCCAAGATTGCACAACTGCACTCCAGCCTAAGCAAA
>NW_016107315.1:8888038-8889238 GCF_001604975.1 Cebus imitator
AAAAAAAAAAAAAGAAAAGAAAGAAAAAGAAGGGCCAAGGGGTCTCAGCAGAGCCTCAACATTGTTCTACAAACCTGCCTATTCTGTAGAATAGGCAGTTCAAATGCAAGTTCAAATGTTATTTTACTTTTTTTTTTGACAGAGTTTCGCCCTGTCTCCCAGGCTGGAGTGCAGTGGTGCAATCTCAGCTCACTGCAACTTCTGCCTACTGTGTTCAAGGGATGTCCTGTCTCAGCCTCCCAAGTAGCTGGAACTACAAGTACGCCTTTTGTATTTTTAGTAGAGACAGAGTTTCACCATGTTGGCCAGGCTGGTCTCGAACTCCTGAAAGTGATCCACCCACCTTGGCCACCCAAAGTGCTGAGATTACAGGTGTGAGCCACCGCGCCCACACAAGTGCATATGTTATATGTCAGGTGAGTTGTCTCAGGCCCAAGCCACAGAAGTGCCTCCCTCAGCCATTTCTGCTCTGTGACTTGGGCACCATGTTGGATGCAGTGTTAGCCTGATCCAGAGGCTCCTTTGAGAGATTTGAAGACTCCTCAGGCTACACCCAGGGAAGTGGGAGCACCAGCCCTGATGTTCTTGGAGTCTTTAAAACTAAGTGTTTCTATCCTCTCTTACGCCTGGGGCTTTCATCCTGATGGGTGGGGCAGGAAAAACCAGCACACTCGCAGCCTGCCCCTGGCCTGCCTTTTCTTGTCCCGTTTCTTAACTCCTCCAAGTCCCAAGGTAGCTGTGCTTCTTCCTATGGGGTAGAAACTTCCCTTTTGTCAAATCTACATTTTTCTCTCCTCCATGATTCACTCAATGATCACTTGATTTCACTGAGCTTTGATTTTTGGATATGTAAAAACCCTAGCCTTGGGGACTTCAAGAAAACCCTTTCTCTCTTTCTGCAAAGCCTGGCGTTTGAGACTCTCGTCTTGCTATTAGATTTTAAGTCTACTTTGAAACTCAGAGCAGAAAAATGAAGTCTTTGATTAACGCTGTCACCACCCTCCTCTTTCTTAGAGAGATTTTCCACTGATTCCTGGCCCAGGCTTAATGGCACAAAGGCTATGAGAATGAGTAATGAGGTGGGCACGGTGGCTCACGCCTGTGATCCCAGCACTTTGAGATGCCAAGGTGGGCAGATCATAAGGTCAGGAGTTCAAGATCAGCCTGACCAACATGGTAAAACCCTGTCTCTATTAAAAA
>NW_016107315.1:8890476-8926089 GCF_001604975.1 Cebus imitator
AAAAAAAAAAAAAAAAAGTAAACACATTTTTCTACCTTCTTAGAGCCAGGAGTTTGAATGTTCCTTTGAAGGAAGTGGGTTTCTTTTGGGAAAAGCCTCTAATGGGCCTATTAGTCAGAACTCTGTTGATTGTTGAGGGCATAAGCCCATTTCAAACCAGCATGGGCCAAAAGGGGAGTTTCCTGTAGTAAGTAACCAAATCCCAGGAAGCGGGGGCCTGCAGCTGGGCTCCGAGAGAGACAGGAGCCAAGACTTACTCTGGACTTTCTCACTCTCTCTCTCTGCTTCTTGTCCCTGCTGCTCTCAGCTCCTTAGCTTCTTCTATAAGGCTCAGGAAGATGCTTTCAAGAAAAGAAAGGGTCCCGTTAGGGAGTGTGCAATCCACATCAACCAAAGGGCAAAATTATGTAAAGGTTTTTCCTTAAAGTTTCTATCAAAGGATTAGAAAAGTGCACAAATCAAAAATTCCCAATTTGATGCATTTTCATAACAGATTAAACACCCTTGTCTAGCCAGCACCAAGATCAAGAATCAGAACTTACCAGCACCCACAGCCCCACTCATTTCCCTTGCAGTCACTACCCCAGGTCAGTTGTAGACTTTTCTGTAAGTTTGATGTCTGTCGATGAAAGTGTCAAGCAGCAGAGAGTAGTTTTGCGTTTTGCCTGTTTTAGAACTTTATGCAATGAATCTAGGCAGTTTGTACTCTTTTCGGGCTGGCTCCGGGGGCTCACTACCATGTTTGTGAGATGTGTCCATGCTGTTGTGTGCCGTCACGGCTCATGCATTCCCATTGCTGCAAGGCATCTCATGGAGCAAAGGTGCCATTCTACGATGACGGACACATGGGTAGTCTCCAGGTTTTGGTAATTACAAATAGGGTTACTATGCACATTCTTGCATACTATTGTTGTTGTTATTATTATTATTATTATTATTATTGAGACAGGGTCTCACTCTGTCACCCAGGCTGGAGTGCAGAGGCACCATCATGGCTCACTGCTGCCTTGATGTCCCAGGCTGAAGTGATCCTCCCACCTCATCTTCCCAAGTAGCTGTGACTACGGGCACATACCACTGGTCCCGACAAATTTTTGTGTTTTTTATAGAGATGGGTTCTCACTATGTTGCCTAGGCTGGTCTCCAACTCCTGGACTCAAGCAATCCTCCAACCTCTGCCTCCTGAGTAGCTGGGACTACAGATGTGTGCCACCAAACTTGGTTAACTTAAAAAAAAATTTGTAGAGATGGATCTCCCTGTGTTGCCCAGGCTGGTCTTGAACTTCTGGCCTCAAGTGATCCTCCTGCCTCAGGCTCCCAAAGTATTGGGGCTACAGGTGGGAGCCACCGTGCCCAGACTTCTTGCACAAAACTCTTGGTAATCACACACACTCATTTAGGCTTACTCCATACCCAGGAGTGTGTGTCTATGTCATAGAGTCTTTATGTGTTCTGATTGAGTAGATAGGGAGTTACCGGTGTTCCATGTCCTCTGCAGCACTTGGGATGGCCAGCCTTTTAATTTTAACACTCCAGTAGGTGTGTAGTGCTAATTCATTGTGGTTTTATACTGAGCTCCATTTCATATCTTTATTAGCCACTTAAATACAATCATGCACCACATAATGATGTTTTGGTCAATGACAGACTGCACATACAACAATTATATTACACGTTTATAATACCATATTTTTATGATACCTTTTCTGTGTTTAGGTGTGTTTTGATACACAAATATTTATTGTGTTATAATGGTCTACAGTACAGTAACACGCTGAACAGGTTTGTAGCCTTGGAGCAATAAGGCTACACCATATAGCTTAGGCGTGTGGTAGGCTGTGCTGCCTAGGTTTGTATAAGTACACTCCATGATATTTATACAATGACAGAATCATCTAACCCATTTTTCATATCATACCCCTGTTATTAAGTGGTGTGTGACTGCATTGTCTTTTGTGAACTGCCAGTTCAGGTCATTTACCCATTTCCCTACTGAGCTGTTGACATTGCCTATTGGCCTGTTTATGCACTGTGAATCCTCTGTGAGATGCATTTATCACAAATGCCCTCTCAGTCTGTGACATCCTTTTCATTCTCTTACCTTCTGATGGACAGAAGTTCTTAAACTTAATGTAGCCCAATTTATCAAAATTTCCCCTGATGGTTAATGCTTTTTGTGTTATATTTAAGAAATCTTTGCTGATTGCAGAGACTGTATTATAAAGGTGATTTTAGGTACAA
Organism: Cebus imitator; assembly: GCF_001604975.1. Lineage (NCBI taxonomy): Eukaryota > Metazoa > Chordata > Mammalia > Primates > Cebidae > Cebus > Cebus imitator. Next base: position 8,892,718 of record NW_016107315.1, read on the forward strand.
AGAAATGAGGTTTTAAAGTAAGAATCGCTTAGAGAAAAAATTGTAAGCAAAATGTTTATGTATATCCAAGTTGTAATGTGAAAATTCCAACTCTAAAACATATATTTTAGACTTAATTGGACTCTAAAAATAAAGTTTACCGCATCAGTTTTATTTTGTTTTTGTTTTTTTTTTTAAATTCATCATGAAATATCTGGGCTGCAGTCTGAAAAGTCTTGCCTTTCATCAGTCTGACTCAGGCCAACAAATACTCACTGAGCACCCTTCTGTGCCATGCTCTCCTGGGAATTAGGAAGGAGACGGAAATGGGAAGTGACCGTGTTGCTCTGGACTTGGTAGGGAGGACAGCAGGGCACCCAAGTCGTCTTGATGCTGCTGCAATGAAATCATGTCCCGGGCATCTGCAGCCTCAAGGTAGAAGGGTGCATCTGCTTGAGAGAGAAGGCCTGCAGAAGAAGAGGGATACTTAGGAATTGGGTCTCTTTTTTTTTTTTTTTTGAGACGGAGTCTTGGAGTCTCGCTCTGTTGCCCAGGCTGGAGTGTAATGGTGCCATCTCAGCTCACTGCAACCTCCACCTCCTGGGTTCAAGTGATTCTCCTGCCTCAGCCTCCCAAGTAGCTGGGATTACAGGCACCTGCCACCATGCCCAGCACATTTTTTGTCTTTTTAGAATAGACGGGTTTTCGCCATGTTGGCCAGGCTGGTCTGGAACTCCTGACCTCAGGTGATCTACCCACCTCAGCCTCCCAAAGTGCTGGGATTACAGGCATGAGCCACATGCCTGGCCAGGAATTGGGTCTTAAGCAGCTGTATGGGAGCTCTCAAGTAGATAGGGATGGAGGGTGGGGTTGTTTATTTGAGACAGAGTTTTGCTCTTGTTGCCCAGGCTGGACTGCAATAGAGTAATTTTGGCTCACTGCAACCTCTGCCTCCCAGATTCAAGTGATTCTCCTGCTTCAGTCTCCTGAGTAGCTGGGATCACAGGCACGTATCACCACACCTGGCTAATTTTGTATTTTTAGTAGAGACAGGGCTTCTCTGTGTTGGTCCGGGTGGTCTCAATCTCCCGACCTCAGGTGATCCTCTCGCCTCGGCCTCCCAAAATGCTGGGATTACAGGCATGAGCCACCGTGTCCAGCCTGAGGGTGTTTTATTCCAGGGAGAGGAAATAGGTGATCTGTGGTTTGTGCTTATACAGACTGGGCTTGAATGGGGGCAGTTACAGCCTGCCTTCAAGGCTTCTATGTGCCTCATGGGCTCAAACTCCAAAACAAAACTTCCAAACACCCTATTTCTAGACCTGTGATGACAACACTGGGAAATCTAGGATCTTGGACCTAAAGACCAGACCCAGGATGGTAGGTAGGCTGTATTGCCCTACTCGGTAGCATCTCATTGCCTACATCTGCTCTTTGAAGGAGCTGGTGGCTTTTAACTTACCAGGAAAAGTTTTTCTTGCAGAAAAATTGGTTTGGAAGGCCCATACATGAAGAGGAAGCTGTTGAAAGGGGTGTTCCTTTACCGAACCTCCTAGAGTCGTAATTACTGGTGTAATATGACCGATCCTTTATTATAACCATTTTTCAAATTTTAAATGCCTGGCTTCTAGCGACAATGCACACCTGGAAAAATAAACAAGTTTGAGGCCAGTTGCAAAAGGAAAAACAGATGCTCAATAGGTGCTGAATAATTAAGAGGGAACAGAAAAAGAACACATTTGATTAAGCACCCGTGGTGTCTGAGGTTATTCTAAACATTTTACTCACTATATTTCGTTTTATTATTGTGACACAGAGGCAGGGTGTAATAATCCCCATTTTACAGTTTCCATGAGCAAACAGAGCTCCAGAAAGGTTAAGTCACCAGGGTGAACAGTAACAGCACCAGAATTCTCACTTGGGTCTGAGTGTGACCTCCTCTAGCTAGAATTATTGCAAAAAAAAAAAAAATGTGCATGACACATGTGGGTCCAGTTATACCATGGGCACGCAATTTTTTCTTTTCTTTTTTTTTTTTTGAGACAGTCTTGCTCTGTCGCCAGACTGGAGTGCAGTGGCGCAGTCTTGGCTTACTGCAACGTCTGTGTCCCGGGTTCAAGCGATTCTCTTGTCTCAGCTTCCCCAGTAACTGAGACTACAGGTTTGCGCCACCACACCCAGCAAATTTTTGTATTTTTAGTAGAGACGGGGTTTCACCATGTTGGCCAGGTCCAGTCTCGATCTCTCGACCTCGTGATCTGCCCACCTTGGCCTCCCAAAGTGCTGAGATTACGGGCGTGAGCCACATAATTAAAAAGAATAATTGCCCCAGGGAGAAGAGAGGCACCTGGTGATGAAGTCCCCTGAAGAGTGGCAAACTGCTTTTGAGTTCAGGGAACCTAGACGATGACACCAGCAGGTCCCAGCAGGTTCCTTGCTGCTTCCTTGCTTCCCTTTGAGCTTGCTCTTCCCGACAGTCACACAGGAGCAGCCCTGTCTTTCTGCTGTCTTGCCTCCAAGTGTTCCCAACTTAGCCTGTCCTTTTAGATCATTCTCCAGACTTCTAAATAGGTTCTCTTTTCTGTTGATTCTAATAAAAAAAAAAAATTAAAGTTTTGATTCTAAGCCTGTTACGTACAATGATTCTTAACTGGATGGTGATTGGTGGTGACTCACTCACCAGCAATGTGGGGTTTCCTTACATTCCTACGGGCTTGGAAAATATTCCTGAGAGCCTTTCCTTGTCTTGAAGTCCATTCATCTTCCTGGTGTTCCCCAACCTTACACATCACCTGTCCTCCCTGTCTGCTTCCCTGCAGTGTAATCAAGAATCTCACAGTTGCGTTTGATGATCAGAGAACTCAGGGATGTTTCAATCAGCGGCTGTCCAGAGCGGCCCTGCATCTTCGTCATCATGTTCCGATGGGTTTCTGCACTCCCCTTCACTCATGAGAACTGTTAGTTCAGTGCCCTTTTAGGAAAGGATCACCCAGCAGCAGAGCTGAAGAGGTCTTGATTTGCATAATAAGCAGGAATCAGGGGGAGAGGACAAGCACAATTGAGAGGCTGGGCTGGGGGAAGAGTGGGTATTAAAGCAGGTAGAAAAGGTGGCTGAACGCTGGGCAGGAAAAAACACAGTCAAAGAGGAAGTCTGTCTGGAGAGGAGCTAGGCTTGGAGGAAGGCTCGTGAGAATGCTTTCACCCTGCATGGAAAAGATGGTTGCAGTTTTTTGTTTTTTTGTTTTTTTGTTTTCTTGTTTTTGAGACGGAGTCTCGCTCTTATTGCCTAGGCTGGAGTGAAACGGCACCATCTCAGCTCACTGCAACCACCTCCCGGGTTCAAGCGATTCTCCTGCCTCAACCTCCAGAGTAGCCGGGACTATAGGCACCCACCACACCTGGCTAGTTTTTTTGTATTTTTAGTAGAGACGGGGTTTCACTGTGTTAGCCAGCATGGTCTCCATCTCTTGACCTTGTGACCTGCCTGCCTTGGCCTCCCAAAGTGCTGGGATTACAGGCATGAGCCACCGCACCCAGCCCTGCAGTTGTATTTTTTAAAGATGGATGCAATGTCTCCCACCTCTCCCCAGCCCCATGCTTTTCTATTACCTTAGCATTTCTCCATCAAGAGGTGAAGTTCAATTCCCCTCCCCTTGATGTTGGGTGGGCTTTTGTGACTGGTTTGTTTGTTTCTTTGTTTGTTTTTTAAGACAGGGTCTCACTCTGTCACCCAGGCTGAAATCCAGTGGCACAATCACGGCTTCACTGCAGTCTCTACCTCCCCAGACTCAAGCAATCCTCCCACCTCAGCCTCCTGCATAGCTAGGACTACAGGCATGCAGCACCATTCACAGCTAATTTTTGTATGTTTTATAGAGACTGAGTTTTGCCATATTGCTCAGGCTGGTCTTGAACTCCTGAGCTCAAGCAGTCTGCCCACCTCGGCCTCCCAAAGTGCTGGGATTACAGGTGTGAGCCACCATACCCACCCTCTTTGTGACTGTTTTAATTAATAACATGCCATTGAAGTGACGCTGTGTGACTTCAGAGGCTCAGCTATAAAAGGGACGCATATTCCACCTTATTCCCTGTGATCCTCGGTCTTAAAGCCTTGAGCCCTGTGTAAGTATTTCCACTGTCCTGAGGCCATCAGTCTGTAAGGAAGCCTAAATCAATCTTTCTCACGTTGAGAGGCCACACCGAGGCCCTGAAACCATATAAAGAAACAGAGGTGCACAGCCAGCCGCCTGCTGCTTCAGCGCTGGTTCTCCAAGCTCCAGCCGCTGTCCGAGGGTAACCACACGAAAGACTGGAGCCAGAACCAGCCGAGCAGGCCTTGCCAAACTCCTTATCTTCAGAAATTCTGAGAGATTACCAAACAACGACCGTTGTAAGGCACTAAATTGTGAGGCAGTTTGTTCTGTGGCTCTAGCTAGCTGAACAGGAGTTCTGGCCGAGTCTATATTAGGCCAGAAAGCAAAGTCGAGTCATTGTAAATCATTTGAAGAAAGAAACACGTTTGCTTGACTTTTCTGGATTTTCTATGCCAAAGCATTTTGGATTAAATCAATAGCACCTTCACCAGTCTATGGCCTCAAAACGATGCCCTCCTTCCTTATAACCACATGGTAAAGGCCTAAGCCCCGTCATCTTGACCACTGGCTATCAGCAACCCTGTGGTTCAGCCTGCTATTTCTGAGCATCACATGGGGTGTCCTCTCAGGCCTGCTGACACACTGCAGTTTCTACCCCTCCTCTGCCCCACTCCCTGCCCCAGCCGCTCCTCCTCCTGGCCAGGACATTGCCTGCAAGGTCATTTGGTGGAGCTTTCCCACTACCATGCCATCAGTGGTCCTGGTGCTGAGACAAGGTGACGAGTCCTGCCCACAACCAGTGCCCCACGGTGCTCCCCGGACCCTAAAGTAGTTGTGCTTTTGCCCAAGGTCTCCAAAAATCTCATCTGGCAGTTTCAGTCTTTAACCCTTTTCCTTCCTCTATTATGGTTCAAAGAAGAGATGCCATGGCATCCCTCTGGTGGTCCTTCTGCCTCCTCCAGCCCATCCGCCACATAAAACTGATCCCTCTTCTCACTGTAGATCCAAAGATCCCATGCAGGCCAGGTGTGGTGGCTCACACTTGTACACCCAGCACTTTGGGAGGCCAAAGAGGGCAGATCACTTGAGGTCAGGTGCTTAAGACTGGCCTGGCTAACATGGTGAAACCCCCATCTCTACTATAAATATAAAAATTAGCTGGGTGTGGTGGCACACACCTGTAGTCCCAGCTACTCAGGAGGCTGAGGCAGGAGAATTGCTTGAACCCAGGAGGCAGAGTTTACTGTGAGCCGAGATCATGCCACTGCACTTCAGCCTGAGCAAAAAGAGCAAAAGTCTGTCTCAAAATTTAAAAAAAGATCTCATGTATACAAAGAGACGCTGGGTAGGGACGAGATGTTTTTTTACACATCAGGGCCCTGTGTAACCCACCAAAAACGCTTCCTAAATGAAATAATCTCAACCAACAGCCTCATCTCCACAGTGTACATTTGACTTCTGAGGAGTCAAAAATTAAAAAAGGACTACCTAAATTGCATTTCAGAGAAATGAGGGTGAGAGAATTAAGATATAAAACCTGCTGGCAATAAAACTCTCAGTTATGGGAATCTTTCCTGGTGGATTTTGTGAGAGCATTATTGCACATTTCATTACAGACTTGAGCAGACACTGGTGCCATTATGGAAACATATCACAACACAGGGTTCTCTGCAAACCAGTTTGCTTTAAAAATGCATTTAAATTATGCTGTGCAGGCTTTATGCCATAGACCTGAAATCAGCTAAGAGCTGGTTATCCCGGAGTCCTGGTCTACATGATCAGTGGAATCCATTAATTTAGGGGTGTATGTATCAGGTCACTGGGAGTCTGAAAGGACAGCTGCGGTAGTATGGAATGTTTTCTAACCATGCAGAACAGAATCTGAGCTGAAATCTGCAGCTGTGTACCCACTTGGAGTCTCTACACGGGACACTAAAGATGAGGAAATTATTTCCTGAGATCTCATGAAAATTAAAGACATGAGAAAGAAATGAAAAGAAAAGCTATGGCTTTAAAGATTCTGCAACAAGGAGAGAGATGTTCAGTGTTAGCGAAAGTCAGTGCAGACAGAGATGGAGTGGAGATGCTGAAGCAGAAGCCACGATTATCGCAGACTACAAATGACATCTCACCAGAGAATCTCCCGAGGTGAGAAGCACCATATTCAAAAGAGCCTATATTCACCATGGCCACTGTGAAAATACTTTCCCCAACTCCTACCCACCCTGAGGTTTTTCAGAAAAGCACTAAAATGTCCTTGACTAATAGCAGTAGCTCACCCCTGCCATACAGATGTCTGACCCACCATCTCTTTCCTCCCCTGCCAGGCAGTGGGTGCCCTCCTTCAGCCCATTCCTCCTTTCTTCCATCTCCATTACGCATGGATCCATTTGCTCTGAGACATATGGCTGCTACCCAACCACTTGTCCAACAAGATTCCAGCTTTGTTCTGTACCTACCTCCATGACAGTTATGTGATTTGTAGGGGATGAGCCCATCCTCATCTCCCGAAGAGTGGGTGCTACTTAGTGTAAGCCAATGTTGGCGGCACCACTACCCTCACCTGAGATTGGGTTAGGCAGGAACATATAATAGAGTTTTGGTCAATGAAATATAAGTGAATGTTTATGGGGAGCTTTAGGGAACCATTTTTATTTTGTTTTTGTTTTTGTTTTTGTTTTTAGACAAAATCTGGCTATGTCACCCAGGCTGGAGTGCAAAGGCGTGACCTCAGCTCACTGCAAACTCTGCCTCCTGGGTTCTCATCAAATGAACTGTACTCATAAGGAATGAAACCAAATGGGAAATAAGGTAGTACTGGGTAGTACTGCAGAAACACGGAGGAAGACCCAGTAACTAGGGTGACCATATGCCCTGGTGTCACTGGAACGTGCCTGGCTTGTGCCTATTTCTCAGCATCCATGTTAATAACTGGCCTCCTCTTCACTCTCAAGATGCCTGGTTTATATCATGAGTTATATGGTGACCCTACTGAGAATCCCAGTGCAGAGTCCTGGTACGAGCTGGTTTGGAGCAGGCAGTTCAGGTTAGGGAGCCTAAGAGAACCCTTGATTCTCACATACCAACCCTACTCCCCATGAATCTCAGGTACCTGAATGTGAAGCCTCCAGCCTTACGTGGATAAAGTAGACTAGAATGGCAGGTCTTGCCAGTTTGTGTGCACTACATGGAACAGAAAGTGACATAGAAAAGGATGGCTGAGCCCAGAGAAGACAGGTTTTGGTTATTTATACTTGCCACATGTGGCTGGGAAGGGCAAGGGGAAATTCTCTAATGTGCCCCCACCTCTGACACTCAGTGACCCTACCCACTGGTAAACTGCTGCCCAATCCATTTCTCGGGATCTGACCACTCATGTTACCAATTCTTCCTCCTGTAGGAGGAGCTCAGTGTAAGGGCAGCCAACAGGCTCTAGCAGTATATAACATATACTATCAGGCCGGGCTCAGTGGCTCATGCTTATAATCCCAGCACTTTGGGAGATGGAGGTGGGCAGATCACCTGAGGTCAGGAGTTCGAGGCCAGCCTGACCAACATGAAGAAACTCCATCTCTACTAAAAAAACAAAACTTAGTTGGGCTGTTGGCGCATGCTTATAATCCCAGCTACTCGGGAGGCTGAGGCAGGAGAATCACTTGAGCCTGGGAGGCGGAGGTTGCGGTGAGCTGAGATCGCACCATTTGGCAGCAAGAGCAAAACTCCACCTCAAAAATAAATAAATAAATAACATATACTATTACAATATATATCAGAATATAACAGTAACCTGCTAGGGTGGCTTCAAAATGGAATAAGACAGGTTCATGTGTACTAGGAGCATCTATGGTTCTGTGGTCACCTAGGCCTGGATCTGAGGCTTCCCTGCTCTCCTGAGCATGTGGATCTGTGCAATAACTGTGCTCCCTCTTAGCTGAGGTAGCTTGAGGGAGTTTATTTTTCTTGGAATTCAGAGAGCCCTACCTCTACTCTCTACTCTGTAGAGCCCAGAAGAAGGGCTACTAGTGCTGGCTTGGTGTTTAACTCAGGGTGAACGGGACAACCCACTTCCGTTTCTTCTCTGCCTGGTTTGCTCTCGCTACACAAATGCAAAGACTCTCGTATGTAGTTAACTGGAATGGGATATAGGTAGAAGGGGATGCCCTGGCTCATTTGATGTCTCTGTTACGTAAAAAATATGGGAGGCCAAGCACAGCGGTTCATGCCTGTAATTCTAACACTCTGGGAAGCTGAGACTGTAGGGTCACTTGAGGCCACGAGTTTAAGACCAGCCTGGGCAACAAAGCGAGACCCCAATTTATGAATTTTTTAAAAAATTAGCCAGGTACAGTAATATATGCCTGTAGTCCCAACCACTCAGGAGGCCGAGGTGGGAGGATGGCTTAAGCCCAGGAGTTCAAGCTACAGTGAGCTACGATCACATCACTGCACTCCAGCCTGGATGGCAGAGTGAGACTCCATCTCTAAAACAAAATAAAGGGAGAAGGGATTATTATAAGGACTGTGGGATTGCACAGCTCTTGCTAAACACCATTCATGCTTTAAAGAGAGAAAATAACAGGCCAAGGACAAGTCATCATCAGTTCAAACTGTGAAAGTCAGAGGACTTCCTTGGCAGTAGTTAAAGGCATAGTGGCCCATCTCTTATAGCCAAAGCACAGACCATGCTGAAGAGCAGCGTTAGGACCCAACTGTAAGAGCAGCAGAACTTCAGAGCATTGCTTTCTCAGCCCCATCAAAACCAGAGACATTAACCAGGCCCAGCCCAAGTGCCATCACTCCATAGTGGGAAAGCTGTCCCATGAAGGAGACTGACCATGGGCATCAAATGACCATGTCACCAGAACTGTCCATCATAAGCTGGGTAATTTCAGACCCACCAATTGATAAGGTTGGCAGGCCCAGCAGCAGTTCTTCAAAAGATGGAAGCCGTGGACTCAGGATCAGGTGTACATGGGGCAGAGCGTGTGAAAGGGCCAGATGATGAAGTGGCAGCCTCACGTGGCACTATCACTGTTGCACCAACATCTCTCCCTCCGCTCACCCTTTCAGCCCCGAGGAGGTTCCTATGACCTGCTGACACAGGATGGGGAAAGTCAGAGCTTGGTTCATGGGTGAGTTGGCTCGATATGTGGGTACCAGTTGAAATGGATTGCTGCTGTACCACAGCCCCATATGGGTGACCCTGAAAGGCAGCTTTCAAGGAAATCTTCCTGTTGGGCTGGGCTTTGGGTAAAGCGCACTGGCCCTCCACTTTGTGTGGAAAGAGAGTGGCCTGAGATAAGAATATACACAGATGCATGAGCAGTGAGGAATGACGAAGCTGGCTGATGAGGGGCCCAAACCAGCAAGATTGGGAGATCAGGGACAAGAAGATCCAGAGAAAAGGCAGACAGTGGACCTATGAGAGTACGCACAAATTGTGAGGATCTCTGTGTTGCATGTTAATGCCCATCAGAGAATATCTACTGCAGAATAACCACTAAAGGCTGGGTGTGGTGGCTCACACTCGTAATCCCAGCAGCTTGGGAGGCCGAAGCAGGTGGATCACCTGAGGTCAGGAGTTCGAAACCAGGCTGGCCCGTCTCTACTAAAAATACAAAAATTAATTGGGCGTGGTAGTGGGCACCTGTAATCCCAGGTACTCAGGAGGCTGAGGCAGGAGAATCACTTGAACCCAGGAGGTGGAGGTTGCAGTGATCCTAGATGATGTCACTGCATTCCAGCCTGAGCGACAGAGCCAGACTGTCTCAAAAAAAAAAAAAAAAAAAAATGAGTACTAAATAACTTAGTGAACAGGTTGACTCCATCAGTAGACATCAGTCTTTGTCCCCAACCACTCATAGTTGGCTCATAAATGGAGTAGCCAACGTGGCAGAGATGGAGTCTATGCAGAAGCCAGTAGCATGGCTCACCTCTCACCGAGGCTCCTCCAGCTCTTGTCACTGCTGAGTATCCTACCTGCCAGCAACGGAGATTAACTCTGAGGCTCCAGCATGGAATTATCCCTTGAGGAGACCAAACAGCTGCTTGGTGGGAAGTTAATTACCCAAGAAGCACAGCAATTGATCTTGTACAGGATTGGTGCATATTCCAAGAATGTGTCTTCCTTGCCTGCCTGAAAGGCCTCAGCAAGCACCGCAGCCACAAACCGCCCTTGAAAATGTTTATTGCAGGAAGCCCAGAAAGGAAGCACCAAGGTGATTTAAGGAACTGTTCTAGGAGAGAGGAGATAAAAGGAGCAAAGATCTGAGATCCCAGAAGATCTTAATACTGACTCAAGACTCTCTTGAAAGATGTGAACTCTGATAGAGGGTGTGGATGATTTGTTTGATCCTTTCTGGGGCTTAAGCTGAGACCCTATCAAGCAAGTAAGTGGGGGAGTGTACTTATGAACAGCTCATTTGAAATAAAGCAGATGTTCTCTTTGCTTCTCAGAATATTTTAGGCCAAAGCATTTTGTGGGCATAAATTAGCCTAATATCAGCCTCATGCTCTATTTCCATTTATTCATGAAGACCTGGTCTTCGTGCAGCAAGCTATTCAGAAATACAGAATTCACCGGGAGTAGTGGCTCATGCCTGTAATCCCAGCACTTTGGGAGGCCAAGGAGGGTGGAACGCAAGGTCAGGAGTTCAAGACCAGCCTGGCCAACATGGTGAAACCCCGTCTCTACTAAAAATACAAAAATTACAAAAATTAGCTGGGCATGGTGGCGCGTGCCTGTAATCCCAGCTGCTCGGGAGGCTGAGGCAGGAGAATTGCTTGAACTGGGAGGCAGAGGTTGCAGTGAGCCAAGATTGCTCCACTGCATTCCAGCCTGGGCTACAGAGCTAGACTCCGTCTCAAAATAAATAAATAAAAATAAAAATAAGAAAGAAATACACAATTCTCAAGTGTATTTCAAGGAAATGTAAAAACAAAGTGTTCCATGCACACTTATGTAGATGTATACTATGTTTATAACAAAAGTGTAAAAAATACATGGGAATGATTAAAACTTACTTTGGGATAGTGGTTTTCTGGGCAGGCAGGAAGAGAAATGTATCTATGTGTGTTACTTCTTATTTCTGAAATAAAATAGCAATATCTGAGCAACTGCAGCAACATGTTAACTTCTGTTAAATCTGAGTAAGTGGCACCTAGTTTTCTCTATGTTTGAAATATTTTATAATTTAAGTCTTTACAAAAAAAACCAAACTTGTAGTTGGAAATCATTAGATTAAAGGGGTGGGTGTAGTAAGCTCCTTATAGATGATGACTTTCTATAGATAATCGATGTTGAGGGGTTGCCCACAGCACCTAGAGTGGTCTTTCTTTCACACAAATCTGACCATATTCATTCCCTACTTAAAAGCTTTCCATGGCTCCCCATTGTCTTCAGGATAAGCTGATGCCCTTTGGCCTGGCAAACACCATCAAGTCAGTCGCCTGTCTTCTTCAAGATAGGCCTCTGTGAGGGCAGGGACTGTCCTTCTGATGAGGCCTGGCCTGAGGTCAGCAGCTGTCATCCGCCCTTCCTGCTGTGTCTTGTCCGCCATCCATTCATGCACAGGCTGTGGCTGTGCACCTGCTTCCTTCCACACACACACGAAAATACAGCCACACTCAAACTAAGATCTTGCTTGAGTTTGAGGAATGAAACAGAAAGGCCACTTCACAGGGTGGGGGAGCCTTCCATGGCCCACTCCTGCGTTCCTCGGCATCACCTCTCTTTCAGCTCCCCGCCCCCCTCCACGGCTCCCCTCTAGAACAGCCCATGGGCTTGTCTCCTTCCCATATCAGGCCGAGTAGCACATCTACCCAGCAAAGGTGCTTTCTTTTCTCCCATGCTAGTGACTGGGAAAGTAAGAATATGTCCACTTTTTTTTTTTTTTTTTTTTTTGAGATGGAGTTTCGCTCTTGTTGCCCAGGCTGGAGTGCAATGGCGCGATCTCGGCTCACCCCAAACTCCACCTCCTGGATTCAAGCGATTCTCCAGCTTCAGCTTCCCAAGTAGCTGGGATTACAGGCATGCACCACCACACCTGGCTAATTTTGTATTTTTAGTATAGACAAGGTTTTCCATGTTGGTCAGACTGGTCTCAAACTACCGACCTCAGGTGATCTGCCTGCCTTGGCCTCCCAAAGTGCTGGGATTATAGGCGTGAGCCACCACACCCAGCCTGTGTCCACATTTTTAAGACAAAAGTTACTGATTGCACTTATTTGAGAGGGAAGAAGGATTAGAAGCATCTGGAAAGTGGAGTTTGCAAATCAGGTCATTATTCCAGCTGCAATCTCTCATTTTGAAATGGCCTCATTCACCCAGGTCCCAAGAAACCAGGTGAGCCTCAGCAAAGGGACAGGACTTCCCTAGGGGCTCACTCTTCTCCCACAGACCCAGGCAGGCCCCTCCATGCTTCCATTTATTCCCTTCCCCTATAGGACAAGGACAACATTTAGGAGACCCAGTGGGCATCAGGCATTAGCTAATGTGATCTTGACCAGTCAGAGATTTAATACTTGGCGGTAATTACAGACTCAGAGACCCACTCCCTGCAATTCAGTGAGTTTCCGTTTACTTTTTCGATAAGGACAGGAAATTGTCTGCCCTACAAGCGTGGGCAGCATTTGGAAGCAAGCCCACACTGTGGAGTTACGGGCCTTGAAGTCCACCATGTTCTGAAATGGTAACTTTTGAGAAATGCTCATGTGTCTATGATTTCGTTTCCAAAAATGCACCTAGCAGGGCCCCAAATGGCTCCTTATCAACCCCAGAGAATATGGTCCCAAGATCCTCACCTTCATCTTCCTGGAAGGCAGAGGGGAGCTGAAAGCAGTGAGAACAACTCACTACCTGGTCCCTGGTCCCTGGAGCACTCACATCTGCATCTCCCGAAACAACTCCACAGGAGACAGAATTCTCCCTACGTTTCTTGGGCGGACTGGATGCCTCCAAGGTGGCCTGTGACTTGCCCACAGTCTTCCAGCTGCTACGGGCCAGAATTTGCCCTGTCCCTAATGCCCACTGGGGGCAACTGGGCTAGGGCTTTGCTTTGCAGGCAGAGTCCTCTGGCCACCTTTGGCTTGGGCATAAAAACCTGTTGGTAGTATCATCACCCTTGTGCCTCATATTTTGAAGCCTAGTGTTTGAGGCGTGCTGTCTCTCTCTCTCTCTCTCATTGGTGAATCCTATTTGGGGTCCCTCCAGAAGATGGACTGAGCCTTCTCAGAACTAAGCCTCTGCTTTCCGGCCCTAGCTCCTTAGAGCTGGAACTCTGTTTGGAAAGAAAGCTACATGTCCATAGAGCTCAATGGTTTGGGTGTGTCCTTAATGAAAGGCAGAAATATGACACAAACACCCAGAGGGTTAACCCATCTGGAGGTGGCTCTGAGCCAGTACTTAGGGCTGGCTGCATAAAGACTTCCTGGGATGGGACTTCTGTCCCCACCAGGCTTCTATCAGAATGTGCCGCCATCACCTGGCCGGAGGAAAAGGAGCTAATGCCAGCACACGGGAGGGAAGACACTGGGATTCAGAGCTCCACTGCCCTCCATCCCAACCCGCAGCACCCACTCTACAGGTGAAGTGGCTCAAGTGACCTGCCCATGTCACCTTGCTGAGGCTGAAGAGCAGCTGCCTGAAGATGCTGGGAAATAAAAAAGAAGGAAGCCTGATTCAACCTCAGGCAGATGTCCTCAAAGGCAGATCGAAAACTAAGAACTTGATGGCCTGAATGTCTGCGGTGGCAGATATCTTGATGGCTCCAAATCCAGCCCCTAGTGGGGGGCCTGCACTTCACAGGTTCTTAGTACATGGTTGGTGGTGGAACGTTAGAATGAAAGAGGCCTTGAACTTTTGGGGCTGGGACTCTTGTTCTCCCAGGCTTCATCCTGAGCTCCATGGTCGTCTTTTTCTTTCCAGATTCCCCAGCTCCCCTGGGGCAGCCCTCGCCCAAAGAGACTGAGGAGTGCATGAGTCAGCACATTCCTTCTCTGCCTCACCTCGCCTGCCTGCCTGGGATCAGAATCAGCCAACACCCATTCCAAACACACTTGTTACCCGGTCCCGCCTCCACCCAGCTCTGCTGCCAGAGTGGCACCTGGTTTGCCACACCCTCGCTGCAGCCTTAACCCTCCCACGGAAGCCCAGAAGCAGATCCACCTCCACTGAAAGCACCTCCAACTCTCAGGAGTCAGGTAAGTGAGGACTGGCTTTTACAGTGCATACTTCCGAAAGGACTGGAGGCTGCTGTTTACAATAAGAAACGAATCCACCAGCAAGGCCTGGAATGGAAGGACAGTAAAGGTGTAAGGAAGTCCATGTGCCTTTGCTTGGCAGCAGGCAAGAATTTCTTGTGTCAGGAATCCTGATTTAAACCAGGCTGGGTGGGTTTAAACCAGGCAGGAGGATAGCTTGAGGCAAAGAGTTGGAGACCAGCCTGGTTGACATAGCAAGAAAAACTAAAAAAATGAGCCAGTCATGTTGGTGTGTGCCTGTAGTCCCAGCTACCTGCAATGCTGAGATGGGAAGATCTCTTGAGCCCAGGAATTCGAGGTTGCCGGGGGCTATGATCACGCCGCTGCACTCCAGCTTGGGTGACATAGCAAGACCCCCTCTCAACAAAAAAAAAAAAAAAAAGAAAAGAAATCCGACTTAGAAAGAATACTACAATTTACACAAAAATCTTGCTCTGAGCCTCCTAGGAGGCAAGGGGAAAATGGTGCTAGCTTTATCAGATGTTAAAAAGAATTCCATGTCTTCTCAGGCACCAAAACTCCTAGCAATTTTTTTCTAACATAAAGAAAGCCTTCAAAAAAAAATTTTGTGAGGCCGGGCACAGTGGCTCATGTTTATAATCCCAACACTTTAAGAGGCCAAGATGGGTGGATCACCTGAGGTCAGGAGTTCGAGCCAGCCAGCATGGCGAAACCTAGCCAGCATGGTGAAACCCTGTCTCTACTTAAAAAATACAAAAATTAGCCGTCATGGTGATGCGTGCCTGTAATCCCAGCTACTAGGGAGGCTGAGGCAGCAGAATCACTTGAACCCGGGAAGCGGAGTTTGCAGTGAGCTGGAGCGCCACTGCACTCCAGCCTGGGTGACAGAATGAGACTGTCAAACAAACAAAAAAAAAATGTGGAGGGAAGAAAGGAAAGCAAACTTACTCCTAGCCTTGACACCTTCACTACTAAACACTAATAATTATCAGCTGGGGAGAGCATCAACTAAGCGTGGGCACTGGCATCCATGGGAAGTTTTATAATATACTCAGAGTTATCTTCATCGTGATGGCTTCAAAATTACCTGCAGAGCCTGCAAAAGTGCAAATTTCTGATCCCATCCCCAGATCCGTAGAAATGGAATCTCTCAGGGGAGGGACCCTGGAAGCTGCATTTTCCTTGGTATTCCCTGTGGAATTCTTGGTTATTCTAAAATTAGAGAACTGTTAGGCCAGGCACAGTGGCTCATTCCTGTAATCTGAGCACTTTGGGAGGCCGAGGCAGGCAGATCACCTGAGGTCGGGTGTTTGAGACCAGCCTGACCAACATGGAGAAACTCTGTCTCTACTAAAAATACAAAAAATTAGTCAGGTGTGGTGGCACATGCCTGTAGTCCCAGCTACTCGGGAGACTGAGGTTGGAGAATCGCTTGAACCCAAGAGCTGGAGGTTGCGATGAGCCGAGATTGTGCCACTGAATTCCAGCCTGGGCAACAAGAGTGAAACTCTGTCTCAAAAAAAAAAAAAGAAAGAAAGAAATTGTACCTTCAGTAGGTGGTTAAGAGACCAGCCCAAGCCCCACAGGAGAGGCAAGTGGGGGAGATGGGGTTCTGCCTCAGATTTACTCCAAAGCTGTGTTCCTGGTACACCGTGCACCTCACGGCTTCCCAGATGCAGGCAGGTTAGGAGCTGGTTATGCTTGTTTGTTTTTTTAACCCAGAAACACAAACCCACTTCTCTGATTACCTCTATGACCACAGACATTCCACAGAAGAGGCAGCCCTTCAAGCCAGGACCTCCTGGGCAGATGCTGGAGGCAGTGCTGCCCCCTGCTCCCTTGGCAGTTGGGCCTGGGGGTAAGAGGTGACTGGTGATGATGCGGGAACCTGAACGCTGCTCCCCAAAGGCAGGGCCAAGAAGAGTGCTTTCAAATGCCGCCACAAGTTCCAGCTTGCACGATTCCTGGAAGGTGTTCTCTCTAGAGGCAGGGCCCCTGCTGTCACCTCTGTGACCTCTCACGCTTTGTGCTCCAGTGACTCTGAACACACAGGGCAGCTTCACCCCTTCAGCCTTTCCTCCAGCTGCTTCCCTTCTCTACAATACCTTCTTCTCCATGCTTCGTCATGTCCACATTTCCTAGACCATTTTTCATGCAGGTGGCAGTGAGGCGGGGTGCTTAAGGGCTGGGGGTCAGGCTCTGAAATCCTGTGTCCAGGGCTCTACTTCAGGTTCTGCTGCCAAACAAATGTGTGAATGTGGGCAAGTTATTACACTTCTCCTTGTTCTTGTCTTTAAAATGGAGCCAAAAACACCTTAGGAGGCTGTTAGGAGGACTAAATAAGATAAATTATATGTCAAGCACTTAGCAGACAGCCTAAAACATACAGAACAATGACCTGTCTGTCTGCCTATCTATCTATCTATCTATCTATCTATCTATCTATCTATCTATCTATCTCAGAGGTCTGGAGACACTGGGGTAGATGTGATGTAGACAGGGCACTTGAGACACAGAGAAGGCTCTTAATGTTTTACATATGTATGTATGTATTTTTGAGACAGGGTCTCACTCTGTCACCCAGGCTGGAGTGCAGTGGCACAATCACAGCTCACTGCAGCCTTGACCTCCCAAGCTCAAGTCATCCTCCCACCTCAGCTTCCGAAGTAGCTAGGACTGTAGGGCATGCCACCATGCCTGGCTAAGTTTTATTTTTATTTTTTTATAGAGGCAGCATCTTACTATGTTGCCCAGGCTGGTCTCGGACTCCTAGGCTCAAGCAGTCCTCCCACCTCAGCCTCCCAAAAGTGCTGGAATTATAGGCGTGAGCCACTGTGCCTGGCCCTTAATGTTTTATTTTTAACTGATAAGGATTAACTTGTTTGTACCTTATCTGGAGTGGTAGAATGTGTTCACAAGACAACTTAGAAGTGTCTGGAGTTAAGAACTCAGACTGCTTCCACTGAGAACTTCACAAGGAATGTTAGGTTCAAATCCCAGCTCCTCCGTTTCCAGCTGAGTAGCTTTGAAACAAATCTCCAATTTACTTCCCAAGGCTATTGGAAAGACCAAAAGGTAGTTTGAACAGGATAAAGCACGTGCCATACAATCAGCAGATGTTAGTGACAGACGGACTTCCTGGAGACAAAAAAGGTGCAAAGAACTGGCTTTGGTGGAATGTCAAGCACATGCAGGCCAGAGGAAGAGCGGCATTTGGAGGTAGGGGGCCTTCCCAGTGACCCAGCTTTGAGAGTCTCACATAAAGCTGATTTGGGGCTTGGTCAAAGCTCCATCAGTCCTAAAGACAAGGAGCCCTATGGAGGAATAGAGTCAAGAACTCCTGATAAAATGAAGAGTGCATTCAGGAAAAGCTGTGCCTGGAACTATGCCAAGCACTTAACTGTTTTATAGCAGCTCATTTACAATTACAACTCTGCAAAGCATTATACCCATTTCGTAGATGAGGAAACTGAAGCTCAGAGGCATGGTAGCCTGCCCAAGGAAGCATACAATCCATTAACCTGGCAGTGGCAGGATTTCAGCCCAGGGGAGTTGGTTCCAAAGTTGATCTGAAGAATGCACTCAGGATCTCCCCCTAGAGAGCATTCCTCCTCCCTGGCAGAGGCTCCAGGTAACTTCTGAGCAACTTTAATTCTTCTCCACTGCAGTCTAGAGCAACAGGAAGCATTGTCACAAAAGTCTTGGAGTTGAGGTCTTGGGCTCCTAGTGTGCTGGGTTTTCCTTCCCAGCTTGAACCCTGCCTCAGTTGTGCAATATTTACTGTCTGTTACGCATCAATGCAGAGCTGCTCATCGCAGCTCACAGGTATGGAATTGTCACCTCATAGGAATCATGTACGCCTTTTTGAACACCCCAACATCTGGAACAGTGTCCAGTACAACGTGGGTGCTCAGTCAATGGTTGTTGAATTAACAAATGAAAAATATCAACTGTTACTTATTGCATATTACAAATCATCCTCTCCTGTATTATTATTTTACAGAGTCTTGCTCTGTCACCCAGGCTGCAGTGCAGTGGCACAATCTCAGCTCACTGCAACCTCCATCTCCTGGGTTCAAGCAATTCTCCTGCCTCAGCCTCCCAAGTAGCTGAGATTATGGGTGTGCACCACCACACCCAGCTAATTTTTGTATTTTTAGTAGAGACAGGGTCTCTCCAGGTTGGCCAGGCTGGTCTTGAACTCCTGACCTGAGGAAATCCACCTGCCTTGGCCTCCCAAGGTGCTGGGATTACAGGCGTGAGCCACCGCATCCAGCCAGCTCCTCTATTATCCTATTTGACCTTAGCAATAAACTTTGAGGTAATAAATGGATTCCTAGCCCAGCTCACAAAGAGTCTACATGGTTCATCTATGGAGAAGATTGGTGGTCATTCCTCTAATCTCCAAATGTGTAACGCTAATGGAGACATTTGGAAGTAAAACTCCGTTATTGATTCCTTGGCCGTAGGGTGAGAGCTGCCATAGTAGAAAGGGCCACGTGGAAGCTCCTGAAACTACCCCTCCCCGATCATATCATGTCCCAGGAGGACTGGCAAAGACTAGTTCCACTATTAAATATTCTAAAAGATGCAGAGGCAGTGGTCCTTTACAAAAGACAGATCCTGGAGGATGGCAGTGAGCTACTGCAAAGTTAACCCAGTTGTAGCCTCAGTGGCTGTTGCCAAATGTGGTATCTTTGCTAGAGCAGATTAACAAGGCCTCACATACACGGTATGCAGCCATAGTCTGACAAATGCATTTTCCTTTTTTAAAAATTTTTATCAGAAACAAGTCACTTCCCCTTGGAGTAGGCAGCAGTGCACATTGCTGACCTTGCCCAAGGGCTGTGCTAACTCCCCGCCCTCTGTTGGAATGTGGGGACCGATCTCACGTGGACAGCCCTCCGAGCATCCTGGATCCGCTGCACTGTGTAGATCATGTCACTGAAAGAGAGGATTGAGACGTGACCAGCATGTTAGAGACATCGATAAGACATACGCATTCCAGGGGATAGGAGATAATTCCTATGGGGACTCAGGCACCCAGCAGATCGGGCAAGTGTTCAGGAGCCCAGGGGTCCGAGGCATGCCAGGACACCCCTCCTACATAACGAGCACATTATGGCTTCTTGTACCTCCCCCTAAGAAGGAAGTATAATGCCCGGTCAGGTTATTCAGAGTTGAAGGCAGCGTATTATTACACACTTGTGAATACTGCTTGGAGCCAGGTACTGACGGGCAGGCCCAGGGCTAGCTTGAGTGGTGCCCAGAGCAGGAAAGAGCCGTGCAGCAGCTGCAGGCTGCAGTACAAGGGGTCCGGTCACTTGGGCTTTATGGAGCAGCAGACCCTCTGGCATTAGAGGTGTCTGTGGTGGTGTCATTAGAGATGTTTGGAGTTTGTAACAAGTCTCAATAGAACAATCAATGAAACTGACTAGGATTCTGCAGGAAGACGTGCCATCTGCAGTGGAGAATTACTTACTTTCTGAAAAACAGGTCCTAGCAAGTTCCTGGCCCTGGCCATGGGACTTAAAGTGACCACACAGCTAAAGGAAGTAAGAACATGCCACCCCAAAACATTCCAATCTCGCAGGGCAACTCCTTTGAGTAAAAGACACCCGAAAAACAGCAAATGCAAGAACATCACTCCAGGCTCCATGCTGGTTTGTTTGTTTGTTTTTTGAGACGGAATTTTGCTCTTGTTGCCCAGGCTGGAGTTCAATGGCGCAATCTCAGCTCACCAAAACCTCCACCTCCCGGGTTCAAGTGATTCTCCTGCCTCAGTCTCCCAAGTAGCTGGTTACAGGCATGCGCCACCATGCCCAGCTAATTTTGTATTTTTAGTAGAGATGGGGTTTCTCCATGTTGGTCAGGCCGGCCCCGAACTCCTGACCTCAGGTGATCCATCCACCTCAGCCTCCCAAAGTACTGGGATTACAGGCATGAGCCACCACACCCCGCTCGTATGTTTCTTAAAAGCAGGAGATGAAGTTCCCATATGAAAGATGCCCTCCCCATACTAGAAGGAAAGCAAGTGTTATCATCAAGGATGAGAAGTTGAGACTGAGAGAATTCTGAACAAAGCTAGTGAAAGTAACTTACCTTCTTTTACCCCCGCTCATCCCACTTTTAGCCTCTTCACATAATTTCATCACTTTTTTTTCAACTTATTCTTCTTTGCTCAATTCGGTACATAAGTGTTCAACTCTAACTGCGGCTTTTGGTCTTCATTTACTTATGAAGACTCCTGTGCCACATAAAACTTGTATTAAATAAACCTGCATGCTTTTCTCCTATTGATCCATGTTCTATCAATTTGATTCTCAGGCCCAGCCAAAACACTCTGAGAGCAGAGGTGTAACGTTTCCGCCTTTACACAGCCAAAGCTGCCTTCATGAGCTGGGTTCTTTCACATCCACCAAGGCAGAAGGTCAGGCTCAGCAGGAAGCCATCATCATAAGATGGAAGTGGCACCTCCAAGATCAGGTCCAAGCAGGACCAGAGGGCCCATGTCACCTGCACAAGCAGATGGCCCAGATCTCGTGTCATCTGCCCACTCTGGCACCAGGACCACCCTCTCCCTCCTTCAGGCCACAGCAACGACCATGAGTTGCGGGCTTGGGGGAAAGGCTGCATTTGGTTCACAGACAGCTCAGCCCAATTTGTGGCTGAGGGCCAAACACTGACCACAGCTCCACCCAGGGGCAGTCCTGAAAGGCAGTAGCAGCAGCAGACCTTCCCTGTGGCAAGAGAAGTGGTTTTAAATTAGAATTTTCACAGGCGTGCAGGCAGCAGAAAATGGCTGCGCTGGGTCCTCAGGGGCCTAGAAGAGAAAAATTGGAAGGAAGAAAGAAACCAAGGAGGTCTGGGAAAGAGACACTTGGATGGACCTTTGGGAAGGGGCACAGAGTGTGACCTGCAAGGCAAGAGGATGGACCCACAGGAATGGGCACCGAATTGCATCACATGGCAACGTCCACCACAGAGAACCCACTACAGGAAAGGCGCTGAGCAGCCACGTGGTCAAAGTGACTTTCCCAGTCTCCATCACTGGCCACACAGGCATGTAGACAGAGTACTCACGGCAGAACAGCACATGCTACCACGAGCTGGGTTCCTTCACACCCATCAAGGCAGAGAGGACAGAGGATTGTGCACAGGCTGGACCGCACAGCCTTCCACTCACCAAGGTGATTCAGCAACTGCCACTATCCAGTGTCTAACCTGACAGCCGCTGAGGCCATGAAACAGCAGCAACCCTCAGGGAGCCAAGCCAGCCTTTCGGTGGCTAGTTGAACATTTGACCCCTTCCACATTAGAATGAGCAGTAATTCACTCCGTAGAATTGACCCATACTGTGGGTATGGATTCACCTTTTATGCCCACGGACCTTGGCCAGCACCTGCAGAGTATGTGGTCCACCAACATAGGATCCCATGTAGCACTGAGACAGACAAAGAGACCCACTTTGCAAAGGGAAGTGACTGTGAGGTCCCTGGTGATACCACGTCCTCATCCCCTAGAGGCTGCCAGCCTGGGGTGGAATGGTCACGGAAGGTCCAGTCAGCCAAAGCACCAGCTGTAGAGGGCACTATGTATCCTGACACTCTAAGTCAGCAGGTGTGGTATGGTATTGTGCCCCCACCCCCTGAGAGGAGTGGTTCACCAGGAAATCAAGGGGTGAAAGCCTGAGTGGCCCCACTTTCCATCACTTCCTGGACAAGATCTCTAAGCCACAGAGATACGGAAATGAGACATTAACCAGTTTCAATGTCCCATTCCCACAGCTCTGTGGTTTAGAGATCTTGGTTCCCAGAGGAGGATACACTTCCACTGGTGACACTGTGAGGATTTCATCAAACTCCTAGCTACGGCTGCTGTCCAGTTGCTTTGGGCCCTTTGTGAAGAGAGACCAGCAGGAAGCGAGAAGAGCAACCATCCCACCTTGGGTAATGGGCCCTGGCCATCAGGAGAAAGCGGGGTTGCCGATTACACAACTAGGGCAGGCGAGAATAAGTTTGGCACTCAGGTTGTCCACTGGGTCATCCCTTGGTTCTCCCCACACCAATTTTTCTTTTTTTTTTTTTTTGAGACAGAGTTTTGCTCTGTTGTCCAGGCTGGAGTGCAGTGGTACGGTCTCAGCTCACTGCAACCTTTGTCTCCCAGGTTCAGGCAATTCTCCTGCCTCAGCCTGCTGAGTAGCTGGGATTGCAGGTGCCCACAACCACACCTGGCTAATTTTTGTAGAGACATGATTTCGCCATGTTGCCCAGGCTGGTCTCGAACTCCTGACCTCTAGTGATCCAACCATCTCAGCCCAAACTTCTGGGATTACAGACGTGAACCACCGCGCCCAGCCTAGGGTTTTATTTTTCTGTAACTCAACCCACCTTCTGCTATGGTGGTAGACACTTCCCTTGGAGCAGAGTCCAACTTTGGGAGCTTCAGTTGCACCACGGCCTCTCAAGAACCCTCCAGAAGTTCCATCCTCAACACTCTGGCCTTCTCTACTCTAGCTTCTAGCCTCCAGGGGAAACCCCACACTCACCAAGGCCCTCCCTAAACCCTTTTTCTCAGCCCCAAATCCTTTCAGTCAAAAGTTGTAAATGGGAGAGAAGAGCAAATGTGGCCCAGGGGATTCTTTCGCAGTCTAAAATTTTAAATTAGTATCAACCTTTACAAATTAAGGAATTTCACATAAAATTTTATATTTTTCTCCTTCTCTAAAGAGATCAGTCTATCCTTCAATTCCCTCTGGTGGCACTGGCTGTCACCAGAAGGAGCCGCCTCCTCTTGCTGTGGTCGCTCCTGTGGCCCCACTCACCCCACTCTGCCTTGCTGCCTGGGGCCAGGGGCTTTGGCTTTGCTGCCCTGAGCTCCCTTGTAGGCGCAAGGTTGTGGCTTCGGGAATAAAGGTTTGTTAGTCACTGGTTTTTGCTGAGGCAAAGGTGGGGGAGCGAGTGGCAGTGATGAGAGGGAAACGCCAAGAAGGAAAGCTCTTCGAGCTGGGTGGTGAAGACTGGATAGGAGTGAGAAAGAAGTGAGAAGGCCAGGAACGGTAGCTCACGCCTGTAATCCCAGCCCTTTGGGAGGCCGAGGCGGGTGGATCACTTGAGGCCAGGAGTTCAAGACTAGCCTGGCCAACATGGCGAAATCCCATCTCTACCAAAAAATTAAAAAATAACCCCATTTCTACCAAAAAATTTAAAAAATAGGCACACAGTGGTGTGTGCCTGTAATCCCAGCTGCTCAGAGGCTGAGGCATGAGAATCCCTTGAAACCAAGAGGCAGAGGTTGCAGTGAGCAGACATCACACCACTGCACTCCAGCCTTGGTGACATAGTGAGACTCTGTCATAAAAAACAACAGAAAGTAGGGAGAAGCAGAGAGGGCAACCTAGGCAGGGGAAACCACTTGAGCAAAGGCCCAGAGGTAGGACTGGGGCATCCTTGCTGGAAGACTGTGAGGGTACCCATCTGATTAAACCATGGGATTGACATTATGCAGCAGTGGGGGAAAGGCTGGCTAGGGAAACTGGGGATAGAATATAGATAGTAACCTTGACCTTCCCAACTCCCAAGCTTGTGGGCAGCTGCAGGCAGAAAATGATTGACTTCAAACATTTTGTGTTTCTGAATGAATTCATGGGAAGGAAGTGGGTTCATACCAGTCTATCTTCTGCACCCAGATCTGTACCAATCCAAAAGGCAATTTGACTCAACCAGCAATTTGGCCTAATACTCTGTTCAGGGCTCTGTGTTAGGTATAAGGAAGAGGTGTTCAACAAAGGCCAGCAGTGGGGACTGAAAACCCATCTGCGAGTTCCTAACATTCCTCCTATGAAATGGTAGAGCCTCATTCCCCTTCCCGTGACTGTGAGTCCCTTTTAGTGACTTGATTCTAACCAATAAAACACAGGGGAGTGACACTGTGTGACTTCTGAGGCTAGGTCATAAGAGAAAATACAGCTTCGCGGGGCGCGGTGGCTCACGCCTGTAATCCCAGCACTTTGGGAGGCCGAGGCGGGTGGATCATGAGGTCAAGAGATCGAGACCATCCTGGTCAACATGGTAAAACCCCGTCTCTACAAAAAATACAAAAAATTATCTGGGCATGGTGGCGTGTGCCTGTAATCCCAGCTACTCAGGAGACTGAGGCAGGAGAATTGCCTGAACCGAGGAGGCAGACGTTGCGGTGAACCAAGATCAGGCCATTGCACTCCAGCCTGGGTAACAAGAGCGAAACTCCTTCACAAAAAAAAAAAAAAAAGAAAGAAAGAAAATACAGCTTCCTCCTGCCTGATGTGTTCTCTCTCTCTTCCTTTCTCTGTCTTGGAACCCAGCCATCACACTGTGAAAAAGCCCAGGCCATAAAGGGAGGAGCACTTGTGGGTGTTCCAGCCGGCAGTTCCAGCTCAGGTCCCAGCTACAGTCCCAGCCAGCATCGGTCACCAGCCACTAGTGAGCGTGCCTTGGAAGATTCCTGCCCCAGCCTTCTGGCAGCCCTAGCTGATACCACAGAGGCGAGCAAAATAAAGTCCCTAAGTTTTGGAATGTTTATTATGCAACATGAGGTAACTGGGGCACAAATACACAGACCCAGACTCTAACCCAACCCAGGACAACTGGGAGCCAAGCACGGTATCTGGAACATTCCTCAGCTGACAGGTGTATATTCTGCTGCTTTCAGATGGAACAAAATCAGTTCTGACCTGTGGCACTGAGTCGTAGACCCACAAATAAACGATGTGCCGTCCAGGCAGGGGACATGAAGGAAGGCCTTAGAGGGGATGCCGTTTTGGCCACACCCTGGAGGATGAGGAAGAGAATTTCAAGAGAAAAGGGCAATGCAAATCACAGACCCTGTGAGCTGGACACTGTGGCCTCAGGGCCCTCTGGTCAAACCCAGCATCCTCTGTTAAAGACTGGCAGTACTGACTCCTGCACTCAGGCTTCCCAGGTCCTATTGGGCATGTCCTCTCTTCAGGTCCCCTAGAGGCTGCCCTTAGCTCTCCTCTCGCTTACCTTTGGGGTCAGAAGGGTTTGCCAGGATTTGATGTTCATCCACCAGAAGTCGTCTGTTGACTGTCGAGTGATTTCCACAAACCTGTGTATTTGCATTTCTTATCTCTCCATTCCCCATATCGACCTCTGCAAGGCCCAGCAATTCCTTTTCACCCACTCACTGCTTAGTCAGCGATGGAGTTAATTAGTCAGATCTCATCCGTCCCTCCGCGATGGACCCTTCCCTCCTGTTCCACTGCCGACCAAGGGGCTTGCTCTGCGCCAGCCTTCCCTGGTGAACTGTGGTTTGGAATCAAGTAATTGTTTTCAGTTACTCATTATGTTTTAGTTATAAATGCAAGACAAGTACATTACAGAAAATGCTGGAAAACCAAGAAAAGAAACTACCCACAATCTCATCATCCCGCCTGCCTTCAATAAACTCTCATTTCATCTTCTTTGAGTATTTTTTTCAATACCTATAGCATTTTAAAAATCCTGTTATAGCCGGGCTCAGTGGCTCACACTTGTAATCCCAGCACTTTGGGAGGTCAAGGCAGGCAGATCACCTGAGGTCAGGAGTTCAAGACCAGCCTGGCCAACATGGCAAAACACCATCTCTACTAAAAATACAAAAGTTAGCTGGGGCCTGGTGGCATGCACCTGTAATCCCAGCTACTTGGGAGGCTGAGACAGGAGAATTGCCTGAACCCAGTAGGCAGAGATTGCAGTGAGCCAAGATCGCACCACTGCAGTCCAGCCTGGGTGACAGAACAAGGCTCCATCTCTAAAAAAAAAAAAAAGGAAAAAAAAAAACCCCTGTTATAGTCATACTGCACATTTAATTGTGAATGCTGAGTTTTCTATTTAGCGTTATAGAGCATGCTTTTTGTCATCGTTTTCTTTCCTAATGAATACATAATGGTGTCAAGTGGCTGAACCTGGGTTTATTTAACTGTTTTTGCAGTGTTTGGCTTCTAGATGTTTCCAGTTTTTGCTGGCAGAAAACATCTCCCTGCCTAGGGCTTTTTCTGAAAGCAGAATTACTTCCTCAGGACAGATTCCTAAGAGAAATGACTAGGTCAGAAGTTGTGGCTATATTAATGGCTCTGGACATAGACCCCTTATCAAATTATCTCGGTGACTTTTGTTTCTTTAAATTGTGACCTTGCAGTTAATGCTGTTGTTACTCTGGATGTGTTAGATCGCCAGTGGAGAAAATTTGGAAACATCGAGAGAAGTAAATAAAAATCAACCACATTTCACCCACTGAAAATTATCATTATCAGTAGCCTGTTGGTGTATTCCTCTCCAGTCTATTTTTCTTTATGTAAGTTTTACGGTTTTTTGTTTGTTTCAGTGCGTATGTGAATTAGCATAATTATGATGGCACTGTAAATAAATTAGACCTCATAACTTTCCTTGAACATAACAGCTAAGCATTTTCCACTTTATTGGAAACTCTTCATAGAGTTTAAGAAATACGTAATTTTCCATTGAGTAGATTTATTCTCATTTACTTTCCCATTATCCTATTTGGGGGCACTTACACTGATACCAAATTTTTGCTCTTAAAAATGTTTGCCAGGAATAAATCTTCAAGTTATGACTCAAAAAGTAATTTGTAAGTTGGATAAACAGAAAAATGATGAAAACTTATGATAGAAGAGTTGACTAATTGGTCTTGATTGTGGAAAAGGCTAATTTCTAAACTCCTTCCTAGACTCATGAATGGAATTTAAATAACCAAGCTTGTGGGAGGTTTTTGTTTGTTTTTTGTTTTTTAAAATCAAAGCAAACCCAGTGAAGATGACTGATTGGGAGCCCAGACACCTGGTTTTCTGGTGGCCATTTCCCTTGGACAAGTCACAGGCCTGGCCTCTCGGGACTTAGTCAAAGGCACAGTTGGACTAAACGGTGCCCAAGCTGCCAGGCTCCCAGCTGATTCCTTTTACCAGCCCACACTGCTGTCAGCTGCTGCGCCTTTGTTAAGCATTCCTCAGTCACTGCAGTGAAGTTGCCATTTGCTTCCTGCCTGACTGACTCACACAGCAACCTGGGGCACAAGTCCTCCCGTCTGCAGTCCTGGGCTGGGCCGGCTGGTGGCAGGAAGAAGAACAGAAAGTGTGTCTGGATGCAGAGGACGTGAAAAACAAGTGATGCTGCTTCCGTGTGCAGACAGCAAAAGACATGCAAGAGGCTCATGATGATGGAAAACAAAACAACAGCAGCAACAGAAACCAAACCTGAAGGCAAGGCAAGCAGATGGTATGCTACCATTTGTATAAAAATAAAATAAACCAGATACACACATTCCATCCCCTCTCCCCAAGAAATAAAGAGCTCAGGGGCAGCAAAGGGCTATGTAGTCACCACTAGCAACCGCAGAGTGGATACTTATTGTTCCTCAAAAAATGACTGTATTTCCCGCATGACTCAGTTTTGTTCACTGCATTGGTCAGTTGAAAAGTGACATGGGCTTGGGTGGAAGGAGTGAAGCCAGTTGCCCAAAAGCTTCCTTGGTCCCCAGGCTGACCTGTGGTGGAGACATCCTCCCCCGACACCTGTGCCCATTCCAGTGGCAGGCCAGCAGGCAGATGCAGGCACCCTGAGAAACGCAATTCGGAGAGAGAAGGAAGGAGAGGGAGAGAAGGGAGACAAGGGATGCCGCTAGAGAGGGGATGGAGTGAGAAAAAGAAAGAAACTTTGGCCATCTTTTGAATAACGATGATGATCTTGAGGAGTTTTGGTGATGCTTCACTTAGGATGAGCTTGTCATGGTCTTATTCTCTAAAGCTAGCCTCCCTCTCTGGATGTCCTGACCCTAAGCAACTCAGAAAATCAAGGACAGCTGCAACCTGGCAGCCTATTGCTGGGGACTGGTCCTGCCTGGAATGGGTCTTAAGACCCTGGGTTGGCCTGACCTCCATTCCTAGCCCTGTCCTTCCAGCTCAGTAACAAGTGACTTTGGTCCATGATCATGGCTGGCCACTGAGCAGCCTCTGGGAGGTCCTCAGCCCAGGAGTCCTCTGCTCACCCACTTGAAATGGGCCTCTCCAGCTACCCAATGAGGCCTTGGAGCAGAGCTACTGAGAACCTGAGGCCCTAGGAGAGAAGAGAAGAATTAGCAAGTTCAATTGTTTCCAGACATCTCTTACGTCAGGATTAATCTTTGCTACAGAGCCGTTAAACTGGACAGAACACATGGAGGAAATGCATATATAGCAGATGTCCTGGATCCTAGATAACAAGGAGAGGAGGTAAGAACCATGATGAGAACATGGAGTGGACAGAAAGCCCTGCCTAAGCATGACACACATGACAGCAGGAAGCAGGGACCCTGAAGGCCAGCCAGGCTCCTGAGGCCTCAACCCAACCACCTCAGAATCTTCCGCCAGCATCTTGACACTGGCTCCCTGTATTAGTTTGTTCTCACACTGCTATAAAGACATACCTAAGACTGGGTAATTTATAAAGAAAATAGGTTTTATTAGCTCATGGTTCTGCAGGCTATACAGGCTTCTGCTTCTGAGGAGGCCTCAGGAAACTTAACAATCTTGATAGAAGGTGAAGGAGAAGCAGGCATGTCTTACATGGCTAGCAGGAGAAAGAGAGAGAAAGGGAAAGTGCTACACACTTTTAAACAACCAGGTCTCCAGAAAACTGTCACGAGACACCACTAGGGGGATGGTGCTCAACCATTAGAAACCACCCCCATGATCCAACCACCTCCCACCAGGCCCCTCCTCCAACACTGGGAATGGCATGAGATTTAGGCGGGGACACAAATCCAAGCCAGATCATTGCCCCACTCAAGAGGCTGGGCTGCCTGCAGGGCACTTCCTTCCTTGCTTCCTCCTCCCCATCTTCTGACTGGGGTCAGTAAAACTGAGTAGCAAGCCAAGGCCGGCCTGGCCACAGGCCCTGATTTGCTACAGAAAATTTCTCTTCTGATCACCTACCTGCTGCTTCCTGCCGCCGTTAGGGACTGAGCTAGTCAGTGTCTGCAAGTCTTTTTTTGTTCCTGAAAAATGACTCAGGACACAGGAAACAGAGATAAAAATATTGTTTGGCTGGGTACAGTGGCTCACGCCCGTAATCCCAACACTTTGAGACCTGAGGTCAGGAGTTTGAGAGCAGCCTGGCCAACACGGTGAAACCCTGTCTCTACTAAAAATACAAAACTTATCCGGGAATGGTGGTGTGCACCTGTAATCCCAGCTACTGGGGAGACTGAGGCAGGAGAATCATTTGAACCCAGGAGGCAGAGGTTGCAGTGAGCCAAGATCACACCACTGCATACCAGCCTGGGTGACAGAGAAAGACTCCATCTCAAAAAAAAAGAAAAAATTGTGTTCATAATAATAGTGAATGCCTCCAAGTACTCATCAAGTGCCAGGCACTATGCTCCATTATTCGGTCCCATTTGGTCCTTATAATGACCTTATCAGGTAGATGCAGTTATTTATCTCCAGTTTATGTGTAAGGAAACTGAGTCTCATAGAGGGTAAAGATCACACAGTAGGCTAGATTTGAAGGCAGGCAGTCTTCAAGTGTGTACCTTTGGGACAGTAACATGTCTCATTACTAACACAGCTGATTGGAGGACTTGGCTTAGATCTGTCACCAGTGGGGCTTGTTAATACATTACTCTTGAATGAGACTATCTTAGCCACTCACACTTGGCACCACCAGAACCTGTGGGGAGTGGAGCCCTGGAATGCTTTTCACAGAGGCACACAGGACACCTGCACCCCAAAGAGAGAAAAGCCACCAACCTCTGAGTGGAACATGCTGCAGCACCCGAAGTGAGTGGGGGCAAGGACGATGCTCCAGCACTGTGATCTCTCACCCTTGCCTGCATGTTAGTCATCTGAGAAGTTGTCTTTCTCTCTCTCTCTCTTTTTTTTTTTTTTCTGAGACGGAGTCTTGCTCTGTTTCCCAGGCTGGAGTGCAGTGGCACAATCTCAGCTCACTGTAACCTCTGCCTCCTGTGTTCAGGCAATTCTCCTACCTCAGCCTCCTGAGTAGCTGGGGTTACAGGCACCACCATGCTCGGCTAATTTTTGTAACTTAGTAGAGATGGGGTTTCACCATGTTGGTCAGGCTGGTCTAGAACTCCTGACCTCGTGATCCACCTGCCTCAGCCTCCCAAAGTGCTGGGATTACAGGTGTGAGCCACCGCGCCCAGCCTGAGAAGTTTTCAGTTACTTCCAATGCCCAGCCTCCCTGCTGTCCTCCCCTCCTCCAGTGAAATCTTACCCCTGGGTCCCATATCGACCTACGTATCCATATTTTGAAACTCCAGGTAATTCCAATGGGTGGCTAAGGTTGAGAACTACTTCCAGGCAGAAATGTCCTTATGGGACAGTAGGTCCAAGGGAATGCTTACTCCTCTTTTACATTAATTTTGGGATGTGGAGTGGGATGAATAACAGCTATAAGATCCTGTCAGTCTCTCACACTTTGGTTTAGATTAGTTTTGGTCTTGATTCCCCTCATGACGGCTGAGATCCAGGTACCAAGGCAATGTTAGTGTTTACAGCAGAGAAGGGAGGGGCATGTGTGACCCACTAGGGCCAGCCCCAGAAAGGACCAGCTCTGGTGGGAGATACATTGGGCCAGAGAACAAGGGCCTTAGAGAGAGAACTCGAAGATGGACAAACATCATGTGCTTCCCAGCATGCTCCAGAGTTAGCCCCAACTGGCTGTTCTATGACTGAATCTCTGAAGCTCAGAGTCAATGTCTTAGAATAGGCCAGCGTGGCCTTGGGTGACAATCACCCAGCATCTGTTGCAGACTTTTCACAGCTCAGGAGGTGGTTCTCTCCATCCTGAGTACCTCTTTGGACAAACAGCTCTTCCTCAAACTAAGCTGAAAGTCTTCTTCCTGTGACATCCAAACCATGCCCAGAGTTCTGCTCTGTAGATACAAACAATAATTCCAGTCCTGCCTCAGCACTGAAGCCCATCCCCACCTCCCCCAGAGCCTGCGCATTCCCTAGTTACCTTCACGCTGCCCAAATTGCCTGTTCCAGGCTTTCAAAGGAAACTTTATGGCTTGTTCCGTGGATGGCCATGATACTGCCATGTATAGGTGACGGCCGTGTCCTCCAGCCCCAATTGTAGGGTTCTGTCTATCTCCTATATGTATTCTCTTGAATCTTTAGTATAATACTGCAAAACAGACACTCTGATGAGCATTTTGTAGATAAGGGAACTGAAGCTCAGAGCTACAAAGTAACCTGTACAAAGTAGCAAAGCAGGTCGTTGGCAGATTCAGACCCAGGCCTGCCTGTTACCAGGACTCACACCCATCTCAGTAAACCTCCCCTGTCAGTCCCTCCTAGGGACTTCCCAGAACAGCACACTGCAGCAAGTGCTCTGAGCATCACAGGAGCAGTGGAGCCTCCTTGGCCTGGAGACCCTCCTTGACTTCTAAGCAAACTTGAGATTGGTTTGGCTTACCCCAGCCAACCCCAGGAGGCCAACCCGACAAATGCTCCCAGAAAAACTAATCCTGTCACTGATTAAGTTCACCCCATCTCCCTCATTCCCCTTGGAGGTGGTATGAGTTTTCCTTCCACTTTCTTGATTATGCTACTTTTCTTTCTTGACACTTCAAATATATTTTATTACTTGAAA
This sequence comes from Cebus imitator, assembly GCF_001604975.1. Taxonomy (NCBI): domain Eukaryota; kingdom Metazoa; phylum Chordata; class Mammalia; order Primates; family Cebidae; genus Cebus; species Cebus imitator. The sequence goes on from NW_016107315.1 coordinate 8,924,660, forward strand.
AATTCAGGCAGGGCATGGTAGCTCATGCCTGTAATTCCAGCATTTTGGGAGGCCGAGGCAGGCAGATCATCTGAGGTCAAGGGTTCAAGACCAGCGTGGCCAACATAGTGAAACCCTGTCTCTACCAAAAATACAAAAACTGAGGCCAGGCGTGGTGGCTCACACCTATAATCCCAGTACTTTGGGAGGCTGAAGCAGGCGGATCACCAGGTCAAGAGCTGAGACCATCCTAGCCAACACAGTGAAACCCCATCTCTACTAAAAATACCAAAATTAGCTAGGCGTGGTGGCACACACCTGTAGTCCCAGCTAGTTGGGAGGCTGAGGCAGGAGACTCGCTTGAACCTGGGAGGCCGAGGTTGTAGTGAGCCAACATCGTGCCACTGTATTCCAGCCTGGGAGACAGAGTAAGACTCCGTCTCAAAAAAAAAAAAAAAAAAAGTTTGTAACCTGATTCAATATGGAAACAAGAAGCTGGTGTGGGTGCAGTGAGGCATGGAAATCCAGCAGTGGGGCATATACAGTAGCAGAGTCACAGATATTTGTCACTAGAGAAATGGCTGCAATTCCACATTTTCTTGCAAAGCTATAACCAAATGCTATGGGACTTAGGTAAGAATGCTGAAGACACAGAGTTAGAATAAGCTGTCTTGGCACAGAGAAGCATGCAGAAGAGCAGACCACATGCCAAGCAATGCAAGGGAGGACAGGAGAAACTGCTGAATCCACAGGGTAGATGAAGGAAGGGCCGAAGTCATGCAATTAAAGCTGGTGTGACCCATGCTTGTGCTGCGCAGGCTGCCATCAGCACACTAAGCACCCATCGTCAGAGGCTTCCCACTGATGGTGACTTGACTTCTAGAAAATGAGATTCAATTAAGGAAAAAATAAAACAAACTATGAGTTTAGTTATGAAAGTAAATGGTAACACTCACCCTTGGAGTTCTTCAGTTTGCCTCAAAATTATACTGACAATGTAAGAAAGCATTGTATTGTAGATTAATTTGCAGTGGTTTTTTTTCTTAATTGTACATAAAATAACGACGTTCTTTACCATGGCAGTATCTTTGATTTGCTGAAGATACTATGTGCCTTGAGGGTAGAAAATGAGCTGTCTTCACTTAGAAAAGGACTTTGAAGAGGTAAGTCCTGAGGGAACCTGAAGGCGTTATTAGAATCAAAGCAACACACTGAGAATCAACAGCTGCTAACTTCACAAAAAAGAGTCACCAGGAGCCTCCTGACAAAATCCACAACCCTACTCATGAAGTGGTCCTGACGAAGGAGTCAAATAGGAAAGAGATCAGATCTCTAGATCCAAATACTGGCTTATAGAAAATACAGAGGGCAAGGGAAGGTGTAAAATCATGTCGTACTTCAGGACACAGTACAAGACAAATGACCTGGTTTGCTCAACACATAAATTTCAA
>NW_016107315.1:8926099-8934846 GCF_001604975.1 Cebus imitator
AAAAAAAAAAAAAAATAGAAGGAGAAGATTCCCCTCTGTAGACTTCATCTGACTTTATCTTATAAATTAAAATAGATTTACAGATATATCACAGACTTAGTGGCTCACTTCCAAAGAACGGAGTATGGAAAGGGGAAATTTAGTAATAAATTTAGTAATAAATTTAACAGTGGATAAAGGCTGGGTGCGGTGGCTCATGCCTGTAATCTCAATACTTTGGGAGGCCAAAACGGGTGGATCACCTGAGGTCAGGAGTTCAAGATCAGCCTGGTTAACATGGTAAAACCCCATCTTTACTAAAAAATACAAAAAATTAGCCGGGCGTCGTGGCATGTGCCTGTAATCCCAGCTAATCCGAAGGCTGGGGCAGGAGAATCGCTTGAACACCAGAGGTGGAGGTTGCAGTGAGTCGAGATCATGTCATTGCACTCCAGTTTGGTCAACAAGAGCAAAACTCCATCTCGAAAAAAAAATAGTGGAGAAATCTAGCAGACTACACCTTAACCAAGAGATGAGGGTTAACATCACCAGAGATGTGAGGACATCATGTACCCCTGATGCACTGTGATGAGAAAGAAGAGCACATCACCTCTGTGAAATTCTTCCCAAAGAGTACTTTTTTCTTGAAACAGAGTCTGTCTCTGTAATCCAGGCTGGAGTGCAGTGGTGCAATCTCGGCTCACTGCCATCTCCACTTCCCAGGTTCAAGCAATTCCCGTGCCTTAGCCTCCCGAGTAGCTGGATTATAGGCATGTGCCATCACACCCGGCCAATTTTTGTATTTTTAGTAGAGACAGGGTTTTGCCATGTTGGCCAGGTTGGTCCTAAACTCCTGATCTCAAGCGATCCATCCACCTCAGCCTCCCAAAGTGCTGGGATTACAAGGGTGAGCCACCGCACCCAGCCTTCTCAAAGTATCTCAACCCTATCTAGTCATGAGAAAAATATTGGATAAACACAAATTGAGGGAAAATTCTGCAAAATACCTCATCACTACTACTAAAAATTTTCAAGATCGTGAAAAACAAAACCTGAAGACCTGTCAGCAATGGGAGGAGTCTGAGACACAGTATCTAAATGCAGCGTGGGGTCCTGGATGGGATCTTGAAACAGAAGAAGGACATTCATAGAAAAAGGAGTGAAATTTGAATAAAGTCTGGAGTTTGTTCATAGTAAAGTGCTGATGTTATTTTCTTAGTTTTGACAAATATTCTGCAATATGCAAAATACTGACATTAGCACTATCTGGCTAATGAGTGCATGAGCGTTCTCTGTAGTATCTTTGCAATTTTTCTGTAAATATAATTCCAAAATTAAGTTTATTTTTTTAAAAAGACATACCACCTGGGCCGGATGCAGTGGCTCATGCCTGTAATCCCAGCCGTTTGGGAGGACGAGGCGGGCAGATCATGAGGTCAAGAGATCGAGACCACCCTGGCCAACATGGTGAAACCCCGTCTCTACTAAAAATATGAAAATTAGCTGGATGTGGTGGCGCATGCCTGTAATCCCAGCTACTCTGGAGGCTGAGGCAAGAGAATCACTTGAACCCGGGAGGTGGAGCAGAGAGTGAGCTGAAATCGTGCCACTGCACTCCAGCCTGGGTGACAGAGCAAGATTCAAAAAAAAAAAAAAAAAAAGAACACAGTGTGTGCTTTTTTCTTCCCTAGAGGTACTTGCAACAGCGGTGTAAGATACATGGATGGTATCTGAGATGGAGATAGGGTATTCATGGTCCATCTGTGGATGTTCTTCTGAGCCAGTGATAAGAAAAAAAAAGTACCAACCAACTGTAATATATAAACCTTATTTGGATCCTGATTCAAACAACAAAACTATTATTGAATTATTTGTTTGTTTGTTTTTTTATTTAGCTTTTGAGACAGAGTCTTGCTCTGTCACCCAGGCTGGAGAGCAGTGGCACGTTCTTGGCTCACTGCATCCTCTGCCTCCCAAGCTCAAGCGATCCTCCCACCTCAGCTTCCGAAGTAGCTGGACCACAGGCACTACCACCCCTGCCTACTTTTTGTATTTTTAGTAGAGATGGGGTTTTACCATGTCGCCCAAGTTGGTCTTAGACTCTTGAGTTCAAACGATCTTTCCACCTCAGCCCCCCACAGTGTTGGCATTACAGGCATGAGCCCCCATGCCAGGCCTAAACTATTTTTAAAATAACATTGATAAGACTCTTGGAAATCTGAACCGTGTGACTGGATATTGAATGTGAGTAAGGAGTTATGATTCATTTATTTGTAGGTGTGACAATGGCATTGTAGTTATACTTTTTAAAAAGAGAACATATTGGGTTCCTCAAAAAGACAAACATGGACTTATCATATGAACCAGCAGTTCTACTCTGGGTATTTGATAAGGTAAATCCTTATCAATTGAAAACAGTATCTTGAAGAGATATTTGTACAACCATGGTTCATAGCAGCATTACTCACAATAGCCAAGGGGTGGAAACAATCCAAGTGTCCACTGACAGATAAATGGACAAACAAATTGTGGTGTGTATGTGTATCTATACAATGGAGTATTATTCAGCTTTAGGGAGGAAGGAAATTGTGACATGCGACAACATGGATGAATCTGGAGGACCTTATACTAAGTGAAGTAAGCCAGTCTCGAATGGGCAAATAATTTACAATTTCATTTTTAACACCGGGTGTGGTAGCTCATGCCTATGATCCCAGCATGTTGAGAGGCTGAGGTGGGTGGATCACCTGAGGGTCACGAGTTTGAGACCAGCCTGACCAACTTGGAGAAACCCTGTCTCTACAAAAATAAAAAATAAACAAATACATAAATAAAAACTCCATTTACATGAGGTACCTAGAATAGGTAAATTCACAGAGACAGAAAGTAGAATGTAGATTACAGGGTCTGCAGGGAAGCAGGGAATGGGGAGTTATAGTTTGATGGGTACAGAGCTTCAGTTCAGGAAGAAGGAAAAGCTCTGGAGATAGATGGTAGTGACAGCTACATGATAATGTGAATGTACTAATGCCACTAAACTGTACACTTAAAAATGGTGAAAATGGTAAACGTTATATTAGATACACGTGCTATCACAATCTTTTAAAAGGGGGCCAGGCACATACCTGGCTAATTTTTAAAATTTATTTGTAGAGACAGGATCTCACTATTTGCCCAGGCTGGTCTCAAACTCCTAACATCAAGCTATCCTCCTGCCTCAGCCTCCCAAAGTGCTAGGATTACAGGCACAAGTCAGAGCACTCAGCCAGGAACCAAGATTTTTCAGAAAGGAAAGTGCATGAACCATTGGATGGATACCTGGCTTCTGCTCTGAAGGTCACCTACTATGTGACTCAACTGTGTCACCCTTCCCAAGCCTGCGTCCATCAGAGAGGTGTCGACCAGATGAGCTCCAAGTCCTCAGCTGAGCAATTACGTGATTCGATTCCCTCTCCAGGGGGAGGAAAATCCCGGAGAGCGCTACTAAAGCTGTTTTCCTCCCAGATTCCAAGAAAACACACAGAAAAGAAAGAAGCAAGGCTGGCAAGCAGGGGCCTGACGTGGGGATGGATCATATCCGAGGGTGGTGCAGGCTCCAGGGATGGGCAGGGTACGGCTCTCTCTACCCTCTGGGCAAGTGACTTACTGAGAGCGGGTTGCACAAGCATAAGAAAGGAGTAGACAGCTATATTTTTCCTCTCTTTTTGCCCTTGGGCCTTTCAGCCCGACCTCTTAGATGGTACAGTTTGAGGAGGTGACGGTGCATAGATCCCAGGCCTCTGGTCGCTTTAGGGTGACCTCAGAAGGTGCTCAGCTGCCTGCTGCTGAGTTCCTGAGTCATCAGAACTGAGTTCATTCAGACCCTGTCCGTGGCGGCATGACTAGCTCCTCCGCAAGGATTGTTCTTATTTGTCTTACTCATCCTAAGACTGAAATTATACCATGTGGTTACCCTTGGGCAAATTACTTGGTAAAGTCAGTCCTTCCCAAAGAGCTTCTATCTCATCCTGAGACAATAGCAAACTCTTCTGTTTTGAGGCTCACAAAGAATCTCTGCTGAAATTGTGATTGGGAAGTTTTCTCCTTCAAACAGTAGTTGACATTGACAGTGACACTAAGAGCTATTTGTGCACTGAAAAAAATCTCAACTTCATTAACTTGCTTAATCACCGGAGAGCAAAGTTTCAGAGAAGTTACCTGATTCAGACAAATGTTCCTTCCACCCTCTGTTCAAACTGGCCCACCAGACTCCAGACCATCCCACAAGGCTGGGGGGCTGCTAGACGTCCAACATGGCCACAATGACCTCATTCGAGAAGCCAGGGGCCCCACCCCTTTTTAAAATGAACTGTACATTCATCTTTTCAGGGTCACACATTTCAAAGAGCTCCCCAGCCTCAGCGGCCCAGTTGGTGGGGTAATCCACACATCCTTGGCGAATAAGTTCATTCATTCCCCAACTAGTTGTTAAGCATTGACTCAATCCCTGTATTCAGCTCCAGGAATATCAAGATGAGTAAAACAGAGACAACTTCCTGCCATGAGGAGCTGACACTTTCAGATTTGAATGAGACTGTGAAGAAGTTTGTCTGCAGCCTTCTCTTTCAAGAACTCTCCACTCCACTTCCATAGCTTCCCTCCCCACCAAGCTGATACCCACTCCTTTCATCCTTTGGTCATGGGACAGGCAATCTCAGCTAACTTTACTGTGCATTTACTCTGTACCAAGCACTGTGCTAAATGTGTTCTATATATTACCTTATTTGTCTTTATAATACCCTATTCATGGACCCAGTTCATGGATAAGGAGGAAACTGAGGCGCGTATAGGTGAAAGGAGTTGCACAAGCCAGTAAAGTTGCAGAGACAGTATTTGTTTTTGTTTTGTTTTTGTTTGAGACAAGTCTCTCTGTAGCCCAGGCCAGAGTGCAGTGGTGCAATCTCGGCTCACCACAACCTCCGCCTCCCAGGTTCGAGTGATTCTCCTGCCTCAGCCTCCCGAGTAGCTGGGACTACAGGCCAATGCCAGCATGCCCGGCTAATTTTTGTATTTTAGTAGAGATGGAGTTTCACCATGTTGGCCAGGCTGGTCTTGAACTCCTGACCTCAAGTGACCCGCTCACCTCGGCCTCCCAAAGTGCTGAGATTACAGGTGTGAGCCACCGCGCCTGGCAAGAGATGGTGTTTGAATCCAGGACATCTGACTGCAGAATGCACATTCACAGTCGCTGAGCCATTCCATCTTCCCGTTTAAGTCAAGTCCTTTATTTGCAGTGAATCACGTGTCTGCCCTATACATTTTCTCCTGTGCTTGCCTTAGGATGAGTTTCAGGCATAAGTGACTGGAGGCTCAAAAAAGAGAAGTTTGTTCTTCTCTCATGTAAAAAGCCAGGTGTGTATCCAGGGCTGGTGCAGCCTCCTTCTCTGTGCTTGTTCAGGTGTATGTGGCTCAAGGGCATCTGCAGAACACAGGTTTGTGTGGGGGTGGGGGTGTGTCTTAACCAAGCACCATCAATATTTGAGAATCTCGTCACTAAAAGCAATGGTTCCCTTTGATTTCACTCTGCTTCTCTGTTCACTCAGGAGGGAAGGGTGGCTACAGAATTCAAGGCCCAGCATAGTTGGTCTTATGTTTATGGCTTGACTCGGTCTGGACACTGGGCTCTCTAACATCACCTTGAGAGTTCCTTGAGTGTCTCTTGGGCTGTATCTGTACTTCACATATCCAGAGGCAAATACACCATGACGCTGAGATAGCTCAAATGTGCTTCCTTTGTCATAGGCCTTTGTCAAATTTGCAAAGGCGTGTAATGTATTTTAACTGCAAAAAAGTCCTCCCTTCACTTTCTCTCCATCAAACTCCCCCTTATACAATGTAGTATTGAGTGATTGTGGGCATTCTGGGATCTGGCTAAAGGGATGTTGACTCAGACATACATTTATTATAATTGGGGTCGGGTGGGATATATTTACTTGATTCATGGTCATGTTCATGTATAGTTAAGCCATTGCTTGCTCTCACATTGTAGTGATGGCTTCTAGGAATACTCCTCCCATCCACTGGGCTGACTCACAAGGTGAGGTGACCAGAAGGAGCAAGGCCAGAGGTGGTATTGCATTATGAACCTGTGCTACAATGTCCAGCACCCAAAGTATGTGCATAGTGGAGGAGGAGGAGTAAAGTGAAATGTGCAGATCCAGATAAAGCTAGTCTGTGGAAAATTTTTCCAATTATCAAAACTAAATTTTAAGCAGAACATGCAACCCATCATGGCTTATCAAAAATGATGGGCTTTTTTTCTGTCAGAAACAAATTGGTAACACAGCAGTATAATTTTGAATGCACTATACTATTTTGATCTTTATATTTTATAAGAATCACACAAATGGAATTTGTAGGAATTTCTGTATTTGTAGGGCACAAAACTATAATCGTTCTACGGACAGTGGGTATTTCTGCATGTGAATTCACATGTCTTGTGCATCTCAACATTATCAGTTGCATCTTATTTGATGCAGCTTGCAAAATGATCTGGAGAATGATTTAGAGTTGTACCAGGCAATTAACAGTAAAAATAGTGTTATTTTTTTCTGGATTTTGGAACATTTGTGATATTTTTCCATTTGTAATTCACTGAGATTTCTTTCCTCAGTCTAAATACAGTAATCACTTTTCACACTTGATTTTCTTTTTTTTTTTTTGGAGACAGGAGTCTTGCCCTGTCACCCAGGCCAGAGTGCAGGAGTGCAGTGGTGTGATACCAGCTCACTGTAACCTCCACCTCCCGGGTTCAAGCCATTCTCCTGCCTCAGCCTCCCAAGTAGCTGGGATTACAGGTGTGCACCATCATGCCTGGCTAATTTTTGTATTTTTAGTGGGGACAGTGTTTCACCATGTTGGCCACACTGGTCTTGAACTCCTGACCTCAAGTGATCTGCCAACCCCAGCCTCCCAAAGGGCTGGGATTACAGGTGTGAGCCACCATGCCTGGCCCCACACTTGATTTTCTATTTGCAACTTTGTATTTCTTTCCTTTTCCTTTTTTCTTTTTTTGAGAAGGAGTCTCGCTGTGTCACCCAGGCTGGAGTGCAGTGGAACAATCTTGGCTCTCTGCAACTTCCGCTTCCCAGGTTCAAGCAATTCTCTGCCTCAGCCTCCTGAGTAGCTGGGATTACAGGCACATGACACCACGCCAGCTAATTTTTTGTATTTTTAGTAAAGACGGGGTTTCACAGTGTTAGCCAGGATGGTCTCAATCTCCCAATCTCATGATCCACCCACCTCAGCCTCCCAAAGTGCTAGGATTACAGGCGTGAGCCACAGCGCCTGGCTATATTCTTTTTCTTAAGGTAATTATGTTTACCCCTCACAAACCTGTATCGACTCCTCCCTGTGTTGCATGCATTTTTTGTTTTAATGGAACACATCTTCCAGTATTTTCTTGAAAAGAGGCATGTAGGAGGTTTGGAGATTTTTTTTTAAGATTTGGAACTTTTAAAAGTGTCCTTTTTTGACCAGACACAGTGGCTCACACCTGTAATCCCAGCACTTTGGGATGCTGAGGCGGGCAGATCATGAGGTCAGGAGTTTGAGACCAGCCTAGCAAAAATGGTGAAAACCCACCTCTACTAAAAATACAAAAAATTAGCTGGATGTGGTGGCAGGCACCTGTAATCTCAGCTACTCGGGAGGCTGAGGCAGGAGAATCGCTAGAACATGGGAGGCAGAGGTTGCAGTGAGCCGAGACCATGCCACTGCACTCCAGCCTGGACAACAGAGCAAGACTCTGTCTCAAAAGAAAAAAAATATTGTCCCTTTTCTACCTTCTTGCTTAATTGGTAGTTTGGCTGGGTATAGAATTCTAATTTGGTAGTTATCTCTCTTCAGAGGTTTGAAGGTATTGCTTCATTGTTTTCCAGACTCCAATGTTGTTCTTGAGAAATCCAAAACCACTTTGATTTTTGTTCTTTCTGTGAGACCCTTTTTTTGCCTCTGGAAGCTACAGATTCTTCTTTTTTTTTTTTTTAAGACAGTCTCACTCCATCATCCAGGCTAGAGCCCAGTGGTGTAATCTTGGCTCACTGCAACCCCCGCCTCCCGAGTTCAAGTGATGCTCATGTCTTAGCCTCCTGGCTATTTGGGATTACAGACATGAGCCACCACACCCAGCCTAGAATCTTCTTTTTGTTCATTGGTTTCTGATATTTCACTGTGGTGTTCCTTAAGGTGAGTCTGCCTATATTATCCATTGTGCAGGACACTCCATGAGTCTTTTAATCTGGAAACTCATGTCATTCAGGCCTGGGGAATTTCTTGAATCATGTTATTGATGATGACTTCTCCTCTGTTTCATCTGCTCTCTCTTTCCAAGAAATTCATTTTTCAAATGTTGGATCTTCTGAACTGGACCTCCAGTTTCCTTAACTTTTCCTTCATACTTTTTATCTCTTTGTCTTTTTGCTTTACTTTCTGGGAGCGCCTCTAATTCTTCTATTTATTTATTATTATTATTTTTTTATCCACAATCACTTTTTATCATTTCCAGGAATTCTTTTTTGGTTCCCTGAATTGTTTTTGTGTGTTTGTTTTTGTTTTGTTTTGTTTTGTTTATGACATGCTGTTACTGCTTCATAGAGAAAATGTTGTCTGGCACCAAATTATAGTTGCCTACAACACTCTAAGAGAGTTAGTAATTGTTTTGTTTTGCTTCCTTTTATTTTCTTCTTTTTGTATGGTCTCTTTCAGGTTGCTGCTTCTTTTTTTTTTTT
>NW_016107315.1:8934906-8943334 GCF_001604975.1 Cebus imitator
AGTTTGGTTACTTGGTTGGCTTAGACTCTATTATGTTAGAAGCTCTCCACAGGTATCCTGAAATCCTGGTTGCTCATGTTTAAAAGTGAGCTATTGGCCAGGCACGGTGGCTTATGCCTGTAATTCTAGCACTTTGAGAGGCTGAGGTGGGCAGATTACACGAGGTTAGGAGTTCAAGACCAGCCTGACCAACATGGTGAAATCCTGTCTCTACTAAAAATACAAAACTTAGCTGGGTGTGATGGCAGGCACCTGTAGTCCCAGCTACTCAGGAGGTTGAGAGAGAAGAATCAGTTGAACCCAGGAGGTGGAGATTGCAGTAAGCCAAGATCATGCCACTGCACTCCAGCCTGGGTGACAGAGCAACACCTCATCTCAAAAATAATAATAATAATAATACAAATAAAAAATAAAAGTGAGATATTAAAAAGCTAATTTGGTGAGGCTTAATCAACTGAAAGCCTCATGGTAGGAAGCTGGTTAGCCTGTTTATGAGAGTCATATGTTCATATGTTTGGGTCTTTCCTCCTGTCCCAGTCAGATTCCCCAGGAGACTCTTTCCATCCTCAATATGGATAACAAAGCCCTTTTGTCTCATCCTTGCAGGCAGGTTGGGGCCAGACAGCTGGGGATCTCAGCATTCAGAATGCATATCTTCCCTTTATTAACCTACTTTTACAATGTTTCCTATGCCTTCAGCTATGCCTGGCATCCCTCAGCCTTCATCCCTAGGTTTTAATTTCTCAAGAAAACAACACTAAAGTTGTTAAACTTACCAACCCTCTAATTTGTCAAAATCTAAAGTTGGATAGTATAGTCAGACTTACATCAAGGCACATTATGATGAAATTTCAGAAACCAATGAACAAAAAGAAGATTCTACAGTGTTAGAGGCAAGAAAATGGTCTCACAGAAAAAATAAAAATGAGAATGGTTTTGGATTTCTTAAGAATGACACTAGAAGCTGGATGGGCGAGGGGCTGTTGCCCAGACAGGGGTAATGGTGGATAGGTCCAGGATCTAACCATAGTGCTTCTCAAACTTTCTCCCAGCCTGTCTTGTTTTAACTCCTCTTTCACCCTCCAGTTCCAGAATACCTTGTGCTGCCATTTCCTGAGGATATTTTTGAGGATTTCCATATTAATCATGTTATTTTCAATTTTCCCCACTACTGGCTTAGGGTTCTGCCATCTCTAGGCTCCTAAGGCAGCTGCAAGTCTACGGGGTGATTTTGCGGTTATCTTCTCTCTGTTCTCCCCACCTTTAAGGGCTTATGTATTTTTCTTTAAATTCCTGTTTTGCAGCCTTTGCAGGGTTTCAGAAGAGGTCAAAATGAGATGGGATAGTCTGTTTTAAGACTCATCTCCTTTTTTTTTTTTTTTTTTTTTTTTGTTTTTTTTTTTTTTTTTTTTTTTTTTTTTTTTTTTTTTTTTTTTTTTTAGAGGTAGAACCTCACTCTGTCATCCAGGCTGGAGTGCAATGGTGCAATCTTGGCTCACTGCAAACTCCGTCTCCCAGGTTCAAGTGATTCTCCTGTTTCAACCTCCGGAGTAGCTGAGACTACAGGTGCCTGTCACCACGCCTGGCTAATTTTTGTATTTTTAGTAGAGACGCGGTTTCACCATGTTGGCTAAGCTTATCTTAAACTCCTGACCTCGTTATTCACCCACCTTGGCCTCCCTTGTGCTGGGATTACAAGCATGAGCCACCACACTCAGTGAAAACTCACCTTTCAATCTGTCATTTTTCTCTAGCACTAGATTATAGTTACCTACATTGCTTTCCAGTTCAGAAATAACCTTTTAAAATTTACTCCTTCAGCCATGTTTGTAAAGACAAACATGTCCATCCTTGGCAATGCTTTTTCACATCCACTTGGAGGACCAGGACAGTATGTCAGGACATCTTTACTTCAATTATATAGTTGGGTTGTCATGCAAAGGATGCTGAAGTGCCTCCCTACTTTTCTTACTTCTTTCTCTTTGCTGCTACTTTCTGGAACCATCACTAATACTGCATATTTGGGAGTTAGTGACTCTTCTTCCATTTCCAGGTAGCTGGTGTCGACTATCCTGAGAAAGACAGTTAAGCAAACTTTGGAGAGAGAAAATAGTTATGAAATAACTTGCTCCTTAGGCTTACCTTGTCAAGCAACATTTCTGATATGTTGCATTCAATACATTGCCATTCTAGTACTGTGATGGTTGTTAATCTATGCGGGAAAAAATGGTGTTACAGATGCTAGGAAAAGATGCTGGGGTATACACGCCTGCTTAGAATTAGGAGAAAAGACAAATCTGTTTTGCCCTCCTGATCAGCATAAATATTTTTAAAGCGACTTTTGTCAAGATTTATTTCTCTTGGTGAATTTGTCCTTGATTCAGCGGGGAGAACCAAGAGTGTCCTTCCATTTCTCATCCTCTCCCTTCCCTGTAGTTCTCAGTTTTCCCGTCTGTCTGCACGAGGACAGCAGAGGACTAGAAGATAATCTAAGGTCCCCTCTGGCTCACACTACAGGCCCTCCCAGAAGTGGGGGTATGGGCAGGGTCGTGTTCCAAGTTCTGCCCCCCTTGATGGAATGTGGGCTTCCAGAGAGCAGAGCCAGCTCTAGTCTCATGATTAAGGACACAGAGAAGGAAGGAGTGAAGTTCCTAGGAGATGATTTTCCACCCCTGTTCACAACAACCATTGGGGAAGCCTGGAGAGCTCAGTCTCCGCACCCCCCACCCCACCCACCAAGAATTAAGCAGAAGAGTAAAGGAAAGTTTGTGTCTTTGGGACTAGAGTGTAAACGGAGGCTGTGGCATATGTTTTGGTTCCTGTCCCAAGCCTCCCAGGTTGCTCCAGGTGACCCTGGCCCAGCTTCCCGCTACCCATGAACACAAGCAGTCCCAGGGAGTCATTTTGGCAGAACCCTGGTCTGCCAGCTAAGAAATCCTGAACCACCCACAATCTCTCCTTGTGGCCTGGGCTTGGTGTGTGGCCTGCAGGGTGGAAGGAGAACCCACAGGGCCTCTGAAGACAGACAGGTGGCACTCCTGCTGCCGGGAGGAGGAAAAGAGTCCAGGGTCATTCATTTTCCATTCATTTGACAGCCCAACATTTGACGTGAATGCTTCACACCCACACTGCACACACTACTCCATTTATAATACAACTCGAGAAGGGTACATACTACTCCATCCACAGCTCAGTGAAGGGACATATACTACTCTACTCACAATTCAACAAAGGGGTAATTTACTAGCTACCCTGGGGACCCAGGTTATCTGTCTGGAAATACTGCAGGTGATCTGTGTGGAGGCTGCAGGCTCACTCTCCTGCAAACAGTAGCTGTAGCACCACCGGCTTTAAAGTCCAGCAGACCTCTGGCCAAGTCAGGTAGCAGAGGATCGAGGGCTTGGGTGGCCCCCAAATATGATTCTCCGCCAAAACGAGGCGCCTTTGTCTGCTGGACTGAAACGGGAAGGTAGACTGGCTTCCTCTATGGGCGACCTTCGTGACTCTGGACAAAGAGACCTGCTCATTCTCAGACTTGGGAAAGAGGATTAAGCCGAGAAAGATGGGGACAAGTCCGCCGCAACGCTACAATGGGAAGTAGAGGGCACCCAGCAACCCGACCCTAGGAGCCCAGCACTCTGGGCGGGAGAGGCGGTGGCTGAGGCAGGAAGAGGAGGAGGAGAGTGAGGAGGGACGCGCCAGGTCAGCCCTCGCTCCTGCTGCGCAGGGCGGGGTTGGGCCGGTCCGCCTGCGCGCAGGTGAGCGAGCCGGGGCGGAGCGCAGCTGCGCCGGGCTTGGGCGCCTGCGGCCGCCGCTCCGAGCCACCGGTCACAGTCGCTTTCCCCACCGAGGCCGAGGCGTCCCGAAGCCATGGCCGGCCTGAACTGCAGGGTCATGATCGCACTGCTAGGGGTCCTGCTGCTGGGGGCGGCGCGCCTGCAGCGCGGGGCAGGTGAGTGCCGGGCTATGGACGTGGGTGGCGCGGAGTGGTGAGCTAGCCAGCCAGCCGAGTCCGGGCGGGGAGGCGGCGGAGGGACGCCGGGTGCGAGGGTGCGAGGGTGCGGAGAGGGCGGGGGCGGCGAAGTCAAAACGCTTAGGTGGCTCCTGGTCCCAGGGCACTGTCCGGCTTCTGGGCGGGCCGCGTCGGGCGTGTTGGCCTTTCCCTCCTGGAATCAACTTTGCCCTCGGCACGTGAGCGTGTCGCCGATCCAGGAGGCTCCTGGTCCTGGAGGATAAGCCCCGTGCTGGCCGAGAAGGCGGAAAAAGGAGCGCCCCGGAGCCGAGCCCAGGCGATAGGTCCAAATGGCTCGCCGTGCGCCCTGGGGTCTTTGCCGGGGTTCTTGAGGACACTCAGGCAGGGTGTGGAAGAGATCTTTTCTCTCCAGGCTTGCCCTCTACCTCCTCGCCTGGTCCAGGGAGAAGGTGCAAGAAAAGTGCTTTCGGGCCCGAATTTCCCACAAGATCCCCTTTTTCCCTTCCGCGCGCTGCCTTCCCCTCTCCTAAAGTTGAAGAGCATTAATGCGAAAGTGAACGCGCCCAGATTTCTTTTAGGCGTCCCAGAGAAAGCTGCCAGGCGTTTGCGCCGCCACGGAGGCTGGACATTCCCGCGCCCCTCGCGCTTGTGGGCGGTGGACAACGGCAGGAGGCTGTTGTTCCAGGGATGTGTTTAAATTTTGAGTTGTTCCGGTTGGGGGAAGGGACGGTCACGTCCCAGCAACCTGTGCCAGCCAGGAAATGCTCTGTGGGCCCTGGAAGTATAGAACATAGTAAATAACCTGGTTTCTTCATGTAAGAACTTGATGTGAGGCTAGTACAGGTTTCGCGAGATTAGTACAGGTTTTGTGTTTTTTAAATAGAGTGCTCCATGAAGCCGTGCGGGTTTGACTCCCTTGGCTGCATTTAAGGTGGGTTGGTGTTTGAGGTAGGTAAATTAGATTAAGGAATAAAGGACGCAGGTGAGGTTGAACTTGGGCGTCCCGGTGACTGCCATCATTACAAATATAAGAAAGGAGCTTGTAAAATATCAATATAAGCTCCAGGAATGCTTCCTCGTTCATTCTTCAACATCAGGTGACATATTGCTGCATAACAGAAAATTTAAAACCTCATTTAAGCCACGGCATGAATTTTATATATATATGATGAATTATATATATATATATGATGAATTACATATATATATTAGATGAATTATATATATATATTAGACAGGGCCTCACTATGTTACCCAGCTGGTCTCGAACTCCTGAGCTCAAGTGATCCTCCCACCTGAGCCTCCCAAAGTGCTGGGATTACAGGTGTGAGCCGCTGCGCCTGGCCAATGAATTTTTACTATAATTTCTTAGGACTGAATTTTCAAGATTCTCTTTGAATAAAAAATAGATTAAGAATAAAAAGGAAGTGAAAATATGTGTAAATGTGTGCTGAGAAAAAAGTGTGCCTACAAATCTTGGAGCTGTATTGAAACTCTGGGAATTGTTTGAGATATTTTTGGCTTTCTGTGATAACAGTAGAGAACTCCTCCAGGAGAATAGGGTGTAAATCAAGGCATTGCTAATAATGAGAGCCTCTGTTCCTGGTCTCATTTCTCCCTGTGATCTGGGGAGGCTGCCATTTTGGTCATGAGTAGCTCCAGTGGAGTCCCTTCCAGGAAGTCCTTGACTGGCTGAGCCCTGTCTCGTGGTTCAATATATATATAAATACGTAGAAGCCTAGGACCTTTCCCTTTCACTTTCTTAAGTTCCTCCCTATGGTCTCAGGAACCAGCCCTTTGAGGCCACATCAGGCTCAATTGAGAGCTTTTGTGGTTGGAGCAGTTGCCTGTAGTCTTGAGGATCTAACTGGCAAAGGCCTTTGAGAAGTTCCTGGAGTCTGTCCTGAAAGGATAAAGCCAGAGTCCTGGCACAGTGCATTTGTTTTATAAATCTGGGAAGTCTCTTAACAAGGAAATACTCAGCAGAGTAAAAATGAACTTGGTGTCACTGCAGAGCTGAAGGGTAAAGGAAAGTTTGTGTCTTGGTGTGACTTAGGTATCCCCACCAACTCCTCTATTTCTGGGAGTGAATCACTGGTTACTTTGGGATTACAGCCTTTTGAAAACCTCAGTTTGGTTGCTTTCTAAGAACCACTCAGATACCAGAATCCAGGTCAATGACCCCGATCTTGCCACCACTGTTTCTTGCCAAAAATGTGAGTAGACAGATCCAATGATGTGTTTACACACCCTGGGTGAGTGTGGGTGTTCATTATATTTCTGATTCAAATGAGGAACTACTGGTTGTTGTCTGGAATGTGTAACTGACAGGGCTGATGAGCCTCCCTCCTCCACATCCCCACAGATAGGCATGACGTGGAGTCAGACATGTTAGCCCCAGGGCTCACCTCAGCTGCTGCCATTTCATCTGTGATGGTTGCACACCTTGCATATACACACACACACTCTTCTGGTCATTCTCCCTGGCTATCAATGTGGGTGAAGGAAGTTAATAATTAAGATGTTTTAAGTAGCATATGGCTATTGTAGAAAAAGTGGCAATAAATATACCCAAAATGGAAAAAAATTATCTATGAGCAAACTGCTTTGTTCGCTTTGATGCAGCCTCCTCATTGTGTGCACATGCACGCTCATGAACACAAACCCAAACTGGGAGCATCCCATTGTACAGCTTTAACCAGTCCCCAATTGTTGGACATTTAGGTTGCTTCCAGTTTTTCCTGTTAAAAATAGAACATGTCCAACAATGTTACTTGTATCAATTTTAATAGGTCTTATTCAGTGAAAAGGCACTTGAAATTACGTAGCACAGATTAGAAAATAACACGAGGGGTGAACCATTACCATCATGTTGCAGAGGTTATAAAATAGTATGAACTGGATTATCCCATTTTGATATATCTGAGAATGTGTTCTTTGGCTGTGCTGCTCTGCATGCTCTTATTTTGTCCAGCTACAGTTCTGGAAGCAGCGCTGCTGGGATGAAGAGTAGAGAGGCTCTTAGGACTTTGGATGAGTGTTTCCGTGTTACCCGTGGAGAGCCTGTCCTGGTGTGCTTCCCGGCCATCGATGTGTTAGTGCCTGTTTCTCACATTCTCCCAGGCTCTCCTCATTGTTGTTTCACCAGCATCTATGGAAGAAGCATTTTCCTCTCTCCAATTTGGCAAATAGGATCTGGACCGTGTTAGTAGATTCTCAAGAGTCTCAGAAGCACCACCCCAGCTAGATGTTACTAATAGCTCACCAGTGGTTTTTTTTGCCAAAAGAAAACAGAACTGGGTCTCTTGGCTTATAACACAAGCCTCACCTGCATTTTTGTCTAGCAGTGCTGACCTGGGTTTGGATGGCAAGGGGTGAGGTGGGAAGTGGGTGGGGAGAAGAGTCAGCTGGTCAGAAAGACCCCTGATTGACGTCAGTGTGGGTGGGACAGTGGGAGATGATAAGACTACTGATGTGGGGGACCTGTGGCTAGGATTCTCTGCCTTGGTGGTTAAGAAAGTTTATATCTAGCTGGGCGTGGTGGCTCACACCTATAATCCCAACACTTTCGGAAGCTGAGGGGGTCAGATCACCTGAGGTTAGGAGTTCAAGACCAGGCTGGCCAACATGGTGAAACAACGTCTGTACTAAAAAATACAAAAATTAGCCGGACATGGTGGTGCACACCTGTAATCCCAGCTATGTGGGACACTGAGGCATGAGAATCACTTGAACACAGGGGACAGAGGTTGCAGTAAGCCGAAATCATGCCACTGCACCCCAGCCTGGGCAACAGAGCAAGACTTTGGCTCAAAAAAGAAGAAAAGTTTATACCCCTTAATTATGATTCTAAATTATAAAAATTATGCCTCAATCAAATTATTCCAAACCACTTCCCACAACCTTGTAATTTGCCCATAATCTCCTGGGCAGCTGGCAGCATTTTAGACAACCAGGTGAGGAGCACCAATTCCTTCCCTCACCTCTTTGTAGCCCTGGTTTTGTATCTGGTCCATGAGTTCTTAAAAGTATGAATTACTACTGCTACTTGTAATAGCCAACACATTGAGCATTTGCTGTGCCTGCCACTCCTCTGAGGGTTTTGCACATAGGCATATTCTGATTAACATCAGTAATCTATTCCTGAAAAACAGACATTCTGCATGAAAGCACTAAGCAACACCATACATCTCATTATTTCATGTGGGAAAAATTATAGCAACCCACTGCACAGCGACACAAAATCTCTAACAGTTTCTGAAAGCGTGATGAAACACAGGAAGATAACCTTATATAATTAACCAATCCCGTTAAGCATAAAGTGCATAAGACATCACTTGAGGACCACCAAACCATGTACTTGGTTGTTTGCAAACAGTTGCTTTGTGTTCAGTAACATAGGGCACCTCCCTTTGTTGATACTTGATCCTGACATTTTTTTTTTTTTTTTTTTTT
>NW_016107315.1:8943350-8950997 GCF_001604975.1 Cebus imitator
CTCTGTCACCCTGGCTGGAGTGCAGTGACATGATCTCAGCTCACTTCAACCTCCACTTCGTGGGTTTAAGTGATTCTCATGCCTCAGCCTCTCGAGTAGCAGAGATTGCAGGTGTGCCCCACCATGAGCAGTTAATTTTTGTATTTTTAGTGGAGGTGGGGTTTCACCATGTTGGCCAGGCTGGCCTCAAACTCCTGGCTTCAAGCAATCCACCTGCCTCGCTCTCCCAAAGTGCTGGGATTATAGGCGTGAGCCACTGTGCCCAGCCAGATCCTGACATTCTTGATCCTATTGTATTTGGAATAGAAATCAAGACTTTCTGAACATAATTTTGTTTAAAATGTGTTGAGTTTGGAGATGTAAACATACATATTTCTGAAATAGACATTGGCCAAAAATAACTTTGATAGATGAAACATAAGTTCTACAGTGTTCTACGATAAAAATGAAGTGACTTTCTCCTGAGAGAATGTAAATGAGGGAGGTGGTCTGGAGTTGGTCTGCATGTCATTTAGCTCTTCATCCTCAAGCAAGTACTCCTACTAACCTCCTGTTAGTAAGCACGGAGAGGTGACGTGACTTGCCAGGGCACCCTAGCTGGTATGTAACGATGCTGAGCTGGCAGCCCTGGGAGTATGACTCCAGAACCCAGCTCGGTAATAGGACTGCAAGGCCAGTAAATGCCTCCCCTCAAGGCGTGAATATTCTCAAATAATAAATTTGGGAATGTCTTGAAAAAGAAAATTAAAACTGTTTCCTGAGCACAGATGGCAGTAACTTTCTTTAAGTTTTAAATGAAGTACGAATGATCCTACCCTCAGTGACAGAAGATCAAAGGTTCTGGGTGAAATGTGCCAAATGCAAAAATGTACGAGGTGACAATCTGCTGCCTTTGCCTGGGTAAATACAGTCTCCAGAAATGAG
This sequence comes from Cebus imitator, assembly GCF_001604975.1. NCBI lineage: Eukaryota > Metazoa > Chordata > Mammalia > Primates > Cebidae > Cebus > Cebus imitator. The sequence continues at coordinate 8,944,275 of NW_016107315.1, forward strand.
TTTTATCAACTCCCTCAGTCCAAAGATTGTATAGAGTTGAAGTCAGGCTGTTGTCTTTATTTTGGGTCTGCCTACTTCCTTGGCATCTGCCATGTCACAAAACCACTGGAGCCATGAGAGGGCTTCTGCAATTCTTGATGACGTGTGGTCCAGCTGGGAGCTGAGCTAGAATGGTGTACATCCAGGCACATGCCATATGCATCCAAACAGACGCCTTATCTTCTGTTACTGACCTGAAGGCAGGAACATCTGGCCATCTCAAACAAGGACGTTTGGCTAAAACAATGTTTAACCCCAGGAACAACTTAGAGCAGGCAAGCAGTTTCTGGGACATCACAGAGAATGTGGAGGTGGTAAGGTGAAGCCCCTCCTGAGTTTGAAGAACTCTTGGCATCTCTTGGACCCAGGTAGACACTCGACTCCTACACAGAGTGGCCACCAGCCATAGTGGAGAGGCACACATCACACCAAGAACCAAACAACATGGTGGGATGAGTTATTATCTGCTACTGCTCATACTGGAAGTCTGTGGTTTTCTGAAGTCTGACCAGGGACAGTGTCAGGAGGGTCCAGCCTGTGTTGATGGGCTGTCTTCACGTCAACTGCCCTGTGGACAAGTCTCGCTGGAGTTGCATCCTAGGCCACCTCCAAGGATACAAACACCAGGCTCTCTTGGTCACTGCTTCTGAGTTCTTGCTCACTGCTGCATTCCCCATGTCCTCAGACTGCACATCCCAAAGGGCTCAGCTTCCCAGCTGGAAATTGGTGGAGGGAGGAGGGCAGAGAAATGGAAGGACTGGAGCCAAAGGCCTCATGGGCTCAGAGTTGCCTTTCCAGCTTTTTGGAGACAGCCTCACTCAGACAGGCTTTGGAGTTGGTCAATGCTTGGTTCAAATCCTGACTCCACCGCTTATTAAGCAGGTGAGCTGGGCAAGGTGCTCAACCTGTAGGGACAGCAGCACCCTGAGGCTGGCTGGAGGCCTGAATGAAATGATATGTGCAGTAGTCTGGCCTAGAACAAATTCCTTAATTAGTGAGAATTGTCATGACTTTGCGCTATAGTTTGGATGATTGTTTCCTTCAAATCTCATGTTGAAATTTGATCCCTGGTGCTGGAGGTGGGACCTAATGGGAAGTGTTGGATCATGGGGGTAGATCCCTCGGGGGTGAGTGGGTTCTTAACTCTGTTAATTTCCAAGAGAGCTGGTTGTTAAAAAGAGCCCGTCAGGAACCCCTTGCCCTTGCTGCTTCTTTCGCTGTGTCATCTCTGCACAGCAGCTCCCCTTTGCCTCCTGCCATGAGTGGAAGCAGCCTGAGGCCCTCATCAGATGCTCAGTCTTGAACCTTTTAGCCAGCAGAACCATGAGCTAAATAAACATCTTTTCTTTTCTTTTCTTTTTTTATTTTGAGACAAAGTTTTTGCTCTGTTGCCCAGGCTGGAGTACAGTGGCATGGTCTCAGCTCACTGCCTCCTGGGTACAAGCGATTCTCCTGCCTAAGTCTCCTGAGTAGCTGGAATTACAGGCATCCGCCACTTAACCTGGCTAATGTTTGTAGTTTCAGGACAGACAGGGTTTCAACATGTTGTCCACGCTGGTCTCGAACTCTTGACCTGAGGTGATCCACCCCACTCAGCCTCAGCCTCCCAAAGTGCCAGGATTATAGCTGTGAGCCACTGGGCCCAGCCAAATGTCTTTTCTTTATCAATTACCCAGCCTTAGGCATTCCTTTATAGCAACACAAAACAAACTAAGACACTTTGATTATTTGAATCAGGCCCAAGAAGAACATCTTGTTATTCAATAGGCAGACAACCTAGACCAAAATTATAGGCTCTCGTAGTCTGTATAACCAGGTCTCTAGCAGGAGACCTTAAGATTGTTTCAGACTCTTGCTTCCTACACACTATGCTTGGGTTACTATCCCAGTGCAGTCGACTTTGGGCTCGCATAAGGATACCTGTGGAAGAAATTCCTACAAGTGAAGCTGCTCGGTAAAAAGCTGTATGAAGTTATTTTAAAAGACAGTAGAACAAGTTTTTGAAAACTCTTTTGTGAGCAAGTGCCTGCAGACACATGAATTTCCTGTTAGCCAAGGAACTGACTGGTCCAGTTTTATGACAACTTAGTGTCATGCCCAATTACACTTGAGATGAGGGTGGAAACACCCCAGTGGTCGCCTGGGGATTGCAGCTATCTTCGTGACCGGGTGTTATTAGCCAAGATGGCTGGAGTGTGCCCGTCTGTGAAACCAGAGCTAGAGCTCCATGGAGGGAAGCCTGGCAGGGCCCTGGCCTTTAATCTGTGCTGAGAGATGGAGGATTACTCTGGAACTGGCTTGGAAGTTTCTGACAGTCTTATCAGGCACTTCTGCCTTGGCCTATATCTGTCAGGGCCAAGTTCTTATCTTCACAGAACATAGAAAATATTTTTCTTTTCCTTTGCTTTTCTTTTTTTTATTTTTCCTTTGAGACAGAGTTTCACTCTGTCACCCAGGCTGGAGTGCAGTGGCATAATCTCAACTCACTGCAGGCTCCACTTCCCAGGCTCCAGCAATTCTCCTGCCTCTGCCTCCTGGGTAGCTGGCATTACAAGTGTGTACCACCATGCCCGGCTAATTATTTTGTTTTTTTAGTAGAGATGGGGTTTCACCATGTTGACCAGGCTGGTCTCAAACTCCTGACCTCAGGTGATCTGCCCACCTTGGCCTCCCAAAGTGCTAGGATTATAGGTGTGAGCCACCATGCCTGGCCTAGAAGACATTTTTCAAGTTGTAAACAGTGCTTGGGTCATCTAGCAGAAGCCCACCACAATCAGAATGGTGCCAAACCCTCCACATAACTTTTTTGTTTTTGAGACAGAGTTTCACTCTTGTTGCCTAGGCTGGAGTGCAATGGTGCAATCTCGGCTCACCACTACCTCCGCCTCCAGGGTTCAAGTGATTCTTCTGCCTCAGCCTCCAAGTAGATGGGATTATAGGCATGTGCCACCACACCTGGCTAATTTTGTATTTTTAGTAAAGACAAGTTTTCTCCACGTTGGTCAAGCTGGTCTTGAACTCCCAACCTCAGGTGATCCACCTGCCTTGGCCTCCCAAAATGCTGGGACTATAGGCATGAACCACAAAACCCAGCCAACATAGCTTCTTCTAGCCCCACTGGCCTCTGCCTCTGCCAGGAATACAACTCAAGTTCCAGGCAGGAACCTGGAATGCTGGTGGGAAGGTGTGTCCCACTGGCATCTTCCCCTCCTTGCCCTAGTCACTAGGGAAGGGAAATAACCCAAATGCTCAGGGTTAGAAGCAGGCTAGGTAAATTACGCTACAGCCAAACAATGGGATGTTAGGCAACTGTTTAAAAGAATGAGGTAAGTCTTTGTAAGCTAATCTGGAGTATCCCCCAAGATATATTACAGAGAGAAAAACACAAGGATCAGAACAGTCAAGTATGGCATGCAATCTTTTGGCAAAATAAAATGAAATAGGGATGGTACATAAATACACATTTGCATATTCATAGATTACTTCTGGAAGAGTGTACAAAAACTGGTAATAATGGTTGCCTTTGGGAACAGAACCAGATTCAAGGGTAAGAGAATGACTTTTTACATTTTGTTTTACTTTACAGCTAGTGCTCGACTTACGACCACGATTGGGACCAGCAGACCAGTCGTAACACGATTTGGTCGTAAATTGAGTAGGCTATATGTACAGTTGAAATGGTGCACGCGGAGATGGTAGTGCTGCCGGAAGCTGGTCCGCACTGTCGTACGCCCAGCTGGGCAACGTTTGCGCTGCCAGACGCGAAGCAGTCGTGGCTAGCGATTATGGTCGTAAAGTCGAATGGTCGTAAGTTGCATAGGTCGTAAGTCGATCAATACCTGTATTTTGTACTTCATGTATTATTTATCTAAATGTAAAAGTATTTTTCAGCTCTGTTGAGGTATAATGTATATACCAACAAACTCACTAGTATCAATTGTGTAATTCAAGGGATCTTGTTATAACATTTCTATCATCCTGCAAAGTTCCCCCAGATTCCTTTCCAATAAATCCGTACGCCTTAGCCCCTGGCAACCACTGATTTGCCTTCTATCACCGTAGTTTTGCCTTTAAAATATTTTAAAAATAAAAACAATTTAAAATCAGGTATGAATATAGCACTCACTAGTTTTGTTGCATTAAAACAAATTTCCCAAGTATAGACCCCATCTTCAAAAAAGCCTGAAGTTAGTTTCTGCAAGAATTTGGTTGTGTAGAAGGGGTGGAGTAGAAGTGTTAAGTTGTTAGAAATCGAGGCGCTGATGACCCAAAAAATGCCTTCTCAACTTGGAACAGCTTTTCATGAAGAGCAACTTGTGATTTTTTTTTTTTTTCTTTTTCCTCTATCTACTTTTAGGGCCTATCACTGAGCAGGCCTAGAGAACCTGATTTATTATTTGATTGATAACTGGAGATCATCTGTAAGAACAAAGCAGAATATAGTGGGGATTAATGCTTCATTGCCACAAATTTTCTAAATGAGTTTTGTTCCCATCCTCCTCTTTCTTCCTTAGCAATAACTCTCAGCAGCAGGGCTAGCTCCTACTGTAAGGAGGAAATATGGTTCATGAAAAGGAAAGTACTTTGACCCACCGTCTCTCTCCCTTTTAGGAAGAACCATCTGCTTTCTTTCTTCCACCCACCCACATGATGTGCTTTGAAGCCAGGCTTCTCAAAACTCCCATCTCAGCATTCTTGGTTCCTCAACTTAGTTTTTCACATCCCTGAATTCTTAAAAGATTTTGAAAAGATCTAGCCCAGTCCAAGTTCATTTTGGTGACAAATTCTGTTCATTCCGTAGCTATTGGAGGCCCCTTGTGTGTCTAGCTCTGTGTGCCCTTATCCCTTGCCCTCCAAGCGCTCACCATCTGGAAGGGATTCAAACATGGAAAGCAGGGGGCTACAAATTGGTGGCCTAGGAGGCTTGGCCTAGTTCTGTTTTGCATGTTTTGAAAAAACCTAAATGACAAAGTAGTTGGTAGAGCTTGCACCCTCTAATTCAACAAAGACCCTCTTCTGTATGCTGCCTTTCAATATTTGAATTTGTGACACTTCCCAGTGTAATCAGTACAGCAAAAGGTATAGGTATAAGAATTGCAATAAAGGTTGCAATAAAACTTTTGCAAGACAAGAGAAAGAGGAGGACAAGATATTCTCCTGATGCCTGAGATCTGTGGTGCATCTTTAACAAAACCCTGAGTTTGGCCCTGGAGCAGAGGTATAGCTCTGTTATTAATTACCAATAACCCCACAGTGTTTTTTTTTCTTTGATATTTAAAATGGCATCTCCCACCATCTCTGAAATGACAACTTGCTAAGTGACCCACTATCTGGAAAGATGTAATTCAGAGTTAATGCGTCAATATCTGATTTATAACTGGAGACCACCTATAAGAGCAAAGCAGAATATAGTCTAATGAGGATTAAATTCTTGATTACTCCGAATTTTCTAGCTTGTGTTTCATTCCAAGCCTCCTTTTCCTCCCTTGGCACTAGCTCTTAGCAGTAGGGCCAACTTCTACTGTAAGGAAGGGCTGTAGAAGTGCTCTGCCCCACAGCGTCTCTCCCTTTCAGGAAGAACCATCTGTTTCTTTCTTCCACCCACACACGCAATGTGCTTTGGAGCCAGGCTCTCAAAACCCATCTCAGCAGTCTTGGTGCCTCAACTTAGTTTTTCATACGCCTGAATTTTTGGCATATTTATCTTAAGATCACTGGCTGGTCCCAACATCGACACTGTCTTGTTGCCAGTAATGACCATCCTAGTTGATGTGACACCTTCCATAATGGCTGTCCCTGTTCCTGTAACCTCATCATGATAGCCAAACACCTTTTATAATGGCTGTCCTCATTGACGCAACACCTTTCACGTCAATACCTCTTATTGCAGTCACCCTTGTGGATGTACCTTCCACCGTGACCATCCTTGTTGATACAGTATGTTCCATGATGGCCTTCCTCATTGACGTAACACCTTCCAAAGGTAACCAACTTCTGATGTTGGTCATTTTGGAGAATGGTCTGTAATGGCCATCCTTATTGACATAACACCTCCTGGAGACCGCCCTAGGCCCTCTGAGTGAGGAAGGCATGTGTCTGACTGGCCCCAAAGATCTCCTGAGTGTGCTGCGTTTTGTTGCTGATCTGTTTATCCCAGGCTGCCTGGTTTGCTGTGGAATCATATTATTGACCTGGCTTGCGGTCATGTGCAACAGCTTCATTCAGAAACCTATTTCCCATCTCAGGCTGTGTGGCTTGCTCTCCCATCCCCCACTTTAAGATTGCTGGACACAACAACAGCAACAATAAAAATAGCGTTAATCCCTAGTCCCTAAAACAGAAGGTTTAAGCTGAGGGATGTATTCCCAGTTGGCTGCCCTGGCCCCTGGAATGGCACTGCAGCCACACTTCCCAGTCAAGTTCCCTGAGTGATCAAGAGGTTGCGGCTTTGCAGTTAAGAAACAAGCAGATCTTTTGTAAAGTGTCTGTTCATATCCTTTGCCCACTTTTGAATGGGCTTGTTAGTTTTTTTCTTGTAAATCTGCTTTAGTTCTTTGTAAATTTTGGATATCAGTCCTTTGTCAGATGGATAAACTGCAAAAATTTTTTCCCAATCTGTTGGTTGCCGATTCACTCTAATGATTGTTTCTTTTGCTGTGCAGAAGCTGTGGAGTTTGATTAGGT
>NW_016107315.1:8952250-8953812 GCF_001604975.1 Cebus imitator
AAAAAAAAAAAAAAAAAAAAAAAAAAAAAAAAAAAAAAAAAAAAAGAAACAAGCAGATCTAAGGCCTCAAAAACATGGGTTTCTCCCCTTGCTTAGTGGGTACTTAGTGGAGGCTGACATCCCAAATGGTCACTTCCTCTCACACCCTGGCTGCCGTGGGTGGGTGCTGCAGTCTGTCCTTCCAGGGCAGCAAGAAAGGAGCGGGGGCGGGGAGTGAGTCAGCTGGTGGTCAACCTTCAGACCACGGTGAAGCAGAGGGTGGATTGCTGCCAGCGTATCTCAAGTAAAGGCAGTGACGGAGGTGGTGAGGACATCAGAGATAGAGGAAGAGCAGATGCTGTTCCTGATTGATTGCCCGGGGCTTATGATTAATGAGGAAGAGTTTGGGGGACTCTGAGAGGCAACATTATAGGCAAGGGAGGGACCACGCTAGGGAGAGAGTCTCACTAGGGAGAGCAGTCGTGAAGGGCTGCTAACCTCTTTCCTACTACAGAACATTTTCTAGAGCCACTGCAGCCTGCTCACTAGTGTAAAGGGAAAGGTGGACAGTCAGAGTGGCATTTGGGACAGAAAACACCAGCACTCCTCTCTGCTGCTGGTGTTGAATGGTGCACGCTGAAACGTGTCTCTAACCACCGCTCTTCTCTAGCTGGGGTGCAGGGCAAACACTTGGTCCCAGGCTGCCCAGCTTGTGACCTTAGAGGAGCAGAAGGTACATGGACCTTGGAATCAGGCAGGCCTGGGCTTGAAACTCAGCTGTGTACCTTCCCGGTGTGTGTTTAAACAGTTTACCTAAAGAAAATGTCTAGAAATGGCCAGCACATGGCAGAGGCTGAACAAATGACAGCTGCTAAATTATTGCCACCATTCCTAGACGCCCTCTCCCACCTGCCTTCAGCCTTGGCCGGTACCTACACAGCCTACCTCTTCTGGATTCTGGATTTTAAAGCCAGTCTCCCCACTGGATTGCTCCTTGATCTCTGGTTTTTGTCTGGGGCTCATGCTCAGCCCACAGGTCTGGGTAAGAAGACCAGCTTTATCTTGGCCTTATCATCACCTTGTCTCTGACCCACTCATTTGCCTCCCTTCTATCACCTTCCAACATCTAGAGGTTAAAGCTTTACAGTAAATCCAAAGTTTTAGACATCCTTGTTGATATAACATTTTCATAAAGGCTGGCTTGCTTACATAACACCTTCCGTGTGGTAATTCAGCTCAGAACGGGAGGCTCAGCATCCCAAACAATACCTTGTATTTGTCCAAACTTCTTTCCTTGAGCACCTCAGCAGGTCCTACAAACCACCCCATCTTTCCCTACCTGGTATCCCATCTAATTAAGAGTTCTTGGCTGGGAGCAGTGGCTCACACCTGTAATCCCAGCACTTTGGGAGGCCAAGGCAGGTGGATTACGAGATCAGGAGTTCGAGGCCAGTGTGGGCAACATGACGAAACCCCATCTCTACTAAAAATACAAAAATTAGCCGGGCATGGTGGTGGGGGCCTGTAATCACAGCTACTCGGGGGACTGAGGCAGAAGAATCACTTGAACCTGGGAGGCAGAG
>NW_016107315.1:8954587-8956110 GCF_001604975.1 Cebus imitator
TGCCTGAACCCAGGAGGCGGAGGTTGCGGTGAGCCGAGGTCGCACCATTGCACTCCAGCCTGGGTAACAAGAGCGAAACTCCGTCTCAAAAAAAAAAAAAAAAAAGTTCTGAAACGTACATACAGCATGGTAGGGTTCTCTGCTCAGGGTCTCAAAAGGCTGAGATCAAGATGTTAGCCAGGCTACATTCTCAAGAGGAGCTTGTGGTGCTCTTCTACGTATGTTGGTTATAGCAGAAGTCAGTTCCTGTGGCTGTAGGTCTGAGGTCCCCCTTTCCTTGCTGGCTTTCAACCAATGCTGCTCTCAGCTTTCACAGACCACCTGCATTCCTTGCCATGTGGACCCCTCCATTTTCAACACTAGCTGCAGAGACTCTCCCTTATGTTGAATTGCTTTCACATGTTGACTCCTTTTCCCCAGGAAAAGCCCAGCCTCTTTCAAGAAAGAGTTCAGCTAATAAGGCCAGACCCACCCAGGACAGTCTCCCTTTCAAGTTAACAGTGTCATTCAACATGGCCTAATCAGATGAGTGATATCCCATCCCCCCCACACTCAAGTGGAAGAGATTCTACAAGGATGTGGGTCACTAGAGGGCATCTTAGAATTCTGCCCGCCCCTGGGTGCTGTGGCTCAGGGGCTCTGCCTTGTCTGCAGAAATGGTAATGATCATGGCCATCACTCTTTTTTTTCTTTTTTTTTTTTGAGATGGAGTTTTGCTCTTGTTGCCTAGGCTGGAGTGCAATGGTGTGATCTCAGCTCACCGCAACCTCCGCCTCCCAGGTTCAAGTGATTCTCCTGTCTCAGCCTCCCAAGTAGCTGAGACTACAGGTGCCCACCACTACAGCTAGCTGATTTTTTTGTATTTTTAGTAGAGACAGGGTTTTACTACGTTAGCCAGGTTGATCTTGAACTTCTGACCTCATGATCCGCCCACCTCAGCCTCCCAAAGTACTAGGATTACAGGCTTGAGCCACTGCACCGGGCCATGGCCATCACTTTTTGAGGGCTTGCCACGTGCCTGGTTTTGCACATGTGGTCTCATTCCAGTGCTTGTAAAAGCCCTGCACAGTTGATGTTTTTAACCAAATGCTGCAGATGAGAAACTTGTGGTTCAGAGAGGCCAGGTGGTTTGTCCACAGTGGCCCAGCCAAGGAACTGAAATGATGAGGCACACAAGACGAGGTCAGGTGACGGGGGCCGCAGAACAGGTCTCTGTCTTAATAGAACCTCCCCTCCTGCTGCCTTTTCCTCCTCCCCGTGAGTGGATTTTCAAAACTGCAGGCTGAACTAACCTAGAGCTGAACATTTTGGTAGTGAAGCGTTTCCCTGCTGCCACCCCACCCCATCTCTAGTGTTTTCCTTTGAGGGATGACGAATGGTAAGGTAGAAATAGCCAGATATAACCTTCTGGAAAAGCTCATTTTAAACTGAACTTTATTTTTAGTTTAAGCAGCTCATGGCTTATGTTCAGACAAGTAAAAACATTTTCTTTTATATGGCTCTTTTTTTTTTTTTTTTTTTTT
>NW_016107315.1:8956160-9002523 GCF_001604975.1 Cebus imitator
CAGGCTGGAGTGCAGTAGTATGACCTCGGCTCACTGCAACTTCTGCCTCCCAGGCTCAAGTGATTCCCCTGTCTCAGCCTCCTGAGTAGCTGGGATTACAGGCATGCCCTACCACGCCCAGCTAATTTTTGTATTCTTTTTAGTAGAGACAAGGTTTCACCATGTTGGCCAGGCTGGTCTCAAGCTCCTGACCTCCGGTTATCCATCCACTCCGGCCTCCCAAAGTGCTGGGATTACAGGCATGAGTCTTACATGGCTCTTAATCGCCAAAAAAATGCAGTCCTGTCAGAACATTTCTCTCAGGCCTGTCCCCAGCAGAGTCCCTTATTCAGTGCATGGTCCACAGAGACCAAAGTAAGGTCCCTGAATGCAGTGGCCAACGGGCTGCACGACGTGCTGACCAGTTTTTCACTTATCAGGGAAATCCTTATTTTTCACGACCTTTTGCAATCTTTTATGTTTTCTAGTTATTAACATCATTTTTCTTTAAACAAGTTTCTCTCCCTCCCTTCCATAGTAATCCAGGGGATTACTGTGAAGATATATGAGTTTGAGACAATGTTGTTTTAGTCAATTTTTGGTTGGTATCCAAGTTAGTAATTAGCAATTAATTCTTACCTACATTATGCTAAATAAAATAAGCCAGATACAAAAGGACAAATACTGTCTGATTCCACTTAGATTAGCAGTCAAATTCACAGGGACAAAGTAGAATGCTGGATGCCAGGGCTGAGGGGAGATGAGAGTTATTATTTAATGGACACAGGGTTTCTGTTTAGGATAATGAAGGCATTCCGGAGGTGGATGGTGGGAAGGGTTGCACAGCAATGCTTCTGAACTACACACTTAAAAATGGTTAAAATGATAAAGTTTGTGTACGCATATTTGACTATAATAAAAAAGCAAAAAGAAATGTTTGCAGGGTTTATTTGTAGGTGCTTTTTTTCCTTTTCTATTTTATTGAGTTGGGTTTTTTTTTTTCTACCACAATTTAAAAAAAAATTTTTTTTAAATAAGTAAAGCATAGGCCAGGCACGATGGCATGCACCTGTAATCCCAGCATTTGGGGAGGCTAAAGCTTGAGCCCAGGAGTTAAAGACCAACCTGGGCAACAAAGAAAGACCCCCGTCTCTACAAAAACAAAAATAAATATTAGCCAGGCATGGTGGCATGCGCTGGTGGTCCCAGCTACTCAGGAGACTGAGATGGGAAGATTGCTTGAGCCCAGGAGGTCAAGGTCAAGGCTGCAGTGAGCTGTGATTGTGCCAATGCACTCCAACCTGAGCAACAAAACAAGACCCTGTCACCAAAAGAAAAAAAAATGAAGTATTCCTTATAATTCTATGGCTAGCTTTGTGAACATACTATTGGTTTCTAAGGCTAGACTCTGTGTCTGCAAAACAGGAAGTCTTGACACACAAGGAGGCTCCTCCCCTTACAAGGCCTGGGAACAATACCAGTAAGCAACTCCCCTGAGCATAACTCACTGCACTTAAGGTTCAGATCGTGAGGAAGGACCAACAGGTTTTTCTCCTCAATTTTCAGAGTTGTGCAAAAAACAGTTTGTTATAACACGAACCGTGAAGCCTTGCAAGAACCTAGTGCCTGGAGGGCAGAGACTTTGAATCATCTGTGGATGAGATCTTGTACCCAGCATCTTGCAGACACAAAGAGGGACTCAGAAGTGGATTGGTGCGTGTCCAGAAGGACGGCGGGAGAGGAGCTTCTCAGCATCAGAGAAAGTTTCACATAGCTATCAATGGTTTTTCTGAGTTTTAAGAATTCTTTTATTGTGTCTAGACACAGCCTCAAGCCTCTGATCCCAGCACTTTGGGAGGCCGAGGCAGGAGGATCACTTGAGCCCAGGAGTTCAAGACCAGTCTGAGCAACATAATAATACCCCATCTCTATAAAAATTAAAAAATTAGTTGGGCGTGGTGGCATGTGCTGGTGGTCCTAGCTACCCAGGAGACTGAGGTGAGAGGCTTGCTTGAGCCTGGGAGGTCGAAGCTGCAGTGAACCAAGATCATACCACTGTTCTGCAGCCTGGGTGACAGAATGAGACTAAATCTCCAAAAAAAAAATTGTTTTATTGAGACTTAAGTACACAAATCTTAAGTGTATAGCTAGATGACTTTTAGGTATGTCTGTGTGTCTGTGTGTGTATATGAGTGTGTGTGTGTGTGTGTGTGTGTTTGTGTGTGTGTGTGTGTCTTATAACCAAGATTTGGAACATTCTAGTGCTGCACAATTTTCTCTCTTGCCTCTTTCTAATCACCTGCCCGCTTTCCCCACCCCAGGTTCACTATTCTGACTTATACAAGCACAGATTGGTTTTGCCTTCTTGAACTTGGTATAAATAGAATTTACATCAAGTCTCTTGTGTGTGGATTCTTGTTTAACCACCCCCCTGCTGACTTTGTGTCAGAAAAACTTGAATAACTGTGTAATCTCTGATGGCAAAGTTGGACCATTGGAATGAGGTACTCTGGGGGAATACTAAAGACACTGGAAATTCAGTAACTTCTAGACATTTAGCAGGTGAGGGAGGGGCACTGTGGGCCTTTGCATATGTGTCCCTGAGTGTACATACAGGTGGGTTTTTTTTTTTTTTTTTTTTTTTTTTTTGAGACGGAGTTTCGCTCTTGTTACCCAGGCTGGAGTGCAATGGCGCGATCTCGGCTCACCGCAACCTCCGCCTCCCGGGTTCAGGCAATTCTCCTGCCCCAGCCTCCTGAGTAGCTGAGATTACAGGCACGCACCACCATGCCCAGCTAATTTTTTGTATTTTTAGTAGAGATGGGGTTTCACCATGTTGACCAGGATGGTCTCGATCTCTTGACCTCGTGATCCACCCGCCTCGGCCTCCCACAGTGCTGGGATTACAGGCTTGAGCCACCGCGCCCGGCCTCAGGTGGGTTTTTTTTTTTTTCTCTTTTTTTTTTTTCTCAAAAATTTTTTATTGCATTTTAGGTTTTGGGGTACATGTGAAGATTGTTGCATAGGTACACACATGGCAGCGTGATGTGCTGACTTCCTCCCCATCACCTATATCTGGCATTTCTCGCCTTGCTATCTCTCCCCAATTCCCCACCTCCCACTGTCCCTCCCCTATTTTCCCCCCACAGACCCCAGTGTGTGCTGCTCCCCTCCCTGTGTCCATGTGTTCTCATTGTTCAACACCCAACCGGTGGGTTTTTTAATCTACTCCTTTGATTCTTCTCCAGCCATCCTTTTGATCCTCAGTGACTTCCATGGTCCTTGTGACTCACACTTCAAGGTCTAACAAAATAAATCTTGTTAACATTTCATAAAATGTTAATGTGATTTAAAGTAGCCTTGTGGCATTTTAGCATCTTGCATGAATTACTAACAGTGGTCATAAGCTGACTTATATTTGTTATTTAATTCTGCAATTCCCATGTTCAAAGTCTGTTATTATGCAGCTCTCTTAACTCTGTGGTCCTCTTGGAAACCATTCCTCCACCGATATGGTGTGATTCAGTCTGGAATTAAATGTTAACGTCCATGTTTTGGATTGACAAGGAGCCTTAAGATGGCCTCAGCCTCAGAGCAGTTTATACGCAGATGCATCCATTTGCTTCAGACTGTGACCCAGATAGGGCCACCTCTCTCATATGGCATGTGTCTTTGATCATAAAAGAGAAAAATGCAACAGAAGAGTTTGAATGGTTCTATGCAAACCTGTCATTACTTTGGAAAAATGATTCAAAGCATAAGCTCTGCAAATAGTGGACTGCTAGCACTGCTTTTGGGGAATGGTCCAGTTACTTTAGAAAATAAATAACTTGGCCAGGCATGGTGGCTCACGCCTATAATCCCAGTACTTAGGGAGGCTGATGTGGGTAGATCACATGAGGTCAGGAGTTCCAGACCAGACTGGCCAGCATGGTGAAACCCCATCTCTACTAAAAATACATAAATTTGCTGTATGTGGTAATAGGCACCTGTAATCCCAGCTACTCTGGAAGTTGAGGCAGGAGAATCACTTGAACCCAGAAGGTGAAGGTTGCAGTGAGCCAAGATTGTGCCATTGCACTCCAGCCTGTGCAACAAGAGCAATACTCCGTCTCAAAATAAATAAAAGAAGTAATTTGCATCATTGCATATAATTTTCTTTCTAAGGACTTTGGGAATTAAGAGCAGGGAGTGAATGTATGTACACAACAGTCGCTGTGTTGATAAACTGTTCCAACAAGTATGGATTGACTAAGTGTGCACATGGTTCTCTTTAACATTACTATTGGAACTTAATTTTATTCTCTTCTGTAATTATTCTAAGAGCTGTGGAAATAGTAAACTATTTTAATGGGAACTATGTGTCTCCTTCACTGAGGGGGTGGGAACCTGTTGTCTCTTGAGCCCTGAGGTCCCTGAATGTAAGTCTGGAAGTCAGAGCCCAGCCTTGTTCTTTGTATGCCAGTGCCTGGCCTGGATGGTAGCTCATGGCAAAATGATCTTCAGAGATGTGGCCACAATCGGCCTTCATCATCATTTTGCAGCAAGTTGTCTCTGCACTTCCCACCTGCACTGTGCATGCCCTTGTCCTACTCCCTCAGGCGTTCATCCCTGCCCTGACCTCCCAGTGCAGTCCTGTGTCCCTGGTCCCATCGTGCGTGGGAGGTTATGCTTGATCACTCCCCAAGTCCTTTTATTGATAACCGGGGTCTATGTCCAGTCCCTCCTGGGTGTTAACCAATCACTGCAGTGTTTAATGTGGTCCTTTCCTTTGGAGAGCCTATAATGGTAAAATGGCAGGCAAGTTCTTGGAGCCACCTGTGGCACAGTATCTTCAGTTGGGAGGTGCACCTGCGGTTGGGGCTGGGGAATGGGATGGTTACCTGCCCTGCCACCCATCCCTTTCTCCTGACCTGCAACAGTAGCCTGAAAGCAATTCCTCGGCTTGACCTGGCTGCTGTCCCTTGCCCTAGCTTCTTTCTGGGGGTGCCTGGTGAGCAGCCATTGTTTCACATCCCTTTACTTCTCAGAAGGAGAATGAGAGATTTGCCCTGCTGTCTTGACAGGCTGCTTTCCTGAAACCAGCCACGGGAATAAGGTGGAAGGAGTGGGGTGGGGAAGGGGAATTAGCAGGCCTTGGCAAGTCCTACTTGACTTCCAAACCAATGGACAGAAGGCTTCACAGCTCAGATACCCAGAAGGACAGGTGTGTGTGGGGGTCTCTTTTAGGAAGAAGCATTTCCTACCAAGCCAAAGCAGAAGTCTGGTTGAAATTGAGTCAAACCTGGGTCTGATTTTCCCGTGAGTCTCATTGACAGCTGCCTAGGGAAGTGAGTCCTGCAGGCCAGAGCTTCTGCAGCATGCTTTTCTGCCAAAACTTGGCACTGGCCTTTCATTCCCAGTGCTTTGTTCTAGAATCATGGCTGCTTTTCTTTTGCCACCAACTCAACCACATTAATCTCCCATGCCCACACTTGCTGGGCAGACCTCACAAAGCTGTGGAGCCATCAGCAGCTGCACCATGCCAGTTCTCTTTCTTAGAACAATACCAAAGAACAGCCACACCCCAAACAGTTCAAATTCCATGGAATTTAAATCTTAAGCTTAAATTCCAACTATACTCTCAAATTACTTTGAAATGAAGGAGGATTTGCAGTAATGCAGTGTGCCTGTTGGACCATTTAAAACAATTATCTTTTCCTTTGGATATCCTGGAGTGCCAGCAGCTTGGAAATACTTTATTCTACCTTGATTGACTCTGTTGGTGAGAACAACCCACCATCATCAGAAAGTTCCTGGTTGCGTGTGGAATTCTTTGGGTGGGGCTAGCTCTGCTGAAGAGTCATTTATCATGCTACAGGTGCTGGTGTCAGAGCTGGAGGCACAAAACTTGTCCCTACATCTTATTAATCATGTATGCCTGGGCACATTACTTAACATGCCCAAGCCTCAGTTTCTTCGTCTGTACAGTGGGGATTAATATTAGAATCTACTTTATGAAGTGGTTGGGGGAATTTTTAAATACTTATCAAACATATGCAGGGAGGCTTGTTCATACTAAGAAATCATTAAATGTTTGTTGTTGTTACTATTTAGACGTCTAGATAGTAGGCCTGGCGTCTAGATTCCAAAGGTTTTCTCCCATCCAAGAGAGAATGATTAGCCCTTGAAATGGCAATGCATGTTCTAGTTCTTTCTTATGTGAAGGTGGAAATGAGCGATTCCCAGGTAGGCCGATCAGTAGTCTTCTTGTTGTTGGTGAGACTTCCACCTCAGTTTACCAGTCTATAAATGGACCAGGCCAAGTCAGTGACACATGGATTTCAAGTGGCTAAACCAGTTGTTTCTCCATGCCTTTAGGCCTCACTGCCACAGGTCCACTGGACTAGGAAGACTCCAAGTTCGGCGATGTGGCAGTCTAGCACCACCCCTCCCACAGCAGGCACTGTTAGAATGAATTCTGTTGGTGGTAACCCCCAACTTCTTGGAATCAGTCAACAACTGCATTCACTTAATAAGAATGGCAGTTTGTGTCACCTCCAGGGTAGACTTGAAGAAAAGAAGAATGGTAGTAGTTTCTCCTCTTCTGCTGGGTCACTTGACAAGCTTTGGCAGCTCCCATGAGGGCAGCTCAGTTTGGTACCCTGGGGGGGTAGAGACTGCAGAGGTGCCAGGGTTGAACCAGGATGTCCCAGCTGCCTCCTGAGCTCAGCAAACTAGGAGAAGTGAGGTCACTTCTCTGAGTCTCAGTGAGGGTGCTGGAGTCACATGAGTCAATACATAGAAGGGCCTATTAATAGCTAATGATGAGGGCCAGGGCCACGGCGAGGTAAGGCAGATAAGGTATGCAGAATTTAAGGAGGCACTCACACTTGCCTCCTTAAGGTTTGCCTTTTCAGTGCCTTGCCTGCCTTACGTAGTCCCCAGCCAGCCAGCCAGGACTACAGGCTTTAGACTCAGAGCAAAGCTGCTGCTACAGTTGTCCGTTTAACACCCTTCACTGGCGCCCCATCACTGCTAGTAGTAGTTGTGATATGCTATCATTGACAATATCAACAATAGTAACACCCAATATTGATTGACTACCTGGCACCATTCTAAGCACTTTATAAGTATTAACTCATTTAGGCCTTACAGGAATTCCATTATTATCCCGTTTGCAGATGAAGAAAGTAAGGCACTGGGAAGCTAAGGAATTTGTCTGAGGAGGCACATCAGGATGAGTGGTAGAGCCAGGAATTGACCCTAGACACTCTGATTCTGGAATCTGTACTCTTCACCACCACACCAAGCTGCTAAGGTGTGCTGGTCCCAATGGGTGCAGCCCAAACTCCATGGCCAACAACCAAGACTTTTCCTGCTTCTCCAGCCTCCTCTACCCACCCAAACCAAACTCTGGCCAAATCAAACTTCCTTCCTTCCAAGGAAGCCATGATTTTCATATCTTGGCATCTTTCCCCCTGTTATTCCTTCCGTCTATCCTTCCTGACACTCATCTCACCTGTTCCTAGTTAGCAAACTCATATCCATGCTTCTTTTTTTTTTTTTTTTAGATGGAGTTTTGCTCTTGTTACCCAGGCTGGAGTGCAATGGCGCAATCTCGGCTCACCGCAACCTCCACCTCCTGGGTTCAAGCAATTCTCCTGCCTCAGCTTCCCGAGTAGCTGAGACTACAGGCATGTGCCACCATGCCCAGCTAATTTTTGTATTTTTAGTAGAGACGGGGTTTTACCATGTTGACCAGGATAGTCTCGATCTCTCGACCTCATGATCCACCCACCTCGGCCTCCCAAAGTGCTGGGATTATAGGCGTGAGCCACTGAGCCTGGCCCTCTTATCCACTCTTTAAGACCCATCTTAAGTCATGCCCCCTCTGCAAAGCCTTCCTTGACCACCACCTCCAGAAGGTTGATAGCACACTGTCAATGTCTTCAGAGTACCTTGAACTTCCCTGGAGTCCAAAATTACTATCTGGCAGGGTCTAATAAACAGATAGGCAAATGTACATTCAATGTATGTGAATTCAACACTTGCTCCCTGTAGGGAATAAAGGTTGGGATAAATAATTTAAATGGTGTGTGTGTCCCCTCGGGGTGGATATGAGATAGGGCACAAATTTGCCAATCTGCTGGATGTGCTGGGATTCTCATGGTGTACACATCCACAATTTGATAAAATATATTTTGCACAACTGGCCCCTAAAAGCAAATCACTACTTATCTGGTGCTCAATCTGAGAAGCAGGGATGTGTGCTCCGTGGATGGAGGAAACGCCAGCCGGTAGACTCATTGAGAGTGGAATGTTGTCTGCAACATGACCTCTTCCTAAGAGAGACAGAGCTATTTTGGCCGTAAGTGGAACCTGACTCACACGCGATCGTGACTGATCAGCCACAATAATTCACGATTATACTTCTGGTTTCTGTCTCCCTTGGCATCCTGGACACTCCAGGGCACCGTGCATCTTAATGTGTATCTGCTGGTGCCCAGGCTGAGCCCAGCCCTGGCTAGGAGCTGCTCAGTCTACCTTCCTTCGACAGAGAAAGTGAATGAGAGCCGAGTTCCACAAGCAACCACACCCAGAACTGAGGCAACTTGTTCCAACTCGTCTACAAATTTTAGACAGGTTGCCAGTTACTTTGCCAGTCTTTTAAACTGTATTTGACAGATCTGGGAGAAAAATGATGTTCTGGGGTTTATCACAAGTGTTTATTCCCTTCCCTAGAATTGAGAATTGCAAAGAAATAGGATGGCAGGGAGGAGAAATAACAGAGATGTATGATACAGTGACTAATGAATGGTGAACAATGACTGATGATTAAACAACTGGAAATTCTTTCCCCAACCCTGCCTGCCCAGGAAGGAGCTAGTGAGGCAGATGCTCACAAAGGTGTCCTAATAAGGAGAGGTCAGGAGGCAGGAGAGCTGAAGAAGAGAGCTGTGTGTGACTCAGGAGTCCAAGCCTGTGCCTTGCAAGCTTTTCCAAATGCCCTAAGCCCAGGAGCCCACGCGCTGCTACAGTGAAAGCTTGAATGTCTTTCAGCCCATAAGGCCTCAAAATCACACCAGAATCTGGAGCATTTCTGAGTTTCTCTGAACCTGGGTAATGATTTTCTGAAATATTAGACCAATGAAATATCAAAATCCTGGGGAGGAAAAAGAAAGAGATATGATCCAAGCATTTGTGATCAAATGAGCTGTCAAGTTACTCTACCTAAGCAGTGGGGATTTTACCACTGTTTTTACTGCAGTGAAGTAAGCTCCTCTAGAGTGGTAGAATTGGTGAGGGTCAGGAGAGAGTCCATATTTCAAGTGTATACAAAGTTGAATCATTATCTTCTTGCTCCTATTCACCCCTTCCAGCTAACTTATCTATCATTTAGGATGAGGGAGACCATTAAAAATGGCAGCCATGTGGGTGATGTGTCCTTGGCTGTGACCCTAGAAAAGAGCCTGTAATATAAGTAATCTCCTCCTGATGCAAAGGTGGCTAAACTCAGCTTTGTGTAATATGTGTCTTCAGCTTAGCTGTTTCCTCTGAACTATGAGCTGGACACCACGTAGGGATTACTTAAGCCCAAATTCTCTGGTCTGGTACACCAAAGAATAGTTACAAACTACAACTGGACAGTAGAACATGCTGGATTGATCATCTCAGCCAGGGTGAAGAAGCACATTAAGATGTTAAATGTCTGCCAGGAGTGAGTCATTAAACCCTCACAAGGTTTCATCTTCCTTGATTGCAAAATGAGTTTGCATGAAAATCTGGGTTATTTAGACCCTAATTAAAATATATGAACAACAGAAGTAGCATTAGAAATTAATGAAGGACTGGTATATTCAACGCTTAGAGTTGGAACAATGGGCTCTCCATATGGAAAAAAAATGAAAGTGAATACCTACTTCTCACCATGGACCAAAAAAATCCCTACCTTGCACCATAGACCAGTACAGATTCCCAGAGCCCTTGTTACACCTACTGGGGCTTAGAACTTTATCATAGACCATTTGTAGGCCTTTAGTCTAGGTTATTAATTCCCTGAGGGCAGGGACTCTGGCTGTTTTTATCATTAAGTCATTTGCACCAAGTATGTCCCTAGAATAGATGATGAACCCAGAAAATATTTGTTGAATGATTACATCATTTCCAAAATTCTTTTAAAAATGAATTTCTAGGCCAGGCACAGTGGCTCACAACTATAATCCCAGCACTTTGAGAGGCTGAGGTAGGAGAATCACATGAGTTCAGGAGTTTGAGAACAGCCTGGCCAAACATGGTGAAACCGCATCTCTACTAAAAATACAAAAATTCGCCAGGCGTGGTGGCGCACCTGTAATCCCAGCTACTCAGAAGACTGAGGCACGAGAATCACATGAGACCCTAAGGTGGAGGTTGCTGAGATACGCCATTGCTCTCCAGCCTGGGCAACAAAGGGAAACTCTGTCTCAAAACAAATAAAATAAAATAAAATAATTTCTAAAAGAGATTACATTTTTCTTTGGCTGTCATTATAATAGAATAGCTTACCATATACCCAGAATTATTTTGGGCACCGACCTGGCCAAACAACGGAGAAGAACTGAGTGGAAAGATTTTGGTGAGATCAGCCTTGGTCTTCTCTGAATCTAAATTAAACAGATTTAAAATATTACGTACCTAGGCTCCCCTCAAAATATAATCAAACCATATTTTAGCTGTGGTAATGATTATTCTTTTATTAATTTATTACACGCCTACTTTGTGTAAAAACACGATCTTTCGAACGCTTTTTTTTTCTTTTTATTAAGGTATAACTTACATAAAATAAACATCATCAATTTTAAGTGTAGTACAGTTTGATAAATTTTGGCATTTGTATACAAGGTGTGATCACTGCTGTAGTCAAGATACAAAACAGTCCCCTCATCCGACACAGTCTACTTGGCCCCTGGTACTCCATCCCCTCTCCGTACTGCTAGCCTCAGGCAACGCAGCAGCTCTGCTTAGTGTCTGGCACTAATTTAAAATACCAATGATCATAGGGGCAGGAATTTTTAAATAAAGGGTAAAAAACCTGACAGAAGGGGAAATGGGAATGAGAAAGAAATTGGTAGCATAGCTAGGCGGGCTGTAGCCTCAGATCGGACTCTGCTTCACTTGATGGTGAATTAGCCCAACCTGGAGAGACTGGGTGCTCCAAGAATTTTTTTTACAAATAACACAGGCGTTTTTATGATTACGGAAAAAGAACACAAGAGTCGTAATATACAGCTCAGATATAAATCTGGCAACTGGGTTTCTGAACATAGATCTGGATTCATTTTTAATCTGATGTCTTAAAGAACCCCTCAGCCTCAGAAGATTCTAAACGGCCACACTGCTTGAAGACCAAGCATTTCAGTAAATAAAACTTCTGCCTCAGAGAATGTATTCTGTCTCTCAAGCTATTAATTAAAAGATTCATAGTTCCTTTTCTTGCCGGGATTTATTAGCCCAAAGAAAATATGTGAATGGTGATGTGTCTATGAGAAATTAAATGCAGTGAAGACAAGAACATGAGTACTAATAGTTTTATATAGAGCTGTTTTGGGCCTTAAAACTTTTTGTCTCCTTGTGGGCATCAGGCACTGTCTGGGTCCTGGAGCTACCAGTGAAAAATACAGGCCAAGTTCTGCTGCCTCCTGTAGGAGCTCGCATTCGGATACTGGGAGGCAGGACTCTGCTGGGGAGACCAGGGTGGGGATGGATGTGAAGCTTAGGGTTCAGGAGGACTGAGGGGGCGGGGAAAGAGCACTTTGGTGGGCTGGTCAGGGAAGGCCACTTTGAAGCTATGACCTTTGTGCTGAGATTGGAATGACAAAAAGGAGCCAGCTTTTTCTAGAGAAAGCACTTTGGTGTCAGGACCAGCACATGCAAAGGTCCTGAGGTGGGAAAGAGATTGGTATGTTCAAGAAAGAAGGCCAGGGCGGCCTGAACCCGGTGACTCAGGTGGAGAGGGTTACGAGCAGAGACCAGAAAGACGAGAAGCTTTGCTCCAAAAATGGAAACCTAATCACTTTTACAAACAGTCATAAAACTGGCCATGACGGTGCCCTGGCGCCCAGAGAGATATGTCACTTCTGGACAGTGGTTGTGAATGCTTCCAGTTACTCAGGCACTGGTCATAAGCTCAGAGCTGGAAGGGAGTGTAGAGTTATTCTAGCCCCACCCCTTCATTTTACAGTGAAGGAACAGAGGCCCAAAGAGGGCAAAAAACCATTCTAAGTCAGGTCAAAAGGCAAATGATAAACTGGAGGAAATATTTACAGTTCATATCACAGGTTGGGAGATCCATTTCCATACTCTGTAAGGAGCAGCTCGCCAGCAGGGCTGAAGCAGAGCGTAGGATGGAGAGAGGCACAAAAAGAGGGTGACAGAAATCCAAATGTGTGATCGCATACAGCTGCTGAGCTGTGGGAATACAGCATGCCCACTCACAGCCGCTGGCAGAAGTACATCCAGTCTTGTGCAGGCTAGCAGTTGTGGTAAAATTATAGCACGTGGCTGGTCCATCACTGAAGAGGACTCAGATGTCATTCAGCAGGTGCATGGATAAATAAATCGTGGCCTATTTTGTCAATGGAATAGTACTCAGCAATAAAAAGAAGGAAACTACTGACCCATGCAGCAGCGTGGATGAATCTCACAAGCATGCCGAGCAGAAGCAGCCAGCTACAAAAGAGAACGTACTGTAGGCTTCCACCTGCATGAAGGTCCAGAGCAGGACAAATTCACTGACAGTTTTCTGGGACCTGGAGCGGAGGTTGACTGCAGAGGGGCACCAAGGGAATTTTTGAGGGTGAGGAAAACGTTTGGCTATCTTGATTGTGGTGGCCACATGGGTGTATACGTTTGTCAAAACTCTTAAAATGAGTGGGTCCTTTTTAATGTGTGTAAATTACTCTCAATAAGGTTGATTATTTAAAATTAAAATTTTTAAAGGAGGGGAAAAAGAATAGATGGGAAACAAAAGCTTCCCATCTATTCTTTTCATGATTAGATTGTTATTCATTCACTAACAGCTTATCAAGCACCCTTTGTGTGCCAGCATCATAACAGATCCCGACCAGCTGTTTGCACCAGAACACAGTACCACAGTGGTTTTGTCAGCCCCTGGGCTTCCTCCGCAGTATTCATCTATAGCCTATCCTCCCATCATCTGCTGCTCCCAGACCATCAGCTGCCTAGAGACTCATAATCAGAACCCAAGATAGGGCAGGGGCAGTAGCTGCTAAGGAGAAAGTGGCTCTCCCTTCTTTGTCGAAGAGCACTTAATCCATCAAGCAAAGCAAATGGGAAGGAGATGGGGTGTGTTTATAAACCAGAGGCCTACCCTGACATTTGTACAATTCTGCTTAATAACTAACTGCTGGCCGAGTGTGGTGGCTCACGCCTGTAATCCCAGCACTTTGGGAAGCCAAGGCAGGCTGATCACAAGGTCAGGGGTTCGAGACCAGCCTGACCAACAGGAGGAAACCCCATCTCTACTAAAAGTACAAAATTAGCCAGGCATGGTGGTGCATACCTGTAATCCCAGCTGCTCAGGAGGCTGAGGCAGGAGAATTGCTAGAACCCAGAGGTGAAGGTTGCAGTGAGCCGAGATTGCACCACTGCACTCTAGCCTGGTCAACAGAGTGAGACTACGTCTCAAAAAAAAACCTAACCACCGCCTCACTTGCTTGATATTGTTTGCTCAGATGTTTTTACCACACCCCAATCTGAGATAGTAGTATTGTTTTACTTTAACTTTCCCAGTTCATTGATACAATGTGTTTATATCTAATTTCTGACATGTTTTTATGGTCCCCACTTCTATATGTATGTACGTGTGTATTTATGTATGTATGTACGTATGTATTTATGTATGTATGTCTGTGCTGGGCATATAAAGCATTCAGGACAAGAGACAGCAGCTCTTTGCAGACAAATGTGTCTCCTTACAGATGGATGGTTTCTGTGTGTAGACTCTGTTCTACAGTCATGTTGAGAAGGGGTGTGGGGGTTACTCTGGTTGTTATTAATACCACTCAGGTGGGATCTCTAAAAGCGCACTGCTCCAGACATAGAGAATGTGATATGGTGTTTTCAATTTGTAGAAAAATTGATAATGCAAACAAGAAATACACGTTAGTGACCAGCCAGCAGTGTCCTGGTTCTTTTTCGTTGCTAAGGTCAGGACTGTTACCTTGTACCATCCTCCTTCTCAGAAAAGGAGGGAAGGAACAAAGTTGTCAGAGACGGGATCCTCTCTGAACCAGATTGGGGTGGGGGCTGGGGCGGACCACAGCAGTTTGCAGACCTAAATCATCCTGCTTACTTCATTTTTCTTTCTTCCTTCAGAAGCTTTTGAGATTGCCCTGCCACGAGAAAGCAGCATTACAGTTCTCATAAAGCCAGGGGCGCCGACTCCACTGGCAAAATCCTGTAACATCATCACTTCTAAAAAACCTACAACCACGTTGCACATCAAGTCTGGAGAAAGGACAGCCTTCACCTTTAGCTGCCAGAATCCAGAGAATCACTTTATCATAGAGATCCAGAAAAATATTGGTAAGTACGCACTTGTGAGCTGTTTGACAATATCTTTTAAATGTCCCTGCACCTTCCTGCCTGTCTTTCCCATGCTAAGTCAGTCTTTAATGCTAGAGAGGTAATATCTATTCTGAAACTCTACACTTTTTTTATTTAGCTCTATATGTGGCCAGTTAGAGTTCTACGTGCTTTACACAGCTTAATTTGTTTAACCTTTAAAACAGCCCTATGAGAAGCTCACAGAGAGAGGAACTTGCCTCAGTGGGCACAACTAGTAAGCACCAGATCAGGAGAAGAACCCAGGTACTCTGGTTTTCAAGTCTTTGCACTTAGCCACTGTGCACATGAGCTCTTCAGACAGCGCTACAGAAGCCCACAAGCTACAGATCTTTAGGTCTGTGATGCTCCATCTCGGGTGCTAAAAACATCTGGCTTATATGGAAGACAAAAGAATCAGAAGCTTGAGGAGAGGCTGGGCGAGGTGGTTCATACCTGTAATCCTGGCACTTTGGGAAGCTAAGGTAGGTGGATCCCCTGAGGTCAGGAGTTCCAGACCAGCCTGGCCAACATGGTGAAACTCTGTCTCTACTAAAAATACAAAAATTAGCCAGGCATGGTGGCAGGTGCCTATAATTCCATCTACCTGGGAGGCTGAGGCAAGAGAATTGCTTGAACTCGCAAGTGGGTCACATTGCAGCTCCTCAACTCTGCTATTACAGAGTGAAATCTGCCACAGACGATACATAAAACACCTAGCAATTCAGTTAATGTGATGCTTTGCATTATTAGGTTAGAGAGAAAAAACTACATATGAGCATCTCAATAGATGACCTTAAATGTCTCTTTTTTCCCACGGAACAGTATAGCTCCTCAACTCTGTTATTACAGAGTGAAATCTGCCCTAGACAATACATAAACCACCAAGCAAATCAGTTCATGTGATGCTTTGCATTATTATTAGGTTAGAGAGAAAAAACTGTATATCATCATCTGAACAGATGACTTTAAATGTCTTCTTTTTTTTTTTTTTAACAGAACAGTATGAACATAGATTTTAAATGTCTTTCATAAAACACTCTTAGTAAATTAAGGATGGAAGGATGTTTTCTTAATTCAGTAAAGAGTGTCTATGAAGAACTGAGAGCAAATACCATATTTAACCATCACATATGGCAGCATTACCAATAAAACAGGCAATAACATAAGGAGGCTTATTGCATGCCCTTAGTCACCATTATTGAGAATCTCTAATTAAATATATAAAGATTATCTTAATAAAGTCATAAAGTATATGAAACAAAATACAAAATTTTGCTGAAAGACAAAAGAGAAGACTTAAATAAATGGAAAGATATGCCATGTTCCTTGGTAGAAAAACGAAGTAATTTTACAAAAAATTAGCCAAGCATGGTGGCACATACCTGTAGTTCCAGCTACTCAGGAGGCTGAGGTGGGAGAATTGCTTGAACCCAGGAGGCAGAGGTTGCAGTGAGCCGAGATCGCGCCATTGCACTCTAGCCTGGGGTGACAGAGTGAGACTTCGTCTCAAAAAATTTTTTTAAAAAGAAAAACTAAGCTTTTAAAGTGTCAGTTCTCCCCTATATTATCAGTTTAAGTCAATTATAATTAAAATTTGAATGAAGCTTTTACAGAACTAAAGACAATGTTGATTTATTTAAGAATCAACTAAGAGAATGAAGTAAGTTTGTGTATTTGAGATAGAAAGGTGCCCAAGATAGTTTTGTTCCATTAAAAACAATGTAGCTTATAGTAGGACAGTAGTTGATGTAGTTTGATCCTACTCTATTAAATACACACATGTGCACGTGCACTTACATACATGCACACAAACATGCACACATAATCACACAGAACCCAAAGTCTGGAGGGATAAACTCCAAAACACCAACATCCTAACTTTATACTATTTCCATAGGGGATAGCAGAGGGGAACGGGTAACATTTTCTTTTTTCTATTTTTCTATATTTCCTTGCACCCCCCGCTCCCCCACCCCGCTTTTTTTTTCTGTCACCCAGGCTGGAGTGCAGTGGCATGATCACAGCTCACTGCAGCCTCAACCTCCTGGGCTCAGGTGATCCTCCCACCTCAGCCTCTGGGGTAGCTGGGCACACACCACCACGACCACTTGTCTTTTTGTGGTGGTTGTTTTTAATAAGTATACATTACTTTTATAATCAGTTAAACCAGTAAGGTGACTTCCACTTTGAAAAAGGAAAAATGTAACAAGTGACACCTTTCACAAGTCAAGCCTTTGAATGCATTCAGTCTCTCAATCCTAGGATGCCCACGTGGTTTACTATGTAGTGAAAATGGACGCTCACAACTTTTGAAAATGATATGAAAATATCAATTTCTAAAATAATCAATCTAGACACTGAATCAGGTCCCGTGGTCCGCCTGCCCCTCATTGCCTTTTCTGAACAATCATTCTGAAAGTATCAGATAAAATTTGACAGCTCTGTTCTCATCTCTTCTTGAATAGCTCTATGAGAGTTAATGAAAGTTGGCTGGGCATGGTGGCTCATGCCTGTAATCCCAGCACTCTGGGAGGCCGAGGTGGGTGGATCACCTGAGGTCAGGAGTTCAAGACCAGCTTGGCCAATATAGTAAAACCCGTCTCTACTAAAAATACAAAAAAAAATTGGCCAGGCATGATAACACATTCCTATAGTCCTAGCTACTCTGGAGGCTGAGGCAGGAGGATTGCTTAAACCTGGGAGACAGAGGTTACAGTGAGCTGAGATTGTGCCACTGCATTCCAGCCTGGGCAACACAGCAGGACCCACATCTCCAAAAAAAAAAAAAAAAAACAGTTAATGAAAGTAGAAATATGCTGAGGAAAATGAGTTGTGAATCGCTTCAGAAATAACACTTCTGCATCCTCTGGACAGGAATCATTTTAGTTATGCAGAATGTTTGCACCGGACAGAGTACAGAAGATTCTGAGGTATGCTAATAATTCTGACTACTCTTACCTGTGTGTCCATCCTAAAAAACAAAGCTCTCAGCATCAAATGAAAAATTGCTTTCATAACCTGACTCTCGCAGTGTCACACGGCTGGTGACAGAGCTGAGGCTGAGAGCTGGGGATTTTTGACTCCAGATTCTTGGTATAGAACTAAATCTGAATCCCTGGGATGGTCCAGGTGTGGTTAAAAGGCCTGTAGGTGAGTTGTACGTGGAACCAGAGCTGAGAACCACCGTCTTACTAGAGTTAAGTGTTCCCACACGAGCACAGAACCTAGCCAGAGCTAACTGACATTGCCCTGGGCACACTGGAGGTGTGAGTGGAAAATCGCTTGAGGTCAGTTTTTGAAGGAAAGAGTTGGCTTGATATAAACAACGAAGTTTCCATGCGCTCCTAAAATAGGTACTACCTTTACCAACATGCAGAGTCTAATTTTAGTCACATTAGTCACCATATTATCTAACCCTGTTTTACTGGTTAGGCAGCACAGTGCATTGGCAAGAAAGTGTTGACCAAACACAGCCTGAGCTTTCGTCCTGGGATCTGGGATTGCCATGTACTTGCTTGCAAGTGCCAGCCCAAGCCACCTGGATCCACGGCTGCTTTGCAGAAATCAGAGGTCTGGCGTGGATGACCTCAGAGAGCCAAGACTACTCTGAAATTCTTCCTAATTCTGTTTTGAGTGGACAGTACTTTCAAATACCCCAATAGAACTGCAGTAAAGATTCACAAATTATTATTAGAGGCCAGAGGCCATCACACCTTTCAGATACCCCCTGCTCAAGATAACAAAACCTTAATATTACATTGCCAACTTTCTATTTCTTCCCCTCGCTTTCTTCTTGTTTCCTCCTTGATAATAATATTTCTTTGTTTGTTTTAAAAGGCTTAGGAAACAAATATATCAAAGGATGTCACTAGCTGTTACCCTTAAAAAAAAGAAATTCAATTGCGGTGGTAATAAAATACCAGCATTAAGGCAACGCTGGAAGAGAAATGTCGCCGCCAGGTGCCAGCCGTCCAGGGGAGTTGCACATTCAGAGTGTATTCCCTATGTTGATGAATGTGTTGATGGGGAAACCAGTTTTAAAGGATGGATCTTGGCATTGTCCTCTACAAATTGTGAAATCGTGACTATCTCAATACAGGGGAAGTAGGAGATCCCATAGCACAGACTGCACTGCAAATGCCCTCCTTCTGGCTTCACCCACTGGACCCCAGGAACTTAATCTGGAAATCACAGTAGTTAAGAGATGTCTCGAGTCTGGTGACCTGGAAGCAGAGGCTGAGACAGGGATTTTTGTTTAAGTAATTAATCAGGAAAGTGCCCTCAGAAGTGAGGAAAACAGGATAGAGCAGGGCATGTAGGTGAGCGCAGATGTGGTTTTAGCTGGAGTAGCCTCAGCCTGACCCCATGGGGAGCTCCGGAGTATGAACGGCATGCCCAGGTTATGTCACTTGAAGCAAGGAGGTCAGACTTTTTAATTCCTGCATGAGGCTATTACTGGCTATAGACAGCAACTCTCCCTTGGGATGGGGGTGAGGGGCTGCAACACCTCTCAGGCTTTTCTGGTTCCAAGGCAGCTACCCCAAGCTGAGGCACTTCCCAAAGGAGGGTGCGTCTGTGAGCCATTGGCCACGGAGACTCACAGCAGCTGGGGCCTGGGTGCACCTGCCTGGTAAAGGCCACCTGGGCAGAGTTAAAGAGTCTGCTACAGGGGGCTGAGCAGTGAAGGAGGAGCAGTGTGGGCTCTTGGAGCATCTGTGATCAAAATTGCTTTTGTGACTGTTTTTCAGACTGTATGTCGGGACCGTGTCCTTTTGGGGAGGTTCAGCTTCAGCCCTCAACATCATCATTGCCTGCCCTCAACAGAACTTTCATCTGGGACGTCAAAGCTCATAAGAGCATTGGTTTAGAGCTGCAGTTTTCCATCCCTCGCCTGAGGCAGATCGGGCCAGGTGAGAGCTGCCCAGACGGAGTCACTCACTCCATCAGTGGCCAAATTGATGCCACCGTGGTCAAGATCGGAACCTTCTGTAGCAACGGCACTGTGTCCCGGATCAAGATGCAAGAAGGAGTGAAAATGGCCTTACACCTACCATGGTTCCACCCCCGAAATGTCTCCGGCTTCAGCATTGCAAACCGCTCATCTATAAAACGTGAGCAAGCCCCTCCCCCTGTCTGATTAGGTTAAAACACACAAAATCCTCATTGTTCTAGGTCAGAAATGGCTAAATGTCAACAAATCTCTGAGATTCAATCCAAATACCATAAAGGAAGATCTTGCTCTTCTGTAAGGGACATGGGTCACTCATTCCTAGTGTGAACCCCCTCTTCTCTATTAAACAAACAGGGGGTGACTCTCTTTGTCCTTTTTGCATGTGGTATTTGTTTTCAAAAAATGAAAAGGATTGGTTCTACAGATCCACCTTGACTGCTTCGTTTCTAACTTCTTTGCTCTTTCATCTCTCTCGCACTTCCTGTAAACGTATCAGTGATGTGCAGAGCTCTCACACTGGCTCGTGAAAGCTGGTTTTTTGTTTTTTGTTTTGAGACAGAGTCTCGCTCTGTTACCCAGGCTACCTGCAGTGATGCCATTTTGGCTCACTCCAACCTCCACCTCCAGGTTCAAGCAATTCTCCTGCCTCAGCCTCCCAAGTAGCTGGGTCCATAGGCATGTGCCACCACGCCTGGCTAATTTTGCATTTTTAGTAGAGACAGGGTTTCACCATGTTGGTCTCGAACTCCTGACCTCAGGTGATCCTCCCACCTTGGCCTCCCAAAGTGCTAGGATTACAGGCATGAGCCACTGTGCCTGGTAGAGAGCTGACTGTTAAATGTTCAGGCATTTTGTGAGCTGATGTGAAACAGATCCATTATTTAAAAAAATAGAATTAAATTAACTTATAATTAAATAAATCATTTTAAAAACAAAGGTAATAATATTCAAAACTTATCACTTCCTAGTTACTTTGCTGTTGCTTGTGCTCTCAGGGTTCTTTGCGTTGTTGTATCTGTATGGAGGGAATAATAAAATGCTGTGCTACTGCCCAGCTCCACATTCAGTCACCTCATGTTGGTAGCTTGAAATCAGCCATGGAGGGAGCATCTACATCCACTGTGGAAGTAGGCCGATGCTATAAGTCAGGGTTTTTCCCTCCACCACTGGATCAGTTATTAAATATCTACTCACACACCACTGATGTGTCTGCATCCTCAATCTCTGCCTTGAGTTCAGACCTACTGCTTAGGATCTGAGAACTGCAGTCATTTTTCCTATACCCCCACCCCCCAGCTGCAGATAACCAAGACAGGGTCTAATTGCTCCCTATTCTTTTTCGTTTGGGTTCCACTCCCAATAGGTCTGTGCATCATCGAGTCTGTGTTTGAGGGTGAAGGCTCAGCAACCCTGATGTCTGCCAACTACCCACAAGGCTTCCCTGAGGATGAGCTCATGACGTGGCAGTTCATCATTCCTGCACACCTGCGGGCCAGCGTCTCCTTCCTCAACTTCAACCTCTCCAACTGCGAGAGGAAAGAGGAGCGGGTTGAGTACTACATCCCGGGCTCCACCACCAACCCCGAGGTGTTCAAGCTGGGGGACAAGCAGCCTGGGAACATGGCTGGGAACTTCAACCTCTCCCTGCAAGGCTGTGACCAAGATGCCCAAAGTCCAGGGATCCTCCGGCTGCAGTTCCAAGTTTTGGTCCAGCATCCACAAAATGAAAGCAGTAAGTGAGCCCCACTTTCCTTTTCCTTCCTCCCCCAGCACCTCTGTTGTTTCCAGAGTGTTCTGCCTGGGGTGAGACTCCCTTTCTGTTTCTCATCTGTGGCTTCTCATACACTTAGACTCTGGACCCTGGAAGAGTTTCAGGAAGTGGGTTGCTAGGCAGTAAGACAGGCTCGTTGGTGAACACCTGGTATGTAGTTCCATTTCAGCACAATAAAAAGCAATCTTGCATTTAAGATGCTAAGTTGTTTTTAACAAAGGTATTGATAGGTTGTTTTCTAGATCTCATGTCTTGACCCTGCAATGTGAATAAGGATGTCACCAGCACCATCAGCAACGATGATGGGAACTTGCAGTTTTATGGCTCAGCACCCCCTACTATGGACACACACCCTGTATTTATCTTGGGTTAGGCACGCCACTTACAGAATCTCAGCTAATCATTATTGCAACTCTGTAGGGCAGGTGGGAATTATCTTCATTTACTAATGAGAAACCAGAAGGTTCAGAGAGGTTATGGAACTGGCCTGACATCATACAGCATGTCAAGAGCAGAGCAAGCTCAGAACCCTGAGCCAGTGCTCTGGCCCATCCTGAAGCCCAGTTAGGGTGATGAGACTTAGGTTGGGCATCATCCACAAACGTTGCCGAGATACCATGAACACAGAGGAGGAGAGTCAGGGCCAGGACTGGGGTGAGGCAAAGTTCCCAGGGTGCGGCAAAGTTCCCAGGGTGCAATATTTAAGGAGGTACCCACTCTCAGGGTCGTGAAACTGCAGGGTCAGCCCCTGAGAGTGATCACCTCCTCAAACTTTGCTCTCTGGGTGCTTGGCTTGCCTCATCCAGTCTTGGCCCTGAGGGGAGTAGTGCAGATTTTGAGATAAAAGATATAAAATGAACTCAGAGTGGCTCTTCCTGGGGCTCGTCTATGATGTGAAGGAATGAGTTCACATCATGTCTGGAACCAGGACATTTCTGATCTGTGCTGAGGATGGGCGCTGTCCAGGGAGCCGATTCTCACTCTTGTTTTTACTATTATTTACTTCTGGGAAGTAGGCAGAGCCAGTCAGAAAACTTAAGTAGGAGTGTGGGATGGCGTGCTGCTGATTTTTTTAGGGCCGATAAGCATCCGAAAAGTGGCAGCGTGGGATCCACTGGAAGGACTGCCCATTGGGTACTGCCCTGGAAACTCCCATATGTATGTATGTATGTATATGTGTGTATAGATATGTATACAGGCGGCCAGCTGCGGTGGCTCAGACCTGTAATCCCAGCACTTTGGGAGACCAAGGCAGGCAAATCACTTGAGGTCAGGAGTTCGAGACCAGCCTGGCCTACATGGTGAAACCCCATCTCTACAAAAAATTCAAAACTTAGCCAGGCATGATGACATGAGCCTGTAATCCCAGCTACTTGGGAGGCTGAGGCATGAGAATCACTTGCATCCAGAAAGCAGAGGTTGCAGTGAGCCAAGATTGGGCTACTGCACTCCAGCCTGGGTGACAGAGTGAGACTCTGTCTCCAAAAAAAAAAAAAAAATGTATACATGCACACATATACACACACAGACACACACACACACACACACACACATAGTATGTGTCCATTGAGACATTTTTATGACTCCACTGTCACAATTGTATAATCAGAATGTTGAACACAGCCACAAAAGGATTTAGAAATGGAATGGGTTTGGGGTTCAGAAGACAGGAGGATTTGTTTATCACCTTAGTCATGGTGGAATGCTGCTTAGAACCTCTGATTAATTCTGTTAACTGTAACATCAGCTGGGTTGATTTCTAAAACTAATCAAATTGTTGAACATGCTATAAACAGCATCAAGAGGGATATGGATTTAGTTCTGAGATTAATGGGCAGTAACTGTCGTTGAGAGGTGTTTCACGGTGTCACGGCCTCTAACTTTGCACTGCTTCTAGAGGAGTGAGTGGACTTGACGGCAGAAATATCTTTGGGGATAGTCTTAGGTTGGGATGGACTACCTGAGAACTCTGATCACTGGGTAGCTTCATCTTGATCCTCTGAATCCCTATGTGGACCCTATCTTTCAAGGGCTAACCCAAGGAAGCCAGTCCCATGCCCCCACATGTTTGTCTGACCCTTTTTTTTTTTTTTTTTTTGAGGTAGAGTCTCGTTCTGTTGCCCAAGCTGGAGTGTAGTGGCGTGATCTCGGCTCTCAGCTCACTGCAACCTCCACCTCCTGGGTTTAAGCGATTCTCCTGCCTCAGCTTCTCTTGAGTAGGTGGGATTACAGGCACCTGCCATCGCCCCGACTAATTTTTTGTGTTTTTAGTAGAGACAGGGTTTCACAATGTTGTCCAGGCTGGTCTTAAACTTCTGGACTCAAGCGATCCACCTGCCTTGGCCTCCCAAATTGCTGGGATTACAGGTGTGAGCCACCACACCTGGCCCCCCCGATTCTTTATTCTCTCTTATTCACTAAGTTTTTGTGGACAGCTTGTATTGTAGGCAGCATAGCCCCATGGTTAAGGGCAGTGACCTGGAGTTGGCCTGCATGGATTTGAATCTGGTTCCACTTACTTTGGAATCTGGTTTCATTTACTTTGACCATGGGCAAGTCACATCACTTCTTTATCTGTAAAATGGAAGTGATAAGACTGTCCTCATGGGGGTGTTGTGAGGACAACGTGAGGTAGCACAGGGCCTGCCTGGTCGTGCGTGCTCTTTAAATGTTTCCTGCATGGTTCTAGGTCAAGGCAAGATGCAGGGTTAGAAAAGACACGCTTGTCCAAAGAGATTAGACTGTGGCCCAGAAATGACTGGTAGGACACAGCAAGTCACTCGTGGAAGGAGTTCCAGTGGTGTGTGGTGAGGTTGGAGGCAGGAGAATGGGCTGCAGGCTGGTGGGAATACCAAGCGGAGACTCAGGGCAGGGTGGAGTCTGGCCCTTCTCATGCTGCACAGGAGGCCCCATCTGTGCCTATGGTGGGTGCGCTTATTACCGCAGGAAGAGCTCCATGTGCTGCTCTTGCTTTCTTAGCCTTGGAGATGAAAAAGAAGCTGAGAGAGAGGAGCCTCAAGGTGACTGAGTTTTGGGTGGGAGCCTCTGCCCTTACTTCTTCTGTGAATGCTAGAGGAAAACCTCCTGGGGCTAGTCTACCCCTAGCCCTTCGCTGCTTCACCTCTGAGTCCAGCCCAGGCATTGCCCAAGCTTGACCTTCCTTTGTCCTCAGAAGCAGGGGAACAACTACCCAGACCAAAGCCACTACCCCAGGAGTGCACGTGAGGGTGGTCTGCATTCTTCATACATCATGTATTTATCTGTCTCCACGTCTGCATCTCACTAAACCCGTCCCAGGCAGGAATCTTGTCTTATTGCTCTTTCTATTCCTGCCAAAGCTTCTGGTACATTCCAGGCCCTCCATAAATCCATGTTACACCAATCTCAGGAGTCAGCCTCCTGTCTAAAGTGGCTTGAGAGCCAGATGCGCTGCCATAAGAATCCACAGCCCATCAGAAGGGGCAAGGCAGATAGGGTGAAGTGGGGTGCCCACGAGAGCAGCTGCTTAGGGAGCCAGACAAGGAGAAGCGCATCAGAAGTAAGAGCAAAGGCAGAGCCTGGAGACTTTCTCAAGCGGAAAAGCAACCATACAATGCCAGAGACTCAGCAGGGGTGGAGAAAGCTGTGAGAGGCACCAGCCAGCCCAAACCTCTCATTATCCAGAGTGGGACTTGAGCACAGTGGGCCCAGGCCACAAAAAAACAGGCAGATGTCACCTTGAACCTAGTTGTCCAAAAAACAAACAAACAAAAAAGCAAAAAAATCTGCTATCAGTCCTCTCTGCTGGAAACATCAGGTAGGTTCAAACTAGACCCCGAGAACTCCTGTAGGGAATGTTTTTCCATGGCTGGACCACAAACATCCTGTGTTTTGAGTCATGTACGATTACCCAGGAACTGAAGAATAATGGATGTGGCCACCTGTGACGACATGTGTGAGCAGTGATGGCTTAAGCTGCCCACAGTGTGCAACCCAGGGATGTCTGAGAGCTTGTTCATGTTCATCTCCACCAAGTAAATCTTGTTGTCAAGTGCTCCACAATGCACCCTCTCCTTTCTTTTTTGATAGCACAATACTACCATGTCATGCCTGGTGTTATTACCACTTTCGTCATGCAGCTGGTTTCTCTTTTTGTTTAATTTCTAGCTCAAGTGGCCCTGCTGATGATTATAAGAGTTAATGGTACAGTATTCTACCCATCTATATTATGCTCTTTAGGGAGAGCCTTCTGCCTTATGCATCCTCCTCTAGCTTTTGGAAAATATGATTGCTTTCCTGAAAATACCAAACTATTATCTGCAAAACTCGTGGGCTTCTGGGTGATCATGAGTCACATACGAAAAGCAGATGTGCATTTCCAGTGTGCTACACAGTATGCTTTTGTTAACCACTCTGGGTAGATGCTGGTTGTGGAAGCAGATACATTGCTGCTTTTTTGGCTTTTATAACCTCCAGAAGCTACCTGGAACCTTTAAATAATTACTGGATTTGTTTTTGCTTCTTGTTTTTTGCTGTTGTTGGGTAACTTGTGTTCCATGAGTCTTAAATTTGTTCTGCCAGAGTTGATAGGTATTGTGGCTTTTGACTTATTCCCATGGGGTCCATTTCAAAAGAGAAATTTCTCTCTATAGATGCCACAGAAATGATTAGGGTCCCCTATGAAACATTAGTGGGTAACCTAATCCCTTCAGAGGTCCCTAGTGTGGCTTTTAAAACAGTGTCAATAACTAATAGTGAAGGGTTTTCTTTTAGTGCGGGTGGGGGTTAAACGTCAGGCTCAAATGTTTTTTATACAAAGGCGTCTGCAATGTGGTAGAAAAACTGTGGGATTCTTTCAAGGCAGGAAACTGTCCAGATCACAGATCTGCCCCTTTTTCAGGGAACACTGAGCAGTTAATTCGCACCCTTCTCGGCTGTAAAATAACAATAGTCATTCCTCCTTCCCCCCATGTTGTGAGGGTGAAATAAGACAACTTGTCAAAGCACACAGAGCACACTGAGTAAGGATCTGTCTTGTCTTGCCATAGACTTATGAATGTTAATAGGTAATTTCACATTTAAAACACCCATCTGTGAGAGGTGAGGGCTGCACATTTCCACCCTGTTTTGCCTGCTGAAGCCACATATGAAAACATTCTGTAGGCAGCAGGGAAATTAACTGTGTCTACCCCTCAGGTTCCTTGGGTTATTTTGAGATCCAACCAAAAAAAGTGTGAATGAAGGGGATGCAAATGTAAGATAGAAAATGGAGTGAAGTGTAATATTACAGAGAGCCTCCTCGTAATGAGAGGTCTATCTTGCCCCCAGAATCAATGAACTGCACTTCTGTTTTGGCTGGGACATCAGCCAAAGTCCACCCAATTATTATACAATAATTTCCAAAAGGAATGTAAACTGTAAAACCACAATAGCATTTCACACCCATTAGAATAGCTAAAACAAGAAAGACTGAGAACATCAAATGATGGTGAGAATGGGGGGCAACAGAACTCTAATGCAGTGCTTGTGGGAGTGTCAAACAATGTGACTGCCTGGGAGAACTGTCTGGAGGACTCTCATGAAGTTAAACTTTCACCTATTCTCGTAGTCCATTTGATGTTGCCATAACAGAATACTTGAGACTAGGTAATTTATAAAGAAAAGAGGTTTATTTGGCTCACAATTCTGGTGGCTGGAAAGTCCAAGAAGCATGGCACCAGCATCTGCTCAGCTTCTGGTGAGAGCCTCTTGCTGTGCTATAATGTAGCAAAGGAGTGACAAGGGAAGTGAGCATGTGGGAAAAGATGAAAACGTAAGAGGAAGCCTAGCTTTATAACAGCCCACTCTTGCGGAACTAGTCTGCTCGCATGGAACTAACCCAGTCTTGTGAGAGACATCAATCTATTTTAACAACCTAATCACCTCTTAAAGTTACTGCCTCCCAACGTTGCCCCACTGGGGACTGACGACACCTCAATGTGAATTTGGGTGGGAACAAACTATATGCAAAGCACAGCACCTACCTGTGACCCACCTAGGTGTTTACTCAAGAGAAAGGGAACTATGTGTCTACTCAAACACTTGCAAAAGAATCATAATAGCAGTCTTATCCACAAAAGTAAAAAACTGAAAACAACCTAAATCACCAATAGAAAAATGGATAAATAAATGTGATGTGCTCATACATGGAGTACTATTCAGGAATAACAAGGGAAAGAATGACATATCCACAACAACATGGATGGGCCCAAAGAACATCATTCTGCAGAGAGAAAAAAAGCCAGAGACAAAAGAGTACACACTGTACGATTCCATTTCTATGACGTTCCAGGGCAGCCAGAATCTGCAGTAATGGAAATGAGAAAATTGTTGCCTTTTAGAGGATGGGAAATTGGGGGAATTGACTGGAAAAGGGCACAAAGGAAACTCTGGGATGCTAGGAATGTTCTAGATCTTTCTTTGGATGATTGATACAATGGATATAACAAAGTTATACAAACGCATCACACTGAACACTTAAGATATATGTTTTTTATTATGTGTAAATTATTTTTTTCTTTTCTTTTTTTCTCTTCTTTTTTTCTTTTTTCACTTCACAATTCTTTTATGACTGACATATGTATAAATTATTTGTCAAAAAAAAAATGAAGACTGGGTGTGGTGGCTCATACCTGTAATCCCAGCACTTTGGGAGGCTGAGGCAGGCACATTTGGTTAAACCCAGGAGTTTGAGACCAGCCTGGGCAACATGGCAAAACCCTGTCTCTACAAAAAATACAAAAACTAGTTGGTTGTGGTGGCATGTGCTACTAGGGAGTGGTCCCAGCTACTCGGAGGCTGAGGTGGGAGGATCACTTGAGCCCGAGAGGTGGAGGCTCCAGTGAGCCATGAACTCCAGCCTGGGTGACAGAGTGAAACTGTCTCAAAATAATAAATAATTTTTTTTTTTTTTTAGTAGAGACCAGGTTTCACCATGCTGGCCAGGTCAGTCTTGAACTCCTAACCTCAAGTGATCCACCTGCTTCAGCCTCCCAAAGTGCTAGAATTACAGGCATGAACCATCACACCTGGCAAATAATTTTTTTCTAATCCAGGGAAGATATATCGAAAGGTTAAGAGGGTATGTTTGGATGTTGGACAGCTTTGGGTCCCGCATACTAGCTAGCTATGTAAGTTTTGGCAAATGACTTAAGTTTTCTAAGCTTCAAAATTGTATTTCATACAATGAAGATATGCTGGGTATGGTGGCTCACACCTGTAATCCCAGCACTTTAGGCGGGCAGATCACCTGAGGTCAGGAGTTCGAGACCAGCCTGACCAACATGGTGAAACCCTGTCTCTACAAAAAATACAAAATTTGCTGGCACATGACCCAGCACATGACCACATTTAATACACTTCTAGAGCACGTGAAGGAACAGCTTCACTATCATCTTAAAACTGGATGGCATTTGGCGGGGTTTTTCCATGAGTGTGTCCTCTATAAATGAGTGGCATGAAGCCAGTCCCAGGGCTCACCCAATTTCTTGTCTCCTCAGGACAGCCACTAGGCTGGAGGAGAGGCAGTTGGGTCTAAGAAAGCAGTAAGCATCATAGAAAGAGCATAGGCTATGTAATCAGAAAGATGTCCATTTCAATGCCAGTCTTACCACTTCCTAGCCTTAGATTCTCTGTCTGCGAAATGGGAGCAATCCTGCCTACTCTGCTAGATTGAGTTTTTGTTCTAAAATATTCACCCTCCTGAGGGAGGATTGGACTTGGTACCACATTGACCACAGCCTTGGCCACGTGGGTTTGCTCTGGCCAATGAGATGTAAACAGAAGTGAGCATGCCACTTCCGAGAGAAGCCTCAGCACTCACCGTGTGGTTCACGTTTTCAAACTCTGTCACAAGACTGCTGTGTCACAAATAGAGGCCTCTTCAACTTGGATCTGGAATTCAGGAGATGTAACCCAGTGCTGCAGCCAGCTCACAATGGATATGTAAGGTGAACAAGAAATAAACCATCGTTATTCTAACCATTCAGAGTTGGGGATCCTTTGTTGCTGCAGCACAATTTCTCCTCAGCTGATTTACACACTCCCTCTCAAGGACATTATGAGGATGAACAGCCTAACGTAGTAATTGATCCTCTGCCATGCACCAGTTCTGGAGAGCCAGGAAGTTCACATTCTGGTGGGAAAGTGAATAAGTAAAAGGAAAATCATGATTTCTCATTAAAGACAGCTTTGCTCCCTTTGTACACCCTACTGTAATAGGTTTTCTTAGAACATTTTAAAAGTATTTTAAAACATTTTAAGGTACAATTTTTTTTTATGCTTTAGGTCCTGGGGTACATGTGCAGATCATGCGGGTTGTTGCATAGGTACTTACATGGCAAGGTGGTTTGCTGCCTCCATCCCACCCCCCGCTTCACCTATATCTGGCATTTCTCCCCATGTTATCCCTGCTTCCATTTTTAAAAATATTTTTAAAGGCATAAAATTCAAGGAAAAAGAGAAATGGAAAGGAAACAATATCATAACATTTCATAAAGGAGAAAGGTGGTAACTGATCCAGCAGACGTGAAAGGGCAGAATCCTAAGCCGACAGTGGGAGAAACCAAGAAGAAATCTGGTTTATCCTGCAAAGCCTCAACAACTGGCAGCAAGTCCCCTCCAGAAATGGGGGCAAATGTGGGGCTAAGGTGGGAGAGTCACTAGAGCCCCAGATCGTCTCCTTGCCAGCAAGCAGCCAGAAAACTGCTCTTCCCTTAGAAGACAGAAGTTTCTTTTCCAGAGATAAGAGTCCCTGAACCAAAGATCTCAGTCACGTTGAAGGTGGAGGTGCTGAGCTGAACATGGTGGATCAAGTAAAATTGAGGTACTGACCATGACACTCCATCCTTCCTTCACTGGTACCCATGAGTATGTTTCTTCCCTTCGGTAGAGGATGAGTTCTTCTCTGGGGGCATCCAACCAACCTAAGAGGAAAGACCCCAAGATACTGATGTTCTGAGCTCCCCAGGAAGCAGTCTGACCATATCACCCTACTGAGAAGCCCCATCAACAAGCAGAGCTATTCCAAATCATAAGTGCCTCACCTTCAATAAGAGCAGTGTATAGATCCCCAGACATCTGATGATAGCTAATGAAAAATACAAAGACTAAAACAAACGAGAAGAAAAGCCACTTGGAGCAAACAGAGACTATAGAGGGAGAAAAAAAACTAAAACAAAATCAGCGATCAAGACCCTCAAGTTAACAAGAAGAGATGCTGCATTTATGTGAAAGGAACAGGTTGTAATTTTCAAAAAGGGCTTTCAGGAGAAAGTCCAAAGGAACTCTTGGAGATTAAAAATATGGTAGCAGAAATGAAAGAGTTAAAATGGCTGAAAGGTAAAGATGAAAATATCTCCCAGAAAGTGGAATGAAGAAAAAGCTGGCGAGATAGAAAGGAAGAGAAAATATAAAATTCAAGGACCACTCAGGGAGGCCCAATATCCAAATAAAAGGAGTTTTAGAGAGAAAAAATAAAGGAGAGGGAATCATCAAAAAATATTTCAGGAACATTTGCCAGGACTGATGAATATGAGTTGCCAGTTGGAAGGGTCCGCCAAACACAATGGATACAAATAGACCCACAGCAAGGCACAGCATTGTAAAATTTCAGAACATAAGGGACACAGAGACCCTGCAAACTTCCAGAGAAGAGGTGAAAAAGTTTTATACAGAGGAAGAAGAAACCAAAGGGCAATAAACATCAGCAACACTGGGTATTGTAAAACAATGGAGCAAGATCTTCAAAATTCTGAAGGAATATTATTTCCAACCTAGAATTTTATACCAAGCCAAACAACTAGTATGAAGGTAGAATGAAGACATTTTAGACCATATATACTTTCTCAAGAAGCACCTGAAGGCTGTAATCCACCTAAAAAGAAAGTAAAAATCAAAGAAAAAGATAGATCCAGGAAGCCCAAGATCTAGTCCAAAAGAGAAGCAAAGGGAATTCCAGGATGACAGTGAAGAAGACCCAGGACCACACCTGGGTACCAGGCATCAAGAGCAGCCCCTTTAGATTAGAGCCTTGAAAAGCTCTGGAACAGTTTCTTCAGAAGTTGAGGAAGTACCTAATGTTTCCAAATTTATTGAAAGGACATTTATACAAGTGGGAGAGAGTTTGGTGTCAAATTTCTGACAAGTACATAGAAACTAAGGAAATGATTAAAATGACAATAATTAACCCCAGGGAACACAAAGTTTTGTGCGGAAAGGAAAAGTAATTACAGTGTGCATTATAGTATGACTACCTAAACACTCTGTTAATACCACTGCATAGCTATGATAACATAAACACAGAATGAGGATCTAACTGCAAATGTCACACTAACTGTCAGGAAGATGAGGGAATGGGAATGGGAAATGTGTGTGGTGTGAGTGTTCCCTAGTCTGTGGGATGTAGAGGGGGTGTGGGGTGTGAGGTGTGGAGGGGGTGTGAGGTGTGGAGAGGGTGTGAGGTGTGGAGGGGGTGTGGAGTGTGGAGGGGCTATGGGGTGAAGGAGAAGAAACTCATATTTTTCTTAGTGGGAAGCCAATAGACAGTGCCTGAAACTGAAAGATCCATAGGCAGCAATGGAACAGAGCGTGCTATTGAGTGATATGAAGGTAATTCTTAAAAGAGCCTGCTACTTTGGGAGGCTAAGGCGGGCAGATCACTTGAGGCCAGGAGTTTGAGACCAGCCTGGCCAATGTGGCAAAACCATGACTCTACTAAAAATACAAAAAGAAAAAAATTTAGCCAGGCATGGTGGCACATGCCTGTGGTCCCAGCTCCTCAGGAGGCAGAGGCACAAGAATTACTTTCACGCGGGAGGCAGAGGTTGCAGTGAGCTGGGATCGCACCACTGCACTCCAGCCTGGGCAGCAAAGCAAGACTGTCTCAAAATAAATAAATAAATAAATAGGCTGCCAGAAGAGTTGAAAGTTGTTGTTCTGGGGCGTGGTGGAAAGGTATGGGGGGAGCTTTGTTTTCATAATAAAACTTCTCAAACTATTTGATTCTTTAAGCCAGTGGTTCTCAACTGGGAGCAGTGTTGCCCCCCAGGACATATCTGACAATGTCTGGAGATGTTTTGGTTGTCAGTGAAGAGGGGATGTGCTACTGGCATCTAGTGGGCAGAGGCCAGGGATGCAAGCTAAACATCCCACGGTGCACAG
This sequence comes from Cebus imitator, assembly GCF_001604975.1. NCBI lineage: Eukaryota > Metazoa > Chordata > Mammalia > Primates > Cebidae > Cebus > Cebus imitator. The sequence goes on from NW_016107315.1 coordinate 8,988,629, forward strand.
GACAGCCCACAACAAAGAACCATCCCGCTCAGAAGGCTGAAGGCCAGGCGCTGTGGCTCACACCTGTGATCCCAACACTTCAGGAGGCCAAGGCAGGAGGATCGCTTGAGCTTAGAAGTTCAAGACTAGCCTAGGCAACATAGTGACACCCCATCTTTACAAAAAATTTAAAAGAATTAGCCAGGCATGGTGGCACATACCTGTAGCCTCAGCTACTCGGGAGGTTAAAGCAGGAGAATCTCTTGAACCTGGGAGGTTGCGGCTGCAGTGAGCCATGATCACGCCACTGCACTCCAGCCTGGGTGACAGGGTGCGACCTTGTCCCAAATAATAATGATAATAATAAGGACTGAGAACCTCTGCTTTAAAGTATGTGCATGCGTGGTTTTAGAAAGATGCAAATGAGGGAAGAGTGGGTGGGGAGACTATGGCAGTGTGTGGCTAGGCCATCGTAAAGGTAAGTAGGGACTACAGAAGCAGAGGGGCTCGTAACCCGGCTTTGGGGTGGCGGGGGGCTGTCCTGGAGGTAACAATGAAGGTGAGTTTTGAAGGACAGTAAGAAATGAGCTGAATGTGCTGGGCGCAGTGGCTCAGGCCTGTAATCCCAGCACTTTGAGAGGCCGAGGTGGGTAGAGTTTGAGACCAGCCTGGCCAACGTGGTGAAACACTGTCCCTACTAAAAAACAAAATACAAAAATTAGCCAGGTGTGGTGGTGCATGCCTGTAATCCCAGCTACTCAGGAGGCTGAGGCAAGAGAATTGCTTCAACCCAGGAGGTGGAGGTTGCAGTGGGCTGAGATAGCGCCGTTGCACTCCAACCTTGGGAGACACAGTGACACTCTGTCTCAAAAAAAAAAAGAAAAAAGAAAAGAAATGAGGTGAATGTGGGGCTAGGTGATTGAAAAGGTGACTGTTTTCTAAATCAAATTATATTTAAGTTAGCAGCATTAGAATATGTACTTCAGCTCTAGACTTGGCATCTCTCTAACTAAAGCACTACAGGATACAATGTCAAAATTTACGTGGCAAATAGACACTGTGAACTACACAAAGCAATTAACAGATATGACAGCCATAAAACATTTTTTTAAATTGTGCTTCTAATTTGACACTGAGCTCCCCAGCAGCCAGTTCAAAAGGAGCAATTCCACCAATTATACGGTTCCTGTTATGAGGAAGAAGGAAGTTTAGCAGGCCTTTTTGGGAAACAGAGCTTTCCCAGCTAGAATTGAATTCATTTGCTGGCACTGTTGGGTGATACTGTCAACACGCTTGACTTGCAAAGATAGCACCACTTTCCACGGGCGCCTTCCTAATCTGATTTTTTTTTTTTTTAATAAAAGAAGAATGAATGAAATTCAAAAGCAACTCAGTAAAAGTTGATCCCCAGGCATCTGTGGTGTAGCGCAGGGATAACATTAAAAAGGGAAATGACTTCTTTATAAAGTAATCTGGTAATCTCTTCTAAAGAGTTGAAAAAGTATCCTTTTTTTTTTTTACTCTGTTGCCCAGTCTGGAATAAAGAGGCATGATTTTGGCTCACTGCAATCTCCACCTCTCAGGTTCAAGCAATTCTTGTGCCTCAGCCTCCTGAGTAGCTGGGATTACAGGAGCACGCCACCATGCCCAGCTAATTTTTGTATTTTTAGTAGAGATGAGGTTTCACCATGTTGGCCAGGCTGGTCTCGAACTTTTGACCTCAAGTGATCCACCTGTCTCTGCTTCCTAAAGTGCTGTGATTACAGGTGTGAGACACCAAGCCTGGTGCTATTCATTTATTTCTAATGGCAAAATTATAGAAATCACCGATAATCAGACAGTTTTTCCAAATGATACAAGAAATAGGTAAATATGTTCCTGTTAGAAATTCAAATATTACAGGCAAAGCTAAAATCCTCTCCACTCCCAAGCTCCTCCCCTTGGGTAACCACAGTCACGGATTTGTCATATTTCTCTCCAGATCTTTTTTCTCTTTATCTGCATATGTAAGTCTGTACATATAAATAGCTATTTTGTTTCACAGAGAGAGTTTACCATCTGCATTGTATCGTACTCTACATATTATCTACAACTTGCTGTTTTGCACAATATTATATTTAGGTTTCCAAATCTCCCTCTTTTTCTGAAACAGAGTCTTGCTGTCATCCAGGCTGGAGTTCAGTGGCACGATTTTGGCTCACTGCAACCTTCACCTCCTGGATTCAAGCGATTCTCCTGCCTCAACCTCCTGAGTAGCTGGGATTACAGGCACATACAACCATGCCTAAATAATTTTGTATTTTTATTAGAGACAGAATTTTACCATGTTGGTCTTGAACTCCTGCCTCGAATGATCTGCCTGCCCCGGCCTCATAAAGTGCTGGGATTACAGGCATGAGCCACCTCAGCTGGCCTCCCTCATTCTTTTTAACAGCTACATAATATTCCATTCATGAATGTCCCCATAGTTTATTCTAGTATAAGGTGGTCTCTAGTTTTCCATAATCACAGTGCTGCAGTGAAATGTGGGCACACATGGCCATGTCACACTGTTTGGTTTCCAGAAGGGACAAGATTTTATACTTTTACTAATTCCCATGTTCCTGTAATAGGCTATTCCAGGCTCCCTCCATCAGCCCCGTTCAGCTGTCTCAGAGAGGTCCTGTTTCCGGTAGCCTCCCCAGCTTTCAATATGGCTAAGTATCTACATTTCCGCCCCCGCCCCTCCGATCTGAAGAGTGGAATACAGTAATACTTTGTTTTAACTTGCTTTTTCTGATTACAAGGGACATTAAGAACTTTCTGTAGTTTGAATATTTGGTCATTTATGTCTCCTTTTCTGTGAGCTGCTCCATCACTCTATATTGCAAACATTTCTCTCAGTGTGTCCCTTGTCCTTTAATGTTATTTATAGTACCTATCTTCAGATGTTTTCATCTTTTTTTGCTTTTATAATTCGTGTTTATTCCACATTGTAATTATTTTCTCTCTGTTTTTATGGCAATGAAGTCCATTGTTTCTTTTTAACTTTCTTTTATAGCTATTGTACTGTTGCCTTAATGATATGTTTTCCCAACACGGTCTATCTATCCATGATGTGATATGCCGTTTTCTTCCCCAGGAGAGGTTTTCTACTAATCTTTACCATTTCCTGTGGTCGCTGCTGATCCATGCTTCATGCCTGTTTTCTGTTTGTGGTTTCAGATAAAATCTACGTGGTTGACTTGAGTAACGAGCGAGCCATGTCACTCACCATCGAGCCACGGCCTGTCAAACAGAGCCGCAAGTTTGTCCCTGGCTGTTTCGTGTGTCTGGAATCTCGGACCTGCAGTACCAACCTCACCCTGACATCTGGCTCCAAACACAAGATCTCCTTCCTTTGTGACGATCTCACACGTCTGTGGATGAATGTGGAAAAAACCATAAGTACGGTCCTGAATTAGTGCATTCGTCCTGGGCTATGGATGGCTCCTCTCTCCCTGCCTTGCCTTAGTGGGTTTCCCTAGGTAGGTTGTAAATCATAGGACCCAAAATGCCCGCCCACAGTCCAGGTGAGCAAAGGTGACCAAGAGGCAAACGGAGCAAGTGTTGACACATCCCTGTAGGACCAGCCTCAGGTGGAGCCTGCAGCCCTCAGAAGTGCGTTGTACTGCTCCATGTCCAGTCTTATGTCTCTCTGCCGAGGCTTCCAATCTCCCCCTTGTGAAATCCTCCCCTCCTTTGCTCAGTCTTCCCCAGCCTCTCCCATCCCTATTCCCTGCAGCTGCCGCACTCACTGCCCTCTTGTCTTCTCTCGCACAAGACTAGGATTCCTGAAGTCAATAGCTTTGGCTTGTTCCATTTTTCTTCCAGTTAGCCCCTACCAGTGCTGAACATGTGCTAGTCACTTAAAAACTGTTTGATGGGCTGGGTGCGGTGGCTCACGCCTGTAATCCCAGCACTTTGGGAGGCTGAGGTGGGCAGATCACGAAGTCAAGCGATCGAGACCATCCTGGCCAACATGATGAAACTCCATTTCTACTAAAAATACAAAAAAAAAAAAAAATTAGCCAGGCATGGTGGCACACGCCTGTAGTCCCAGCTACTTAGGAGGCTGAGGCAGGAGAATCTCTTGAACCTGCAAGGTGGAGGCTGCAGTGTGCCAAGATCGCACCACTGCACTCCAGCCTGGCGACCCAGTGAGACTCTGTCTCAAAAAAAAAAAAAAAACCTATGATGACTGAAGGCCAGTAAACCAACAGCCACCTCCCTGCTGGGCTACCCTGACCTCCGACGTGTGCTCTTAAAGTCTCTACAAATGCAGGAGCTAAGGTCACAAGAGGCAAAGTAGCCTGCCCAAGATCATCACCCCGTTAGGAAGTGGCAGAACTGGAAGGTGAACTGAGATCCCCCCAACACCACTCATAGCTCCAGCCACTGCCCAGAACTGACCCTGGGCCACACATCTGGGTGGAGTGAAAGCTGTGCCCTGCCCCCGTGTCACTTAGCATCTAAGGCACAGATACACAGAAGAAATAACTTGAGCAAAAAGGGAAAGGAAATTTCAACCCTGAATATTCCCCAGAAGTTTGTCTGCCAGTTTAGCAGACAGTAAGAATGTGAGAGAGTGGAGGGAACGCTAGAAAAGGTGCACGGAGGAGCCAGAAGTGGAGGGCAAGGTGGGAGAAGAGAGACGGAAGGGAAAAGCAAGGCAGCGCGCAGACGCCCAGCCTCAGGCTGTCGGGAGAGCTGGGGAGGGTGCCCTTCTGGTCTCGTGTGTGCGTGGCTACCATGCCCTACTTCTTCCAGGCTGCACAGACCACCGATATTGCCAGAGGAAGTCCTACCCACTCCAGGTGCCCAGTGACATCCTCCAGCTGCCCGTGGAGCTGCACGACTTCTCCTGGAAGCTGCTGGTTCCCAAGGACAAGCTCAGCCTGGTGCTGGTGCCAGCCCAGAAGCTGCAGCAGCATACTCATGAGAAGCCCTGCAGCACCAGCTTCAGCTACCTCGTGGCCAGTGCCATACCCAGCCAGGACCTGTACTTCGGCTCCTTCTGCCCAGGAGGCTCTATCGAGCAGATCCAAGTGAAGCAGAATGTCTCAGTGACCCTTCGCACCTTTGCCCCCAGCTTCCGGCAAGAGGCCTCCAGGCAGGGCCTGGTGGTGTCCTTTATACCTTATTTCAAAGGTAAGGGGGGGTATCCCCCATGTCCATGCTCCCTTAGTTTGGGCATTCATATTATTTTAGTTTTGTGATCACCTTAATTAAGTTGCCAGTTTGGAGGGAAGGGATAGCTCAGTATGTGGGTCCTTGCACAAGAAATCTGAAAGATAGTGATTCCTAATCCTGACTTTACCATTAACCTAGCATGGAAAATTCCCGAGATTAGAAATAAGAAAAATGTTTCTGACAGTGGGAGGCGATGGTTGGTAGGCAGCAAAACACATAATCAGGTTTGAGTCTTTTTTGGAAGCAGGCAGGGCATAAATGAGAAATAGCCAAATATTCCCCAGTCCTGGATTTTTAAGGTAGTGACATGAAAATCCTTAGGCAGACATTTTTATGGCTCTGCTTTTACAATTCAGAATGCAGTACAGAGGGCACAAAGGGAGGAGCGTTGGGAGGGAGATGAGTCTCCGGAGCCAGAGTCCTGTTCCACAGCAGCACGGCTCGGCAGACCCAACCCTCCTGGGAGGCTGCACATGGTCTCCATGTTCCGAGGCAGTAAATGAGGCCTCAATGGCTCACAATGTGACTTCTACATGGTTGATTTTAAAAGTCACAGTCGCCATTACAAGTTCCTCCAAGAATGGTTACATTAAGTTAGAGGCCACTTTAAAATGGACCAAGACCTTTGTTTGGTGTTTATTTCATACTCTTATTCTCAGAGGTGTGAGTGGGAGGGAGAAGAATCTCTGGTCATAAGATTAAGGTCGGTCCAGGCTGCCTGATATCTCCAAGGTTACCAGAGAAACTGCTTCTGAGGAGTCTTGCAAATAAGACACATTCTCATCAGTGTGGAATGTGTGGGATTTCTCTCTCCTGAAGGTCAGGAAGGGATTAGTTGACAGGTCAGGAGCTCTTTCAGCTTTGCAGCTCCTGAAATCTCCCCAGAACCTGAAGATATTTTACTCTCTCAAACAGAAATCAGTATGTGCCAGTCCCACCCTGGAGCAGGGCAGCAGATGAAGTAGTAGCCATGTTAAGAGCATTTCTGTGATAACCGCCAGCTTCCCTTCAGAAATGCCCTGGTTTTTGTTTGCCTGTTTTTTTCAAAAGTCCTGAGAACCTCCTCTGACTGAGACTGCTGCTGCACTGACCAACACAGGGGTGCTAGGCATGTGTAACTATTTAAATTTAAATGAATATAAGGCCGAGCACAGTGGCTCATGCCTGTAATCCCAGCACTTTGGAAGGCCAAGGCGGGCAGATCACTTGAGCTCAGGAGTTCAAGACCAGCCTGGCCAACATGGTGAAACCGCGTCTCTACTAAAAATACAAAAATTAGCCGGGTATGGTGGTGCATGCCTGTAGTCCCAGCTAATCAGGAGGCTGAGGCAGGAGAATTGCTTGAACCTGAGAGGTAGAGGTTGCAGTGAGCCAAGATTGTGCCACTGCACTCCAGCCTGGGCAACAGAGTGAGACTCTGTCTCAAAAATAATTAATAATAACCAATTAATATGAAACAAATTTAAAATGCAGTTCTTTGGTCATGCTGGGCACATTTCAAGGCTCAGCAGACATGTGTAGCCGGTGGCTACCCTCAGGCAGTGCAGGTCTAGAACATTTCCATCATCGCAGAAAGTTCTCTTAGACAGCAATGTTCTGGACAGTTCCACCTCATGTCCTCCACTGCTCCCTTTTCCCTCCATGTTGACTGACTGAAACAACATCTGTCTGGATCTCCCTCCCTTTCCTACAGAGGAAGGCGTTTTCACGGTGACCCCTGACACAAAAAGCAAGGTCTACCTGAGGACCCCCAACTGGGACCGGGGCCTGCCATCCCTCACCTCGGTGTCCTGGAACATCAGCGTGCCCAGAGACCAGGTGGCCTGCCTGACTTTCTTCAAGGAGCGGACCGGTGTGGTCTGCCAGACAGGGCGCGCATTCATGATCATCCAGGAGCAGCATACCCGGGCCGAGGAGATCTTCAGCCTGGACGAGGATGTGCTTCCCAAGCCAAGCTTCCACCATCACAGCTTCTGGGTCAACATCTCTAACTGCAGCCCCGCGAGCGGCAAGCAGCTAGACCTGCTCTTCTGGGTGACGCTTACCCCAAAGACTGTGGGTAAGGTCCTTCAGGGTCTTCGGGGATGGTGATAAACAGACAATTGTCAGCTGAACGATAGGGAGCAATCCTGGAGATAAACCAGAAACACAGATTGAGTCCTGACTGTCCATGTATCAGTCAGCTATTGCATCAATAGTGCTGCATAACAAACCACCCCAAAACATAGCGGCTTCTTAGAAGCAGCCTCTATTATTACTCCAACATTGGCTGGGCAATTCTGGTCTGAGCTGGACTTATCTGGGCTCACTCATTTACGCACCTGCAGGTAGCTGCAGGTTGGCTAGAAGACTTTGCCAATCTTAGCTTGGTGCCTTCACAAAGCTGAGGCTCAGCCAAGATTATCTGAGACAACTAACATGACTTGGCTTGACTCTATGTGGTCTCTTATCCTCCAGCCTGGGCTGTTTTCATGGCAGAGGCAGAAAGATCCACAAGAGACTGGAGGAGGCATATAAGGTCTCTTGACACTTTTAGGTTAGGAACTCACACACCATCCCTTCGACTGCATTCTTTTGGCCAGCCTAGGTTTTTTTAGTCAATCTACCAGCATCTTTTACCATTCATCTCTCTTTTACGTAGGGGATGTCTTCATACCTATGATCTTCCTCTTCTACAGAGAGTAGATAATAATAGCTACCTCATAAAAGTATCATGGGAGTCAGTGTCAGGAATTAAAATATGGGGACTTGAAAAGTCTGACAGGTACATGGTTTTTCATTTAGTCTCAGTGAAACACTGGAATCCATGAAATACCCTCAGTGGGAGGCCTTGGAGCCGGGATGATGAGTTTGCCTTTATTCCTCAAAGTCAGGGGCACCGCTGAAGCAAGGGAGTGTGGGTGTGGCAGGGCAGGCAGTGGTGGGGCCAGGTTGCCCTTCACTCAGTAAAGGTCATAGAGCATCACCGTGTCAGAACCAAAAGGGACCATGGAGGCTGCTTCTTTCCCTTCCCCTTTCTGGGTGTCAGAGTGATTGAGGGTCCCCCCAAGCTATACAACTGATTAGTCACAAGAGAACTGGTGGGAGCCAAAAGCCACAAGTGGGAACCTCTCCACACTCACACGTTACCTCTGGGTTTTCTTCCTCTCTTAGATTCACTTTCTCTCATTTCTTTCCATTCCTCTTTCTTTTGGATCTCACTGTTTGTTTTCTTTGTAAACAAGTAAGACATTCCAAATCCCCATTTGGTATAGGGTCCCCCTCTGATTTATTCTCCTCTTCCTCTCCTGCAGCTGCAGGAAAAGGACAGCACAAACGAAACAACCCTCCCCTTAGCCACCTCACTTCTGACTTTTGACTTCCTGCTTTTTACTACCCTCTGCTCTTCTCTTCTCCAAGACAGACTGTGGCAATCGGTGGAACATACCTGGTTTAGGCCAGGAGTAGCCTTTGGAGTCGATCCGGTAGGTCCCTCTGTTCGTTTCAGTTGTTCATTGCTACATACAAACTACTCCAAAATTTGGTGGCTTAAACAATAACCATTTTGTTTACCCACAATCTATGGATCGGAAATTCAGACAGGGCACAGAAATGTGGCTCGTCTGCGCTCCAAGATATCTGGGTCCCAGCCAGAAGCCTTGAACATATAGAGAGGATGAGTTGGAGAATTCAACTGGAGACATATGTCTGGGGCCTTGGTTCTCACCTTTGGCTGGGTGGGTTTTTTCCCCTGTGGAGTCTCTACATGGCTAGCTTGGGCTTCCTCACAGCATGGTGGTCTCAGCATAGTCAGACTTCTTACACAGTAGCTGGCTTTCCCTCAGAGAAAAAGTGCAAGCTGACATCCTCTAAAAAATTAGGCCCAGAACAGGCACAGTTGCCTTATATGGGCTGACCCAGATCCAAGAGGAAAGGAAATAAACACTTTGTGGTATGAGGAGCCCCATGTGTGCACAAGGAGCCCCATGTATGGCGCTCCGCCTTTGGAAAGATGGCAGCCACTTTTGGAGATGCCTCAAGTTCAACATAGCGCTAACCCCAGCTGCCTCCTCATCTGTCTCTTTATGTCTGCTCACAGACCTGACTGTCATCCTCGTCGCCGTGGTGGGAGGTGGAGCCTTACTGCTCTTTGCCCTCGGACTCATCATTTGCTGTGTGAAAAAGAAGTAGGTGGAATCTCTTACCGTGTGTATCTGATCTGACGCCTCCTCAGATCACACAGACTGGGTGGATTGTTAATTATTGACTTTGTTTTCTTGCTTCCCATTTTTTCCGCCAAAGATCAGTGTTAAATAATATTGCTGGATGTGAGTCATGCTTTCAGGAAAAAAAAAAATCCCATGCCTGCTGAGGTTGAGGGGGGACAAAAAACGCATGTGACATTTTCACCTGTAGTTCCTGGCGCAGCTGCCTTAGCACAAGTCCTCTGCAAGCGACTTGCTGTTTGTTCAATAGATTGATCAAGCAGGGGTGATCTTGGCAAGAAATGCTCACGTAGGCTCTCCCAGACCACGCCTCTGAAACCACTCCCTCTGCCACCTTAAGGAGAACAAATGTGTGTTGTCCCAGCTTGTTCTATAGCTTCTTAAACAAGCTGTTTTATGCTTGTTTATTGGGCTCCAGATATATAACAGAGGCCGGGCCCATGGCCAAGAGGAAGGAAGACCCAGTTAACTGCCTCAGTCTCTCTTTCCATGCCCTCGGGAGGACAACTTCTGTTTTGTTTATTTACTTATTTTTGAGACAGAGTCTTGCTCTGTTGCCAGTGGCATGATCTCGGCTCACTACAGCCTCCGCCTCCTGGGTTCAAGTGATTCTCCTTCCTCAGCCTCCTGAGTAGCTGGGACTACAGGTGCACACCACCACGCCCAGCTAATTTTTTTCTTTTTTCTTTTTATTTTTTTTGTAGAGATGGGGTTTCACCTTGTTGGCCAGGTTGTTCTTGAAAGCCTGACCCCAAGTGATCCTCCTGCCTCGGCCTCCCGAAGCGTTGGGATTACAGGCATGAGCCACTGCACCTGGCTGAGCTTGTGTTTTATAAAAGGAACGTTGACGTTTGACAGAGTCCATGCAGCCACCAAACTGTTTAAATTCTGCTCCTATTTCTGATTAAAGCCATGGGAGAGAGGAGAGAGCTATTTTCCTTAGCATGATTTGACCTTCCAAAAAGCCAACCTCAAAAAATTCTTTTTTTAAAAATTAACTGTGAACCAGAGAAAACAACTGAAATTCCTGGTCTACAACAAGACTGTCTCCACATGTCTCTGCTGATGAGGAAGGACTGGCTTGCTGGGGGTCTTTTCTTCATGAGAAGCGGCTGTAGCTATGTCGCATCGGGGAAAAGGACTTCTTTTAAGGAAACACCATGCTACTGTTTCTCTCAGGGAATTTTCCCATCTGGGGTGCACGGCATATCCCACCCCGCTGGGGAAGCGTGGCATTAACACGGGGCGCCAGCTTCCTTATCAGGAGGGAATTGGACGAGGAAAGAGACCCAGCACTTGCCTCATCTCAAAGCAGCTCCAGTTTAGGCCTGAGAATCATCAGCCCAGCCTTGCTACAGGCCTTGCTTGTGTGAGGCTGCTGGCTGGCGGGTTTGCATAAGGCCCGTTCATGCTCAAGCTGGTGCAGCAGGACGGACAGGTTGTGCAGTGAGGAGGAGGAGACACCATGCCATCCACCTTGTTCACTAAGCGGGTACTTCCTGAGTGTCGCCTGGGCGCTGGGACTCTTTGAGGTACTGGGGATAGTGATGAGCAAGACAGTCACTTCTAGGGGGGTGGGGGACTGAAGAGATTGTCTTCAGGCAAATAAACAGTCAGTTTCAGGACAGCATGACAAGAGTTTTAGTGGAGACAAACATTACCAGGCTTCAGGCAGGAGCCTTAGGAACCCATCATCCTGGCCAGAGGCTCAGTGTTACAAACTAAAGGTACCAGATTTATTTTTATCTCAGCAAAGTACAGAGAGCCTGTCCACAATTATGAACTGCCAGCCTGTGCCTTATATGGTCCATTATGCTAATTGAGCTAATGTCCTCCATTTGCATCACTGGTTGGCTGAAAAGTCAGCATTCCCTGCTGTTCAGTTCATGGAGATGGAGAGCAAAGCTTTGTTTTCCATGGCAGCAAGCGCTAATGCCCATCCACGTCCAAGTACTAAGGAACATCAAAAACCAAACGCTAATGGTGTTATCGAAGAACTCTGGCACTGCAGCCTGAATTTTGTCTTCTTTTTAGCTCTTTCCTCTATTGGAGGTGACTACTGAGGCACTGGGTCTCCGCTAATGCTGAGTTCTCTCCCCATCTCATGCTGAAAGCTAGGATGTAACCTGGGCTCCCGAGCCCCGTCTATCACCACTTAGAATCTAGATGGTCAGAGCTTTTCCTATGCAAAAGAGAGAAAAAGCACGAGCTACGGCAAAGTAGTAAGAGTGCTGGGAGGTTGGCCTGGGCACACCTGAGCCTGATGTGGTTAGAAGGGTGGGACGCTGCCTGCTTCTGGCAAAATGAGGGTAAGTGGATTGTCAGGTGTCTCCGCCACTGGATGCCACATCTATCAAAAACGAGTGAGCACAGATAGTGTTAGAGGTGCTCTGTCTAAACCACTCTTTTACCACCTGTGATCTGTTTCCCCTTTGAAACCTGGAGACAAAATCTGGTCCCTTCTAAATGTTCACTGAGGACAGTAGTTTCTGTTTCAAATGCTGAGCAATTTGAGGGATTTGGGAGAGGCGTGGTCAGAGCACTGAAGAATCCAAGCTCTAGCAGGGCCATAGCAATGGTAGCCATCTGAGATTCTTTCCTTTCTGACTTCTCTCTTGTTCCCTTTTTCCAAATAGGAAAAAGAAGACAAACAAGTGCCCTGCTGTGGGTGTCTACAATGGCAACATCAATACCGAGATGCCGAGGCAGCCAAAAAAGTTTCCAAAAGGACGAAAGGACAATGACTCCCACGTGTATGCGGTCATCGAAGACACCATGGTATATGGGCATCTGCTGCAGGATTCCGGTGGGTCCTTCCTCCAGCCGGAGGTGGACACCTACCGGCCGTTCCAGGGCACCGTGGGGGTCCGCCCTCCCTCTCCACCTGCCATATGCTCCAGGGCCCCAACTGCAAAGTTGACCACTGAGGAGCTGCCTCCTTGCTCCCCTCCTGAGTCTGAGAGTGAACCGTACACCTTCTCCCACCCCAACAATGGGGATGTAAGTAGCAAGGACACAGACATTCCTTTGCTGAACACTCAGGAGCCTGTGGGGCCAGCAGAATAACTTCATACATTCTAGAGACTTTGTGGAGTTTCATAAAGCAGGGCACCGAGACACTCGTCGGTGTCTCTAACCAGAAATCCTACAGAAGAGGAATTATACAGAAGGAACAGCAGGGGTTTTCCTGGACACCACCAACATCACATTGCTCAGTGGACTCATTCTAAGGGCGAGACATTGAAAATGATGAATTCTGATCTGGATACAGTCATGACAGCTCATGTCCTTCTCAACTCAGCCTGTGTGGTTAGCCAGCCTGTAATGAGAGGAGAGAGGCCTGAGTCACCTAGGACAGGGTCGCAGCGAGCCCTGGATTCAAAGTGTTAAACAGAGGCTTGCCCTCTTCAGGACGACAGTTCCACTTCTGACGAGCCTACCTGAGGCCCCTACTCTCACTGGGGTCCCCAGGATGGATACGATAATGTGCCTTTTTATTATTATTTATTTGGTGGTCCTGTGCATTTAAGAGATCAAATGTATAACCACCTAGCTCTTTTCACCTGACTTAGTAACAGCTCATGCTAACTGGTTTGGATGCCTGGAATGTGACTTCTACCAGCCACTAGATAAACGTGTGCCTGTTCCCAGGAGGTGGGAATGATTTACAACCTCTCCAGCCAGAAAAGGGTGTATGTGTTTGAGCAGCGTTGACGCATATCTGCTTTGATAAGAGACTTCCTGATTCTCTAGGTTGGCTTGTGGTATCCCACTGTGGAAATTCATCTTGAATCCCATTGTCCTGCAGTCCTAGCAATAAGAGAAATTTCCTCAAGTTTCCATGTGTGGTTCTCCCAGCTGCAGCAATACTTTGACATTTAAAGAGAAATTTAGAGAATATTCTCATCCTCTAAAAATGTTTAAATATATACCAGACAGGGGCCCCCTGCATTAGTTTTCTGTTGCCACTGAAACCAATTACTTGGTAGCTTAAAAATAACACACTATCTTACAGTCTTGGGGGTGAGAATACCAAAATGGATGTCTCTGAATGAAAATCAAGAAGCAGAACTGTGCTCCTTCTGAAGGCTCTAGGGAGAAGCCGGTTCCCTACCGTTTCCAGCTTCTTGAGGCTGGCTGTGTTTTTAGGCTCCAGTGGCTGGTCAAGTATTTTTCACATGGCATCACTGTGACACTGACTCTTCCACTTCCCTCTTTCATTTACAAAGCCCACCAGGAAGATCCAGGATTATCTCCCCATCTCAAGATCCTTCATCACACTGGAAGAGCCTTTTACCATGCAAGACAACATAGCCACAGGTGGGGATTAGGACAGGGACATCTTTGGGGTGCCATTATTCTGCTTACAATACCTTCCTGCCTCTGACTCCCACAGGAGAGGGTACAAAATGATCTGGCCCACAGGGATGTTTGGTTTGGCTTGCAGAGTCTTTGTTTAAGAATTAGTTACTAACATTTAAAATTATAAAAATATTTTTT
>NW_016107315.1:9002552-9042720 GCF_001604975.1 Cebus imitator
TTGAGACAGAATTTTGCTCTGTTGCCCAGGCTGAAGTGTAGTGACGTAATTTTGGCTCACTGCAACTTCAGCCCCCCAGGTTCAAGCAACTCTCCTGCCTACCTCCCAAGTAGCTGGGATTACAGGCACCCGCTACCATGCCAAGCTAATTTTTGTATTTTTAGTAGAGACGGGGTTTCACCATGTTGGCCAGGCTGGTCTTGAACTCCTGATTCCAGGTGATCCTCCTGCCTTTGCCTCCCAAAGTGCTACAGGCATGGGCCACCATGCCCAGCCCAAAATTTTTCGTAGCAATCCAGATCAGAAGGTCTGGCCATGCTGGGACTCACATTCTCACCTAGCAACGACTGGCTGAAGCTGGGCAGCAGCTCTGCCTTTAGATGGGGTGTCTACTTCACCAGGTCACCGCAGTCCACCCTACTCCCTATTGCCTCCCACAATGAGGCTGTTTATTTCTACCGATCAATGCCCTGGCAAGTTGCATTTCTTGTAATGAAAAAGAAAGATTGGGATTAATCTCTAATCAGGTGAATAGACCATGAGACCAATATGTCCTCACATTCCTCTTTTTTTTTTTTTTAATCTGAGACAGAGTCTCACTCTGCTGCCTAGGCTAGAGTGCAGTGGTGCAATCTCGGCTCACTGAAGCCTCTGCCTCCTGGGCTCAAGCGATTCTCCCACCTAAGCCTCTCAAGTAGCTGGGACCACAGGCATTTGCCACCATGCCCATCTAATTTTGTATTTATTCTAGAGACAGGATTTCACCATGTTGCCCAGGCTGATGTCAAACTCCTGGACTCAAGCAGTCCTCCTGCCTCAGCCTCTTAAAGTGCTGGGATTACAGGCATGAACTACCGCATCCGGCCCCACACCCTCATTTATACCAATTACCTGCCCAGTGCCTGTGGGCGTTTGCTTTGTGGTCCCTGCTCTAATCTGCGAGGAGAGGGATTGTGCTATAGCTTGTCAGCACAGTCCCAAGTTCAATATTTCTGTGGCAAAAACTTCCTTCAAAAAATACTTTTGTGTTCAATGAATTCACCTTGGAAACACACCACCTCAACTTGTTCATGTGACCTGAATGAAAGGAATTTTATAATCTCCTAAATGGTGTCTACTCCAAGGCCTCTTGAACACTTTCCAGAGGACAAGATACTTAATGATGCCCTTGGTGTTGCCTATGGCACCTTTCTCTTCTGAAAGTCTGGTTCCTGCCCAGTGCCTCACCTTGGCCTTGTGAGTCGAGGTGCTGACCCTCCACGAAGGGCAAAGGGGGGCTGTGGGTTCTCTCCCTCACTGAAGAGCCCTTATCTGAAGTCACGGTGTGGAGCTCTGGCCCTGCATTTTCGACCTTCCCCAGCCTCCTAGCCCCTTCCAAGCAGGACTAGGTGCCCTGCATTCCACCCAAGGTGGGGTTGGCCATCCTCAGGCTGGCTACTTGTCACCATCACCAACATCACTGTTACATGCAAGAACTCCATGTGGCTATTTTCCTTCAGCTGAGGGCTCAAAACTCCTGACAAGTTGCCGGCTCTTGAGACCAGGATTTTCTGAAGCTGTGCCTCAGTGAAGGGGCCCAGCCTGAGGAACCCTGGCTCTTTTCTTTAAAGCCCAGGCGCCACTTAATGTTAAATATTTCAGGGTCACTGGAAACAGTCAAGTGCCATTTGTTGAAGCCTACTGCAAGCCAGCCATGCCTATGGGGAAGGCCGGCACCTGCAGGACTGCTCCTCAATGCTGTGGTCATTGCTCAGAAGGGAAAGGTCTCAAGGAAGAGTCACCTGGGACAAGCACACGCCCACCAGCCATGGCCTTGGTAAAGGTTAGAGGACCGGTGTGTGTGGATCTGCGGTGTTTCACTGGAAATAATTTATTCATTGCAGATACTTTTTAGGTGGCATTTTATTCATTTCCTATGCTTTTTTAAATAAACCGATGTACCAAAAAACAAGTATCAAACTGTTTAAATGTTTCGGCTACTTGTCCCCTGGTTCAGTAGAGGCCCCCGGCTCCCAGTCATTGACTGTGACAGGCTCAGCATGGGCTCGGCAGATGCTGTCTTCATTTGTGTGTGGCACAGAAAGCCGGGCTTTGAGATACAAGCTCTTCCCTCTTCATGTGATGCCACGCAGTGTGTCTTCACACAGATGTTTTCATCCAGAAATAAAAATAATAGTCTTGGTGTCTCGCCACCACTCATTTTCAAGTCTCACCTTGGCACCACCTGTATGCCAGTGGAAGGAATGGAAGCTGTTGCCAATGGGTAGCCAAGAGGCCAGGGATCGTTCTGTTCTGTTCTTGTTGGGGCAACATGCCCCCCCACCGTGTGCCCTTTCCCAATACCTAACTGCTGTAGAGGCCCAGGGCCACCCTAACACTGACCACAGTTGACCTGCAGGTCACCAGCCACCAGAACAAAAGTAAAGGGAGAGCGGTGAGAGAGGAAGGTTCCCACAGCCCCCACCATCTGCCAGGAACTTGGAGAGACCCAACCATGTTGGGTTGAGTCCACCGGGAAAACCAGATGCTGCTGTGTAACGAGCCACCCCAAAATTTAGTTAACCATCATTTGTTTTGCTCACAAATCTGCACTTAGAGCAGGGCTCAGCAGGGACTGCATATCTCTGCTCCATGTGGCCTCAGCTTGGGCAGCACAACTAAAACCCTCTTTCCAGAAGGCTCTTTGACACAGCTGGCAGGTTAGTGCTGGCTACCGGCTGGGAGCTTTCACGCCTGGTCACTTGAGCCACTGCACAGGGTTTCTTCACAACGCAGTGGCTGGGTTCAAAGACTGAGGGCTCCAGATTCAAGAGGTCAGAACAGCCGGTCTCTCAGGGCTGGGCCTGGACACTGGAGTGACATTACTTCCATTTCATTCCTTTTTTTTTCTTTCTTTTTTGCCCTCTTGACCCAGCTTTTCCCAACTCCAGAAAGAATCAGGAAGAGAAGGCCTTCTTTTTTTTTTTTTTTTTTTAAGAGTCAAGATCTCACTCTGTTGCCCAGGCTGGAGTGCCGTGGTAGGATCATAGTTCACTGCAACCTTGAACTCCTAGGTTTAAAGCGACCCTCCCGCTTCAACCTCCGGAGTAACTGGGACTACAGGTGTGCACCACCACGCCCAGTTAAACTTCCATTCTATTCTATGGGGGAGTCAGTCACAGAACCTCCTCAGGTCTAAGTGAAGGAAGCAAAGACTCCCCCCAGCCCCATCGCAGTGGAAGAGGTGTCAAAGAATTTGCAGCCATCTGTAATACGCTGCATTGGGGCTGGGGAGATCAGAGTCAAGTGCCCATGCCCTGGGACAGCACTGACCGCCTTCGCCACCATGTCCTTCGTCTCCATGACCACGTCTGGGCTGCATCCCACACCTGACTGCCCCTTCTCCTGGATCCTGCTCTCAGGACTCAAGTTCAGTCTTTGGCCTTCTGGCCTTTTCTCTCTGCACAAACTGCCCCATAGGGAGGGTACTGTCTTAGTCCATTTGTGTTGCTACAAAGGAATACAGAAGGCTGGGTAATTTACGAAGATAAGAGGTTTATTTGGCTCATGGTTCTGCAGGCTGTAAAAGAAGCATGAAGCCCAGCATCTGCAACTGATGAGGGCCTCGGGCTGCGTCCCCTCATGGCGGAAGGCAAAGGGGAGCCAGCAAGTGCAGAAATCACATGGTGAGAGAGGAAGCGAGACAATAGCAGAGGAGGGGGTGGTGCTAGGTTCTTTCCAACAACCAGCTCTTGAGAGAACTAAGAGAGGAAGAACTCACCGCGCACCCAGGGAGGGCATGAATCTGTTCTGAATGGCTACACAAGATTACCCCTTCTAAGGTCACTTCCAGCTCTAGAATGCTTTGGTTCCTCCAGTCACCCAGGCCCAGAGCATTGGACCTAACTCTGTTTCATCCCTGTCACTCACCCTGATTGTTCTAGATTCTCCTCCCATCCAGCATCCCCCTCCATTCCACCGTTCCTTTTTCATCATGCGACTCCCTGGCTCTGAAATCTGTGCCTCTGGACTTGGTTGGCCCTTAGAACAGAATCCTTGGTCTTTTGCTGGTGGTGTGGCACCTTCGTTCCACTGCCTGGTCTTCCTTACCTCTCCAGACCTCTCTCTGCCCACTTCACCCATGACCTCGGAACGCTATTCCAGTGGGGCTCTGAATCCACTCCTGCCCACATCTTACCCATGCCATCGTTCCTGGACAACTCACAGCAAAAGCTGCCTACCCTCCAAGGCTTACCAGCACTTCAGAGTCTATCACAAAGCACATTTTCTCCAGGAAGCTCTCCAACTCTGCTAAGCTCTCCTTCTAAATCCCAGTAGTCCTTTTGATTCATAATTCTTCTGCAGGTCGCTATGTTCATTTCATTATTTAACAAAGTTGTGCTTGCATGTCTTTTGCTAGCCAAGATGCTACATTTCTGAGAGGTAGGGGCCCATGTCTTGTACTTGGTCCATCTGCCTCACATTACCCAACACAGTGGGTACCCTAGAAATGATGTCTGTTACATTTAATTGTCAGAGACACGTTGTACTTCAGCAGTGACTTCAGGCAGGTGTTATACTGGAGGCTTCCAGATGGCAAGGAGGAACTAGATGTCAGGCAAATGCCCTGTGTTTTACAAACCTTATCATGTCACCTTCTGATATCCTAGCAGCAAAGCTTATCTTCAGCTTACTGGTGAGAGAAGAAGGCCCAGTAAGGAGTCACAAGCCCAAGGTCACAAACCAGCAGGAGGCAGGGCAGCAAACATACAGCCTTTACATAGTGCTCTGCTACTTAGACCATGAGACTGGGTTCTCCTGGGAGTCATGGTCAGGAGAGGGTCTGCCAGAGAGTCTGGTGGACCCCAAGCCTCCCTAGACAATGTTTGTTTCCTCTTTTTGCTTTCCTCCAAGAGGCCACAAGTATGAGGTGGAGAAGGCCTCAGGGACACTGAGGAACAATATCTAGTCCTGGACACAAGATTAAATCTTCTAACATCACTTCTAACTCTAGAATGCTTTGATTCCTCCAGTCACCCTGGTCCAGAATATTGAACCCAACTTCGGTTCATCCGTGTCACTCACCCTGGTACGCTGATTGGCATGTCTGCTCCCACCTATACATCCTGTCTGGACTTTGTGTTGGCAGCTCCTCCCCCGAGTCAAGGATACTTGGGGTCTGATGTTAGAGCCGCAGAGCAAAGCACCTATAGCCCTGCCAGGCTGCTGCCAAACCTGTCTCCTTTACCCTTGCCCTGCCCTTCAGCCCCAGCCTTTCATAGACTCCTGTTCCCCAGGAAAGAGGGGAGTCCCGTTCATAGCTGTGTGGTCTCTGGGATCATGTCTAATCAGTGCCACATCAAGGCATCCTTAGCCAATGCTGGGGAGCCTAAGGACAACACCCACCCCCACAACTCACTGTTCTGTTTGTGGGGTTCACAAGGCTGTTTCTTGTCTGTAAAGGTGCTTATGAGGAAACAAGAAAGGTGGAACTCATTCTCCTCCTGGCCAATTCTCTCCTAGCCTCTGACTTCCTAAGAACTTTTTTTTCTTGAGACAGAAACTCACTTTATTGCCCAGGCTGGAGTGCAGTGGCTCACTGCAACCTCCACCTCCCAGATTCAAGCAATTCTCATGCCTCAGCCTCCCAAATAGCTTGAATTACAGGTGTGCCCCACCATCCCCAACTAATTTTTGTATTTTTAGTAGAGATGGGGCTTCACCATGTTGGCCAAGCTGGTCTCAAACTCCTGACCTCAGGTGACCCTGCCAGCCTTCACCCAGCAAAGTGCTGGGATTACAGGTGTGAGCCACTGTGCCCAGCCTTAAGAACCTCCTAATGATCCCATGAGTTATAGGGCTGAACCAGCACGGCCTTTTCTCTACCCTCTAATGTAAGTGTATTAGTCCGTTTTCATCCTGCTGATAAAGATATACTCAAGACTGGGAAGAAAAAGAGGTTTAATTGGCCTTGCAATTCCACATGGCTGGGGAACCCTCAGAATCATGGTGGGAAGTGAACGGCACTTCTTACATGGCAATGGCAACAGAAAAATGAGGAAGTGCAAAAGCAGAAACCCCTGATGAAAACAGGTCTCATTAGACTTATTCACTACGAGGAGAACAGTATGGGGGAAACTGCCCCCACGATTCAAATGATCTCCCTCCAGGTCCTTCCCAGAACATGTGGAAACTATGGGAGTACAATTCAAGATGAAATCTGGGTGGGGACACAGCTAAACCATATCATTCCACTCCTGGCCCCTCCAAATCTCATGTCCTCACATTTCAAAACCAATCATGCCTTCCCCACAGTCCCCCAAAGTCTTAACTTGCTTCAGCATTAACTCAAAAGTCCACAGTCCAAAGTCTCATCTGAGACGAGGCAGGTCCCTTCCGCCTATGAGTCTGTAAAATCAAAAGCAAGCTAGTTACTTCCTAGACACAATGGAGGTATGGGTATTGAGTAAACACAGCCTTTCCAAAACAAAGGGGTTATAGGCCCCAAAGCAAGTCTGAAATCCAGCAGGGCAGACACATCTTTTTTCTTTTTTTCTTTGTTTTTCTCTTTGTCTTTGTCTTTTTTCTTTTTTTCTTTATGCTTTTTCTTTTTTCTTATTTTCTTTTTTCTTCATTTTTTTCTTTCTTTTTTTTTTCCTTTTTTTCCTTTTTCTTTTTTTTCCTTCTCATTGTCTGAAACTTCTATAACCTTGCTCTACACAGAGTAGGGCAAGGCCTCAAACCATTTCAAAACTGTTCTGGCAAGCACTATAGGAATGCACAGGGTCACTGCAGACCCAAGCATGCTAGAGGCTTGCTAGGCGATCAAATCTTAAAGTTCCAAAATGATCTCCTTTGACTCCATGTCTCACATCCAGGTCATGCTGAAGCAAGAGGTGGGTTCCCATGGTCTTGGACAGCTCTTCCCCTGTGGCTTTGCAGGGTACAGCCTCCCTCCTAGCTGCTTTCACGGGCAGGCATTGAGTCTGTGGTCTGTGGCTTTTCCAGGCACATGGTGCAAGCTGTCAGTGGGTCTACCATTTTGGGGTCTGGAGAACAGTGGCCCACTTCTCACAGCTCCACTAGGCAGTGCCTCAGTATGGACTCTGTGTGGGAGCTCCAACTCCACATTCCCCTTCTGCACTGCTCTAGCAGATGCTCTCCATGAGAGCCCCACCTCTGCAGCAAACTTCTGCCTGGACATCCAGGCATTTCCATACATCCTCTGAAATCTAGGTGGAGGTTCCCAAACCTCAGTTCTTGACTTCTGTGCACTTGCAGACTCAACACCATGTGGAAGCTGCCAAAGCTTAGGGCTTACACCCTCTGAAACCATGGTCTGAGCTCTACATTGGTCCCTTTCAGCCATGGCTGGAGTGGCTGGGACACAAGGCACCAAATCCCTAGACTACACACAGCTAGGGGACTCTGGGCTTGGCCCATGAAACCATTTTTTCCACCTAGGCCTCTGGGCCTGTGATGGGAGAGACTGCTGTGAAGATCCCTGACATGCCCTGGAGACATTTTCCCCATTGTTTTTGGGATTAACATTTGACTCCTCACTACTTATGCAAATTTCTGCAGCTGGCTTGAATTTCTTCTCAGAAAATAGGTTTTTCTTTTCTGCTGCATTTTCAAGCTGCAAACTTTCCAAACTCTCATGCTCTGTTTCCCTATTAAAACTGAAGGCCTGTAATCCCAGCACTTTGGGAGGCTGAGGGCGGCAGATCACGAGGTCAAGAGATCAAGACCATCCTGGCCAACATGGTGAAACCCCGTCTCTACTAAAAATACAAAAATTAGCTGGGCGTGGTGGTGTGTGCCTGTAGTCCCAGCTACTCAGGAGGCTGAGGCAGGAGAATTGCTTGAACCTGGGAGGTGGAGGTTGCAGTCAGCCAAGATTGTGCCACTGCACTCCAGCCTGGTGCCTGGCAACAGAGTGAGACTCTGTCTCAAAAAAAAAAAAAAAAACTGAATGCCTTTAACAGTACCCAAGTCACCTCTTGAATACTTTGCTACTTAGAAATTTCTTCTACCAGATACCCTAAATCATCTCTCTCAAGTTCAAAATTCCACAAACCTCTAGGGAAGGGGCAAAATGCCACCAGCCTCTTTGCTAAAACATGACAAGAGTCATCTTTGCTCCACTTCCCAACAAGTTCCTCATTTCCATCTGAGACCACCTCAACCTGGACTTTATTGTCCATATTGCTATCAGCATTTTGGGCAAAGCCATTCAACAAGTCTCTAGGAAGTTCCAAACTTTCCCACATTTTCCTCTCTTCTTCTGAGCCCTCCAAACTGTTCCAACCTCTGCCTGTTACTCAGTTCCAAAGTCGCTTCCACATTTTCAGGTATCTTTTCAGCAGCACCCCCTTTACTGGTACCAAGTTACTGTATTAGTCCATTTTCATGCTACTGATAAAGACATATCTGAGACTGAGAAGAAAAAGAGGTTTAATTGGACTTTCAGTTCTACATGGCTAGGAGGCCTCAGAATCATGGCGGGAGACAAAAGGCACTTCTTACATGGTGGTGGCAAGAGAAAGATAAGGAAGATGCAAAAGCAGAACCCCCTGATAAAACTATCACATCTCGTGAGACTTATTCACTACAGAAACCGTCCCCATGATTGAAATTATCTCCCACCAAGTCCCTCCACAACACACGGGAATTATGGGAGTACAATTCAAGATGAGATTTGGTGGGGACACAGAGCCAAACCATATCAGCAGGTAATTGCAAGAGCTGGACTATGGTCATTTG
Organism: Cebus imitator; assembly: GCF_001604975.1. NCBI lineage: Eukaryota > Metazoa > Chordata > Mammalia > Primates > Cebidae > Cebus > Cebus imitator. The sequence continues at coordinate 9,011,298 of NW_016107315.1, forward strand.
AGACCCAGCCAACAAACAAGCCTAGGAAAAAACCAGCTGTAGTCTACAGGACTCAGAAAGAGGGAAGATCTGATGTAAGGAAAGAGCTCCCCACCCCAGGCTTCTGCCCAGGCCAGCAGCAGTGCAGCAGCAGCAAACACTCTCGTCTTTATTTCCTCCGCTATTTTCAGCACTCTGACTGCCCGGCCCACATTCTCACGACCTGGAAGGCAGCTTCATGGTCATGTAAACTATGCGTTGCACAGAGCCTGCAACTCGGAAGGGCCCACACTTGATCTCTGCTGTCACCAGCTCAAAATTCTTAATAATTTTTGAACAAGGGACTCAGCGTTTTTATTTTGCACTGGGCTCCAGCAAATTAAGTAGCCAGGCCTTTTTAGAGGATGAGGCAGTCTCTGAGAGGTTTAACAACTTGTCTGGGCCATCACAACTAAGTGACAGAATGAGATTTGAGTCCTAAAGTGTCTTAAACTCCATCAGCCTCTTTCTTCAGGGGGCTAGCCTCTGCTTGTTCAGTCAGACTTTCCACTCCTGTGTACACAATTTTTAATCTCTATCAAAGGGCCTTCTGTACACCTTTATAAGCTGGCTAAAGCTCATACTTATTAGGCTGATCATCTAAAAAAAAAAGAACGTATGTAAATTGGCCTATAGACAGAATAGGTCTATTTAGACAGGACAGACTAATCATGTTCAAGACAGTAGCCAGCAGCTACATGTGGCTATTTAAACTTTAGTATTTATTTAATTAAAATTTTATTAAATTTGGTGCTAATGAATACATCAAAATGTACTGGGCTTCCTTTTTCAAATTAAGTGTACGTGATTGTAAATGAAAGAGACTAAAGTCCCAGGGTAGGAAAACTAGGAAAAGGGACATGGAGATCTTACTTGAATGTGCACCTGAGGGTGCTTTGTGTGAATATATTGCACACTACAGCATCTTATTTCTTTTTTTGAGTTGAGTTTCAATCAAATACACTTCTTCACCCTTCTAAAAAAAATGTAGTTTCTCAGTTTCACTAGCCACATGTTCAAGCTTTCAGTGTCTATATGTAGCTAAGTGGCTACTGTATTGGACAGAACAAATATAGAACATCTCCATCATGACAGAAAATGTGATTGAGCAGGGCTAATATAATAAATGTGGGGGGGGGGGAGTGTGTGTATATAATGCCACCTTCCATGTATTGAATGATTACTGTATACCAAGAGCTCTTCTAAAATGTTTATATGAACAGTTTAATTGAGTCCTCATATTTAATTTTCAGTCTCTATCTTACTTGACACAGTATTGAACACCATCTCTCACTCTCTCCTCCGTGAGACAGTTTCCTTCTCTTGGCCACCACAACCTCAGATTTGCTGATTTTCCTCCTTCCCCTCTGGTTTCTCCTTCTCAGTCTCCATGGCTGGCTCCCCCTTTTCTCCCAATCTCTAAACTTCAGAGGGCCCCATGGTCCAGTGCCCAGATTCTTCCCTTTTCTTTCCACACTTACTCATTTGGTGACTTTCTTCAATCCCATAACATTAAATACCATCCATGTCCCAATGGCTCCCAAGGTGGACCTATGTCCTGAATTCTGACCATGTATTCATCTCTGCTCAAGATTTCCAGTTGACATCTAATGGCCATCTCTAATTTGAAATGTCCACAACTGAGCTTCTGATGTTCCCCTCAAACCTGTTCCTCCCATTGGCGGGGAGGCTAGAGGAAACAGGTTTGCTCCAACCCAGTTGATGGCAGCTCTGTTCTTCCAAAAACTTTAGCATTGTCTCTGACTCCTCTCTTTCTCTCACGCCCCCTATCCAGTCCATAGAGGATCTTAAGGGTTCTCCCTTATATGATGAATACCCCTTCTTCCTACTTCCACCGCTTTCACTTGGTTCACCCCAACATCCTCTTTCGCTTAGATGATGCAGTCACCTCCCAAATCAGTCTCTGTGCTTCCACCTTCGCCCTCTTCAGCCTCATCTCAGACAGTAGCACAGTGATTCTGTTTGTATATAAAGCAGATCTTGCAACTTCCCCACCCAGAACCTGCCTGTGCTCCCATCCGACTCAGCATAGAAGCCAAAATTCTTTCTAAGGTCCACAAGCCCTTGCTAGTGCAGGCTCATACCTCTTTAACAACTGTTCCTGCTAGGTTCTCTGTCAGTCATCCTGCTCCACCCAGTCCAAGCCCTTGGCTGTCCTTGAACACTCTGACCTCACAGCCTTTGTATTTGCTGTTCTCCCCACCTGGAATGTGTTTCCATCAGATACTCCCTGACTCTCCCTCTTACTAGGTCTTTATACACATGTGAGCTTAATGTCCCAATTAAATCCTATGTGGCTTCCCTGGTGACACTCTCTAAAATGTCAAGCCTTTCCATGACCTCCACACTTTATATCCGTCTTCCCTGTTTTATTTTCACTCCTTAGTACTTATTACCATGTAACAAACTGTATATTTTATTTATTTATCTTACGTATGGTTGGTCTTCCGGCTAAATTACATGCTTCATGAAGCAGGAACTGTTCGTATGTTTTGCTCATCCCTATCTCCAGAATTTGCAATAGTACCTGGCACATGGATAGGTTCAGGTTCATGCAACAAAAACCAGTAGTGACATAAACAAGATAGAGGCTATTTTTTTTAATATATGTGCCATTCAACAGTGGACCTAGGCCCCTATCTCTTTCTCTTTCACCATCCTGACTGACTTGTACCATCAAAATTGCCTCATGATCTCATTATTAATGCCAGAGCTCCAGCTGTCACACAAACATTCCAGGCAGAAAGAAGAGAGGTGGGGCAAAAGGACACCTACTTTTCAAATGAAGCTATCTCCATTAAAAGTTTTTCTTGTAGTCCAGGCATGGTGGCTCACTCCTGTAATCCCAGCAATTTGGGAGCCAAGGCAGGTAAATCTCTTGAGCCCAGAAGTTCGAGACCAGCCTGAGCAACATGGTAAAACCCTATCTCTACAAAAAATTAAAATATTAAGAGGGCATGATGGTGCACACATGTAGTCACACCTACTCAGAGACTGAGATGGGAGTATCGCCTGAGCCCAGAGAGGTTGAGACTGCAGGGAGATGTGATTGTGCCATTGCACTTCAGCCTAGGTGACCGAGTGAGATGAGATCCTGTCTGAAAACAAACAAACAAAAAAGAACTTTCTTTAAGACCTACTCAATAACTTTGAATGACACCTCACCCTCTATCTTTAAGGACAACTGGAAAGTTAGCTAGGTACATTGGAGACTCTGGCAACGTAAAGGTCGATTGTAAGAGGGGAATGAAAGAAAAAAGGAAGAGAAATGGGTAGGCAACTTGGCATGTTTGCTTCAATCCCTGTTTCTCATGTGTTTGTTTGTTTATATTTAAATGTGATTGTAAATCCTTCCAAAGCATACAGCATTTGTTTCCAGCATAATGCAAAAATCATATTTGCTTAGATGTCTAGATTTCCCTTATTCAAACATGTTTTCATACAACTAATTTTTTTCTCAGTTGCCTGCCTTATCAACTTAAAGAGCCTCTAAAGAGATTTGCCCCCCATCTCACTTTTCTAAGCTGATTAGAGACCACTCTAAATGTCACTGTGTGTTTTTGACAGTTTTATCCCGTTTTTTATGTACTTGTGAAATGTTTCCACTAAAAGATAGTGTCATTCAGCATTTAAAAATCTTTTCAGGCTGGGCGCAGTGGCTCACACCTGTAATCCCAACATTTTTTGGGGGCCGAGGTGGGCAAATCACTTGAGATCAGGAGTTCGAGGTCAGGAGTTCGAGACCAGCCTGGCCAACATGGTAAGACCTCATCTCTTATATATATATATATATATATATATATATATATACACATATATATTTGCCCAGCGTGGTCCAGAACCTCTAATCTCAACTACCTGGTAGGCTGAGGCAGGAGAATCGCCTGAATCTGGGAGGCAGAGGCTGCAGTGAGCCAAGATTGTGCCACTGCACTCCAGCCTGGGCGACAGAGAAACTCTGTCTCAAAAAAATAAACATAAAAAATAAAAATTTTGCCGGGCGCGGTGGCTCAAGCCTGTAATCCCAGCACTTTGGGAGGCCGAGGCGGGTGGATCACGAGGTCAAGAGATCGAGACCATCCTGGTCAACATGATGAAACCCCGTCTCTACTAAAAATACAAAAAATTAGCTGGGCATGGTGGTGCATGCCTGTAATCCCAGCTACTCAGGAGGCTGAGGCAGGAGAATTGCCTGAACCCAGGAGGCGGAGGTTGCGGTGAGCCGAGATCGTGCCATTGCACTCCAGCCTGGGTAACATGAGTGAAACTCCGTCTCAAAAAAAAAAAAAAAATAAAAAAAAATAAAAAAAAATAAAAATTTTTTTAAAACATGAACATGAGCCTTTTTTGGCAGGCTTCAAATGAGGGCCTTCATTTAATATGAACACAGTTCATCAAAACATCATAAAACCACTTGAGTCTTGCTGTAACATGGTGATATTTCATTTTGCTTTGTTTTATTATTTTATGGGCATTAACTAACCCCAAAGTACAATTTGTCACTGAAAGTCTGTGGATGATCGAAAAAAGCCATGGTTACCAATGAGACCCAAGTGAGCTCGTTGGACAATGAACAAGCTAATTAGAACTGTTTATCCACATGAGAGCTTTCATCAGATCACTGAGTTAACCTTTATTTTACTCAACACTGAGCAGGGCCTGAGTTTGTGGAGATTCAAGGCCTCTTTAAGGCTTATTTGAGTGCCGTGTTTGTCCTCCTGGCCTCAGTGGGAAAGAACAGCTTCTAGATGTTTTCTGCCCTACACCAGCTGGCATCCCATTCACTGGCCTGGGGTCTCTCAGTGTTGTTTCTCAAACCTGTGTCCAAATTACCTGGGTTTCTTATGTAAAAGGCAAATTTTGGACTTGCATTTCCCAAGGACACAGCATTGCTAGTAAAAATTATCAGGGCTTCCCATGAAAGCCTATTTAACCATCATGTATTGCATCCGACTTCGTTAATAGCAGATTTCGAGCTTCCATTTGGGATGATGAGACTGTCTGCTGCTGATCCCACCCTCAGAGCAGACGTGCATAGAGCAGAGATCCCACTACAGACGGAGAGTTCACCAGCAGGTTCATCAACAGCACCTCCTGCCCCAGCAGCTGCCAGGTTCCATATGCAAAGCAGGGAGTGGGGAGAGTCGGGAGCAACCACCCCAGCATGTGGTAAAGAGGCACCTAAGAAAAAAAGGGCAAATTCCTGGGCCCCAGCAGAGTCAGGATCTTCTCTGAACTGGAGTCCAAACATTTCCAACGAGCTTCCCATCTTTGGACAACTTTCTTCAGAAAGAGGACCCTGCGGAGGTGCTCATCCAGGATTTCCTTTCTCATCTGAAACTATCCCAGGCACTCTTAGGGCAAGGGCTGAAGCATGTTAAAGCTACTTGCACCAGATCCAGAGCAACTGGGTACCTCAGGGGCTCTGTGTCACCCACCAAAACTGCAAATGCTAAATTACGGACCACTCCTCAGAGACCAGAGAATCAATTTCATATTGAACCTATAAGTGTCTCCTAGCTTTGGCCTAAGGCAAAGTCCTGGGATGCAGATAATGGACTCAGGTGCAGACCTGGAACTCTCATATACAAGCAGTGAGGGCTGCTCCAAGCACTCAAACAATCTCTGTGCAGGTGATTGGAAATCAGACTGCTCCCTGGCTAGGGGTAAAAGTTTTCCAAAGTTTTACCACTTAAATATGACCCTATAAGATCTTCAAAGTACCCATTCTTTCCTTTTTCTTTTCTTCTGAAAAAAAAAAAAGGCCAGGCACGGTGGTTCACACCTGTAATCCCAGCACTTTGGGAAGCTGAGGCAGGCGGATCACCTGAGGTTGGGAGTGAGAGACCAGCCTGACCAAGATGGAGAAACCTCATCTTTATTAAAAATACAAAACTCGCCGGGCATAGTGGTGCATACTTGTAGTCCCAGTACTCAGGAGGCTGAGGCAGGAGAATCACTTGAACACAGGAGGCGGAGGTTGCAGTGAGCCAAGATCGCACCATTGCATTCCAGCCTGGGAAACAAGAGCAAACTGTCTCAAAAAAAAAAAAAAAAAAAAAAAAAACTTTTCCAGCTGGGCACGGTGGCTCATGCCTGCCTGTAATCCCAGCACTTCAGGAGACTGAGATGGGTGGATCACTTGAGCCAGGAGTTCAAGACCAGCCTGGGCAGCACAGTGAAACCCCTCTCTACAAAAAATACAAGCTAGATGCGGTGGTGCAGCCTGTAGTCCCAGCTACTCAGGAGGCTGAGGCTGGGGGAGGCCTGGGCTGGAACCAGTTTGCAGTGAGTCAAGATCACATCACTGTACTCCAGCCTGGACAACAGAGTGAGACCCTGTCTCAAAAAACGTTTTTAAAATTTAAAGTAATAATAAAACTTTTAAAAGGCTCTCAGTCTTTCAAAAATGGTTTCACATTTGGGTATGGAAATCTTCTAACATACACTAAAGGAGAGAAAAGAGTAAAATGAACACTAATCTATCCGTCACTCAGCTTCAACAGTTATAGCACCTTGCTATTCTTGATTCATCTGAGGTTCTTTTTTTTTTTTTCCAGAATGAATACAATATAATTCCATGTATACAGAGTTCAAAACCAGTTAAAACTAAAAAAACATATTGTAAAAATCACAGTATATTGTTTAGGGAATCACTCATATGTGGTAAAACTATAAACAAAAGGCAAGGGAACACTTAGGACAACAGTAAAGTGGTCCATCTGGGCAAATGAAGAAGGTAGATGCAAACAGGAAAGGACATGCAGGTGTCTTCTAAAGTTCTGTTTCCTAACGGGTTATAGGTAAATGTTGTTCATTTTGTTTTTCAAATACTACATATACATTATACATTCTTCTGCATAATCATCCATTTCATGGTAAAACAAATGAAAAAACATACCAAGAGAGATCCAAGATGGCTGATCACTAGCAGCTCAGGATTGCAGCTCCCAGTGAAAGCACAGAGAACGAGAGGACGCCACACTTTCAGACGCATTTTTGTTGCTCACGGACCAGGAGATTCCCAGCGGAGAAGCCCCACGGGTCGCCAGCGCGACTCTTGTGGCCAGTGCAGTGGTTTTGCTGGCACCCTGGCGTGGCGGTTCTCGGTGCAGAGTAAACGGGACTGGGCCCCCTTTTGGTCAACGTTCGGAGCTCTGGGAAGGCAGAGTAGCCCATTCAGCTGATTGAAAAAGGGACTCGAGAAGGAAGCCAGACTGGAGATTCCCGGGCAGAAAAGCACCACGAATCTTAATGCCGCTGTTTTAGCCGGCGCAGTGGGTTGCTCAGATTTCGGCACTGGGAATCAACAAGTTGGATGTCCACTCAGACACCTAATTTGAAAGTTGGTAATTACAAAGACGACAGGTGGGTAAATTTACAATGACAGGAAGAAACCAGAGTAAAAAGGCTGAGAATACTCAAAATCAGAATGCCTCACCTTCTACAGGGGATCACAGTTCCTCATCAACAAGGGAACAAGGCCTGATGGAGAATGAGTGCGTTCCAATAACAGAATTAGGCTTCAGAAAGTGGATAATAAGAAACTTCTGTGAGTTAAAAGAACATGTTCTAGCCCAATGTAAAGAAACTAAGAACTTTGAAAAAAGGCTTGACGAAATCCTAACGAGAATAGACAATTTAGAGAGGAATATAAGTGAATTAATGGAACTGAAGAATGCAATACGAGAACGCCGTGAAGTATGCACAGGTTTTAACACTCGAATTGATCAAGCAGAAGAAAGGATATCAGAGGTCGAAGACCAACTTAATGAAATGAAACGAGAAGACAAGAGAAGAAAAAGTAAAAAGGAATGAGTAAAGTCTCCAAGAAATATGGGACTATGTGAAAAGACCTAATTTACATTTGATAGGTGTACCTGAATGTCATGAAGAGAATGAATCCAAGCTGGAAAATATTTTTCAGAATATTATTCAGGAAAGCTTTCCTAACCTAGTAAGGCAGGACAATACTCAACTCCAGGTAATACAGAGAACACGACAAAGATATTCCTCCAGAAGAGCAACCCCAAGACACATAATCGTTAGATTCACCAGGTTTGAAATAAAGGAGAAAATTCTAAGGGCAGCTAGAGAGAAAGGTCAGGTTACCCATAAAGGGAAGCCTATCAGACTCACAGCAGATCTTTTAGCAGAAACCCTACAAACTAGAAGAGAGTGGGGGTCAATATTCAATATCCTCAAAGAAAAGAATTTTCAACCCAGAATCTCATATCCAGACAAACTAAGCTTAATAAATGAAGGAAAAATAATATTTTTTGCAAACAAGCAAGCACTCAGAGATTTCATCACCACCAGGCCTGCTTTACAAGAGCTTCTGAAAGAAGCACTACACACAGAAAGGAACAACCACTATCGGTCATCGCAAAAACTTACCAAAAGGTAAAGAGTATCTTCATAATGAAGAATCTACATCAACTAATGTGCAAAATAGCCAGCTAGCATTAAATGACAATATTAAATTCACAAATATCAACATTAATCCTAAATTTAAATGGATTAAATGCCCTAATCAAAGACACAGGCAAATTGAATGAAAAGTCAAAACCCATCGGCACAATGTATCCAGATCCATCTCATAAGCAAGGACACATAAAGACTCAAAACAAAAGGTTGGAGGAAGGCTCACCAATCAAATGGAGAGGAAAAAAAAAAAAAAAACAGGAGTTGTAACTTTAATCTCTGACAAAATAGACTTTAACAGTAACAAAGACTAAAAGAAACAAAGAAGTACATCACATAATGGTAAAAGGATCAATGCAACAACAGGAGTCAATGATCATAAATATATATGCACCCAATACACCCAATATAGGAGCACCTAGATACATAAGACAAGTTCTTAATGACTTTTAAAGAGACTTGGACTCTCCCACAATAATAGCGGGGGACTTTGACACCACGTTGTTAATATTCGATGGATCAATGAGATAGAAAATTAACAGGGACATTTATGATTTGAACTCAGACCTGGAACAAGTAAACTCAGTGAATATTTATAGAATTCTTCACCGCAGGTCCACAGAACATACATTTTTTTCAGTATCACATTATACCTATTTTAAAAGTGACCACATAAATAGAAGTAAATCACTCTTCAGCATTTGCATAGCATTTCACAGATTTAAATGAAATATTGGTTGACTGTTTGTTAGTTATTTTCTTCCCTTATTCCTTCCTGTCTCCGCTGTTAAGTACAATTATCGGCATAAAAGAGGTTTTTAATACCGATTTTTAGATTGCATTCCAGCCTGGGCAATAGAGCAAGACCCCTGTTCTCTCTCCCCCTTTCTCTTTTTCTTTCTTTCTTTGTGCCCCTCCCCCGCCCCACCTCACACGCCTCCTTCCCCCCTGCCCCCCCCAAAAAAGAATATTAGTTGGTAGTGAGTATTGAACTGCTTTCTACAAACCTCTAAGAATATTTTTATACACATTTATGATACTCTTAAATAAAGCTATACTTGAGTCTTTTTTTAAACAAGAGAAAATTTATAATAATCATTTAATCTGATAATTGCAGTCCAAGATAAAATGTTTGAAGAAAAAAAATCTTGTCCCCCTCAGGTGTCCTTGCCTGCCTTGCCTGTGAAACAGGAAGAGAACATAGGGAATTTTGTTATTATTTTTTGTTGTTTTTATAATTAGATCCAGGATTCAAAAAAAAAAAAAAAAGAAAGAAAGAAAAAACATACCAAATGTCTACTCTACGGAAAGGTACTGTGTATGTTAGAATGACTCAGATTCCGTCTCTACTCTGCTAAAATTACTTTCACTGAGGTCGAAGACTTCAATGTCACTAAAGGTAACAAACATTTTCAATTCACATTTTCTTTGGTGTCTCAGCAGCATTCGACACTGCTGACCATTCTTCTCCTTGAAACAGTATATTCCCTTGGTTTTCACGAAACCATATTCTCCTGACCATTCCTTCTCCGTCTCTTTCAAAGCTTTGTCTCCTACCACCTAAACCTTAAATACTGGAGCTCATTAAGCTGCATCCATGAAACCCCATTTTTTTCACATGCTGTTCTTCCTCTCTAGACACTCACATCCACGCATATGATTTCAGTTATCATCCATACATCAGAGATTAGCTCTCCAGCTCAGACTTCTCTTCCGAGTGATGGATCCCATTATCTTGTCAACACCTCTACTTGAATATTTCAAAATATCTAAATTTTAACCTGTTAAAAATGAAACTCATAATTTCCCTGCAAAACATGTCTTCTAGTATTCCTTCTCAGTGAATGGCACTGCCAGTCATCCTTGACAATTTCACTTGATGAAAACAAATAGGCTTTTGTTTTTCTTTCTACAGAATCAAAGAGTTCACTTTCTTTTCTTCCTAGGAAAAGGTTGAAAATGAGGAAAGTAATTTTGGTGATGACTCTAAGTTGAAATAAAATATTTCAAAAAAGAAAAAGCCCCACATTATCTGGTAATTTAGGTTTCCTACATAGAAGGAGGTCAATAAAGTTAGTTCCTTTCCTTCTAATTAAGAGTTTTTTTCAAAATACAACAATAATTTATTTCCCTTTCTCCTTTTTTTAACCCCTTTATGTACATTTTCTTTCCACTTCATTTTTGTACACAATAGGGTCTTAAATTGTTTCTGAATATTCTTCATTCTCTGTTTCTACTTTTTTTCTTATTTTCCTCGTGGTCCACCTCTCTGTGACTGAATCAGAAGATGGTACTTCAATCAGCAAATATTTATTGAGCACTCTGGGATAGAGTGATGAGCAAGATAAGGTTTCTGCTCTGATGTGTTTTATATGTGAGGTGGGGAACAAGCAATTGCAAAGTAAATAGCACGAGCTAATTAAGGAATTAAAACTGAAAGACATGGAGAATAACTAGGTGGCTATCTTAGACTGAGTAGTCAGGAAAGGCCTAAGGAGGTTATATTTAAATATTTTAAAAATTATTTTATTTTTCCATGAGTTATTGGGGTACAGGTGGTATTTGGTTACATAAGTTCTTTGGTGATTTGTGAGATTTCGGTGCACCATCACCCAAGCAGTATACACTGCACCTTATTTGTAGTCTTTTACTCCTCTCCTCCCTCCTACTCTTCTCCCCAAGTCCCCAAAGTCCATTGTATCATTCTTATGCCATCTGAGGTTCTTTTAACCACAACTCGATGCCTGGAATTGACTGGAATCTCAGAGGAGGAAAGACCTTGGCACACCGGTCATTGGTTACCTCTACCCACCTCCTGCCCCAACTCCTACCATAAAGCATAGTAGACACAGCATCCCTGGGACCTCAGGAAAATGTAGAGAGCACAAATCACGATAGGCTTCCAGAATCTTGGAAAAGTTCATTCACCCATGATGTCTGCAAGCACTGTGGAGTCAAACAATGCAGCACTTCATCCCAGGCAACAGGATGACCTGTAACAAAGGAGGACATAGATTAAACCTTCATTCACAGTGTACAAGTGGCCTGGTTTCCCCCACCTCTCATCACCATAACAACCAGCATTCTATAATAAGCATCCTGTCATCTAGAGACATGGGAAAACAACACAGCAAATGTTGCTGTGTTCCAACTATGAAGCCTTGGGTTCTGAGAGGTCTCACGCAGCAATCTCATCCTCTCCTTTTGGGTTCTTGATCTCATGACATGTAACACCCACCCATGAGCACAGAAAAATTCCCAGGCAGGTTTTTAGATGCCCATGACATCTTGCAAGAAAGATAGTACCTGGAGCCACATGTGACTTTCCGAAAAAATCAGCATCAAAAGAGAAAGAGAAAGAGAGTGTCAAAATCACATTGATGTTACTTCCTCTGTAGAAGGAGGATGAGGAATTCTAGCTCTAACTCTTGGGATTATATTAATGTCATAAACTGAATAGAAAGTAGCCTATGGCTTTATTACCTTATAGAACATAACCAGGCTTGTATACAATTTAAAATGTTTATTTTGGTGTGTCTTTCCCAATTTTTCAGATGCTCTTAGAACCAGCTTTCCATCTTACTGATTCCCTCACTGATTAATGAATTAAATAAACTCTGTGGCTCATGTTCATTCTACTTTGTATGAGTCGTATTTTTAACTTTTTTTACTTACACTCTGATGCAAGCACTGTCCACTGAACCTGCTGCTGCAGGTCCTCAGCCCACTCATTCAAAACCCCAGTTCCCACAAGAGGACGTCTCGTTGGCTGAGTCTAGTTCACAGGGTCCACCCCTGACTGTGCCAGGCTGGGAAGAGGGGCGATCTAACCCCTTTAGCACTCATAGTGGGAAACAGGTGTAAATGCCCCCACATAAGCCTGAATGCCATTAGAAAATGGGAATAGTTACCAAGCAACCCAAAATGACAAACATCAATGTTCCTTCCTTAGGCCTCTGGTTTACAGAGGAGGGTGCTAAGGCTCAGTCCTAGTCCAGCTGTGTCACAGTCACTGGTTTGCTGCTCCTTGAGAGGCAGCGGAGAGCCAGTTTGAGGGCTTCACTGCTGCTGGGTGGCTTGGCCCCTCATCTAAGACTGTTCCAGGAGCAAATCCACAGAAAAGGGCATCAGACGCTCACCCATCATTGTGTCAAGGAGTTTGTAGGGGGTCCGTGATATTTGTGTACATGGGTATGTATTGTTGGGGCTCAGAAAATGATACCCGAAAACGTGGTGCTTTGGCACGCCAAGCACTTTGAATTTAAAGAGTTGGAAGGCCTTAGAAGCTGCCCCAGAATCAAGGTCTCTGATCTTCCGTGTGTCTCCCCACAAGCAGAGGGAGGGCTCTCTCTGAAGTTCCCTTACATAACTGTGGGAAGTTCTTCCAAAAGAAGCACAGTTGCCTTCAATTTCCTGTCTGAAATCTCATTAACCAGAGATTTATCACCAAAGGAGAAGCTAAACTTCACCACCACCCTCAACCAGACAGATTTTTTTTTGCTATTCTGAGAAATGTTACCTGAGAGATTTTACAGCTGGCTCTCCATAGCCACAGGTTCCACATTTACAGATTCCACAACCATAGATCAAAAACCGCAGATACAGAGGGTCAACTGTACGTATTTTCCATCCACAATTGGTTGAATCCGAGGATGCGGAACCCACAGATTCAGAGGGCCAACTGTACTACGCCATTTTATGTCAGGCACCTGAGCATCCAGTGATTTTGGTATCTGCAGGGGGTCCTGGAGCCAGTCCTCTGCAGATATGGAGGGCTGACCACATCTGCATAACAAGACGACCTTGGTTCACAGCACAGGTCCACCCCTTACCTTCTCATAACTTGTCACCATCTCCCCCAGAGCCCAGAGGAACTTTGTTTCAGGTAATTGTTTTTCAGACCTGTTAATCTCCCCTAAAAACATTTACTCTTTGTCTAAAATTGCCGACATCCTCCACTTCCCTCTTCCCTGTGAAGAGGGTATTTAAGCTCCAACCCTCTGGCCCTCCTTTGAGTTTTATACTTTGCATGGTTCCCGCTTACTTGTGTGTTAATACATTTGTTTACCTTTTCTCCTGTTAATCTGTCTTATCGTCAGTTTGTTTTGCAGACTCAAATTCTAGAACTTTCAATGGGTAGAAGGACAGCTCCTCTTGCCCTGCCAGTATGTTAAGCCCAGCCTGCCCTCCTTTTTAGGAAACACATGTCCCCAGACTAAAGAAGATCTCAGAATTGCTGAGACGCAGCTGTAATACTAGCTGTGTGGTCAGACAAGCAACCTCACTTTTCTAGGCCAAAATCTCCTCAACTATAGAATGTGAACACGAGCACCTACCTGACAAGATCATTTCAAGAATGAGGAGAGGTGATTTTATACATGACAATGTCTGAATTTAGTAGCTACTATTAGTTAAGTCTGCATTGAGGAGGAAAAAACATCACCAACGTCTGCTTTTGGGGGCGTGGTCTTTTCATCTTCAGCAGGGGGACTGTCTTTTCCTGTGAGGTGACAGTTCTCCAGATGGTTGTGTCAAACTCAGAGATGCTGTCCTCCTCGTCATCTCTAAACTCACTTAGCTGTCCACTCCAGCAAGCCGGCACACAACCCTACAGCATCTGTGCAGCCCTAGATGCTCCTGGGAGAAGCAGTATCACACTGTGAGCCATGTGGGCTCAGCAGCCAGGGAACAGGAAAGGGCAGAGTAGCCCTGGGCATTTGGGCCTGCCTGGTCAGGGCAGACAGACCAGACATGACTGGGCTTGGGGCTGGACATGCATCTGAGGAGAGAGAAGGGGTGCAGTGTTCCCAGTATGGTGGCTGGAAGTAACCGTAACAACTGTGCTGTCTTTCTGTCAGACGCGTTTGAACCAGAGAGACTCCATCTTGAATACAGACTAAGTTAAATAAGGCTGAGACCTACTGGGCTGCATTCCCAAAAGGTTAGGCATTCTTCGCCACAGGATGAGATAGGAGGTAGGTATAAGATACAGGTCACAAAGACCGTTGATAAAATAGGATGTGGTAAAGAAGCCAGCCAAAACCAAGATGACGATGAAAGTGACCTCTGCTCATCCTCACTGCTCATTATACTCAATCATATGTAGTAGCTGCTGAGAGACTTTCCCACTGGCACCATGACCGTTTACAAATGCCATGGCAACATCAGGAAGTTACCCTATATGATCTAAAAAGGGGAGGAACTCTCGGTTCTGGGAGTTGCCTGCCCCTTTCCTGGAAAAGTCATGAATAATCCACTCCTTGTTTAGCAGATGATTAAGAACTAACTGCCGGGCGCGGTGGCTCAAGCCTGTAATCCCAGCACTGTGGGAGGCCGAGGCGGGTGGATCACGAGGTCAAGAGATCGAGACCATCCTGGTCAACATGGTGAAACCCCGTCTCTACTAAAACTACAAAAAATTAGCTGGGCATGGTGGCGCGTGCCTGTAATCCCAGCTACTCAGGAGGCTGAGGCAGGAGAATTGCCTGAACCCAGGAGACGGAGGTTGCGGTGAGCCAAGATCGCGCCATTGCACTCCAGCCTGGGTAACAAGAGCGAAACTCCATCTCAAAAAAAAAAAAAAAAAAAAAAAAAAAAGAACTAACTATACGTGTACTCCGTCGAACAGCCCATGCTGCTCCTCTGCCTGTGGAGTAGCCATTCTTCATCCTTTTACCTTCTTAATAAACTTGCTTTCACTTTATTTGATGGACTTGCCTCGAGTTCTTTCTTGCACAAGATCCAGGAACCCTCTCTTAGGGTCTGGGTTGGGACCCCTTCCCAGTAACATTTTCTCCCTGCTCCACCCCCACCTCCTCCAAGGACACCTTCCTCAATGACATCAGGCTAGATGAACAGCACCACATTTTTTTTTTTTTTTTTGATGGAGTTTTGCTCTGTTGCCCAGGCTGCAGTGCAGTGGCACGATCTCAGCTCACCACAACCTCTGCCTCCCCGGTTCAAGTGATTCTCCTGCCTCAGCCTCCTGAGTAGCTGGGATTACAGGCAAACGCCACCATGCCCAACTAATTTTCGTATTTTTAGTAGAGACCAGGTTTCACCATGTTGGTCAGGCTGATCTCAAACTTCTGACCTCGTTATCTGCCTGCCTCCGCCTCCCAAAGTGCTGGGATTACAGGCGTGAGCCATGATGCCCGGCCACAGCACCACTTTTTTAAAGGAACTCAGCACTTCCTCTCCACTGTAGAGTTAAATCAGAGCAAAGTCAGTATCTCTAAACAGCTTCTAAGAATTTGGGAAGGTTTTTATTTATTTTTATTAAAAAAAAATTTTTTTTTTGAGATGCAGCCTCACTTTGTCACCAGGCTGGAGTGCAGTGGCACGATCTCAGCTCACTTCCACCTCTGCCTCCTGGGTTCAAGCGATTCTCCTGCCTCAGCCTCCCAAATAGCTGGGACTACAGGCGCGTGTCACCACACCCAGCTAATTTTTGTATTTTTAGTAGAGATGGGGTTTCACCATGTTGACCAGGATAGTCTCAATCTCTTGACCTCATGATCCACCCACCTCGGCCTCCCAAAGTCCTGGGATTACAGACATGAGTCACCACATCCGACTTTGGAAAAAAAAAAACAAAAAACTTGTTAAATAGAAACTATGAATAATGTGTGCCTTCAAGGAAGAATGCTGTGTGGCTGGAAAACTTTTCACAATATACCCTTTTGTAACTTTTGAATTTGAACCTTGAGGACATATCTCCAATTTTAAAATAAGATGAAAATGAAAATCTCATTTAAAAAATTGTTAAAACTCGACTAGGCATGGTGGCTCATGCCTGTAAATCACAGGGTTTGAGGAGGCCAAGGTACGCCGAGCATTTAAGACCAGCCTAGGCAACATGGTAAAAACCCTGTCCCTACTAAACATACAAGAAATTAGCCAGGCTTGGTGGTATGCACCTGCAATCCCAGCTACTTGGGAGATTGAGGCAGCAGAGTCGCTTGAACCTGGGAGTCGGAGGTTGCAGTGAGTCGAGATTGTACCACCGCACTCTAGCCTCAAAGACAGAGTGAGACTCTGTCTCAAAAAAAAAAAAAAAGAAAGTAAGTAAACCAATAAAGAATGGCTACTCTGGCTGGGCACAGTGGCTCAGATCTGTAATCCCAGCACTTTGGGAGGCCAAGGCTGGTGGATCACAAGGCCATGAGTTCAAGAGCAGCCTGGTCAAGATGGTGAAGCCCTATCTCTACTAAAAATACAAAAAAAAAAGAAAACTATCTGGGAATGGTGGCGGGTGCCTGTAATCCCAGGTACTCAGGAGGCTGAGGCAGAGAATTGCTTGAACCCATGAAGCAAGGTGGCAGTAAGCCAAGATCGTGCCACTGCACTCCAGCCTGGGCGACAGAGTAAGACTCCATCTCAAAAAAAAAAAAAAAAAAAGAATGGCTACTCCATAGGCAGAGCAGCGGCATGGGCTGCTCAGCTGCTTATGCTTAGTTATTTTTTGATCATATGCTAAACAAAAGATGGATTATTCATGACTTTTCGAGGAAAGGGACCAGCAATTCCCAGAACTGAGGGATCCTCCCCCTTTTAGACCGCACAAGGTAACTTCCTGATATTGCCATGGCATTTGTAAACTGTCACGGCGTTACAGGAAAGAGGTTCGAGCCAGACCCCAAGAGAGGGTTCTTAGATCTCGCACAAGAAAGAATTCAAGGCAAGTCCATAAAGTGAAAGCATGTTTGTTAAGAAGGTAAAGGAATCAAAAAGAATGGCTACTCCAGCCTGGCATTGGTGGCTCACGCCTGTAATCCCAGGACTCTGGGAGGCCAAGGTGGGCCGATCACTTGAGGTCAGGAGTTTGAGACTCCTGACCAACATTGTCTCTGCTAAAAATAGAAAAGTTAGCCAGGTTTGGTGGCACACTCCTGTAATCCCAGCTACTCACGAGCCTGAGCCAAGAGAATCGTGTGAACCCAACAAGCAGAGGTTACAGTAAGCCAAGATGGCACCATGGCACTCCAACCTGGCTGACGGAGCGAGACGTCATAGACAGAATAGCCTCGAGGGCTGCTGGTTGCCCATTTTGATGGTTATTTCCTGATGATATACTAAACCAGGGGTGGATTATTTATGCCTCCCCTTTTTAGAGTATAAATGGTAACTTCCTGACATTGCCATGGCATTTGTAAACTGGTACTGGCGGGAGTGTAGCAGTGAGGATGACCAGAGGTCATTCTCATCACCATCTTGGTTCTGGTGGTTTTTGGTTGGCTCCTTTACTGTAAGCTGTTTTATCAGCAAGGTCTTTATGACTTGTGCTGATCTCCTATGCCATTCCGTGACTTAGAATCCCTTAACCATCTGGAATTGCAGCCCAGTAGGTCTCGGCCTCAATTTACCTAGCTCCTATTCAAGACAGACCTGCTCTGGTTCCAGCGCCTCTGACAGTGGTGCTGGTGGGAGTGTCTTTTACGTGAGAATGCATTATGATTAGCTTATAATGAGGGGTGAGGATGAACAGAGGTCACTCTTGTCACCATCTTGGTTTTGGTAGGTTTTGGCTGGCTTTTCTTTACCACATCCTTTTACAGCAAGGTCTTTGTGGCCTGTACTTTGTGCCAACCTACCGTCTCATCCTGTGACTAAGAATGCCTAACCTCCTGGGAATGCAGCCCAGCAGGTCTCAGCCTCATTTTACTCAGCCTCTATTCAAGATGGAGTCGCTCTGGTTCGAATGCCTCTGACATAGTGAATTGGGGTCCCAAGTTTTTATTTTCCTTTCACAAAATACTGCGAATCCTGCTGGAAGCCTCTTCCACACCACCTGGGGGTGATTCTGGAGCTCCCGTCCTCTACCCAACACTCAGACCTTAATACCCCCATCCTCAGGGGCTGATAACCAGCCCTGGGAGAGGAGGTGCTGGGCTCCCTCTGTCTGGAAAGAGGAGTCCTGGCACCAGCTGGTGAAATGATTTCAGGCCCTTTCCCAGCCTCTTCACGTTGTCCAGGACTTTCCTATCTGACCCTTCCAGGATCCAGGCTGGAGATGCAAGACTTTAAGCCTAGGGACTGGGGTTGTGAGGGGTCCAGCTCCTCCTTGGAGTTCAGGGAGAGAAGCCCAGCATGTGAGAGGGACTACTCAGAAAATTGTTTTGTGGTTGCTGTGTAATTTGAGGGGGAAAAATATTTTTAGCCAAAATCCACATCTGTGACTCTGCAGGAGAAAGTAAAGAACCACTGCGGCAGACGAGGGTTCAGTCTGCACTGTGGACCCTGGGCTGGCTCACTGGCTTTCAGGATACCAGCAGGGGCCAATTTCATTCTTGATTCCTTTCTTTTCGCAAAACTCTAATTAGTTGGCTGCCTGCCACCCACAGCGTTGCCTGAGCTTGTTTGCAGTCTGGCAGTGGCAAGATTATTTTATATTCCTGGGTTAAGTCTTTTTCCCCACCTTCTGCCCAAGAGACTGCCCCCCTACCCCTCTACTAAGACTTCCACCCCTACCCCACCCCACCCCATGCCCACGCCTGGTCGTTGCAGCCCCCTTCAGGCCAGCCTGTAGGCTTAGTTTCATGTGTCTTGGATCTCAATGGGATCAACAGCGTGATCGCTAATTATACCTTGTCTTTTGATTTGCAAAGCACTTTTACAAGCATTCTTTTACCCCACTCATCACTGTGCTTGGCACACAACAACTTAATAAATTCTGAATTGAATTGTCCTTATAACCACCCAGTGAGGCAAGCACAGCAGAACTAATTATCTTCCTCCTCCTCTCTCTCTCACTTTCTCTCTTTCTCTCTCTTTCTTTTTTGATCCTTTATAAGGAAATCCAAAGAATGTGTGATCCTGACACTAAGGCCACACAGCAAGAAAGTAGCAGGCCGATAGGAGAAGTCCAGCCTCCTGCTGCACAGTGAGAGGGAAGGGGGCCCTTCCACTACACCCATGTGACTCCAAGGTGTATTCATGAAACCTCGGTGGCTGCTGATCTCTTGATCAGCATTTGAGCGCCCCCGGCAGCATAGGCCCTTCAGAGCTAGCGCAGGTGTTCTTCCAGGCCTTTGGTGTAGGGATTGTTGTGATCTAGGATCCCACCTGTTTCCTTTCTTTTGCTCAGACGTCTTTCTGCAATTAAAGTCGCTAATGGTCAAAAAGCACAATTTAAAGTTGCCAAAGGAAAACGAATCAGTGTTTTTACTCTGAGAGCCCCTTCTCGGAAAGCCAAACATTCCGAATAAATAATCCTTTCTATTCCAGAAAGACACCAAAAAGGGAGCTGCAAAAATAACTCATTCATCAAAATACTAGTTTGGCAGATAGTTCTGCGATATCACCAACATCGCCTTTCCAGGTTACTGAGAAATCTGGGAACAAAGAGAACTTACATAGCAGTGGTGCCATCTGTTGCAACAGTTCAACCAGCCATGAAGGAGCCACCTGTCCCTTTGGTCTAAGAAGGTTTGGCTATTATTTTGCAGGAGTATGGTCAATCGTATCAAGAAAATTTATCTAGAACTTGGAAGTTAGACAAAATGATGACTAAAAGTCCTCTCCGAGTCTCCTTGAGCACTGTCCTAATGATCATCTCAGGGCCAGTCAACACCCTGGGGAAATGAAACTTTTGGTTGGCTTACAACTGATTGGGACCTAGACTCTAAGAGCATATGTTCATTTGTAGACAATTTGATAAGTTGCTGTGATGATTGATTTTATGTGTTAACCTGACTAAGCCATGGGGTGCTCAGATATTTGACTAGACATTATTTCTGGCTGCAAGGGTGTTTCTAGAAGATTAATACTTGAATCCATAGACTGAGTAAAGCAGATGGCGCTCCCAGCATGGGTGGGCCTCATCCAATCCATTAAATGTCTGAGTAGAATAAAAGTCTAAATAAGAAGAATTCTCTCTCTCTTTCTCTCTCTCTCTCTCTCTCTCTCTCTCTCTCTCTCTCTCTCTGCCTGTCTCTGAGCTGGAACATTGGTGTCCTGCCTTTAGACTCAGATTCAGTCTGGAAGTTATGCCATCAGCTCTTCTAGGTCTGGACTTCTTCGCCTTCATAATCATGTGAATCAATCCTTTTTAATCAATCAGTCAATCAATCTCTCTCTCTCTCTCTCTCTCTCTCTGTGTGTGTGTGTGTGTGTGTGTGTGTGTGTGTACACACATCTCATTGCTCTGTTTCTCTGTTGAACCCTAACACAATTCCCAATAAATTTTGTCAGAGATGCACATGACATATGTCCAATACAAGAAACTGGTTTTATTGCCCTCTAGGAAAAGTGAAAGGAAAACATCTTGGGTCCCTTGAAGCTGGGAACTGCTCAGGGCAAATCTGCCTTCCATTCTATTCAAAGTCATCCCTCTGCTCTCTGAGATAGATGCATGTTCTGATTGCCTCCTTTGGAAAGGCTTATCAGAAACTTAAAAGAATGCAATCATTTGTCTCTCACTTACCTGTGACCTGGAAGACCCCTCCCTGCTTCCAGTTGTCCCCGCCTTTCTGGATGGAACCAATGTACTTCTTACATATATTGATTGATGGTTCATGTCTCCCTAAAATGTGTAAAACCAAGCTGTGCCCTGACTACCTTTGGCACATGTCCTCGGGACTTCCTGAGGCTGTGTAATGAACACATCATTAACTTTGGCAAATAAACTTTCTAAAATGATTGAGACTTGTCTCATCATTTTGACATCATCAACCAGTTTTGCATTCAATTTTCCATCTTATTCTACCATTATTTTTCCCACTAAGTATACATTTTCTATTGTTCTTCAGAAAAATCAGTAAATAATTCTTTGTGATTTTTTGTTTGTTCATTTTTTTGAGACAGGGTCTCTGTCACCCAGCCTACAGTGCAGTGCTGGATCTCAGCTCACTGCAGCCTCAACCTCCCAAGCTCAAGCAATCCTCCTACCTCAGCCTCCCAAGTAGCTGGGACTACAGCTGCATGCCGTCACGCTGGGCTAATTTTTTTTTTTTTTTTTTTTTTGGTAGAGACAGAGTTTCGCCATATTGCTCAGGCTGGTCTTAAACTCCTGACCTCAAACAATCCGCCTGCCTTGGCCTCCCAAAGTGCAAGGATTACAGGCATGAGCCATTGTGCCAGGCCATCAATAATTCGTGTGCACTGGATGTTCTTTCTAAAACAAACTACTGCTGTCTAGAGAAGGAGAACAAAGGAATCTGAAGCACTCAGAACTCTATTGCTCACTCTCATTCACTGAAAGCTCCGGGGCTGGCATCCCACGCTATAGCAGAAAAAAAAAAAAAAAAGGCAGAGCAGAGGAAGACTCCCCTTAACGTTTAGCTGCAGCCAGGCCCAGCAGGAACTTCCTCACCTGGCGGGAGAGTGATCTATTCTAAGGGAAGGATTAGAGACACAGGCTGCAGAGGCCTTAGTTTGGGGCAAGTAGGAAGCCCCCACGTGGGATATCCTCTAAAGGTCCAAACAGAGGCTCATTATCCAGAGTCTCGTTTTCCACTCGTGGAGATGAGTTAGCTGAAGTGCTTACACCGCCAGCACTAGCTTGGAAGCCCATGACCACAGGGACCTTGGTTTGTTCTCCTCCCTATCCCTAGGAGAGGCAACAAATGATACGGTAAAGGAAGGTGAATCTAGACTGCAGAGCCAGTCTGATGAGGATGAACTACAAAAGGACATGAGGGAACTTTCTGGGTTGATATAAATGTTCTGTATCTTGATGAGGGTTCTGGGGTGATGGAAACGTTCTGTATCTTGATGAAGGTAAACATTTGTCAAAACTCAGCAACTGGGCCAGACACAGTGGCTCATGCCTATAATCTCAGCGCTTTGGGAAGCCAAGGCAGGTGGATTGCTTGAGCCCAGGAGCTCCAGGCCAGCCTGGACAACATGGTGAAACCCCGTCTCTAGAAAAAATACAAAAGTTAGAGGAGCATGTTTGCACATGACCCTGGTCCCCAGCTACTCTGGATGCTGAGACAGGAGGATCACCTGAGCCCAGGGAGGTTGAGGCTACAGTGAGCTGTGTTCACGCCATTGCACTCCAGCCTGGACAACAGAGTGAGAAGCTGTCTCAGAACAACAACAACAACAAAAATATGATCAATTGCATACTAAAAATGGATACATTTTATTGTATGAAGATTATAGCTCAATGAAACTGATTTAAGAAGAAAAAAACTATAAATGAGTTCATAATTTCCTACATGTTTAAGATGGTTTGTGACTCATTCTAAGCAATAAGGCCTGACTTCACTCTCTTACCACATTCAGAGGTAACATTTCCATTTCAAATGCAAAACTGACGTAAGTGCAAATACTTTGGGAGACCCAGTGGAGGCAAAGCCTTTCCTTATGTGGGAAATCAGAATTTGCCATCCCAAATAAGCCTCTTTGGCGTAAGGATTGTTGAGCTGAAGACGACGAAGCAGGTGCAGGAAAGATCTTTGCCCTTTCTCTATTTGCCTAAAAGCGGACATAAATTTACAGACAAATGGTTTCCCACCCCCACCCCCTTCTTCCAGGAAGCACAAAGGTCTCCCACTGAAGACAATGTTAGACCCTCAGTGACCTGAAGGTGGCACCAGAGGAATCTACATGAACAAGCTTTACTGACCAGCCTTCACTCACTTGCCTTCCCACAAGTTGCTGCCCCTAGAGATTCAAAATCCTCTGTGTCTTGTCACGTCTCTAAAAATCTACTGTTCTTGGTCGAAGATGCTATATAAGCTGGGATTCAAAGCCACCACTATGAGAATGACTCATTTCCTGGGTAGCTCCTGTGTATGTATGAAAGGCACTTGTTAATAAACTGTTTTTTCTCATTAATTTGACTTCTGTTACAAGGGTCCATTCCAACTAAGAATTCGTGAGGATTGAAGACAAAGCTATGTTTCCTCTTCAACGCTTATATCATCACCTTTAAAATTAAAAAAAAAAACTAAGATAAATGTATAATTTGACATTAGCTGATCAAGTGCACTTCATTTCAGCTGGCAAAAAAGAAAGAACTGTGAAAAATTAGAAGGAACGTTAAAGATCACCTAGTGGCCAGCTCATTCACTGATGACTCATACAGATGAGGTAACCGAGGCACAGTTGTGGAAAGGATAATTGGGAAATGCCTTCCTTTTCCTTCCAGAATCACATCTTTCAGAAATCTTCCTCACTTCCTCTTAAAAAACAACACAGTGACATTTCTGCAAATAAGAGTCTAAGAAACACCCTCAACACAGGCACTTCTGATAATGAAAATAAAAGTGCCTTATACTTAAAAAAAAAATCTAGCATCAAATCATTCCAATAGATCCAGGATGAAGTTGTATTTTTAATTACGTTTCCCTCAAGTAACAGGATAACAAGTCCTTTTGAGATAATAAAGGCTTTGTCTTTGGTGATAAAAAAAAAAAATCAATCGAATTTATTTTCTCTAAGTCAGGGACATTGATTTTTAAGATGAAAACCTGCAGTTGTTACAGCTGCTGCCGGCATAGACTTCTTGCACAAACACATCAAGATGTTTCTATTTGTTTTCAGATCCTTGCCAAAAGTTGAGCAATGACTGACCATTCACCACACCTGCTTTGGCCTGCGTGAAGAATTTTAGTGTTAGTAGCACTAACGTGCATGGTATTTACTTCACTGGACATCCAATTCAATTATTTCAATGCACTCTGACAATACCTGCTGCGTGCAAGAACTGTGCTATGTGCTGACGGGGAAGTTGCCATGTAAGGTGCTAGGAGGGGCGGGTTAGACACATGGTGAGAGGAGATACAAACCTCGGGTAGCAGCATTCACTCATTCATTCAATGAACGTGGCACCAAGCCAGGGCCTGACGTCTCCATTCCAGTAGATGCTTTCTTGAGCTATTAAGATACCTCTAAACTGAAACCGCCTTCGCAAAATTATGACTGAGACAGTGAAAGAGATCTAACCTAACTGACTCCATCTTGCTTCTGACCTCCAAGCTGTCCTTGTTCATTCCTGGGCACAGGCTGAACTAACTTTGGGAGAAACTTAGTTTATAGTTTATAGTTTAAACAAAGATGGTAACAGTCCTTTCCCAGAGCAGAACTCCTTCTCTCCTGGGCACTAGATTGCCTTTGCAGGACTAACATTAGCCACAAGATGAGAAATTATGGTTTAGGAGTCATGCAGCTGGAGGCTATAGGATTCTGACCCTCCCTAAACTGTTCCTAAGATTAGTGCTTGAGATAGTTTGCAGACCCTGCGCTTGATGGATCAGCTGGCAGCACCCAGATCAATAAACTGGCTCATCTGATCTTGTGGCCCCCACCCAGGACTGACTTAGCACAAGAAGACAGCTCCAACTCCCTATGATTTTATCTCTTACCAGTCAGCACTCCTGGCTCACTGGCTTCCCCCCAAGTTATCCTTAAAAACTCTGCTCCCTGAATGCTTGGGAGACTGATTTGAGTAATAATAAAACGCCAGTCTCCTGCACAGGCAGCTCTGCGTAATTTACTCTTTCTCTATTGCAATTCCCCTGTCTTGATGAATCGGCCCTGTCTAGGCAGCGGGTAAGGTGAACCCCTTGGGCAGTTACAAAACTAGAAGAGAAATGAATGTCAGGCTGTGGCTATCAGGACAGTAATAAAATGCGATGGGAGTCCTTTACCAATCTTTATTCAGTTTACCTAACTATGAGCTTCCGATTCTAGCTCTGCTCCCAAGGAAACAGACCCTATTACAAGTTACTTACATTAGCAAACAAACTACGTTAATCCATAAACTAATTAAAACATATTGTAATGATTTCCCAGTTACATTCCTTAACAACTTTCATTTTGGATACTGAAACTGAAAATCATGCACTCCAGCCGGCCCTTCAGGAATGCTGAAGTCCAGAGCAGCTCACAGGTTATAGATAGATCTTGCATCTGTAAGAGACAGATGCACCTCAGCATTCACCTTCAGCCCAAACCTCTGCATAGAGAACTACCAGACCTTTAGCAACAGCAACCTAGTATCTTCCGACCTGAAAGAGAAAACCCATATTCCGGGCATCAGGGAATAAAGAGAACAAAACGGGCTCCGCTGGGGATGGTGGCACTTTGGGGCTTTCTTGGTCCATCTCATCAAAGCCATGGTTTGGGATGGAGGGAAGCAGGCACCTGCTGTTTTAAGTACCCAATGTCACTTTAAATATCCAAAGTGACATTTTCCAGGTTCTCCTGCCCAAGTTCTTTGAAGACCCCAAGAGTCAAGAAGAAGGTTTTGAAGATAACGGCTGTTCTCTGGATGGGCTTCTGCAAAACAAACACTGGCCACTGCACTTGAACCCCTCTGGACAGCCACCCTGAGTTGGTAAGGTAGTGATGAGGTAAGGAAGGGGGAGAGGAAGCAGTGAGCAAGGATTTGGATTGGTGAAATCCTTCCAGCAAGTTCCCATGCAAGGGCTCTTGCCACAGAGGCCCATCAAAGGCCTGATGCTCCAGGAACATTGCCTTCCAGGCATCTCTGACGGCTACCCCAGAAACCTCTAGCCAACGATCCTGGGTCACCTCAGCCCCCAGTCCCTCCCAGATCTGGTTTCTAGTTTATAAGGTAAGGCTCTCATCCTGGGGCTGTTAGGTAGGGCCCCCAAAAGGAGACTCACCTGGGCCCTTCTCTCCCCCTCATCTCCCAGGGGAGAATGGGGTACGTCTTGAGGCATATTTTTAAACAAACTGCCTCCTCTCTTCATCCTGCCTTCCACTTTCAAGCCAAGATTTTAAACTATGGACAACCAGGGCAAAAAATACCTAGGCCAGAGTGGATTCAAAATCCTCCAACAGTGAGTGACAAAGACCCTTGAGAGAGAGCAGCCTGGAGAAGGAGGAGGCCCCAGATGCCTGGGGTGGGGGTGGGGGAGAGAAGGGAGGGGAAGGGGAGAAGGGATGGGAGGGGGTCCCCAGAGGGGCGGTCATTGGACAGTGGGGATGGGTTTCCCGAGCACAGTTGGGGCCGTGGTTAGTCTCAGGATGGCAGCTCAAGCTCAACCCTGAGCCCTGCAGGCACCGTCCCAATCCCACACCCAGCCCAAGGGTGGGGCAGCTGGGCTGGAGGAGGCTGTGAGCTGAGGCCTTGTCTGCTCCCTGGAGGCCCTCTGCAGAGCCGTGGGAAGAGGCAAGGCACTCACCAGTGGGGAACCTAGGGTTCTAATAAGGGCCCAGAAGCCCTTTAAAACCAGGTTCAAGACCATCAACCTGTGAGTGAGGAAGCTGCTAGAACCCAAACTGAGGACAAAGAGGGGTGATGAATGAGCCCTGTTTACCATGAGACTGTACTAAGGGCTTGCCAAGTGAGTTGCTGGCTGACATTTTCATCAACGAGAGCAAAAAGAGCTTGTTCCATCAGACGCCCCCACATCCTAGTTTTGACCTGCTTTTTCTTTTGCACGGTACATTTCCCCACCTGGAACCTGACAGTCCTCCCACAGGTAAAGTACACAGCTAAAAATGTGAGCAGTGTGATGGGGTAGCATGGCTTAAAGGCCTAGAGCTAGGCCCATTCTTCACTAAGTTGGTCCAGAAGTACTGGAAACCTTCTAGGCACCTTTCTATTTTCTCCTCTTTGAGTTCACAGTCCCATTAGGGTCTAGTCCCTCCTGGAAGCATTGGTTTTCCTATCTGGTACACTCTATTTCCACCCGCTAGTTGGAAGTGGAGATGCTGGCTTTGGTCTCCTGCATCTCTGGAAGGTGACCCTCATGATCGTTTTATTCTCCTGAAAGGCCTGTGTGTTTCTGATTTGGTGACTGTTCAGGAGACCCAAGATTAAGTCTTGGGAAGAGCATCATGAAGGGGAGGCTGGGACCCGGCCCTTGCTGTGGAGTCCTTACCTGGTTCGCTTCCTTCTGACACAAAAAGGAAGGTAAGGGGAGCACTGTCCTGCCACGGCTCCCTCTGAGTCCACGCTCCAGGCTTGTGGACTTGTGGATCTCATTCCCATGGACAGATGTCCTTCTCCTGCCCTTCCTGGTCTCTCTCTCAACACTCATCTGTCCAATCTTGCTACTCATCTGCTACCACGATTTCTCTGCTGCAGTTCCTGGTGCCTCCCCAAATCTCTTTTCCCGAGCAAGATATAGGCTGAGTCATAAGCTGAGGTACCCTTCAAGGACAAGGAATTCCCAGCTGGGATAAAGTTGGTCACCACTTTCCTCCGTCTCTGTGTCAGTCCATTTGCAGTGCCATAAAGGAATACCTGAGGCTATGTGGTTTACAAAGAAAAGAGGTATATTTGGCTCACAGTTCTGCAAGCTGTAAAGCATGGTGCCAGCATCTGTGTCTGGTGAGGGCCTCAAGAAGCTTCCAGTCATGGCAGAAGGTGAAGGGGAGCATGCCACGTGGCGAGAGAGGGAGAAAGAGAGAGGAGGAGGTGCCAGGCTCCTTTTAAACAGCAAGTTCTTGGGTGAATTCATAGACTAAGAACTCACTGGTCACCAAGAGACTTAGGTGATAGTGCTAAGCCATTCACGAGGGGTCCACCCCCCATGACTGAATCACCTCCCACCAGGCCTCACCTCCAACACTGAAGATCACATCTCAACATGAGATTTGGAGGGAACAAACATCTAAACCGTATCAGTGTCCTAAATTCCTATTTCCAGCTTTGTTTCCCCTGGATGTTCTTAGCTCTTCTCTCTCCCAAAATGACCAGATTTTCACTCCCTCTCAGTCCATCTCCTCCTCAGTTCACAGGACCTTCTTTCTTCTCCTCAACTCGCCAGTGTCTCTTACCTGTGCAGCGTGTGCCTTCTGTATGCTGGCCACTGTACATACATGGACTATCAATAGAAATTTTTCTTAAAAACACTGGATGGGCTTGTTCTCCGTCAAATTGGTTTGGAACTTATTTTACAACCCTGTGAAGGTTAAGTGTATTTCCACTTTACCAACGCGGAAGAATTGGTATGAATTGTTCACGGTCACAGGGCAACTAGAGTTGGAGTGGGAACTCTGGTCAGGAGATTCATCCCCACCTCAGCGGTCTATCCTTTTCCTCCTCATTGTTTTGTAGTCTTTAATTTCTTTTTTCTTTTTTCTTTTTTTTTAATGACAGGGGTTTTGCCATGTTGGTCAGGCTGGTCTCGAACTCCCGACCTCACGTAAGCCGCCCACCTCAGCCTCCCAAAGTGCTGGGATTACAGGCATGAGCCACCGCGCCCGGCAGTCTTTAATTTCTTATCTTTCTCTTTCATAGGCAGAATGTAGCACCTTGGGAGCCAAAGTCATAGAACTGGCCAGGACCGGAGCAACTAGTGCCTGTGTCCTGTAGTCAATGTCCCCCAGGAACAAAGTTGGATTTGTTAATTTGTTGCAATGGAGGAGTCTGTCTGTGATGAGAAACTGTGGGGTGTCTCGGTAAGATGGTGTTAGGAGAGACTTCTAATAGACAGGGGCTCGTGTTAAGTGATTTGGGAGATGTCTCAAGGAAGCACAGGTTTGCTCTGGATTGGATGCTGTTTGGAAGCAGGCATCTTAATTTTTATGTAGAAGGTGGGATGTGTCCAGCAGGGCAGAAGCTGTGATTGGTTAAAGAAACAGCAAGCAGTCAGTTGTGTTAGCTGGAGTGGGGAATGTTTGGTGATTCTCGTGGTTCGCACAGTGAGCTTGCTTTTGTCTCTACTCAGACATGGTTACAGAATAATCTTGTTTTTGCCAGCCTCTGTCTGATGCTGGCAATCTGTGAGACAGGCTGTGTTCAGCAGGAAAACATCACAGCCCAGCCGTGAGCACCTGGCCAGTAAGGGCCAGCTGCCAGAGACTACTTTTCTCTTTCTGGCTACAAAGGCAAAGCCTCAGTCCTTAAGTTTCATCCTGCTCTATATCCCAGACTCATATCTTCATGTTGGTTAATGATTATCACATCTGAAAAGGAAGAGAGGAGGGATGGACAAAAATAAGGAAGTAGGTTTGTTTGGGGGTGGGGATAAAATGACTGCTTAGAGGATTCGTGTCTCTGTAACCTGAATGGATCCGGGGTTCCATTCCTCTATCTGGACAGAGTGGAATCCAAAGCCATGTCAGGAAAAAAAGGATTATGATACCATTGGTGTGCAAGTATCTTCTACATGATTAGAGAAAGTTCCAGGTGGAGAGGTGGGGAAGGCAGTTATGGAGTGGCTGTTCCTTAGAACAGATACTTCTCTTAGGAATGCAATCCTTTCCTAAGGGAAGACATCTAAGGGAAGCAAAGCTAAGGTAATTGCACATGCCGATTTTCTGATACATCTCTGATTTAATAGTATAATTATTCCATTACCTTGTTATAGCTCGTATAATTTTATTATACATATTATATTTTGCATAATTTTGTTTTAGCGAAGGGAATTCATTACTTGTCTGTCCTCTGAGAAGCAGACAGGATGGGATTAGAAGTGCAAGAGATGTTTTGGAGGCGACACCTGTGAAGGAGCGGGAGCAGGCAGGGAAAGCGCTCTGCAGCACAGGTCCCATACCTGGGTAAAACAGAGAGCAGGAAAGACTGGGTAGGACCTCAGACCGTGGTACAGTTCTGAGAACGTCTTGGCCAGATTGCTGGAGAGTTCCCAAGCTGAAATTCTCCATAAGACGAGTCACCCTCGCTGGGCAGAAATGGATCAGCACCGTCGCTCCTACATGCTCAGTCACCACCCAGAGGCAGCCAGGGAAAGTCTGGTTTAGTGTCCTTAGGGGTGGCAGCCAAAGCTGTCAGTCAACTGTGCTCCTTGCAGCAGGTTCTGTTAGAGGGATCTGAGTGGTGCCTGCCATGGCCATATGTGGCTTCAGCCACCACTACCGCTTTTTTGTGGTCTTTGAATCCGTTTCAGTTCTCCTAGAAGCAGAGGCCAAGAAGGAATTAAACATATAAGAGACTGATTATGGGAAATGCCTGTGAAGGATAAAGGAGGTAGGGAGCAGAAAAACTAAAACCCTATACAAATGTGATTTAAATTGTTTACTGCTGCTGAGTAAATACATTATACAAGAGTTTTTGTTTTTGTTTTTTAAAGAAAGATTTTGTTGTGCATTCTGAATTTTGCTTTGGGAAATATGGTTTCCTTATGTCATGTTAAGTAACAGAATTGCAATTAGAAGCATCAAAAAAATTAATTCTGCTTCAACTACTACATTTTGCATGGCACCTTTCTATGAGGGGCTTTGCAACTACCACGTGCCTCAGTGGTTCTCAGCTTCTCAGCTGGGGGTGATTTTGCCCCCCAGAGGACATTTGGACTTGTCTGCAGACATTTTTGGCTATCACAGCTGAAGCAGGGTACTGCTGGCGTCTAGCGGGCAGGGGTCATGGATGCAGGAAAGCATCCTACGATGCACAGGACAGCCCCCCACAACAAGGAATTATCCAGCCACAAATGCCAATAGTGGCAAGGTTTTGAAACTCTGCCCGGCCGATCCTCTTAGTCTTCTTGCAAAGAAACCAAGCAGCACAGGTGACTTATATGGGCACTGAGCGGCATTCTAGATAGGCTGAGTGGGGTGACTTCTGAGACTGGAAGCTCCCAGATGGAGAGGATTATCCCTGAACCAGCCCCAGAGCAACAGAGCAACATGCAGCCACCACCTAATGGTAGACCATTCATAGAAATCAAGTGTTCTGCAGAATAGCACCCTCTTTCCTATTTAAATGATAAATTCTGGCTTAATGAATGCCCCAAATACCCAATAGATTTCCAAATATGTAACCAAAACACACATACACACACACAAATCCCTTATATAAATTACAGAAACTATCATGTCAGAAAGTGAGATACTATAAAGCTCTATTCCAAGCACTACACTTCCTATGCAGCAACATCTGAAAGAGGTATACCCACATCTGACCTGCCGTTCTAACCACTGTCTTTGGAATATGATCTGAAACTTTCTCGGCCCATCTTGATTAAAATCTACTGAGTTTTCTGGACTGTCAGTAGAAAATTTTTTAAAAAACATTGGATGGGCTGGGTGCAGTGGCTCACATCTGTAATCCCAGCACTTTGGGAGGCCAAGG
>NW_016107315.1:9043683-9059174 GCF_001604975.1 Cebus imitator
AAAAAAAAAAAAAAAAAAAAAAAAGAAGGTACAATGTTAAGTGTATGTAATCTCCCAGCGGGGTTCCATCTACCTTCACGCAGCTCTGTGCCCTGGGACTCTGACCAGACCGCATTGCCTGGACCCACTGCTATCTGGCTTCCAGTTCAGCTGGGTTCCCCCAATGGGAAGCACCTGCAAGAGTTAAAAGGTTGTATGGAGGCAGGTGTTAGGCTGTTTCCTCCCAGCCTCCTCTGTGCACTTTGCTGCATTTTCTGTCTATGGCTACGTCCTCCACTGAGAGATCTCTTATTGTGTGGGCTGGCTATGGCTCCAGCAGCATTATTTGCTCCTGTGGCCTTCTGCCTGATGGGGTGCTTCCCACTGTGGCTAGCCTCTGAATGCCCCAACATCCCTTATCTTTCTCCTGAATAGTACCCAGAACCATGTAAGTACGGGAAGCCCTCACTTTGCCCAGCAGTGTGGGACTGTGAAATGGCCATGCAAGCTGAAACCATGTAAAACAATCCTAATAATCCCCGGGAAAGATTACAATTGTCCTCCGACCCTTCAAAAATGTTTGTCAAAACATTAAACTTTTTTACTGTCAGTAAAAGTAGTAAAAATTGACATTAAATACATGAAGGGAAAATATTAGAAACATTGAAAATCAAAGTGTTTTGGGGGTTTTTTTTTGTAAAAATCTTACGAATTTTTTTTTTTTGGGGGGCAGTGCTTGCCACTTCCCTCCCGTCATATATAAATTTTCATTCAGTGAATATCTTTTCTATTCTTGGCAAGTTGTCATCTTTTCTCAAATTTGGATTTGTTCTGACATTTTATCTTTTTTGCTTGCAATGTCATAAAATAGCTCTAAGAGTTCCTTTACCGTGGTTTTTTTGCTGGCATCATTTCCTCTGGGACACCTTCATCCTTTTCGCCACAAGCGCTTTTCTTGTTTATGTAGACGAGCTCACAGTCACTACCTCTGGTTGTGTATCCGGAGCCTCAGACAGCAGCAGCATCCTCCTTCCCACAGTCACCTTTTTCTTTCCTAACTCCATTTTTATTCGACACTAAGCTCATGTCCAGCATTCTCACTTTGCATTTCTTTGCTGCATTTTCATGTTTATTATTCAGTTCCCTCTTTCAATTGTCCATTTCTATAAAACGTCACATGAATTTCTCACCAGAAGACAAAGTGCAGGACAACTACACACTTTGCTGTCAGTGGATGTACTGAATAGCAGGTGCATGGTGCCCGGTCACCAACAGACTTTGAAAGAAGCGATGCAGTGGGTCATGCTGCCCATCTGTTAGTGATATGTAGACTGAAGAGTCAGCAGTGAAATTATACTTCAGCAAGGACGGAGTGCAGTGGCTCACACCTGTACTCCCAGCACTTTGGGAGTCCAAGCGGGGGCAAATCACTTAAGTTCAGGAGTCTGAGACCAGCCTGGCCAACATGGTGAAACCCCATCTCTACTAAAAATACAAAAATTAGCCAGGCGTTGTGGCATGTGCCTGTAGTCCCAGCTACTCAGGTGGCTGAGACTGGAGGATCGCTTGAACCCAGGAGGTGGAGTTTGCAGTGAGCCTAGATCACGCCACTGCGCTGCAGCCTGGGTGATAGAGCAAGACTTCATCTCAACAAAAATATAAAATAACATAAAATTATACTTTACCAGTATAGCAATGTAGCTGAAATTGGAGCTATCTTTTTGGGGGACTGTGTTATTTAACTAAGCTGTGATCACTGCTATTTAAGCATATCAGAACTGTGTAATTTCAAATTCAGGACCACCTGTAATCCTTTCAGTCTTTTTTTTTTTTCTTGGACACAGAGTCTCACTCTGTCACACAGGCTGGAGTGCAGTGGTGCTATCTTGGCTCACTGCAACCTCTGTGTTCAAGTGATTCTCCTGCCTCAGCCTCCCACGTAGCTGGGATTACAGGTACGCGCTACCATGCCCAGTTAATTTTTGTATTTTTAGTAAGGATGCAGTTTCACCAGGTTGACCAGGCTGGTCTGGAACTCCTGACCTCAGGTGATCCGCCCACCTCAGCCTCCCAAAGTGCTGAGATTACAAGCATGAGCCACCGCGCCCAGCCTCATTACAGTCCTTTGAACTGAGTTGGATTCTCTTTCCTACTGGGACATGACTGGTAAAGGGTGCAACTAACTCTCCTAGGGAGTGGGAGAATAAAAAAGCTGTGCAAAGTTCAGTCAAGCTCTGCGACAGAGACTCAGAGCCAGCAATCAGTGATCCTACCATGCAGGAATAGGCAGGTAAGAAAGTATCTGGGGGCCTAGCATGCTTCTAGGTTCAAGCTCTTCAAGAAGAGGCCTCTTGAGAGGGCTGATTCCAAAGCAAAGTCTGAGTGAGACTGCCATGCTTAGGAACTAGGAATTTGTTGAAAAGGAACTAGAATTTAACCATGCCGCACAACTGAAAACAATCTTCCTCTACTGAAAGACTCATGGGAACAAGCTTTTGGGAACCGGATGGGTAAGCCATCATTTAGTCTTCAAGATCTTTTAATTCTCCTGCCCCCTAGTTACCAGTTCCCTCCAACATTCGGGCTTTGGGGCTGCAGTGGCTCCATGGCACAAACTTCTAGTTGCTTCCCATTTGCCCTTTCCTTAAAAAGTTTAATTGTATTTGGATGTCAAGGTACCTACCTAAAAGATTACACTTCTCAGCCTTCCTCACAGCTACACACTAGAAAAAGTTCTGGCCTATGAGATAGATATAATGAAAAGAGAAGGCTCCTTAGAGGAAGCTGACTGGACCTTTGTTGCCCATTCTTCCTTTCTGAAGTGGGGATAATAATGGCTGGAGCTTCAGCAGCCATCATGGACCTTGAGGTGACCTCAAAGATGGAAGCCCCATGCTAGGATGGTCGAGTGCGAAAATAGGAGGAACTCTGCTCTCCAATGACCATGAAGAGGCCAGACCAGCACTAGACTACCTGGCTCAAGTTTTCTGTCTTGTTTAAATCTCTGTTTTTATTTTTTTTAATATGTTTATTATTATTCTTTTTAAAGATGAGGGTCTTGCTATGTTGCTCAGGCTGATCTCAAACTCCTGGGCTTAAGCAATCATCCCACCTCAGTCTCCTGAGTTACTGGGATTACAGGAGCAGGCCCCCACACCTGGCTAAGTCCCTGTTATTCTGGATTTTCAACCAAATCTAATCCTACCTGATAAGCATACCTACTTTCTACTAAGATCAACTGATTACACTAAGTTATTTAACTCCAACCTCTACTTCTTGTTAAAATCAATTTAGAACAACCAATCTGATTGTCACCAAACCTGGTTAGTGTCACCAAACCTGGCTAGTGCACACGGTACCATTGCTCAATGGCTAGAGTGGCAGGAATTTCTTGAGGAAGACCATGGGAAAAGATACTCTAGGGCTGATGAGTTTTTTTCCCAAAAGCCTAACCTAGCTGGCAGCTGGCTTCACCTAAGTCAGTGGTTAGCAACCACTACATCTTGGAATCACCGGGGGAGCTTTAAACACTACCAGTGCCTGATTCTGCTCCACAGAGATTCTGATTTAACCGGTGTAGAGTGCGCCTGGACACTGGGTTTTTTAGAAAGTACTCGGGTGATTTTACCATCTGGCGTGGCCTGAGAACCACTGACCTAACTTTCAATTTGGCCAGCTCCTTATTAGTTCAGAGCCAACTGCATTGCCAGACTATCTTCCCTAGAGAATTATCTTTCTTGTATAATAAAGAAATTAGGTCACAGCTGAGCTCACTGTGTTTTTCTCCCGTCCAGGTAAACGTCATGCTTTTTATTATCTCTTATGTAGGGGAGTTTCGTTTCCAAAGTTTTTTTATCAGTATTATTGTTCCATGATCTGCATAATTGTGTGCCAAGCAACGGGGCAGACCCTTTACACAGGTGTAGTCCACAACAGCCGTGTGAGGGAGGGAATACACCCACTTGGCAGATGGAAAAACAGGCTCAGAGAGAGTGATCCGAAGCCTGCGTCACTGTGGTTCCCGGTGGATATCTGTTCTTCACCTCTCTGTGCACATCACTCATCACAGAAAGCTGCCCTGCTCGTGGAAGCAGGGTACCTGGTAGCTTAACAGACGTGGATTCCAGGCCCTTCTCTGCTGCCTTCACTAATGGTCTTGGAGAGAATACTTCATAAGTGATTTGAAGTGATAACGTAACCACAGATAAGCCAGCCATGCTGACATGAGAGGCTAAGAAACTTGTCTTCAGCTTTCGTGTCTGTGAACTTGGCACTGGTGCTCCTCCCATTTCCGGTCATGCAGATGAAGAAACCAGTTCAGAGAGTGTGACTTCCCCAAGGCCACAAGACTAGAAGGTGGCAGAGCTGGAATCTAAATCTAGGGTTTCTTTCTCACCCAGCATCACTGCCACTGACAACCTGGTTAAAGAAAACCCTAGAGGTTAGAGGAAGCTCTAGTTTCCTAATTTGCCTTTGACCTAGCTGTTTGGCTCATCTGTCCTCATCCAAAAATCATTTTCCTACCATATTGTCCAATTCTTTTCTCAACAGCGCAAAGGAGAACTGCTCTCTAAAGCAGCTCCATCCCTTTGTCTTTGAGCTCTTTAAAATACCAAGTATCCTGTCATGTGGTAAATGATAACTGAAGAGCAGGCTCCAGGCAGAGTGTTTGGTACATAGTAGGTACTCAATACTTACCAGCTGTTGATTTGGAGAAATGGTTTGCACAAAGCTACTTCCTACTAAAAAAGTGAGACTCTTGGGTTTATTCTCTAGTAAGGCGTGTGACCATAGCTGGTCATTTAGCCTCCCCGTGCCTCCATTTCTTCTTCTAAAGATTGCATTGGGCCAAACGTGGTAGCTCTTGCCTGTAATCCCAACACTTTGGGAGGCCGAGGCAGGCGGATCACCTAAGGTCAGGAGTTCGAGACCAGCCTGCCAACATGGTGAAACCCTATCTCTACTAAAAATACAAAAATTAGCCACATGTGGTGGCACGCGCCTGTAATCCCAGCTACTAGGGAGGCCGAGGCAGAAGAATCACTTGAACCCAGGACGCAGAGGTTGCAGTGAGCCAAGACCGTGTCACTGCACTCCAGCCTGGGCAACAGAGTAAGACTCCATCTCAAAAAAAAATAAAATAAAATAAAATAAAGAAATAAAGATTGCATTGATGTTTCTCCCCTGGCTGTGTTCTCACATTGCATGAAACAACAGTGTCTTCTAGTGGAGAAAAAGGTTAGTTGTTTTGTGGGTTGTGCCATGATTTTCAGCTTGAAAGATTCATAAACCATGCTCATAAATGAGCCACTCATGAAAGGCAGGTGAGGCGGAGCCTACCATTAGGCCTCAGAATAGCCCTAGAGAAATCTGAGTGGGAAATGTGTTTTTACGGGATGCTGCACCACCAATCACAAATGCGCATCAGCGCACATCACTATCAACTCTCCTTTACAAATCTTTCACAATCGCATCAAGAAAATCTGAAAACTTTCTTCAAGATACAGGAAGGACTTGATTTATATAGCAGATGGCATGTGGGCTTTGGAACATAAGAGACCTGTGCTGAAATTCCAGGCCTATCACTAAATGTTCTCACAAAAGTTATCTTTATTCTGCGTTTTCCTCAATTATGAAATAAGTTTAGTAATGCCTCCCTCCTAGGTTTATGAATATTAAATGTTGCCTAGCTCATGGCAAGGGGTTTGGGGGTCAGCATAAACACTGTTAGTTTTGTTTTTATCAATATCTCCTTTTCATCTGTGCAAAGCCAAAATCAAAGGAAAAAGTGTCACCCAGGGGTCTAAGGCATTAGGGCCACACCACCACAGTGGTGTTTTCAGGTGAAGCAAAGACGTGCATGCTTGTGTGTGGAAGAGAAGACTGCTTTCCATGGGCCAGCTCCAACCAAGGCCTGAACCAGCCTTTCTCTCCCACACAACTAGTGGTGATGCAGCAAAGGTCATGATTTGTCGGGATGGGAGAGACGTAGGGGAGTTATGGAACCAGAAAGAACGTTATTTGCAGTGGTTCAAGCAGGAGACTTGAGCCCCATAGCAATGGAATTGGAGGAGAGCAAACTGCTCAGAGAGTTCCTTGGGAGGCGACAATCATAGGGTCCTGGTAATTACTTGAATCTCAAGTGTCTCAGAACAGACACTGAGTCACCTTTGATGACCCACAGGTTTGGGGCTAGGGTAACTGGGCAGGTGAGAACCTGACAGAGACAGTAAACCCAGGAAGAGGAGCTGACTTGAGTGGAAAGACCCTGAGTTCCCTTTTGGACATGTTGACATAGGTGCCTAAGGGCTTCTAGGTGGTGGTGTCTACCAGGGATGTGTACACATTTGGGATTCAAGAGATAGCAATGGCCAATAGTCACTGCAGAAAATGAGATGGGCAGTGCAGGGGACGAGCCTTGCATGGACAGAGGAAACAACCACCATTTCCATTCTACAAAATAGCTTTCTTATCTGGAGAGGATTCTACCAAAACATTCCTGAGAACAGTGGGTAGAGTCTTGAACTCAGGGGTCTTAAAGATCATCTAATCCAAACTTCATTTTTTAGATGAAGAAACTGGGGGCCAAGATGCCCCACAGGCCTTCTCCGGGGTCCCAGAGCCAGCACGGCCAGGACCAGCCCCAGGTCTCCCATGCACCCCTTTCTCCACACGGAGGGTCTCCATCTGTACGTCCTCCTTCCAGTTCTCCCTGCCATTGGCTGGGATGGGCTAGGGTAAGGAAGGGTGAAAGAATGGCCAGAAGGGAAAGGAGGAACAGGAACAGGCACAGCAGAGGTGGTGGGGCGAGGAGGAGAGGGCAAGGCTCAGCCAGGTCTATGCACATGGCTCCCACACACTAGTGAAGACCAAGGAGGATCCTTCCCAGAAGCTGCCCCCTCCTACTTGACCATCCTCACGATGCTGAGAGCAGCACTGTTCTCCAACAAAGGGCTTAAGCCAGTGCCCCTCCAACCTAGTTTGCTAGCATTCCCCTAACGCAATTACCATTAGCACAATTGATCAAAGTATCACAGGTCTGTGACATATTTTTATAAATGATTAAACAGTCCTCTTAATCAGATGAAAAAAATTCTTAAAAATTGGCTCACATATCTTAGAATACAGCAGGATTCAGCATCGGTAAGATTCCTATTTTTCACTTTCAGAGTCGTTAACGTTGAGAAACCTTGTTCGGATAAGTAAGTTGGCGAGACGGAAAGGAGTTTTGTTACAACAGTGTCACTTTATACTTGAGCTTCTAAGGTAAAGGTCAAAAGTGTTCTGTCGGGAGGGAGCGCATTAGGACAAATACCTGATGCGTGCGGGGCTTAAAACCTGGATGACGAGTTGATAGGAGCAGCAAACCCCCATGGCACATGTAGACCCATGTAACAGACCTGCAGGTTCTGCACATGTAACCCGGAACTTAAAGTAAAATAAATAAATTGTTTTAAAAAAAAGTGTTCTGTCATTGGAAATTACTTTGTATGTTCTATTAGCTGAGAACTTAAGCCCTTCTCAGAGGTTCAAGGCAAAGGATTGGAAACCATTAGGTTTGCAAAAGGATTTTTCACACAGCCTTTTGCTTAGCACCTAAACCAATATTCCAGGTCTTCCTTTTGTTTGGCATCCCCAAGGTTTTTTACACACCAGGCCACACCCCATGGTAAGAGCAGGAAGGATGGAAGAGCTGGCCTTTTGCAAAAGGGAAAAGGGTGATTGCAAAAAAGGAGATGGGAAAGGAAGCCTGTTCCCTAGGCCTGTGAAGAAAAAAAGCGTAATAGATACTGCTCACTGTTTGTAGAACTCCTGGGAAATTCTCCAAAGGGTATACCTCTGAGGCAGGGCAGGACTAGTGAGATGAGTGAGGCATTCATCTGGGGCACAAAATTTAAGGGGACACCAAAACTCAGTAAGCAGGAGAAATAATATTTGAACGCAAAATTTTTTAAATCAAAATTAATGTTTAAAATACCCCATGGTGAACAGAATGTCAATTTTTAAAATAAAGACAAGAGTGGAGGACAGGTGTACCCAATTTGAAGTACGCAGGTCTCAGAGGCCCAGATGTAAGC
Source organism: Cebus imitator (assembly GCF_001604975.1). Lineage (NCBI taxonomy): Eukaryota > Metazoa > Chordata > Mammalia > Primates > Cebidae > Cebus > Cebus imitator. The sequence continues at coordinate 9,051,741 of NW_016107315.1, forward strand.
TCATGAAAGGCAGATGACAGGTGGGTGATGATTCTCTGGCCCATACTGCCACCTACTGCTGGAAGTGGAAAATGCTGGCCGCCCTCCTGAAGAGTATCACAGCCGCTACCCATCTGCCAGGTCCCACACACACATAGAGGCATGGGTGCCCTCTTGTGAGCAGCCACCCAGTTCAGGAACTTTGAAAAATCCCTATTCACCTATGTCCCACTAGAAAGCTGAGTGGAGATGAAAAGAATCTGAGGCTCAGAGTTACAAGGTGTAGATTTCAGTCTAAGCTTTGCCTCTCGCTTGCTGGACGGTCTAAAACATATGCCAATGGATCTCATCACCGCCTCCAGTAATTGTTGAATTTCAAGAGGTGCTTTCTGTGACAATGAGGAACAGACTGCCTGGCATGAAGTATGTGCATAGTTTTCTGTAAGCTGCCTCCTCCAACCACCCCATCTCCATCGATCAAATCAAACTATCATGCACTTAATATACTGAAGGCAAGACACACTAGAAGACAACCAGAGAGAAAAGGGTGTTGCAGAAGCCCAGACAGTGGAGCACTGGCCGTGGCTGAAGGATAAGGAAGACTCCCCCAGGAAGTGTCACTAGAGCTGGGCCCACGATGGCTAGGTGGGCCAGATCATGCCAAGAGCTGGCCAGCAGCCTCTGGGGACACTCGGCTACTTCTCTGATATTTTATTTCAGGGACGTTTCAGTCACATGAAGCAAGCACTGCAGTCGTGGTGGAAAAGCCAAGGCCTTTGGAAAACAGCCCTGGGTTAAATCCCAGCTCTGCTACATACTAGCGTCAGGACCAGTGGAAGTAACGGAGCCTCCCTGCGCTTCGACTTAACTTACCTATTTTAAACGGTAGTAATAGCACAACTTGTCCTGGGTGGATCAGGTGAAATAAGACAACATATTTAAAGTGCCTGTGTGTGGACCCTGAGGAGTTTCCGTGAAGAGCGGGAAGGAATGGCACGCCCGAGTCGGGCAGTGCTGGCCGTGGTATTTGGCTCCCGTGATGTGCCGAGGAAGAAGGGGAATGCCCGTCTCCCCTGTGGGCAGGCCCTGGTCCCGACTCCCCGCCAGAGAGGAGCGTTTTGATCTCCCCATTCTTTCCCTCCTTCCTCTCCTGGGTCCTCCGCTCATTCCCACCCTCCTGTGTCAGGAGGAGCGTGCGCTCAGCTCGCCCTCTTTCACCGCCTCCCCTCTCGCCTCCTTCATCTCGGAGGGGGCTTTCGGGCCGGCTCCTGGGGCCTCCTCCCTGCCCAGTGGACCCAGCACAGACTGCAGCGTCTCTCCTCTCCGCTAAGCTGCACCCACTTTATTTGCAAAAAGAGCCTCCAAGCGCACGGAGTCACCACCCCGCCTCCCGGCCTCCCGGGCCCCGCCCTCCTCCAGGCCCCCCTGCCCTCACCCCGCGGGCTACACGATCGAGAACTGGCAGATGTAGGAAAGCTGGTCGCGGCAGCCCTTGTCCAACCACTTGCCGTTGGCGGCTCCAGACAGCGCTGCGCAGTTCTCCGTCTTGCCGCCGTCGGGCTGCGCGGTGATCTCGGTCTCCCAGTTCTTGTAGGTGATGCGGGCGCCGGTCATGTCCACCCAGGAGCCCTCGGACGCCATATCGTTGAAGCCTAGCCACACCTCGGCCTCGTTGCCCATGCTCTGGCGCAGGTACTCGTACAGGGCGTCGTTCTCCGAGCCCGTCTGCGGGGTGCCCAGGGTGCCCCCACGCGAGATGCAGTCCTCACTGGCCTCGTGGAAGGTCTTTGCCTGGGTGAAGGCCAGAAAGCATTTCATGTGCACCTTGGTCCCCTTCAGGCAGACTGGGAGCAGGGAGAAATGGCTGTCACAGAAGGTCCCCCTGTTCCCCAGGCAAAGAGCCATCCGCCCAGGCCAGGCCCACCATCCTCCATCCCATTCCCGTTTATCAGTCCTGACAGCCCCTCGACCCAGGCAAAAGGGGTCCTGATGGGGCCTGCATTTTGAGGACCTGGCTGTGGTGGCCGCTGCGGTGCAGACCCAGATCTCCACTCGGGGTGTCTTGGTGCCCCTGACATGACCCGCTGGGAGCAAAGGCAACCCCTGTGCTACAGAAGCACCCAGCCCCAGTTCACACCTTTTTCCAGGCCTCCAGCTCAGTCAGCTCTGGCCTTTACCCATCCCATCTGCTGGGGTCACAGAAGCTGGCCTTGTGCCTGCACTGCAGCTCACTTCTCCCTCTGCTCACTTCCTCTTCCCCCAACTGCAACATGTGTGGCTCCCAGGGCTTCCCTAATAAATTAGCTCTGTCTCAGAGTCAGCTTCACAGGGAGCCCAGCCACAGCCACCTGCTGTGGTTCTCCTTCCTCCACGCCCCTCCCTAAGATGAAGCAGCTTGCAGAGCCAGGGCACCTGCCTACCTAGAGACCACACCACACTCCAGATACCCAGGACCCCAAATCTCTGCCCAAACAGCCCAAGCAAGCTTCCAGGGCCTACCAAGTGCCTTCTGCAGGGTCAGTTCTCCTGAGGGCTGGTAGGGTGGGGCTGGGACGATAGAGCTGAGACTGCAAGAGCCCTCAAACAGACGAGAAGACAGGAAGGGCTGGGCGCAGGCTGTGGTCAGGGGCCGGAGATCAGGCAGGGGACTCTGAGGCACCCACGAATTCTCAGTTTGAGCCTGGCCCCAAAGGTTGTGATGAAGGCACATATTTGGTCAAGTTAGGATGATAGAATGTGTTTTGTTTTGCAGTTTGCATTTTCAGCTTGATTTCTAGCTGAAATATCTAGACATACTCTGATGTGTCTTGAGAGGATATAAATCACCTTTTAATAAGATTTCTGTGGAGCACAGGTGTATTTCTGCATTTGTCCTCTTGCTGCTGACCCCGCCACTTTTGGGGAGGTCTGCACTCCCCTCCACCCAATCCCACTCACTCACAGTTACTTCCATTCCACTCAACAAATATCCATGGAACAGCATCCTCATGTCCCCATGGGCATCTGACACCACACCCAACTTTAAACATGGGGCCTGAAGCATTACAGAGGTGTCCACCCGCAGGCTCTGCCCCAAGCCAGCTGCCCTACCTCGTGCTATCCTGCGGCTTAGCCAGGCGGCCTTCATTGCTTTTCCTTCCTGCTGTGGACACTGACACACATTGCTGGGGCTGAAGGACTCACTGCCCTGGCTGCCGGGAGTGCTGCAGAAAGACAGTCCTCAGCTCTCAGCCTCCTCCAGGGACTGCCTCAGCAGAAGACAGCTACCTCTTCCAAGGCTGTGCCCCTCCCATGAGCAGCCTGCACCCAAGACTGACCCATAAGCCCTCTTGTCCCAACTCAGAACAGTGCTGAAGGGTCATCCCATCATCAGGGCTCCCCGCAGTCAGCTGAGGCTTTCATGGCACCACAGTGTAGCTCCACTTCTCCTTCTGCCCACTCCTGCTTCCTTCCATCCCTTCCCTAGCACAGGGGCTGGTACTGAGAGTGTCCCTTGATAAGCATCTTGTGGGCTACGTTCTATCTCAGAGTTGCTTCCCAGGACCCTTGCCTGAGCCTCCCTCCAACACATAGGTAATCCCCAGTCAACGTTACTAGCATTGCTGCTAACACTTTATTGCTCTGGTCTGGCTATTCACGATCCTGTTGATTTATGCTAGTCCTGCACACCTCTGCTCCTGCCCTGCCATCTGCGTGGAATCGACCTTCTTGATCTTCTCTGACTTCTACACATCTTTCAAGGGCTCAAGTGATTCCATGAATATGTCGAGGTTCCCAGGGAGCAAGGTTCTCACTAGGTCACCTCTGCCTCCTTGTGCCTAGCAGAAATGTAGCACGGTACCTCTCATGCGTGTGCTGGTTGGAGGAGGGAAACGTTGCCCCCTGACTCCAACTCTTTGGTTAGGTCAACAGAGCTCTGGAATGCTTTATTGACAAGGTGATCTTTGGGTTGTGAGGACAGTCCCCAAGGAGTCCAGGAGGCCAGGAGCTTCCTAGAAATCAGCAGACATGGGGGAGGTGCTTTGGGCCTCCATACGTCATGAACTTTTTGCAGGGAGGTCCCCACGTCATCACCTCATCCCAGGTGGCAATTGATGCCTGGGTTACATTGACGTTGCACATCACATAGCTTAGACATGAGACAGACCTTAGGGTTTGCCCTGCCTGTCTTACAGATAAGGAGACTGAGGCTCAGAGTGGCCTTGGTTCATTCTAAACATTCCCTCTGTGGCAGCCACTGTTGCTCCCCCATCCCTTGTCCCTTATCCACCTCCACTGTGGAGCCTGGAAAAGCTACATTCTTGCATCCTCAGATGCTCTTAAAGCGGCAGGTGGCCGTATGACAGAGTTCTGGTTAATGAGATGGAAGTGGAAGACGTTTGTTTACTTTCCCAATAAATGAGACAGATGTGGTTGGGCTACTCTTCCTCCTCCTTGCCTTGAATGCACTCATGATACCTGGAGTTGGGGCAGCCATCTTGAGACCATGAGGTGAAACTTCTGAACAAAAACTTATAACTCCCTACTTGCAGACTAACTTTTTGTTTAAGCCACTGATAGGTTTTCTATCACATGAACTCAAAAACATCTCTGGCCAGACGGCATGACCTTACCATCCTCCTCAGCACTTTCTAGAGCACTCTCCCTTCACCTGCCATGCTAAGCAAGCTGTCCAGAGTCATGTGTTTGTCCTTCCTTCAACAGAGACTGACTGGGTGTTGCTGTGTGGCAGGCACTATGCTGGGCAGGGTCGTGGGAGAGACAAGCACAATGAAAAGCAAACACAGTCCCTGTGTTCTCCGGGCTGACTGCAGTCTAATGGAGGAGGCAGACACAAATCAGCAAATGAGTGTATCATCACAGACTGCAGTCAGTGTGATCAAACAAAGGACACTGTTCTGGGGGAGCTTATACCTGAGGAGCCTGATGGAGAGGGAGGAGGGACTCCTGAGAAGGCAATGCTGGAAGCACTTATTAGGTGGATCATGGGAGAGCAATTCAGGCTGCCCAAATAGCACGTGCAAAGGCCCTGCGGTGGGAGTGCAGAAAGATGGCAGTGTGAATGCTGAAGGAAAGGATGTCAGTGGGAGCGTGTGTGTAATGCTGCCCGGTGAGAAGGCTCTTGGGGGTTTCTGAGGAGGCAGGAGGGAAAAGGAGGGCCTTGCGGATGGATGGGCCTTGGTCACAAAAGCAACAGGTGAGAGAGTGGCTGTGGATGCACAGTAGTTTATAGATCTGCTGAGGAGTCAAGGTGATTCCCAGTTGATAATTTCAGGGGCAGCATAGCAGAGCTAAGTGAGGCTCTTCTCCTTTGGGCTGTCACAAGGTCCTTGCTTCTCGGTGGGAAGTGTGGGTGAGGATGCAGTAACGGGACCACTGCATGGGTTTGCTGTGATTGAGTTAACATGCATCAAGCACTCAAACAGTTCCAGTGTGTAGTGGGCTCGAATGTCAGTAACAACCACTATCATGAGTCTGTGCTCTCCACGGAATGGGAGGTAAGGTCACATAAAGGTAGGTAAATTGGAGGTGTGTGGAAAATACAGACGATATGACGGGAACGTGGGGAGTGAGAAGCAACAGGCTGTCAGGCAGGCTGGCCAGACAGCATGAGCTCACCATGCGCCTCGGTCTATTCTTGGTGATTCTGTGCCTCCTCCCTCAGCTGGCTGGTGCAGAGCCAGGAGCCCCTAGGCCCAGGCAGGCTGCCTCCCATCAACTCTTGCTCTACCACGAGTCAACCAACCAGCCAGGTGAGTGTGAGCCAGGTTCAGCACCTGTCTATGCCTCAGTTGCTGCATCTTTAAAACGGGGCTGACAAATCCCACCTCGACGTAGTTACTGTTAAGAGAGATGGTGTCAGCAGCACACACAGCAGTGTGGAGCTCCCTGGGGCTGCGGAGGCCAGCTGAGTAAGGCTCCTGGGAGCTTTGTTAGGGTGGGCCGCTACCTCTGCCCCATCGAGCACTCCAGTGTCACTTCTAGTGGGAAGTAGTGGATTCTTGTTGAACTTTTCGTCCTCTTGGAACATCCCCACTTCCACACCACCCAGCTGTGGCCAGAGATTTGGCTGTGCACATCTGGGTGGGTTTTGCAGACACGTGTCAGGGGATTTCCCCGAGAGGAAGAGGTGGGGCTCCCTGAACCTGGGGCCCTCACCCCTAGGCCTGGACTAATGGAGCCAGGACCCTGATGCTGGCCAGAGGCAAGAAGTGTGTTGCTGGCTGCTGGTCTGGGCCCTTCTCTCAGGCGCTCCTGCCCAGAGAGGCCACTGTCTGCACTCACCCGTCTGCAGGGCCTGCTGCTCCTTCAGCAGGGCCACCTCCTGGGCCAGGCTGTCCAGACGGCTCTTGATCTCCTCAAACATCTTCGGACTCACAACATCTAGGATGAAGCAGGGGGAAATATGTGAGGGTGGGGTAGGGACTGGGAAGGAAGGATGCCACCTCAGCTGCAGAGGGACAAGAGGAAAAGACTCCCCTCAACCTTGATATCTTGGGAAACTTTCTCTCTATCCCTGCTGGTGGTCGTCTAATTGACCACTAGTAACTTCTGCCAGGAAGGCCAATCCTTCACTTGCTCCTGTGCTGCGTTTGTTTGGGATTGTTGCTAGGGGTCAGATGGAGCTAGGATTAGCAGGGGCTGGGAGGAGGGTGCAGGCATAGGCTTCAGTGACCTCCCCCCCACCGCCAGCTGCCTTCTCAGCTCCAGGGAAGAACACAGCACAGGAAGCAGAGCAGCAGCCCTCGAGAGCCCCCAGGTTGACTTCCCCAGGCTGGAGGAATGCGAAGCAGAGCAGCAGGCAGGCACTCCAGCCTGGGGCACGCATGTGCAGGGCTCAGAAGTCCCACAGACACGGGCGGCCCGGGCGAGCTGCTCAGCCTCTCTGGATTTGATTTCCTCATGTGTGAAGTGGATGATGACAGCCCCACCTCCGAGGACCCTGGAGAAGACTAAGAGAAATGAAGCTCAGAGCTGCCTACCTCAGTGCCTGGCTGGGTATGTGCCCAACATAGTTACTAGTAAGGTGAGGGCAGAAGGAACCCAGGTTTTCCACTCTTATGAAGAAGGTCAGACTCCAGGTAACCCATTCTACATGTTATCCCATGTGATGCTTATAATCAACCCTATGACACGGGTAACATGTCATTCTACACCACCACCATTTCACTACGAGGAAACCCAGGCCACCCTGAAGCAACTGCCAAGGATGGCAGAGCCAGCAGCTGGCAGGGCTGGCCTGGAACCCAGGCACACGAGGCTCCGAAGCCATGCTCTTCCCCACCTTCCCATGGCACACAAACAGATTCCTAACAGGAGCTGTCCTACTGGGAGGTCATGCAGGAGTCAGCAGGGGCAGGCAGAGAAGCATATTTCTATGTGTGCATAAGCTGAGGGTGCGGGGAAGCATATTTCTATGTGTGTAAGCTGAGGGTTCGGGGAAGCATATTTCTA
>NW_016107315.1:9059394-9074810 GCF_001604975.1 Cebus imitator
TAAGCTGAGGGTGCAGAGAAGCATATTTCTATGTGTGCATAAGCTGAGGGTGCGGGGAAGCATATTTCTATGTGTGTGTAAGCTGAGAGCTCCTGGGGTGGACACTGGTCTTTCTGAAACCCCAGGCTTTCAGGAAAGGCTGCACTCAGCTTGGGGGAGTGGGTGGGGAAACATTTTAAAGGTCCATCTGGCTGTGTCTGCATACATTCTACACTCATGAAGAGTGAGATCAGAGGCTTCATCCACCCATAAGATGCCTTTGCAGAAGAATTACAACAAGACACATGCTGTGTATACTGAAATTAGTGATGTAACTTATGGAACAGGAGGAAAAACACGCTGATGAGCAAGGCAGAAAAGAGAGAGTTTGGGGCTGGCAAAGGAGCCTGAGGTCACGTGTGCCTCACGCAGGGACTGCCTCGGCCACTTACAGCAGTACTGCACCCGGTCTGTGATGCATCAGCACAGGGTGCCACGTGAGGTTGTGCAAGTGGGCACTGCACGAAGGCATTCCGCTGAGGGACACATGAAGGCCCATTTGTCTCCTAAGCCTTGCCCTGACTAGGCTGGATCAAACCAAAAAAAGGGATGCCTTTCTATAATTTATCAGTTTAGAGGGGGTAGCTTTTGTAATTTGCACCAAGGCACCCATACGTGCAGTTTCCTTCAGGGACTGGCCAAAGAACAGGAAGTTAATCACATTAGGCTCCACCTGAGGAAGGTGTGGGAGCAGGAGGTGTCTCTACAGCCCCGGGGAAAGAGTCAGGAGGCCTTTATGCTGGCCTGCTCTCTGAGCCTCAGGTTCCCTATGCATGGTATTGGAATGGATGGCCTCCAGGTTCCCCCAGTTCCCTGTTCTAAAGGCCTGTGACTCCTACGGGGTCATCCTTCCCTCCTGAGCTTCCCTGCCAGGTGTAACCATGTGGCCCCAGAAACAGATGAGCTCCCAGAAGTACTCTAGGCTCCCCACTTCTCACCCACCCTGAGGGCCAGGACAAGGACTCAGCACATGCTGGCATACCCTTCCTGCCACTTTCTCTCCCCCTCCTGGCCTAGGCACCAACTGGTCTCCTCTGGCATGACCGTCCCTTCTCTGGACTTTCTCCTCTACTTTTGAGCACCAGCCCTGTAGCTAGTTTCTCCTGGGATTCTCAATCCTGGCTGCTCCTAGGAATCCTGAAGACCTGTGGAAAAGGCAGACGCTACATTCACCAAGTCTCCGAAACCAGCATTTCCAGGAGTGGGACAAGGCACTTGAATTCTTAATTTTTATTTTATTTATTTATTTGAGATGGACTCTTTTTATTTATTTATTTATTTATTTTTGAGATGGAGTCTGGCTCTTGTTGCCCAAGCTGGAGTTCAATGGCGTGATTTTGGCTCACCGCAACCTCTGCCACCTGGGGTTCAAGCGATTCTCCTGCTTCAGACTCCCAAGTAGCTGGGATTACAGGCATGTGCCACCACACCCAGCTAATTTTGTATATTTAGTAGAGATGAGGTTTCTCCATGTTGGTCAGGCTGTTCTCGAACTCCCGACCTCAGGTATCCGCCCTCCTTGGCCTCCCAAAGTGCTGGGATTACAAGCATGAGCCACCAAGCCCAGCCGAGATGGGGGTCTTACTCTGGGGCCCAGGCTAGAGTGCAGTGGCACTGCAACCTCTGCCTTCTGGGTTCAAGTGATTATCCTGCCTTAGCCTCCTGAGTAGCTGGGATTACAGGGATATGCCACCACACCAAGATAATTTTGGTATTTTTAGTAGAGATGGGGTTTCACCGTGTTGGCCAGGCTGGTCTTGAACTCCTGGCCTCAAGTGATCCTCCCGCCTTGGCCTCCCAAAGTGCTCGGATTACAGGCATGAGCCACCATGCCTGGCCAAGGCACCTGGATTCTAATGTGTCTCCCAGATGATGTTGATGCCCAAGTGAGAATCACCATGGTTCATGTCTTAAGAGTAGGAACCATGTTTTTCTGCTGTGTCCTGGGCATATACACTGGACCCTACGCCGAGAAAGAGCTTCATAAGCACCTGCCATGTAGGTAGGTGGGAGGAAGGAACACCCAGCTGAGTCAGGAGACTGATGTGGGTTTCAGCAAGAGGCAGGGCCTGGGTGGTTGTTCTGTTAGCCTCTGGCCCTGGACCTCCAGGAGCCCCTTCTATGGAGACTACGTAGGGCCAGGGTTCAAGTGTGACACCTGGAGAGAACCAAAGCATCACATGCTCTGACCCTCTGTTTTTCTTTTACATGAGTGAATACAGGAGTTCCATAATTATATTAATACTGAATCTTTGGTAAACTTGAGAAGCTGGCAATGATTTTCCACATTCAAAGCTCTATAACTTGCTTTGGAGCTGCATCTTTTACAAAGGCTGCCCCTTGGTGGCAATTTTGTCTGATGCTCGTAGACATAACTATGCATGGTATTGTCTTCTCTTTTTAAATGAACATTTTGTAGAAGGTAATATATGCGTATAATTTTTTAAAATCCAAACAGTTCAAAAAGCTGGTTTCCTTCCCAGTTGAGACTGGCCCAAACCCCGGGTTTTTCTCCCCAGATGTAATCACTGTTACTCTTGTGGATCCTTCCAGAAAGAACTTACACGTATACAAGTAAAAACATATTCTTATATAAATCCCCTTTTCAAAGCAAATGTCAGTATCATATCCATTCTCTTTTGAACCTTTCTTTGTTCACTTTGTCAACTGAATCTTGAAGATGGTTTTTTATCGGCAGCCAGATTTGCCCCATTCTTTGTTGCAGCGTTGTGGGGCCCCATGGCCCTGACGTCCCTTTAGGTACCTCACCAGCTCCTGGCTAGTGGGCAACCATCCATTTATGAGGAGCCCTAGGCGGGCCTGAGGGAGGCCCCCAAAGCCCCTTCTTTCCCTCTCTGTGCCTTGATCCTAGCTGCTTGTTTCTCGGCCTCAATCCCCACCCTCATCCCCTTGGACTCTCTTCTACCTTCTGATCCCCATGGGGGTGGCAGCCCGGTCCATTGCCATGGCATTCCGCTGATGTTGTCTCAACACAGCCTGGTGTGACCTCACTGCAGGCGGGGCTGCAAGGGCAGGTCTTGCTGTAGCCATGGCAACCAAGGAACACCCCAAAACCCAGAGGCTACAGAGGAGAGCAAAGCTGCTTCTGGTCGACTAGTTTGAGTTACATTTTTATTTCCTAAAGTCTGTGATATGCTACAAAATCAGAATTCATTTCTCCCTTTTCTTTTCCTTGTTCATCAAGGATCAAGCGAGGAGCCTTTACATATTTCGTGTCACAAAATATTCCTGAGAAGTCTTTGAGCAAATACCACTGTCCCCATTTTACAGTTGAGAAAACTGAGGTTGGGAGACTACAAAGCCCAGCCTGTACAGCTCTCCCTGGTGAGGACTGAGCACCTCCAGACTCCCAGGCCAAAGGCTTGCTTTCTTTAAAATACTAGGGAAGTGGGGAGGAGAGCAAAGATCAGTTAGGATGATCTGGAAGGTTCTTCCCAACTCTGTGAGTCAGGGATTCTTATGCTTCTGACAACCACCCCTGCTATGAGAGAACTCCCTCAGGCCACAAAGTCCACTTTACTCAAGTTCCCTAGGTGACTCACAAAGGAGGAAAATGAAGGAAAGGAGCATGAGGACAGGTAAGGAGAGGGGGACCTGCCCCCTGGAAGATGGCATAGGTCCCTGTCCCCCTCCTTACCTTTCTTGGCATTTGCAGCCTTCTTGTCCTTCTGGATTTGTGGCTCGGCGGTGACCTGGGTCAGGAGGGAGAAGAGGCAGAGTAGCAGGTAGGCCCCCCAGAGCTCCATGCTGCTGCGTGGGCTGCAGTGGGTCTGGGACCGAACGCAGTGACAGCCACAGCCCAGGCTGCTCGTCTTAAGGCAGCAGCCAGAGGACTTCTGTCCAGGAAACCCTCCCCAACTTGGCTGCAGGCGTGCCAAAAAAGTAAAACAAACACAAAAGCCTGCAGAAGGACAAAGGCCTGAGAGTCACAGAGCCTTGCTGCCCAGGGAACACCCACCCAGCATCCTGGCCCTGCCTTCTAGAAAGGAGCCCTTATTTTCCAGGATTCTGAGAAACACATGGTGGTTGTCATGCTCACATCTGTGGAGCAGCTACCCTGGGTAGGGGCTGAGGCTGCTATTCACTGATATTAATTCACAGAAGCCTCACACCCAAACCATGAGGGACGCACTGTCCTTTCCCCATTTTACCATTGAGAAAGTGAGGCTCAGTGAGGTTAGGTTGTCAAGGGGCAGCAATGCCCCCTTATAGAGTGATCTGGGGCTGGCTGTTTGATTGGTTTAGAATATTTGTTGTGATTATTTTGTGGCTATGTCTCCATGTACTTGATGCATTTTTTGGTTAAAAAATACAAGGGAGTCCTTTCCTTCTTGTCTTCCCTTTCTCCTCAGTCCTGTCCTAAAGCCACCAAGTAAGGCATAGCAAAGGTGAGGGAGGCAGAAGCCATGGTGCCCCAGAGGTATCAGAGAGGATGTGGGGAGAATGTGCCCTCAACGCATGGACTGGTGCCGGCTGTGGGAGCCCAGCAGGGTGGAGGATCCTGGAGTGCCGGAGTCCAAGCCAAGTGAGGAGGAGATCCATGTGGGCTGGTGGCAGGAGATTGGTTACACACAGAGATATTGATCAAATAAATCTACCCAAGACAGTGAGAGTCAAGTTTCCTATTGTCAGAGAAGGGAGTTAATGTATATGGAGCGAAAACTAGAATGAATCCTGTGGTGTAGGATTAAAATTGGAATTTTAAAATTGGTGTGGAATTAAAATTGGCATGATTGGTGTGCACTTGTGGCCTTGAATACGTAAAGATAAACCCATAAATATAGATGGAAATGTGTGTGCGTCTAGTCACCACTGTCACTGGGGGGCCTGGAGCACTCCTAGCACCCGAACACTGGCTTCTGAATATGACTTTCCACTAAAGGAACCAGAGCGCCTTGGAGAAACAGCTGCTTCTAGCACTGGGAAGTAAGGGTGGGGTGCAGAAAATGAGCCCAGAACTTGTTTTGCCAGAAAACAAGGAAATGCTGAAAGAATCATGGGAACATGTCAGTAGGACACAGAGCCAGCTTGACGGAGCCTTTAGTGGTCAGAATCAGGGACAACTTGGACACCAACATAGTAACAGTAACAGATGGGAAACCACCAGTGCACACAGATATAAGTAAGGGAATGCATTGAAAGTCTGATGTTCTTCAGTGCGATGTTTACATAGTCTCAAAGTATCTGCCCACAAAATACTTATCCATTCTGCAGAGCAAAAGAGCAACTTCATGGTGGAGAAGCCTGACAGATACCACCTCATCCAGTGGCCAAGATAAATATCAATAATGGGACCAATAAAAAGTTTGCAGCACTTGAGGGGCTGCAGTGAGAATGTGGCATCACCCCATGGGACTCCTACCAGAGAGACATCAGACAATCCCAAATGGAGAGGCGTTTTGCAAAACTCCTGGCTGAGGAACTGTTTCAGACCAAAGGAGACTGAAGACACAGAACAACTAAATGCAGTATGTGATTCTGGACTGGACCCTCCATTCTCAAGGATGCAACTGGGACAAATAGAGAAACCCGATGGGGTCTGAGGAGCACACGGCAGTGATGTGTTGTCACATGCTGCGTTATGATATTTCAGTCAAAAACAGACTACATATATGATATGGTTCCATAAGATTATAATGGGGCAGAAAAATTCCTATCACCTAGTGATGTTGTAAGGGGTTGTAAAGTCAGAGTGAAACTCATTACTCCCATGTTTGTGGTGATGCTGGTGTAAGCAAACTTACTGCACCGCCAGTCATATCAAAGCAGAGCACATACAGTTATGCAAAGCACATACTTTGTTAGTCCATTTTCACACTGCTCTAAAGAACGGCCTGAGACTGGGTAATTTAGAAAGGAAAGAGGTTTAATTGACTCACAGTTCTGCACGGCTGGGAAGGCCTCAGGAAACTTACAATTGTGGCAGAAGGTGAAGAGGAAGCAAGCACCTTCTTCACAAGGAGGCAGGAAGTAGAATGAATGCAGGAGAAACTGCCAAACACTTATAAAACCATAAGATTTCGTGAGAACTCACAAGAACAGCATGGGAAAAACTGCCCCCATGGTTCAGTTACCTCCACCTGGTCTCTCCCTTGACACATGGGAATTATGAGCATTACAATTCAAGGTAAGATTTTAGATGAGAACACAGTCAAGCCATATCATTCTGCCCCACATGATTGTGCTTTGAAATGTAAGGACATGAGATTTGGGAGGGGTCAGGGCAGAATGATATGGCTAGGCTGTGTCCCCACCCAAAATCTCACCTTGAATTGTAATCCTCATAATCCCCATGTGTCAAGGGAGAGACCAGGTGGAGGTAACTGAACCATGGAGGCAGTTTTTCACATGCTGTTCTCATGATAGTGAGTCTCATGAGATCTGATGGTTTTATAAGCATCTGGCATTTCCTCTGCTTGTACTCACTCTGTCCTGCTGCCCTGTGAAGAAGATGCCTGCTTCTCCCTTGCCTTCCACCATGATTGTAAGTTTCCTGAGGCCTCCCAAGCCATGCAGAACTGTGAGTCAATTAAACCTCTTTCCTTTCTAAATTACCTATTCTTGAGCAGTTTTTTTAACAGTGTGAGAACAAACTAATACAATGATAATAAATGACCATGTTACTCGTTTATGCATTTACTGTACTATACTTTTTGTCATTATTTTAGAGTGTACTCCTTCTACTTATTAAAAAAAAAAAAAGTTAACTGTGAAACAGCCTCAGATGGGTCCATCAGGAGGTTTTCCAGAAGGCGGCACTGTTATCATAGGAGATGATAGCTCCATGCATGTGACTGCCCCTGAAGACCTCCCACTGAGACAAGAGGTGGAGGTGGAAGACAGTGACGCTGATAATCCTGACCCTGTGTAGGCATGGGCTAATGTGTGTTTGTGTCTTAGCTTTTAACAAAAAGTTTAAAAAGAAAAAAAAGCTAACTAGAAAAAGCCTATAGAAAAAGATATAAATATTTTTGTACAACTATATAAAGTGTTTGTGTTTTAAGCTAAATATTATAAAAGAGTCAAAAAGTTAAAAGAGTTCAAAAGTATACAAAGTAAAAAAAGTTATGGTAAGCACAGGTTAATTTATTATTAAAAAGAAAAATATTTTTTTAAAAATGTAGTGCAGCTTACGTGTACAGTGTTTATAGTCTGCAGTAGTATAATGTCCTAGTGCCCCAGGTTCACTCACCACTCACTCACTGATTCACCCAGAGCAATGTCCAGTCCTGCAAGCTCCATTCATGGTACCAAAATGGTACACTGCCCTACACCAGTGTGCCAGTTTTTATCTTTTATACTAGGTGTCCCCAACCTCTGGGCCATGGACCACTACTGAGCTCTGCCTCGTCAGGTCAGCAGCAGCATTAGGTTCTTATGCGAGCAGGAGCCCTACCGTAAACTGCGCATGCGAGGATCTAGGTTGCACACTCCTTACGAAAATCTAATGCCTGATGATCTGAAGTGAAACAGTTTCATCCTGAAACCGTCACCCAAGCCCCACATCCATGGGAAAATTGTGTTTCATGAACCCAGTTTCTGGTGCCAAAAAGATTAGGACTGCTATTTTACACCATATTTTTACTCCACTGTTTCAATGGAGTAAAATCGTGTGAGATACACAAATACTTACCATTATGTTACAACTCCCTAGAGTATTCAGTGCAGTCACATGCTGTACAGGTTTGTAGCCTAGGAGCAACATGCCATTACCCTAGAACCTAGGTGTGCGGTAGTCTGTGCCATCTAGGCTTGTGTAAGTGCACTCTGCCATAGTAGCACAACGATGAAGTCCCCTGATGTTGCATTTCTCAGAACGTATTCCCATTGTTAAGCAATACATGACTGTATCCCTGTCACAGTCCCTACTTGATGGTGTGCTGTAATTATGTAGGAGGGTGTCCTTGTCTGTAGGAAACATACACTGAAGTGTTAGCGATACAACACCGTGTTGACAACTTACAAAGTTCAGGGAAAAATGTTCTTTGTACTGTAGTTGCAAATTTTCTGTGAGTTTGAGACTTCCAAAAGAAAATAACAATACTATGTACTTCAGGCTTTTCCCTGCCTTTCAGGGACCCCGCCTTGCCCTATCTGAATTAGGGAGTGATCTGTTATGTAGGCCAGGAAAGCTGGGCTGGCTCAGTGCACAGTGGTCCTGCCAAGGGTGGGAGTAGAGCGTTTGCACAGCCCCTGAACAGCACTGGACTCCACCTCTCACATTCTCAGAATGGGAAGGGTTTTATATTCACAGCTGGGCCCTCGGGAGATAATTTGGAGCCTGATGATTACATAAGCTAACAAGGAGCCTTGTTCCTGGAACTCTGGGTGGGTAGCAGATGGTAAAGGAAAATTAATATTCTTTTTTTTTTTTTTAACTGCTTTGCTTTCCTGGTTTTCTCACCCTGGCCCAACTCTATGTTGGCCCTTCAGTGGTAGAAAAATGAACTGAGTATGGCTTCTAAACATGAGGCAACCAGAAGCCCCAAGTGTTCTAGGGTGAGCTGATGGTTGAAGCCATGGGGACTGTTGTGGCATCTCACAGGGCACTAAACACAGGCAGGGCTAGGAAGGAAGGTGGCCCCCAGGCTGAGGAAGGGACAAAGAGGGTGTGGCCCGGTGAGGGGAGAAAGGAATGCGCACAGGGCTCCAGGTGGAAAAGGCATGAGCAGAGTCTTGAAGCCAAGCAAAAGCATCTTATGTTCTAGATCCTGAGCTGATGAAGATAGATAGGGCAGTGAAGACATAAAGCTGGATATGTAGCTAGCAGAGCCATCAAGCCATCTTAAAAGACTCTGGACACACGCCTGGAGACCATGGGGGGGCCAATGGAGAACCAAACTGGGGAGGGCTGGGATCAGAGCACACTTTGGAGAAGGCACTTTGCCTGCTGAGCATGGAATGCACTGGGGGACCCAGTGAAGCAGCAGAGGGATAGTAAGCATGTGTTCAACATTAGCCCACAAGCAAGTTGGGACTCACCTTCAATGGGGGGGAGTGTGACCCTTCTACGAGCCCGGCAAGTGAACTACTCACACTTCAGGAAGAAGACTGGCTTAGGAGTTTCCATTAAACAGTAAGCAATGTCTTTGGTCTTTTTACCTGCAGGTTTTTGAGGTGTTTGTGTGTGCATGTGTGTATGTGTGCATGCTACACAGAGCTCCTCTATGAGCACCTGGGAGTCCACTGTCCTGTGAACATGACTTATGTATAATCAGGGAAGGAAGGAAGTGGCTTTTATCTTGGAGCCTCTTCTGGTCTAGGTTTGGCTTGTCTCTTGAGAAGGGTCTATACAGCCCAGAGACACACTGCCACTTCTGAGAGAAGGCAAGTTCATCTCACAACTTTAAAGGTACCCGTATGTTCTCATCATTTAGCTCCCACTTATAAGTGAGAACATGCACAAAGAGGGAAACAACACACACTGGGGCCTATCGGAGGGTGGAAGAAGGAAGAGGATCAGGAAAAATAATTCATGGGTGCCAGACTTAACTGGGTGATGACATAATCTGCACAACAAACCCCCGTGATACAAGTCTACCTATGTAAAAAACCTGCACATATACCCTAGAACCTGAAATCAAATTTAAAAAGAAACACACAAACCCCAAAATCATGGAGACAGAAAGTAGGATGATGGTTTCCAGAGGCTAGGGGTAGGGGGATGGAGAGTTAGTGTTTCTGGATACACAGTTGTAGAAGGGAGAGATGAAAAAGTTATGGAGATAGATGGTTGCAATACAATTGAATGTACTTAACGTCACTGAATTGTACACTTAGAAATGGTTAAAATAGTAATTTTTTTTTTTTTTTTTGAGAAGGAGTCTCGCTCTGTCACCCAGACTGTAGTGCAGTGGTGCATTCTTGGCTCACTGCAACCTCCGCCTCCTGGGTTCAAGCAATTCTCCTGTCTCAGCTTCCCAAGTAGCTGGGACTGCAGGCACATGCCACCATGTCCAGCTGATGTTTGTATTTTCAGTAGAGATGGGGTTTCACTGCATTAGCCAGGATGGTCTTGCTCTCCTGGCCTCGTGATTGGATCACGAGGCTCCACTGATCCTCCCGCCTCAGCCTCCCAAAGTACTGGGATTACAGGCATGAGCCACTGTGCCCAGCCCCAAATAGTAAATTTTATGTTGTATATTTTACCACAATAAAAAGTTCTAATAGAGCAAAAACAGAATCCCCCAAGGCAGTGGCTTAAATACATAAATAAATCCTGTCTTGTGAATATTGTCCTGTGTCATATCTGTGGGTGCGAAAAATGCTATTTCATTAAATATAAACATTTAAAATACATCACTATTTTTTGTAACCCTGTTTGGGCATGTCACCATTTTTTCATTGCTTCAGTGGTCCTCAAAAAATGCAAATTGGCCAGAAGCAGTGACTCATGCATATAATCAAAATCCCAGCATTTTGAGAGGCTGAGGTGGGAGGATCAGTGGAGCCCAGGCATTTGAGACCAGTCTGGGCAGCATAGGGAGACCCTGAATCTATAAAAAAATAAAAATTAAAAAAACTAGCCAGACCTGGTGGCATGCACCTGTAGTCCCAGGTCTCTGGAGGCTGAGGTGGGAAGATCACTTGGGGGAGGTTGAGGCTGCAGTGAGCCATGATCACACCACTGCACTCCAGCCTAGATGACAGAGGGAGACCCTATCTACCAAAAATTTAAAAATTAAAAAAAAAGCAGTGGTCCAATGTCTCTTGATCTCTGAGTTAAAAAGTAGGTTAGAAGAGGCTATCTAGTCTAACCACCGCTCGACGGCGGATGTCCCTTTCCATTGACCCTGTCAGATGTTTCCATATGTTGCTTAAACCGTTCCAGGCACAGGCAGTTCATCACCTGAAAAGCAACTAATTCCATCGTTAGACACTTGGCTTGTCCTCAGGATCCCCCTGCGGTGGGGCAGGTTGGCCTCTGGGAAACCACCCCGTGGTTCCTAGTGCTGGCCTCTGGAGCAGCCACATGAGAGGCCAGCCACTGGCCAGCATGTCCTTTGACTATCCCTTCTCCATGTTCTGTTCCTGTTTTCCTTTTAATTGTTCCTCTACAATATGGTTCCTGAATACTACAGATTTCAATCTGCTTCAATCTTCCAGAGAATCCTCTTTGCATAAAATGGTGCTTGTTATGTTTTTCATTGTGGTGCAGATCCCAGAACAAAACTTGCTTTCAAGGGCTTTCCTGAGCCAGGACCTGTGCCACCTGTGGGCAGACCAGACCGTCTATTCAGGAAGCCATAGATTCATGGGTACTTTGTAGCACCCAGGACTCATTTGTTGCCACTGTTGAGTTTATGGCCATTAAATATCCAGGTCCTCTTGTCCACCCACAACTCTCCCTGGCCAGGTGTGGAATGCCATTGCAGACACCTGCAGTGGATTCACCCATAGCCCTGGTGGAGCCAGTGTTACCTTCTACATATGGAAGATAATATAAATCTCATCTTCCTTGCATTAAAGATCTGCCGACACTGTCCACGAGACCCCAACTGACCCATGGTACAGCAAGTGGGGGTGGCTTCAGCCAAGAGTGATGCTGCATTAATGTTCACGGGTGACCCCCAACCCTCAAGGAAATGTCTGTTCACCAACACACCACTCTCAAAGTCCAGTCTTTTCATATTAATTTCCCTGTACAACAAGTGATCTTAATAACAAAACACAGGCAAAGAAATAGGAAGAGCGCTCTAGACTCATATTTCAGCTTTCTTGGTTCCCCCCCTCCCCCTTCTTTTATTTTCTGAAAGCTGTTGGAAGTCTCAGTTATACAAAACAAGCTCTGGTCACTCCACCCATATTAGCCCAAATAACATGCAAACTTCTGGCCCACCATGGAAACATTCCACCCCTCACCCAGCACAGATGTTTCCTTTTAGTTCCACTGGCCCCATGCCAACAGAAATGTAGCCCAGCCTGTAACACAGGCAGAGAACTTTCCACATGCCCTTCAAAGGTAAGAGCATCTATACAGCCTGGTACAGTGGCTCATACCTGTAATCCCTACTCTTTAGGAGGCCGAGCTGGGAGGAGGATTGCTTGAGCCCAGGAGTTGGAGGCTGCAGTGAACTATGATTATACTACTGCACTCCAGCCTGGGTGACATAGGAAGGCCCTATCTCTAAGGAAAAAAACAAAACAAAAACAAACAAACAAAAAAACTTTGTTGGCCTAATACTCTGTCATTCATTCAAATACTGGCTCTGCCCCTGTGTACCAGGCCCTGAGTTAGGTAGGTCCTGGGGGACAGCAATAAGCCACTCAGCTAAGTTTTAGCTCTCAAGGGCTCACAGGCCTTGTTGTTTTATCCTTAAAGCTCCTTAAAGTGTGCAGTGTTAAGAGAAATGAGTCCTGAGTTCCAAATTTGGCCGAGATACCTGGCACTTGTGTCTTTTTGGACGAGTTACTGAAGACCAAACTCCTCTTATGTAAAGTGGGGTAATAATCTCTATCCTGCTTGCACATGGGATTCTTTCAAAGAGCAAACTGAGGTCTCCCATGGGAGACAGCTGAGCAACCTGCAAAGTTGTGGGAAGGAGGAGAGGTGGTCTGAGTCACCACGCTGCCCCGGTGTGTCAAGGAGCTCGACAGCCTCTTTCCACACCTCAAGTCCTTCCACTTCAAGGGACAGTTTAAGTAAATCACCTGATTTGTAACTTTGGAAATAATAAACTGGGCATGCACTTACCTGATGCCTTCAGCCATAATAGCTCACGTAAGAGGAGAAAAACAGATTAGCCCTATAGGATGCTACAGGAGATTTCAATTTTCTTTAACTGAAACTCCCTGACTTCCCATCAAGTCTGAGAATTTGACAAATATGTTTAGGGATCCTTGAGTTTCTAAATCATCACACTATCCCTACATAGCTTTGCCAGAGGTTTTACAGGTTTCCCCTTCCCCCATGGAGTTCCTCTATGTTCCCAAGCCTGATTCTTATTCCATGTCCAGAATCTGCAAATGCCCCGGGAAGGAAATGCTGGTGACAGACTGCTCACTCCAGAAAGTCTCCCCCTTCTCTGGAATTTTAGGCCATGCAATCCTCTTTCAGAGCTTTCCAGAATCTTTAATGACGACTCCTGAAATGCATCCAGCAATTTTCGCTGCAGCAGCATGTCGGTAGTCTGCCATGACCTACACATCCTACCCAGAACTGAAGTCAAAACCTTGTTGAACACCTCCCCTAAAAAAAGTCCTCTGATGGGTATTAACATGATCCTGTACTATCTGCTCTTTTTTGGCCCATTTCCACAAGTCCATACACATCCCTTTTCTCTGACCATACCATCTTACTCCTTTCAGGCCTTTGTCCAACTAGCCAAGTCACTCCCTACTACCCAGGAATCCATGTCTATCTTTATCCCTTTGTGCAAACTGAACAACCAAGTGCACTGCTGCACTCAGTTTTCTCGCTACTGTCCTGCAGGGCTGTAATGCAGCAGCAGTCCCTTTGGAGCACACATCTACAGAGAGAACCAACTCATCCACAAGCCAGACCTGGGGTTTTCCTCGGGTTTCCCTCTTCCAGAAGCTGGCTGCAGGAGTCCCCTCCCCCATGAGGCCATAAGTGTGGATGGGAGGCACTGGTGAACAGCAATGACAGAGGAATCTGGGCTACCTGCTATATTCCTTGGTTGTGCCTGCTGAACTGCTCAGGCCTAATCCTAAATGTACATTTTCATGCTGCATGGATTGCTGCTGCACCCACCCAACCTTATGACCTGGTGGGTCTGACAATAACCAGCATGATGGGTGGCTCAGGTCACTTGAGGTCCCAGGGTTGGGTGTTCAGTCTCTAATTGAGCCCAGTGGGAGGCCAGAAAGTTCTTTTCAGACTCACTCATTTGAAGGTGAATAGTTTTCCACCACATGGCCCTGCTCCAGAATCTTAGGGTCTGTGCTGCAACTTCCCTGTTGGGCCTGCCAAAAACTACACAGCACCCCTATCTGCCCCAGATAGCATTAGCTCTATTGGAATTTCTGGGTCACGTGGAGCAGGAGCGGTTTGTAATGCAGCTTAGACAGCCTTCAGAGTCCTGTCTTTTTCTGGACTCCCACTCACAACTGGCAGGTTTGTGAATTACTCAGTAAATGCATTGAGACAGTATTCTCAAGTACCGCATTTTTGTCTCCAAAATCCAGAGGCCCAACAAGTGCTACAATTCTTAGTGAGGGTAGTAGGGATGAGGGTGCGTGTAAGGTTCCAAATCTGCCACCTTAGGTGGGTATCTCTCAGAATGGCCCACACCATTAATACCTAAAATCATTATCAATGTGGTGCCTACATGAAGGGGGGTGTCTCTCAGAATGACCCACACCATTAATACCTAGAAACATTACCAATGTGGTGCCTACGTGAACCTTCATGGCGTTTATTTCACACCCTCTCGCGCATGTCTTTTCCTAGAATTTCCAAGGGAAATTCTAGCTGAGTGGCCTCCTGCCAATGTTCTATAACACGGCGCCAGAGGAGCCTAAGAACAGAAAACAGGAGGTCTCTAGGAAGCCTGCAGCTGTGGCCGGCCTGAGGTGGGGCTGAGGACAGAAGGTAATCCATCAGAAGGATCTAGCAATGCACAGTACATTGTTTCCCCAATGACTAGCATTTACTTTATGGTCATTATTTGGGATGTATAAACAACCCTGGGATAAACTGCTCTGTATTAATGTTCTCTGCTTGTATCTTGAATTATTCACTTCGATTACATGCCCAGAAGTGGAATTATTAAGTCAAAATTTTTATTATATTTTTGCATTTGTAAATTTATTGTATTTTTTAGAAAACAATCTGGCAGTGTGCATTAAAAGCCTTTGAAAAAGTTTTTAGAAAAAAACTTTTTTCTAAAGAGTTTTTAGAAAAAAACTTTTTTCTAAAGAGTTTTTAGAAAAAAACTTTTTTCTAAAGAGTTTTTAGAAAAAAACTTTTTTCTAAAGAGTTTTTAGAAAAAAACTTTTTCTAAAAAGTTTGGAATGGCGAAGACTTATGCTCTACTGGCAGTTTGTATGTGACACCACTGGCTTTACTGAGCAAACAAACTACTGTTAATAATCTAAACTCGGTAGGGTGCAGTGGCTCACGCTTGTAATCCCAGCACTTTGGGAGGCTGAGGCGGGCAGATCACAAGGTCAGGAGATCGAGACCATCCTGGCCAACATGGTGAAACCCCGTCTCTACTAAAATACAAAAAGTTAACCAGGCATAGTGGTGTGTGCCTAGAGTCCCAGCTCCTCGGGAGGCTAAGGCAGGGGAATCACTTGAACCCAGGAAGCAGAAAGCAGAGAATGCAGTGAGCCAAGATCAAGCCACTGCACTCCAGCCTGGCAACAGAGTGAGACTCCATCTAAAAAAA
>NW_016107315.1:9074971-9085622 GCF_001604975.1 Cebus imitator
ACTCATGGCCCAGTGCAGTGGCTCATGCCTGTAATCCCAGTACTTTGGGAGGCCAAGACAGGAAAATTGCTTGAGGCCAAGAGTTCAGGACCAGCCTGGACAACACAGCAAGACCCTCATATTTACAAAAAATAATTTGCTGGGCATGGTGGCACATGTGCAGTTCCAGCTACCTGGGAGGCTAAGGTGGGTGGATCACCTGAGCCCAGGAGTTTGGGGCTGCACTGAGCTATGACTGTACCATTGCATTCCAGCCTTGGTGACAGAGTGAGACCCTATCTCTTAAAGAAAAAAAGAAAAAAATTAGCCAGTGATGTGGAAGACTAAAAAAATCATAAAAGCAAAAACCCACCTGAATATTAGTTAACACTGCATTTCTTATATGCCGCCCTTATTTTTTGAACAACTTCAATGTTCGTCTACCTGATATTTATTTAAAGGCCACTAAAGACAGCTGTGGCTCTGCTGGATGAAACAGGTCTGTGCCAGAATAATATTTTTCCAAGTCTTTGCCAGTCTCTGTCTTCAGTTTTCTCTTCTCTCATTCTGAGAGCTGCAATAATAAGACCTTTCCAATAAATGCCTCTCCTGGAGAGCCCCTGCTCATCTGATATTTTGTTTCATTTGCGACGTATGTATCTTACACAGAGGGGTAGCCTTCAGGGAAAGGTATGGGGTGGCTAGAGACAGATGCCACCATCTCTTTCTCTTCTTTCTTCATTTTTACTGGAAGTGCTTAGCCAGCCATCCAAGAAGGGTAGCTATTTGTCGTACCAATGGCCTCATCTGTCTGTCTGAAGAGAAATGAAGCAGAGCTGAGTTGGACATCTATGACAGTACTCATTCTAATTTATGCATCTCAAAAAGATCCACTGGAATCAGCCGTCAAAAGCAAAGCCTTCTAAACTTTATTCACACTCAAGCTGCATCTCTGCACCACCACTGCCAATGTTATGTCATGTCGTGGGCAGTCAACCAGGCACAGGCGAGGAGAGACCAGGTTGATTTCTGCCTTGCTGGGAACACCTTCATGGTGCCTGTAGATAGTCACTGCAGAAACATAAAAGATGGAAACCCAGGCTGTGTCCTCAACAGGGTAGAAGCTTCCCCATTAAGCCCAAGTCTAGGCAGCTCCTTCTCTCCACAGGGATGGACCTGGCCTTGCTGGGAGGAATGCCCACACCAGGACCTCTAGAAGCAGTCCCAAGGGCTTCAGCTCACATTATGTTCTTTCCATTTAGCGATAAATTCCTAACGCCTTATCCCATATGTCTAACTGGAATGCAGAGAGCAAATGCCACGGTTGAAATGCTCTCCTTCATGATATCAGCTCCTTCCCCAGGGCGTTTTAAGACTGATTTAGGAGTTTCAGTTCCCCTGGAAAAAAAACAAAGGCTGCTCTACACATGAAGAGACTTAATTCTAACACACTGCACAGCAAGACTACAGGCTTACAGGAAGAGCCTTCTGGGCAATCAAGCAAAGTCTTCCTTTCTATGCCCAGAGCATGAAGGCAGCTGAATAATCAAATAACGACATTGAAAGCAGCTTTCTTAATGCTGACAAAACGAAATCTTAGGAAACACCAGGGAGTGGTTATAAAACACAAGTGATTTCAAAACAAGAGTGATAAGAAAGGTTGGCTAAGGGCCAAAGCCACCACTAAGCCTCTGCACCTAGGGAATTCCAGCGGGATCTCGGAGGGCAGGAAGTCAGAGGTGGACTTCCCTAGGATCTGGGAAGGCTCACCAGCCAGGCAGACGCCCTGGGTCTGTACCCGAGGCGGAGTGCCTCCTCTTTTTTCCTCTCCCACAAGCACCCAAATACACAAGGTGAATGAACTTTTCTTAGTGATTCTTGTTTTTAAAGTTCTTCAAGGGGAAAAAAATTCACAAAACACATATCATAAGCATTTCCTTTCAAACATTTTCTGCCAGGTCTTTACTCCAGCTTGTGGGGTCTCCCTTGGTGGCAGAGTTCTGGATTTGTCTGCCACTCACTAGATAAGGGCCAGACCTGAAGGGGTCACTCAATGCTGCCTTGGCTTCAACTGAAGAACTCTAGACATACCAAAACAGATCAGAAAATAGACTTTAATTTTACATGTACAAATGTTGCTGTAAATTCAAAACAGTGAAGAAAAATATTTACAAACCAGTTTAAAAGGAAAGTAAGCAACAAACAATCCACAGCTGAGCAGTTGATGTGCAAATCATCCCAGGAATCCGACTTTCTGTCTCTTGGGCCCCAGGCTTTCTTCCTTGTGCAGAATGTTCTGCAAGGAGGCATGCAGCACCTTGCCCACACGCTTGCTGGTCTGTGGGACAGAGAAGGGACGGGAGAGAACACATGCCCCCTTGTAAGGCACACACACTCTGACCAGAAAAGCTTCCCTTCTGCCAGCTAGTCTTTCTGACGCTGTACACATTTCATCTGCCTTAGAGGACTTTTATTTAATTAAAGCAAATTAAAACAAAAACCACAAACCCCAATAACATAATAAATTTTGGAAAAATCGCCATATCAAAAAAAAAAAAAGAGAGAGAGAGACGGACACCAGCCCCCACCAGGCAGCAAACAGGAAGCGGCAAAGCCTGCCCTGGCCACTAGCTTATGCTTCGCAATCCTGCTACCATTACAATACACCACAAAGTTGTCAACCAAATTCAGGATTGGGTACAGCCAAGTGACACTGTACTATAGTAAGAAAGAATAGGGAGACCATAGGGAATCCAGAGCCTGTCTAAAGAAGAAACAGATGATGCCAAGGACATTTTAATAAGCAGCTTCTCATTCACCTCCCACCAAGCCTCTAAGCGGAACTGCTCAGGTGCGACCAAAGTCAGTACCTGGATGGGATGTTTGGTGTTACTGCCATGCAGAGATGCTAAAGGCAGTGAAATTTTGGAATCAAAACACATCAAGAGGGACAACCCACAAAATTAATAATCAGTCCCTACACAGCAGACACAAGAGGTCCTAAAAAACAAAATAAAACAAAACAGACACCTCAAAATGGCTGGGAGTGTTGGCTCATGCTTGTAATCCCAGCACTTTTGGAGGTCAAGGCAAGAGGATTTTGCTTGAGGTCAGGAGATCAAGACCAGCCTGGGCAACAGAGTGAGACCCCATCTCTACAACAAATTAAAAAATTAGCTGGGCATGGTGGTATGCACCTATAGTCCCAGCTACTGAGGGGGCTGAGTTGGGAGGACTGCTTGGGCCCAGGAGGTCAGGGCTGCAGTGAGCTGTGACTGTGCCACTGTACTCCAGCCTGGATGACAGAGCAAGACCCTATCGCAAAAAAGAACAACCACCACAATATTAAAAAAAAAAATTCTTTATGAAACTGTTATTCCATCTCTGGGCCCATGAATCATTTTAAGAATACAATGAACCAACCACAAATCTCTACCTTATCAAGTCTTTCACATTCCCACAGCAGTCTGGATTCAACTCTGGTTCCATTCTCAACAGTGTTGAGAAAAAGACATCCATGCCTAAATCCTTGCCTCATTCTTTTCCATTACAGGTGTACTCTCCCCAGAGTAATGACCTGTGTGTCTTCTCCCCTGGCCCCTCACTGTAACATGGGATGAGATCCCAAGTATGATTAAAACTCTTTGTTTTTTTGAGACAGTCTCACTCTGTCGCCCAGGCTGGAGTGCAGTGGTATGATCTCGGCTCACTGCAACCTCTGCCTCCCAGGTTCAAGGGATTCTCCTGCCTCAGCCTCCTGAGTAGCTGGGACTACAGGCACCCGCCACCACACCTGGCTAATTGTTTGTATTTTTAGTAGACACAGGGTTTCACCTTGTTAGCCAGGATGATCTCGATCTCCTGACCTCGTGATTTTCCCGCCTTGGCCTCCCAAAGTGCTAGGATTACAGGAGTGAGCCACCATGCCCCATACCCAGCCCCAACTAAAACTCTTATGAAAAGATGATTTCAATTTAAAAGGCTGGGAAGTGATCACCTCTATGAAATGCAAAGTTAGGGTAAAAGGTCAAAAAGGCCTTAGGGGGCCAGGCGCGGTGGCTCGCGCCTGTAATCATAGCACTTTGGGAGGCTGAGGCAAGCGAATCACGAGGTCAGGAGTTAGAGACCAGCCTGGCCAACACAGTGAAACCCCGTCTCTACTAAAAATACAAAAAAATTAGCCAGGCGTGGTGGCAGGTGCCTGTAATCCCAGCTACTGAGGAGGCTGAGGCAGGAGAATCGCTTGAACCCAGGAGGCAGAGGCAGGAAAATAGCTTGAACCCAGGAGGTAGAGATTGCAGTGAGTCAAGATTGTGCCACTGCACTCCAGCCTGGGCACTAGTGCAAGACTGTCTCAAAAAAAAAAAAAAAAAAGGTGGTGGGGGCTTTGGAAAGATTTTTTCCATAACATTAGAAAAAGAAAAAAAGTCTGAGTCTGTCAAACAGTGGTACTGATTATTCATATACATGAGGGTGGGGAGAGAGGACAACAGGAGATGAGATGAACAGGATGCTAGGACTTGAGAGGCCTTGACACTTCTGAATCCAGATGCAGGATGGCAACTGCAGAGGCTGGGGGTAGCAGCCTGCACAACCACCCCAAGGCTCTCAGCTCCACCACTGAGCCATTTCCAGATTGCTGCATCCCTGTGTGAGATAAACAGTAAGACAGGGCCACAGGGCTATTGTCCCCTGACCAGAGTTAGCAGAACTCATCCCCCAAACCGGAGGGGAACACAAAGCTCAGGTCACTGAACAGAGCTCTGGTTCTGCCATCCATGATAGCCAGGGCAGATCTGGTTTATAAGGCTGACACTGCACAGTGCACAGTGCACAGTGGCTGGGAGCAGGGGCTCTGGAGGCACACAGTCTGAGTTTGAATCCTAGCTCCAGTATTTATGAGCAGGGAAACCTGTAGGCAAGCTGTTTAGCCTCTGTGTGCCCAGTTTCCTCATCTATAAAAATGAGGACAATAATAATAGTTACCTCACAGGTTGTTGAGGATTAAATGATATATTTAAAGCAGTGTCTGGTATACAGTAAGCACACAAGAAACTTTAGCTATTATTTGCTTATTGTGCTTGTTGTTGCTTAGAGAAATTCTCATAAACTCTCCTGGGAGGGAGAAGAGTACCTTCTGAAACAAAGTTTGACAGTCCCTTGTCCAGAGGCCTTTGGTAGAATTTATGGAGCATTAATTCTAGGGAAATGTGAACTCAGGATGCTTAATGGAGCACAGAGAGTAACAGCTACCATTTGCTGAGAATTGATGATGTATCAAACACTCTGACATGTGCCTCCCCTCTACACCTCACATCATCCTAATAACAACCTCAGCAGTGTCTGGAAAAGATATATTATCAGTCCCACTTTGCAGATGAGGGGGGCTACGGCCCAGAGCCTGGATTTGCAGCCAGGGCAGCACACCTTCAGAGACCATGGTTGGTAACTCCATGCTATATACAGTGCTTATTCTGCCCTTTTAAATAAGATGATAAAGAAAGAAAGTAGAAGTCATGTTCTTGAATTCTTCAGTAAGAGGTCATCGTTTCTAAAAATGAAGGAAGAGTGCTTGCTACTAAGCAATGATCTCTGGGCATGTGTGGTGATATAGAGGTTACAAGAAAGTATGAATAATCAAATCCAGCTAACTCCATTCCTGGAAGTTCTGTCAGTCAGTCAGTCAGAAAAGTGAGGTGGATGGAAGGGAAGGAAGGTCTGGAAAACAGGTGAGCAGGACCCTGTCCCTGCCCTGAGGGGCTTCCAGGCTAGTGAGGTGACAGACATGTGGCGAAAACAGTACAGAGAACTGTACAAATGCCCTGATGGCTCTGACAGGAACGGGGACAACCCAATCCCAACTCCAGGGGGTCGGATTTCTCACCATCCCTGCTTGTCTCCATTTAAACACTTCTAGAGCTGTAATGAATTTGGGAGACAGCCACACTTCAACCCCTGCTTCCACCTTTACTCACCAACTTCAAGGGATAGGAAGCAGTGAGCCAAGAATTCAATTCCTTCATCAAGTCACAAAAGCCTGTGATTTTGGAGTTACAAGTGGCTCTTTATATTATGGAAGTCCAACAATCTTATTTAGACACACAGAAATGAGTTGCGGGGGGACTTACTGAGGATAAGCAATGGTTACCCGTAGGCTCCTTACCTCCCAGTCCAGAGTCTCCACCCCCCAACCCTCCTGGTTAGGTCAGCAGACCCCTGGCTCAAATCAGCTGTTCTCCAAGCTCCAGGTTTGAGGTCAAGGATGTGAATGGGAAGAATCCCCATGGTGAACCCAGCAGGCAGGAAGCAGCAGGCATCCCGGCCAGGTCCCCACACCATCCTCAGAACCAGGGCCTCACCTCCATCATCTCGAAGATGCTCTCTGGGTCCAGGCTGCCCTTCCCCACTTTCCTCAAGCACGTCACAGCTCCCTTGCTGGTCACCGACACTAGCAAGCTGGCCAAGGAGCAGGCCTCCTCCTGAAGAGTAGCATCCACCACATGCCGATAGCCGATCTGCAAAGGCAGGGTGCAGAGCACACAGGGGTCACAAAGGCTCCAGAGCCCCACCCTTGATGGCCTCATGGTGGGAATCTCTACACCAGGTAAAGGATTCACATAGGTCATTCCAGGTCTTATTTTAGATTCTGCTCATGAGGAAAACAGTTGAAGGAATGTTCAACAATTCTCATAGGCCACTGTGTGGGTGATACAATAAAAACATGACATGGAAAAATAGGGCAAGGGGGTTTAAAACTTGAATTCAGAGACCATCCAAGACAGAGGCCACAGAGGCTTTCCAACAGAGGGGCACAAGGGACAAATTCACACACAAGGCCACATCAATGTTTCACTGATGGCAAGGGGGAATCAAGAGGGCCCATGCTAAGGGGCACGCTCAAGAACAAGCCAAAGCCTGGGCGCAGTGGCTCATGCCTCCCAGCACTTTGGGAGGCTGAGGAAGATGGATTACTTGAGCTCAGGAGTTTGAGACCAGCCCAGGCAACATGGCAAGACCCCGTATCTACCAAAAATACAAAAAAATAGCCAGGTGTGGTGGTGTGAGCCTGCGGTACAAGCTACTTGGGAGGCTGAGGTGGGAGGGTTGCTTGAGCTTGAGCTTGAGCCTGGGCAATGGTGGGGGTGGGTTGCAGCAGAGGTTTCAGTGAGCCTTGGTTCTGCCACTGCACTCTAGCCTGGGTGTCACAGGGAGACTACGTCTCAAAAAAAAAAAAAAAAAAGCCAAGACCCAATACCCTGCTGTCTGAACACTTCACCACATCCTGTTCATGAAGTTATTTCAGTGGAATTAAATCTGACCTGTTTAGCTTTATTTTGAGATAATGAATCCTGAGTTGAATTAGCTAAAATCCCAGTTAATAGCCAATACAGGTCTCTTAGCACAGCCTGGGGCAGCATTAGTTATACGTCACCTCAGTCAGATGCTGAGCTCCACAGCCCTCTACTCTATGTGAAAACCACTCCTGACACCCAAGACCTGCTCCAACCTCCCATTTCATAGAGGGGACATTGTTTGCCATCCTGCCACTACTCAACCACCCCAGGCCAAATAGAGTTGAGGCAATTAAAGGACACAGTGCTTTACTGAAGCACATGGTATGTGGAAGGAGCTTAACAAACTCTGGCTACTATTACTACAAACACACTCCTGGCTCCCAGGCCACATCATATCTTCCAACTAAAATGAAAAGAAAAAGCTACTCATGGTAGTGGTTTCTAATATAAGCAAATTATTGGATCTGGGTTAAAGCTATTTCTATATGGTGTGTGATATTATAATTTATCAACTTATTAAGTAATCTCAGCAGATTGGGATTAGAGGAGACCCACATACACAGGGAAGACAAAAACCACAAAATACAAGCTTATACCTTGCACAGAGTGACAATGCAGGGGACATTCTCAACACTTAGTCGTATGCAGTCATAAGGGTCATCAGACAATTCAATGTCCTTCGACCCCTCTTCATCCTCCAGAACTCGAACCCTTGGTATCCTGGAAACACAATTAAAATTTCCATTTGCTGTGAGGAGGAAAAATCACTTCTTTTTAAGATTGAGAATAGGAGTTAGAATCCCTGTGTCTCACAAGAGAAAGGTACACTATGCCTATCCTTTATTATCTTCACCCCTGTCAAAAGCACACAGGAGGCATCACAGTCCAATGAGGAGAAGCATCTTTTAGAAAATAATGCTAGGTCAATCAGATATCCAAATGAAGAAAAAATGAACCTCAATCCCTACCTCACACCACACACACACACAAAGCCATACCAAATACACCATAGATATAAAAGTGAAAGATAAGACAATAAAGCTTTTAGGAAAAAACATCTGCATGACCTTGGAGTAGACAACTATTTCTTGAACAGGATACAGAAAGTATTATCATAAAAGGGAAAAAAGTTATAGATTCAATTATATTAACATTATGAACTTCCCTATATCAGAAGACATCATTTAAAAACACAGAAAATGGGTGGGTCAGCCCTTGAAAAGTCCTGATATCTAAGTGTGAGTACTATATTAAACTGGAGTGCAGTAAACCTAGGAATCCTCCCACAATTGTTTATTTGAAACACAGTCTTGCTCTGTTGCCCAGGCTAGAGTGCACTGGCACAATCCCAGTTCACTGCAACCTGTGCCTCCCGGGTTCAAGTAATTCTTGTGCCTCAGCCTCTCGAGTAGGTAGGATTACAAGCATGTGCCCCCATGCCCAGCTAAGTTTTCATCATGTTGCCCGGGCTGGTCTTGAACTCCTGACCTCAAGTGATTCACCCAACCTGACCTCCCAAAGTGCTGGGATTACAGGTGTGAGCCAGTGTGCCTGGCCTGTTTTGTTTTTATAGAGAGATGGGGTTTCGCCATGTTGCCCAGGCTAGTCTCAAACTCCTGAGCTCGAGCGATCTGCCCACCTTGGCATTGCAAAGCGCTAGGATTACAGATGTGAGCCACTGTGCTGGGCCTATTTGTTTATTTTTTAAAAACATTTTTCCATCACTCATCCAGGTCCCAGAGCAAACTCCCTCTGCTCTCAGAGCTTGACACTGGATATGTATTCCACAGTTTCATTACCAGATCATACGCGCTAAGATTTCTCATCCATATATATGTGGATGCCATCCTTTCTAAAAACTAAACATGACCTCCTAGAATGTTCCTATTTATCTCATTTTATTTAGCATCAGCTCAAGAAACTAAGTCTTACTGTACATTGTCACAACAAAGAAAAAACTTTGTTTTTATAACTGGTTAAAAATAAGAAAAGATTATCGTCAAAATGAAAATACAAAATTAGTAATTTCTCACTGAAGAGTATGCCCGGGAGCCTCTAGTTGTTAAAAGAGGATAATATTACTCCTTCTTATCAAAAATTCATAATGCCATGTGATTTTTATGATACTTCTTCAATACAAAGGGTTAATATGTATCATCACTGTAATAACCAACAAAATGCCACTTTAAGAAAACTCTAAATTTTTTATAAAAATGTAAGAAATGGGGAGTAAGTGTTCACATCATTAAAAGGCTTTGAATTGACTGCATGCTACCCGCGCCGACCCCGCTCTGCCAGCTTCGCACGCCCGCCCGCGCCCACCATGGCCACAGTTCAGCCCCTGGAAGGAAGATGGCGCCTGGTGGACAGCAAAGGCTTTGATGAATACATGAACGAACTAGGAGTGGGAATAGCTTTGAGAAAAACGGGCGCAATGGCCAAGCCAGACTGTATCATCACTTGTGATGGCAAAAACCTCACCATAAAAACTGAGAGCACTTTGAAAACAACACAGTTTTCTTGTACCCTGGGAGAGAAATTTGAAGAAACCACAGCTGATGGCAGAAAAACTCAGACTGTCTGCAACTTTACCGATGGCGCATTGGTTCAGCATCAGGAGTGGGATGGGAAGGAAAGCACAATAACAAGAAAACTGAAAGATGGCAAATTAGTGGTGGACTGTGTCATGAACAATGTCACCTGTACTCGGATCTATGAAAAAGTAGAATAAAAATTGTATCATCACTTTGGACAGGAGTTGACTATGAGAATGAACAAGCTCAGTTCAATGAGCAAATCTTCATACTATTGTTTCTTTCTTTTTTTTCTCATTACTGTGTTCATTTATCTTTATCACAAACATTTTACATGGAGCTATTTCAAAGTGTGTTGGATTAATTAGGATCATCCCATTGGTTAATAAATAAATGTGTTTATGCTAATAAAAAAAAAAGGCTTTGAATTCATGGAAAAAAATAAAAATAAATAAATAGAAACTAAAAACAATATCTGGAGGGAGAAAATACTTGTAAATACATACCTGACAGGTTACATAAAGAATTCTTACTAGACAACAATAAAAAAAGACAGCCAAATAGAAAAGTGGGCAAAAGACTCAAATGTAGAATATATTTGGATAGTCTTCATAAAAGAGGCTATCCAAGTAGCCAACTAACCAAGAAAAGGTGCTCAATTTAAATATCTATTAAAATGCAAATTAAAACTACACTGTGATACCACGGCACACTCACTAAAATATTTAAAAAAAAAAAAAAAAGGCTGGGCACAGTGGCTCATGCCTGTAATCCCAGTACTTTGGGAGGCTGAGGCAGGTGGATCACCTGAGGTCAGGAGTTCGAGACCAGCCTGGCCAACAT
>NW_016107315.1:9085982-9110969 GCF_001604975.1 Cebus imitator
GTACCAAAGACATGCACAAACATGTTCATGATGCGCATCCGTATTTGTGGTAGCCTCAAACTCGAAACGAACCAGATGCCCATAAACAGTAGACTGGATAAAAAGCAGACTGGACAAAGTCACACAAGGAAACACCATACAGCAAAAAGCAAGCTATGACTAAGGCAGTGACACAGATCTCTTAAAACACAATGCTCAGTGAATGAGGCAGACACAAAAAGAGAACATAGTATATAATACTATTTATATCTAGTACACAAGTAATCTATCCTTTTAAGATGCTGGTTATCATCAGTGAATGTAACTGCATGGGGGTACAGAAGGTGGGGCATGCCTCTAGGGTGCTGGCAACATTCTGTTTCTTCAGCTGGGTGCTGAAAAATACATTTAACTTATAAAGTCAATTTACTCCAGGCTGGGGTGGAGGAGCCAGGAAGGAAGAGGTGGTCCATCCAGCTACTGTAATGGAAGCCGCATTGGTACTTTTCCCAGTTGCTCTAACAAAAGCCCCCATGACTGAGCCCTGCTGGCCATCCACACACAAGGCAGCAGCTAGATCAGATCAGGGGAGCTTCAGCCAGAGAATGTCTACAAGGGCCAAGGAGTTCTGCAATGGTCTTCCCTAGTTGGAGCCTTCCCATTAGGGGAAGTTCTCAAGTACCAACTAATATCCTATTTGAATAAGTCGCAACCATTTACTCGCTTACACACCCAGACACAGATTATCTTTCAATTTCCCAGCCCTTTGGCTATAACATGACTGGGCAGTAGGGCTAAAAAATACCCTCAGGTGGCCTTTACCCTTCTAAAGGACCTTGAATATACCAACAGTCTCTCCACATACCAGGAGGATTCAGGGTTCCCATTCCTTGCTTCCTGCAGGGCTGTTGTTGGTCTGAGGATGAGACTATGGCTGTGCCCATGACAGGTGTGATTGGGATTAGAGGAGACCCACATCCACAGGGAATACAAAAACCATAAAATACAAGCTTATACCTGAGCAGCTAGATTAATCTTCCTGGTATACAGTTTGCCCAGCACCTCCACCACAGCTAAACAGCCTTGTCAGGTTCCCAGTCTCTCCTTCTACCCTGTGCCTATAGGAACCAGCTGGCAGATGGGGAGTCATCTGAGGCTCGAAATATATCAGATGACAACTTCCTCTCCTTCCCCAGCAGGGCCCAAGCACCAGCCACTGCTGATGGGATCTGGCACGCAAGCTCCCACAGTGGCCACGAGTGCCAGGCTCACATTTCAAATAGTCTCAACAAGGAGTCTATGTGGTACAGCTAGGGATAGGGGACTCTACAGCTTTCATTCTCAGGAAATATTTCACCTGCAATTTGTCTTTGTCCACTCTAAATTACACAGGTAGTCTATATTCACCATAGAAAAACTCTAAAAAAAAAAAACAGATAAATGTTAAGTCGGCCAAAATATGAGCACTGAAAAATAATTACAATGACCACTTGGGGATATATATTTATTTCCAGCATATTAAATATAAGAACCAGTAAAGTAAAATACAACACACAAACAAAAACCAGGTTGAGTGGACTGCATTTAGTGAATGATTTTCCATATTAACATGCCTTTAAGTAGGCTGCTAATCAATTGTGGACTTCAATCCCCTACGTTGCTAACACTCAGATTGTTTCCAGTTTCTTACCATTACAAAGCAGCTGTGATGAACATCCTAGAATAAATGTCTTTGTTCATTTATTCAGTTACGTCCTTAGGTTATATCCCTAGAGATTTCTAATCCTCATTTTTTAAATAGGATCCTCTGTTACCTTAATGTAGGCTCTCTCATGGGATGAACACCCTATCTCACGTATTTATTCATAAATGCTGCAAATTTTCCTCAAAGTACTTGGAGCATAGAAGGGGAAAGGTTAGTAATCAAACAGTCAGAACGAATGTCAGCTCCTAAAAACCTTAGCAATTTGTCCCTTCTACACAACCTGTTTGGAAAGCTGAACCACGCAGAATAACCATTTCCTCTTCTTAAACCAAAGGGCAGGCTGTTACCCTGTTTTTAGAACATACACGTGTACAATCAAGCAATATGCAAGCATTTACTACGTGTCAGGCACTGTTCATGGTGCTAGGAATATAGACAAGTACAAAACGGCAAAATCCTTGTCCCCATAGAGTTCACTCAGTAATACTATTTGGACAGTTGGCCTGTAGGTGGTGTCTACTCTTTTTGGCTTTTCTGTATGGTAGGTGTCTATTTATAACAATACAAAAAATAAATATAGAATATATCTTTTCTGGAGTTTAACATTAGATAGCACCATTTTCAATGTTAAAACTCCCTGTTATCTTCACATATGAGCTACAGTAGAATTTTCCTCAGTGTTCAATTACAAGTGTTTGCTCTGGTTCTCCACAGGTTTGCAGAGCTGTTTCCAGGAAGACATACCTTGTATTGAAGAGAGCAGCCTTTACAGCAATGGAAATGGCATCAAACAAATTTCCATCACATTCCAGCAGCTAAGGGAGACAGGAATTGAAGAAGGAAGAAAAACAAATATCATTCGTTACTTTAAACACTACCCCAGTTAAAGGACACTGCTTTTTTTTTTTGACACAGTCTCTCTCTGTTGCCCAGGCTGGAGTACAGTGGTGCAATCTTGGCTCACTGCAACCTCTGCCTCCCAGGTTGAAGCAATTCTCCTGCCTCGGCCTCCTGAGTAGCTGGGATGATAGACGTGCACAACCACCCCCCCGCTAATTTTTATACTTTTAGTAGAGACTAGTTTCACCATGTTGGCCAGGCTGGTCTTGTACCCCTGACCTCAAGTGATCCACCTGCCTCAGTCTCACAAAGTGCCACAGTTATAGGCATAAGCCACTGCACCGGGCCAGGACACTGATTTTTTTTTCTTTCCCTAAATCTATTCTGTGGTCAAGGACACTGATTTCTAAGAAATGCTGACTGTGTGTTAATCAAATAAAGATAACATGTGGCTGCTCTCCTGGCTACCCATGCAGTGACTTGCAGCTTCCTGACACAGTCCTTCACCCTAATTACAGGCACTGCCTTGTCATGGCTGTGCTTACGTGGTCCATGCACACAAGGTCACGGTTGGCCGGGGCTGTGGTATCAACAGTCAGAGGCTGTGGCTTGTGGTGGGCTCCTCCCACAGGCACTCCAGGCAGGTGGGCCTGCCCTGAAGGTGGGACTGATCACTTTTATTTTGCCCCAAATGGCTCCCAATTGTGCTCCAAGTGTTACTCCAGTCTTTGCTAACATATGCTGGCCTCCAAACAAGGAGTGAACGGTGGCTACTGATGCTTCAGCTGCTACCAGGTTCACATTTACTAGTGGAATTACCTCTTATATATAATAATCAATGTATACCTGATGCTCAGACATGAAATACTACATGTTTTACATTACTTACAATGAAGACTAAGGTCTCTCGGACAAGCTTCTGCCCATGAGCAAAAGTGTGGAGTACACTTACGTGTGCTCATCTAGCAAGCAAGGTTAGAGCATATTTAAGTGGAAGGTGCCATATCCTTCTGTCCTCATTTTAGAGAGGCCTTGGCCTGAGGTTACGGAATAAAGCCAACTGGGCTGTCCCAAATAAGGTGAGAAGTCACATGTAGAAAGAAAAGTCACGTATTTCTGTTTTTGTTTAGAGTGTATCTCCTCTTCATTTGAACTGTGAACTCCTAAAGGCTGGGATTCTGTAGTTTTGTTCACCCCTTTATCCCCAGAGCCCAGCAGAAGGGGTGCTATGAAGAAGGTTAGTGATTATTTGCGAAGGAGCCCATCAAAAGTCAGCCTTGTGACCAATTTCCCCACCAAAGGTCAACTGTGTGTTGTTAGTGCAAGAAAGTTCTAACAGTTATCCCACCTGGGGCAAAAACTGATGCCATTAAAGAACTACAAAGAGCAAAGCAAAGTGAAATTTCTGTGAAACTTTCACTCTCATAAAATAACCCAACTGGGGAAAAACACAATACTGGAAACGGATGGGTCACCTGACTGTAATAGGTTTGAAGTAAATAAGTATGAAAACACAGCAGGGTGCCCAGCTAATAACTGTCTGAACATGGGCTCTGAGGACTACCTAGACCAGTTGCTAAAAAGAAATTAGATTTCTTTTCCACTACCTTGTTTCAAAGATTTCTACCACCTTGCTTCAAACATGAACTCAATCTATTCAGTACATCTTCAGGTTTGGGATAAAAACTTAATCCCTAAACAAAAGTCTGTCCCCTACCTCACACACAGAAAGCACATTCCCATCATGGCTTTCATGGAAGAAGAACCCCTCTACTGATGAAAACTATGTGAATGCCAAAAATGGATCTACCTCATTAATAATATAATTTTCAAAAATGCTTTTCTAATTCATTAAAAACTTTCCTGAAGATGGCAACTTTTTTCTTTTTTTTTTTTTTTTTTTGAGATGGAGTCTCACTCTGTCACCCAGGATAGAGTGCAATGGTGCCATCTCAGCTCTCTACAACCTCTGCCTCCCAGGTTCCACTGATTCTCCTGCCTCAGCCTCCCCAATAGCTGGGATGACAGGTGCCCGCCACCATGCCTGGCAAATTTTTGTATTTTTAGTAGAGAAGGGGTTTCACCATGTTGGCCAGGCTGGTCTCAAACTCCTGACCTGAGGTGGTCTAGCCACCTTGGCCTCCCAAAGTGCTGGGATTAGAGGTGTGAGCCACCGCACCCAGTCAGAAAATGACAACATTTTAAAAGCTCATGTGTTCTTCCAAAATAAACAAGACACTTTAAAAAATATTTCAGAAGAAATCCAAATGCCAGGAGTCTTAAAAAAAGAAAGGTCTACGGATGACAGGGACACAGTGCACATTCCCCTGGATACTCCTGCACACCATGCATCCCCTGCTCACTGAAGAGGACTGCTTCTGAGCTGAGATATTGTCCCAATATTCATCAGTTTTGTAAAAGCCTTTACTAACAGAACAGGCTTCTGTTGCTTTGAGTTTGACTGAATCAAAAGCACCTCCATCCCCATCACTGGGCCATCCCACAAAAGTACCAGTGTGCATGAATACTGAGGATGAACACATTAGCATCATGAACAAATGCAGTGTGCCGCAACACTCGTGTCTTAACTTTTTCTAGTGGGGAAGGGAACGGGACATAATGTTCTTCAGACACAGGATGGAACTCCAGAGTTCACGTCACAGGGCTGCACCTCCCTGGGCAACTATGAAGCCTGCCTCTACCGTCCTCAGTAAGGACTATAGGTTGCCAGTTCCCACCTCCTCAAAACCAGGACCTAAAACTGCCTGCTTGGCAGGAATCATACTACAAGGTACATCCCACTTATCAGAGATGGAAAAAAGCAAACATCTGTAATTTCATTACTTTTACCTATTAGTGGTAGCATTGCAATAGTTACTTGCTAGATAATGGTTACCACTGCTACTTTTTGAGTATACTCCATCCAATATCAAATTAATTAGAAAAATCTAGAAAGCTCCACCCTGTTTTAGTAGAGCCAACATGCAGAGCCAGGCTGTTTCTTTCAATGAAGTTCACCGTCAGTTCACAAATCTCCTTTATCTGCACATTCATTAAAGAATCTATTTGGCCAACGGCTTAGCTTTGTGTCCTTAATCTGAAGTGGAAGATGTAGTTGCCAATCTCAAGGCTCACAAAATTTAACAAAAAGGAATAAAACAGACCCAACAAGAGCCTGTACATAAACAAGCAACCAACTGCTACAGTATTATACAAAAGCAAAATTAAGCCTGGCAGATCACTTGACGTCAGGAGTTCCAGACAAGCCTAGGCAACATGATAAAACCCCATCTCTACTAATAATACGAAAATTAGCTGGGCATGGTGACACATGCCTGTAATCCCAGCTACTTGGGAAGCTGAGGCATGAAATCGCTTGAACTTCAGAAGCAGAGGTTGCAGTGGGCTGAGATCGCGCCAATGCACTCCAGCCTGGGCGACAGAGCAAGACTCCATCTCAAAAACAACAACAACAAAATAATTAATTAGAGCTACACAGAGAAGTTACTATTGAGTGCCAAAACCCGGGTAGAGGAGTATTTGGGAGGCAAAGTACAAGGGAGGAAAGGAAAGGCTGGACTAAAAAGATCCCTAAGGGAGTGGGCTCTGTGTGGGAGGAAGCAAGGCCTCTGTAGCCTCACCCAGGAAACCAGGGGCAAGCAGGCTCGGAGCTGTTTAAAAAGCAATGGCACAGTGAGGTCAAAGAAGGTATTCACATCATACAGACCTGACTTTGATAACCAACAGCACTACTAGCAAGCTGAGACCTCCTGGGCTAGTTACTTAACATCCCTATGTCTTAGTTTCCTAACTTATAAATGGCGAATATAACACTGACCTTTTGCAACAGGTTTATATGGTTTAAATGAAAATGCACGTAAAGAGCTGATCA
Organism: Cebus imitator; assembly: GCF_001604975.1. Classification (NCBI taxonomy): domain Eukaryota; kingdom Metazoa; phylum Chordata; class Mammalia; order Primates; family Cebidae; genus Cebus; species Cebus imitator. Next base: position 9,092,399 of record NW_016107315.1, read on the forward strand.
TCCTTCCACACACAATGTACCAACCTGTCTAAATTCTGCCCATCAGCTCCGTCTGGCACAACCCAGAGACCACCTCTTGTTTCATTCTTCCCTGACAACTTTTATGGGCAATTTTAGGTGCTACCATTGTATTACTATAATTTTACTATAGAATGGCATTATATATATGCTGCTTACATCTATGTTGTATTTAACTTTTTAAAAAATTATTATAGGAGACCATATTTTCCCAACTAATCTCACCCTGTAAGTTGAAACCACTCACCTCAAGAGGAAAAAAGCACTAGAAGGAAAGTAGGCAAACTAGTCTCCAACAAAGGTAGAATATGGCCAGTACAGCAAGGTGATACTCACCAGTACATCCACATAGAGAACCCAGCAGTGCTCCCGAGGACTAATGCAGAGGGTCTTCAGGTCGACACTGCTCTTATTGCTAAATATCCGATAGAGGGTGTTGGCGATCTCTGTGCCAAGGTCATCACCTCCTCGACCTTCAAAGTCAGGGGTAGCATTGGCTGAACTATACAAAACAGAAACAAAAAACCTGGGTGAGTCTAAGTGCAAAAAGCAAAGAGGCAAGGCTTTATTCCAGTTTCCCTGTAGAATGCTGGAAGAGCCAGCTGCTTGATAGAAAGTCACTGAGATGAGACGAGAATGGCATCTGCTACCTTTCCTGCCTCCAGACACACGTAATGAAACAGACCAGCACTAGGACCTGGATTTGTTAGTGTGTGTGATGGGATTTCCCAATAGTTTCTAACAGAAGCCATCTTTAGCCAAAGAGAAACAGGAAAGTGATGGTAATGTGAACCTCAGCCAATAATAATAAACTCTCATATCTTCAGAGTATAATAAATACACTTGTCTGCCAGGCCCAGGAAGCAGAGAGCCCTACGGAATGAAGCAGTCTGTGTTACAGAGGGGTTTCGTCATACGTACCACCTCTAGTTTCACAGCTTTAGAATGCGCTAGGATACTTTCAATATAAAAACCACAATGTAAGCACAATAACCTTTCTGGAATGACTTAAAAGACATGTATGACAGTACGTCAAAGCTTTGTCATAAACTTTAGATATCACTGTACTGAAGAGAAAGAAAGATTATTGGCTCATAAATAGTAGGTTACCTCCTTTATTTGGTGTTTTTCAAGAAAAAAACTTTTTTCTCCTTTTTGGCTTCTTGATATTTATGACCAATAACCTCAACAAAACTAACGGGATTCAACATTAGCCACCCTAAAAACACTGAAGTGTTTAGTAGGACGTTTCTGAGAGTTTTGGCTTAATACAAACAAATTCTTAATATGTATGTGAGATAAGTAAACATTATAGTAATCATTTTATTTTAACAATAAAGGACCAGAAAGGTAAGAAGCCAGTGGTTTCAGCATGGACTCTATGAAATCACGTATGAAAGCCTTCTGACCCTCACCCCATCTGGAAGCCTTACACCAGCTACCAGACACCCAGAGACGGAGTGAGGCAGATGCAGACCCAAAGCCAGCAGATCCAATGAGGTAGGGGAGTTTCACGATAGATAGCAAACAGTAAGGTGGGGGCGGGAGAGGGGCACAGAGTGTCAATTAGTGTTCAGGGTTACAGGAGACCTCAAACCTGGGATGAGCAGAGCTGGTCAGGCCAGAAAGGCAGGAGGATTCTAGGCAATGCAAAACCTGTGTGAAGGCCCATGGCAGTGCCCACCCCATTTGTATAACACTAAAAGAAATCTCACTTGGTAATACAGGTAAAAGACTGAATTCTAAAATAATCAGACTACACTGTTACATAAAATTTTGCCTCTCTAATTACATATTCTTTCCTTACCACTGTGAGCCAGCAGAATCCCCTTTAAAGTCCCCAAGAGAGACTCCCTTACTGCCATAGCAACCTCGTTGTTCCCTGCCTCTGCTGGACTCAGGCATCAAGCCAAGAAAAGCAGCTTGTTTATGGTGAAATAATCAAGTCACCAGGGACCAAGTTTTTACTCTGCACAGCCAGCAAAACACAACCTGTTTTTAATTTAAACACTAAGCAATCAATATTAAGTCCCATGTTTTAAATGCTTAAAAATACATCTACAGAGATTTCTGTGTACACAAAACCAGTCAGAGATACTTATGCTCAAAATGTTTATGTTTCCCTGAATGCAGTGGGCACATCCTCCTGGGTGTGACTACTTTCTCTGGGACTAATGCATTAACTCTTCTACAGCCTTGGGGGACAGTTTATAGAGCTTCCCAGGTCCAACTGTCTAAATTAGTCCATCTATAAAATCATACCCCATTAATTTGTTATTTTTTGACATTGGGTTAATGTGGACATTTTTACGTATTTTTAAATGCCTTCACACCCACACACACACACACACACACACACCCTATCTTTCAGAAGAGCCAGCAGTCAGACATAGAGGAAGGTTTAGAGACTCATGAGCCCATTAAGCTCTCCTGTATCTGGATGGTGCCATAGTTGTGCAGTGACTCTGGGGAGGAGGCTGGGAAAATGGAGGGGAATTATTCAGGGCAGGGGATGGAGCACAATGCTTCAAGTAACATAAGAAAGCTAGAGCCCCCATATTCTGCTGATGGGTGAAGACAAAGAGAAATGAGGATTCCACTTCACTACTGGGGCACTCACAGCCCAAGGACTCTTTCCAAGGAATTTAGACAGAAACGTAGACCTGGAAAGGGCCTTAGAGACCATCCTCAGAAGATGAAAACCCAAATGCCTACCAGGGTCAGTAAGGTTACTACATGTATCTGAACAAAAGGCAACATACAACTAATAGAGAATGATGGAGGCTGTAGCAAGCAAACTTTCCAGCCCTGACTTAAGGTCCACCTAAAAAAAGAAACATCCCTATATGAAACAAAAATCTCACAGGTGGGATTTGACCTGCAGGATGACACTGTGAGACTTCAGATAGTCTAACTCTCTCACTTTACAAGAAGGGAAAGTTTACCATTTTTTGAATGTTTAGTATGAACTAGACACCACTCTTAGCACTTTAGGGGTATTAACTCATTTAATGTTCACAACAACCCTAGGAGATATTGACTCCATTCTAGAAATAAGAAAACTGAATCAGAAGTTATGTAATTTGTCCAACGCCACATGATGAGTGTGCCTGGTAAGCTAAAATTCTAACCCAGGCAGCCTGGCCCTTAACTACTATGCTTCCCTGTACTCTCCTTGAATCTGTAATTTGGCAAGCTTGGTTTACATTCTAATGTTAGTCAGATTTACTTTCCTTGGGTTTACCTTTTGCCTCAAGGAAATGAATGGGTGCTCTGGTCTTGGGACTTACCACTAGACCACAAATGTTGGAGTCAAAGGATGTAGACCACAGAACCCCTAAATAAAAAGCTCCTCTGTTCTGTTACAGAGACAGAGATAAAAAAACACACAGGCTTCTAGCCACCTGCTCATATGTATCACAATCTACTCCTTCAGTGGGGGGTGTACGCACTTGGTCTTTTGGGCATAAAACCAAATGCTTTCCTATTTACCAAAACCAGTTCAGACCCTTCATAAAGCATTATCAGTCCCTTTTCCAGAGTTGTGGGAAATTGTTTACTGAGTTGGATAAATTAAGATCCTGGGAATGCCACCCCTTCTAGGTCTCCACCCTCCTGACTCATTACCTCCACCCTTCTGCTTGGAACATTTCTGGTTTAACTGGGGTAGGCTGAGATCAAGGCCATGCCTACCTGCAAAGGGACTCTAGACACTGGGGCCATTGTTGCTTGCCTGGCAATCAATCTAGCCTGCAAATCTATGGTCTTACAGCCAGGTCAGGCCAGGCTCACAGCAGAAGGCAGGGATAACTCAGGGCCTTACCCTCCGGTAGTCATCTGGCCCCAACACAGGCCCTAAGGCTGATTCCTCTCTGTGTACACCTGCTCATTTCTGAGCCTGCAGAAGCCTCCCTATAAATGGGTACCAGATCAATAGTAAATTCTGAGCTTTCATCACAAGCCTTTGTCTGAAGTTTCCCAGAGGATTATCTCATCAGCTTGGGAGACTGATTACAATTAGCCTCAAAAGGCTTCTCTGCAGGTTGCCCCTCAGCTTTATAACCACCCCCAGCCCTTCTGCCAGAAAAAGGATCCCCTGTAGCAGCACTAAGCAGGCAAGGAACCCAGATATAGTGGCTCTACCCACCAATGCAGGGCTTGAAGATTCTGGTTCAATTTTGATGAAAAATACAAGTGATCACACTGAAAAATAGTTAAGATCCTAAAGGGAAGTGACAAGTGCAGGGTATCCTGAAATATTTATGAATGAAAAATGTTCTCCTAAACTCCCCTAGTTAAAAACGCAAGCCTCTCTGGGAGGCTAAACCACAGTCCTAAACCCATCAACACAATGGTCGGAGAACTGAGAAGCAATCTGATGGCTTGCCACCTAGTGGCATCCCAGAGTGATACACCAGCTCACTAAAATCCTATCTTGTCTTGGGCTTTAGATAGAAACCATCTTTTCCCAAAGTTTCCAAGTTCTCATTGAAAAGAGCCTACTCTTAGACTACAACCAGCAAACCAAAGATACGAAAGGGTCCGATTTTGCTCCCAGTTTAGTGGCAGTGCTGCCAGACATCTCTGGAACAGGACTCAGGGTCCATGCAGCAGCCTTTCCAAAGGGCTGTGAGGGCTATATTGAAGATTTTTCATCATTCCCAGGAAACAGTACATTATGGAGGTGGTGACAGTGCCTACCTTGGCTCCATATATTATCATCCCAAGCAGACAAAACCAAATGAAATGAATTAGTAGAAAATCAACTGGTTTTCTGAGACCTCTCTACCCCTGGGAATTTAATTAAAACTAGAAGTTGTTGACAAGAAGTTAAATCAAACTAGACTCAGAGCAGCAAGAGAAACCCTCAGCACTGCCCCCACTGCTGCCACCACCGCCGCCGCCGCCACCACTGCCGCCACCACCAACACCACCAATTCCTGTCCTTCCACTAGGTAGCAACGATGTTTCGGCCTGCGGAAAGACAAATGACTTGAGTCGCCCTATGCCTGGAGTCAGGGTGGGAGTGGGCATGTGGCACCCTTATTGCTGGGCACATCTACAGGTGTCCAGCAGCCATTCCTATTCACTGATTCAGAATAAAGGGATGTGCCTGTTTATGCAATTAAAATAATTATGCTCCTTGAAGACTCAAGTGAGGCTCTGATACAGGTGGCAGCCATCAGTGCTTGGTAACATCTCCCATCTCTGTGGGAAATGGGTTTTGTGGTTCTCTCACGGTGATTCTACTTGCTGGGCTGATTACATTAGCTGAGCCACTTAAGGAAGCTAAAGTGTGCCACCTTAAGACTATCTTGAGAAATCGATTCAGGAGAACTATCTGGAAACTGGAGCTCTTGGGTCTGTGGGGATCCTTTTGAGACCACAGAGGAAGAAAAGAGACCAGCAGGCAGCCACTCTAAGCCAGGAAAGATAGGCTACTTCTAGAAGCCAGATCTTGGGGAGAGGCAACTCAAAGGATCCTCTCACACTAGAGTCACTCTTCCTTTACAGCTGGGACAAGAAAGGGACAAGAGCAGCAAGCTAACTTGGAGTCAGGTTTAGACACAGACCCAGGTTTATACACAGTGAAATGTATACCCCACACCAAGTATCTGAGGGCAACACCCTCTCTTTGGTGTGGTTGAGCTGAATGTCTTTGGTCTGCCTAAAACGAATGAGGTAGAAGTTAATGAAGGAGATGAAAAGGAAAGCAAATTACAAGCTTCTTACACGTTGTCTGCTCCTCAGTGACTGGTTACTGCACTGAATTAGGCAGATCAAGGTCAGCAGAGGCATTTTGCTTCCTCCAAAGACAAAGGAAAAGGTAAGTTGGGGGCCTGAACAAGGTCATCATCATCCACAGTGACTTAAAAGATGGGCCTTTCCATGGAACAACTCAAGCTGGTAAGAGATGTGCAGAACCAGGAGAGATGACTTGGGGGACCAGAGCAGGGGACAGGAGTAGGCTGGAAAAAAATTAACCAGAAAAATGAACACGGATAGTTCTTGGACTCCCAAGAACAGCCCTCCAAAGCTGGCTTCCACAGGCTACCTGAAGTAAAACGAGCAAAGATTCACAGGTTGGACAGATCTGAGCTGGCATTTTTAGCTTTGTAACCCTGGGAAAGTCACTTACACTCTCAGAACTCATTTGTCATCTCTCTTACAGGAGTGCTGTGAGAATCAGCTTCTGTATATGGAAGTGTAGACTGGAAGACTGTAACTCACTCTACAAAAGTGGGTTAACGTTTATGCAGAAAAGGCCGCCATTATGGCCCAAAGCTGCCATCTTCAGAAGGGTCTGTTTGTAAGACTGGTCCTTGGCTGGTATCCAGGAACCTGACTCTCAGACTATTCTCAGTCAATAGTAAACTGATGGGGGTAGTCCACTATGCCTAGATACTGCAAATAATATGGTTTATGCTGAGCATTAATATACCATAATAATATGGTTATTTGCTTTCCTTTAGAAAACTTCATTATGTATTAAGCAGGGAGTGTCTTGCGTGACCAGCCCCTCGGTAAATATCTTGGGTGCTGAGTCTCTAATGGGCTTTCCTGGGCAGAAATATCACAAATAAGTTACTGCATTTTCATTGCTGTAATAAACCTTAGCTATGAGTATCACTATATGGTAAGTCTAGCAAATCTCTGACTATGAGGGTGGTCTTAGGGATCCTGATACAGGGTCAACATTATACACCTACACCTAGCATGAGCCCAGAGATCCTTACCCACTTGAAAAAGGCCTGGCTTCCAGAAGTAAGGTAATTGATGGAAGATGGGACCTGGCTGGCAACCCAATAAAATGCCCCAACCCCTAGACAGTGGAGCTAACAAGGAGAAATAACACTTGTTGAAAGCCCATCGGGAGTCAGTCACTGTGCTAGGTATTCACTCTGTTTTCATTTCCTCTTCATCACCATGGTATTATTTATTATCCTCATTTTTTAGATGAAGAAATTTGGCCACAGTGAGACTGAGTAACCAGCCTGAGATCACAAAGCTGGCCAGAGAAGGAAGTGACATTCTGGCGCAAGGCTGGCTGCAGACACTGCAGAACCCTCTCTCCTCCCAGCACCCATACTGCCTGCCTAGCTGCCACTTCCTCAGCCTGTCAGGCTGCTTGGCTCACCCTAGGCCTCATCTGTCAACCAAATCATGAACAATTTTCTGCAGAACTAGAGCAGGAAGAGAAACAGGGCATTTAGACCAAATGATCCTTACTGTCTGTGTATGATATTTTTCAAAGCACCGTAACACACATTGCACTTCATTTGACCCGCATCACAGTCATGTGCTAGGCTGCCTGGCAGATGTCCTCCTTTATTGGACAGAAAAAACAAGGCTCAGCAATCGCCAGGTGGCTAAGACTAGGGCAGGACGCAAGCCAAGAGTCCTGACTAGGTACTCGGCACATAGGAGGAGGTCAGTAAATGCTTGCTGGATGGCTGAATAAGTATAAAAGTGGGTTCAACAGCAAACTAGAGGTTCATTTTCTGAATCCTCAGTTTTAAAACCATTTTTCTTTAAAAATATCTGCATAGACAGTACTGACCAGTCAACAAAGAACTCCAAGTAGCCTTCATTTGGTTTCTCCAGCTTCGGCGTCCCCATTTCTGCTTTCACTCCCACCAAGATGTCTGTGTGACCCTGCAGACACATGCAAGAAGGATCTTCATTCAGGGCAGGCAGCCAGGTACTCCACCACCTCCCTCATCTTGTAGATATACACCCCTGGGGGACTCTCTTAGGAGCCGTGCTAAGACTTGGAAAGTGGCTTTTGGAGGAAGTGAGCAGTCTTTCAGATCTGGATAGACCCCCGCCTCCCTGAGTCTGGCTTGGATCTTGGATGTCCCCAAGAGCAATTTGCATTCCAAAAGCCAGAAGTGGTCAACAGATCGTTCCTTAGGGTCTACTTGTTTCTCCACCTGGGCTTGAACCATGGTCCAATACTCACCAGCTTGACCCTGGCGGATCCGCTGGTGTTGGACACCACATCAGTTTCCACTTCGACACATCGGTAGTCCTCACAGCCACGGCCATCCACGCGGAGGTCTTCCTAGGTGTTAACAACCACAGTCCTAAGGCTGTTACCCCAGACCAACAACAGACTCCTAAACTGACTCACTCATATCCCCCTAGAGAAGACATACGCAGTATATCTCTTTTCCTTAGTGGATCATCTAAAATTCTGTCCTTGCAGCTAATAATATGACTATTTTACATATGAGGAAATAGAGACTCAGAGGAGTTGAGTGACTTGTCCAAGGTCCTATAGCTAGTGAAGACAAAGCTAGTTTTCCATGCCAGTTGTGTCTGATTGCAAAATCGATACTACATGCCACTATATAGAACATGCACACAAAATAAGATCAAACAAGAGACAAAACAAGCCACCTCTCTCCAAACCTACAATTCTTAAACTGCACCAAGAAGTATATGTTGTCAGAGCTACAGGGTACAACTATCTCAACTGAAGCCCTCCTACCCCTAAAACTCAACAAGATCTGCCGTGTAAATAGTGAAAGACACCTAATCTTCTAAAAGAGGCATTCCCTAGAACAAGGTCAACAAACTAAGTTCCCTTGCTTTTGTAAACAGTTTTACTGGAACATAGCCATACCCACTTGTCTAGGTATTGTCTATGATTGCTTTTGCACTACAAAAGCAGAGCTGAGTGGTTGGGCCAGAGACATGATCCATAAGGCCTCAAATCTTTACTATCTAGTCCTTTACAGGAAGTTTGCTGACTTCCTGTAAGTGGGCAGAAGATGATTTTCAGAGTGGTCTACACACTGCCTGTTCCTTCTGCCCGTTTATTTACTTCTTCAATTATTTGTATCAGTACAACTAATTGATATATTTTATGCTATGGTTATAATCCAATACTATCATTAGTTTTTTGCTGCTCAAAGTGTTCCAAATTTGGCCACTGGGGGCTTCTTAGGTGAGTTTTGTGATCTTTCAACATGCCTCCAACTTTTTGTGAGTAATTTTTACTTTGTGCAACACAAGCTATCTATCCTCTTGTCTTTTCTCTGCCCAACCCTAGGGATCAAGCCTTTCTCCAAAGAGCCCTGGTTGCTTTTATTGCAGAATGGTACCTAAAACCAGGATCTAGGCGTTAAGTTCATTGCTGTTGGGAGTATTATTTCTTCCAGACCTTCTCAGCAGACAAAGCTAGAAAATATAGGTATGCATACTAATCCCCCCCACACAAATCTATGTTTAATTCTGTATCTATCAACATATTTATTAAAAAGCCACGAGTTCATACTGATAGCTCAATTCCAATCTAACATCATATGGTTCATTCTAACCTTTCTCCTTTGCTTATTTGTAACTTCTTTCTCAAAGAAGGAGAAAGCCGGCTCTTATTAGCTACCATGCATTTCTGTATTTGTTCAGTCCTCGTATACCAGTTTCCGAACTTCTAACCTATACCCCTGTACTAACAGCATACAGTATTTGCATAAAGTTCTGTCTTTAGCTTCATAGTATCCAGCCAAAATACTGTGTTCCAGTTACTTTAGTTTTAGTTCTTTTCTTCCACAGTGCTCTTCTGTGCAGTTACATTATTCATTTGTAACACAGACTCACTTTTTTTTTTTTTAAGACAATGGCTCTGTAGCCCAGGCTTAAGTGCAGTGTGGCAGGATCTCAGCTTACTACAACCTCCGCCACCCGCATTCAAATGATTCTCCTGCCTCAGCCTCTGGAGTAGCTGGGATTACAGGTATGCGTGACCATGCCTGGCTAATTTTCATTTGTAAATTTTTGTATTCCAGTTGGGGTTCCCCCACGTCCTGGTTATGTTTTAAATTACTTATTTACTTTCGGGGTTTGTGAGTTATCATTATAGTTCTAAGAGACAAAACTCTCAGAAAAGTATGCTCAGAAAAACCTCTCTCTCCTCTTCTCTGTATTATGCTATTTTCATGTCCCCTTCTTCCAACCCACCCCAGATTTCTCTTTAGTTTCTAGTTTATCTTTCTTGTATTTTCTCTACACAAATAAGCAAATACATTAATTTTTTAATATCCCCTTGTTTCTTATATGAAGAGAGGAATACTTTAGATACTCTTATTTAGAAAAAAAAAAAAAAAAAACTATATATATGCAGGAAATCATTCCCCATTGGCTCTTAGAGCTCTTCATAAACATTTTTCAAAAGCAGTTTTGTTTTTTTTTTCCCAGAAAAAGAATCATTAGTTTCATCAGATTCTCCAAAGAGTTGATGCTTCCCAGAAACATAAAAAGTAAAATAAACTACTGCTCTAAAGTATGTGACTGGCAGTTTACCTTTAAACTGCCTGGATAACAGAATATGTGACTGATTTTTTTTTTTGAGAAATTAAACAGAGAAAAGCAAAACACAGAGGCATGACCCTACCACACAGTACCGATGATCACCCTCTGCCATATTTGCTTCAGCTCTTTCACCCGTTTAACTTTTCAATGACAGAAAATAAACGTCACAAATCAGATGGAAGGTCCTGTGCAGCCTATCCTTTTCCAGCACATTTTGCACATTTCCTCCCTGGAGGAAATCTCCATCTTGAGTCTGGAGATGAATTCAAAAAGCAACAGAATTTCAAGTCTAGGAGAGTGAGGCTTTGGGGTAGAATTCCAGAAGGTGATCTCTCTTCACGAGAAGACCCGTAACTATGTAACTGTGTCGCTTCCCAACATCACCCATGGAAACTGAAGGCTTTCTAGCTCAATCTCTGACACTCTACCCCTCTCCACCTCTATGTGCCCCATCCCCCAGTGAGGAAAGTGAAAACCCAGCCCAGAAACTTCAATGACAAGAAGTTCTTCATGGGGTGTAGATATGGTATCAGTAGCAACATGACTCATGGTTTCAGGCCAGCTCCTAGCACTAACTAGCGCCACTTAAGATAAGCCCCTTCCCTCTCTGGACTAGCTTCCTTATTTGTAAAAGATGGAGATTAAATTAAATTAGTCTCAAACGTGATTCTCTAATTCCACAGATCTATAAATTAAAATGGCTGCAATTATTTGCAATAAATAATAGCAGCTGCTGTTTACTGTGCATTTACTATACACCAGATGTGTGAGGAATACTGCACAGTTAATCCATTTAATCCTTTCAATAATCCTGTAAGATAGTACTATCCATTCTGTTTTACAAATGAGAAAACTGAGGTTAAAAGATGTCAAATGAATGGCTCAAGTTCACACAGCCAGTAACTAGCATTTGAACCTCAAGTCAGAGCTCTTAACTGCTATGCTACACAGTCCGTTGCATTCTAAAGGGTCTCTTCACTTTACAAAAGGACTCAGCACAGACCTCCTTCATAGCAATGAACTGGCTTGGCCACAAGGTCACAGGGTTTGCTACTGTTGCCTCTTCCTTTTTTTTTTTTTTTTTTTTTTTTTTAGACATGGTCTCACTGTCACCCAGGCTGTAGTGCAATGGTGATCATAGCTCACTGCAGCTCAAACTCCTAACTCCTAGGCTCAAGCAATCCTACCTCAGCCTCCTGAGTAGCTAGGACTACAGGAACATGACACCATACCCAGCTGATTTTAAATCTTTTCTTTGGTAGAGATGGGGTCTTGCTATGTTGCCCAAGCTGTCTCAAACTCCTAGTCTCAATGACCCTCCTACCTTAGCCTCCCAAAGTGCTGGGATTACAGGCATGCGCCACCACATTTGGTCTAACTACTTCTAAAATATCACTTGTTCTGAAGGTTAGTCACACCTCTTTATAGTGAAAACCTACTTGTTCGAGGATGGGGCTGGTGGCCTCTCAGAAAACTGAGCCAGATTAGATACTGCCTTTCCACCCTTTAATTCACTCTGCCTCCCAGGAGAAGGTTCAGGTGATAAGCAAAAGCTAAGCTACAAATTTTCCTTTCCAAGCATGCATAATTTTTTCCATAGAAGAAAAGCACCTAAAGAATAGGAGGAAAACAAACCAAAAAACCCAAACTAACCAGCCCATGAATCACTGTACCCAGGGCAACTTTTTTTTTTTTTTTTTAATCTAATTCTCCTTATAAAAGACTTAGGAAATTGCCCAAACCTGCCTAGCCTAGCTCAGAGCCTGGTGCTCTGCCACAGTTCTTATTTATCTGAAGTAGTCAGTAGCAAACGAATTAATCCATGTATGAACACTTAAATAAGAGTCATTCTGAAGTAAAAGCTCCATTTTAAAACTCAAGAGATGTTAACAGCATGGAGTGGTATCCTCTCCTTCTCGGCAGAGGAGACTGATGTGCCTCTAGATCAAGGGCTTCTGGATGTCAGGATAGCTCCTGGTAACTTTCATAGCTGTTACTCATGTGATCACAATAACCCTACCAGTTGGGTGTGGTGTGGTGTAGTGGAAACTGTCACCTTCCAAATTATATTTAAATCTCTGCTGTCACATGCCAGTTTTGTGACCTTGACCTCAATAGCTCTAAGCCTGTTTCTTCATCTAGAAAGTGGGAATAACCCTGACCTTACAGAATTACAAGAGAACAGAAACGTCATTAAGCATTTAAGGGAGCCCTGCAGTATTACACATAGGAGTTCCCCCAAAGCAGTTCCATTCCACTGCTGCTGGGGGCATGCATTAACTCACTACATCCTCAAAAACAACCCTGGGAGAGGTTACAGATAAGAATGGAAGCACCTAAGTTTCAATCTCCTGTTTGTGACAGAGTGGAAGGATATTTAAGCCCAGACCTGCTTTCCCTGACACCTAGGAAGCCCAGTCCTATTACTGTACTTAATAGAAACTGACAAGTTGGCCCTGCCAATCTGACACACATGGAAGGATTTTATACTCAAAGTGGTCCTCTGAGGTTGTGTTAGTACCTCATTACCTTGCTTTGACTTGTCTAATACTCCAGAGATTCCTAGAGAAGTGAGACTAAATTCCTTCCCCTATTAGAAGGTGACCCCCACTCCCTTAGGAAAGGGGCCATATCTGGTCCAGCTTCGCAGGCTCAGGCATATGACTAGGACTATACAAGCAACAGGAGTCCAGGCAGACACCGCTTAAGGTGCACTGCCGGCACTCTAACCAACAAAAAAAAGTTCAGGAGATTTCAGAACTGAATCCGTGAAGATTCCATGGTAGGGTCATTCACCTGCATCCTGACCTTTATTTGGACAGTGTAAATTGTGTTTTGCTCCTCTATAAATATGAAAAATAGGAAAAACTAGGTGTTGATCCTTGTTTGACTTTCCAACCCTGTTGAGTAGCCAGGGATTCCTCTGAAAGGATATGGCTCCATAAGGCTGCACCTGCAGTGTTTGGGCATAAGGCTTTCTGTGCCATGGGTCTGTAAACAGAAAGGTCAGAGAGCTAAAAATCAAAAGTCCTGGGACCCAGCTCTAATTCTGTCATGGCCAGACTGAGCAACTGAATACTGCCTGCTCAATCTCATAGTTGAAAACTAAGCTGAGGCCCTGATCTTCCTCTTCCACGCTGTACCCCTAAACAATGCTTATGATGAAAGCTAGATCCGCAGAAAAGAAATGGAAGCCATCGGCTGAGCCACAACTCCCTTCCACAGCCAAGAACATACATTAAAATGGCTTTCACAGGGTCCCAGGAGCCCTGTGATGGGGTTAATCAACTGCCATGGCCAGCTGTGAACCTATGAGGGCCAGTTTAATGTCCAGGTCATGGCCACAGCACTCAGTTGGCTGACTGGGAAAGCTTTATTGTGCCTACAGCCCTGTAAATACCACATAACAGTCATAATCCAACTCCAACAGCTAAGACCAGGGGTAGGTCCCTTAACCAAAGGCATATAATCCACAGGGCGACCGGCTCTTTTTGGCATCAAATACTAGCAGACTAAACTGATTCTTTCACTGGAATCTGATCTCTGATCTGAGAAACTCTTGAGAGAAGAAAGAAGTTAAAAAGGAGCTGACAGGTCATGATATGGAGGAGCCCAGAGAGGCCACACAAAAGTAAAGGTATTTGGCAGAGGCAGACTCCACAAAGGAGGGAAGCTGGACAGCAAGTGGCTGGAGAGAAGGGATAAATCTTGGGAGAGAAAGCAGAGGTGTCGCTAGAGATAAAGACAGTCAGACAGCCACACAGGCCATGAGGTAATCCACAGAGCCCACGAGAGGTGGTACCTCAGAGCTGCCTGGGGGCTTTCCAGCTCTTGCCACAGATATCCCTTTTCTCTCTCTTTTTTTTTTTTTTTTTTGACACAGAGCCTCTCTCTGTCACTCAGGCTGGAGTACAGGGGTACAATCTTAACTCACTGTAATCTCCTCCAGCCTCAGCCTCCCAAGCAGCTAGGCCTACAGACATACATCATCACACACCGGACTAATTTTTTTTTTTTTGAGATAGAGTGTTGCTATGTTGCCCAGACTGGTCGCCAACTCCTGGCCTCAGGTGATCCTCCCACCTCAGCCTCCCAAAGGGCTGGGGTTACAGGTGTGAGCCACTGTACATGGCCTACCTCTTTTCTTGAGATAACTGAAAAATCCCAATTCCTTCAAATTAAAGGAGGTTTAATACTCAACAGCCACAGGCTGAATCTTTAATGAGGTCACTCTGAAGGCTGGGTATCTAGTGTGGATGGTTTAGGACAAAGTCACACTTCTGATGGAAAAACAAACTTGAAAGGGAGCCAGCATTTTTTCTGTGTTGACCACAGGCCAAGTGCTTGACATCTCCTATCTCATCATTCCTCATAACCCCATTCTACCTCCAGGTGAATATGTCCCCATTTTACACAAGTGGAAGCAGGCTCAGTTATGCAAGCAAAATCACTTATTGTAAACGGTGAAGGTGCCTGCTCAATCTGACTCCAAAGCCTCATTCAAGCAGAGGTAAGGAAACCATGTGACTTCAGCAGGAGAGAGCAGAGATTCTTGCATCATGATCTGGTCTGAACCAGGTCAGTGGTTTGCCCATGGGCCAATGTCTGATGACTGCCCCCAAATTTTCCAACACTTTATGATAATATCCATTCTCAGGCTCCAGCCCCAGAGAGTCTGATTCAGAATGTTGATGAAGCCTCAGAATCGGTATTTTGCAGGTGAGTAATGCGCACTTCAATGCTTTAGAATCCCTGCGCTAAGAGGGAAGTTAGCAATGGCTTCTCCTGGATGAAGAAAATACACATCTAGCCAATTAAGCCAGAAAAGAGAATAAATCCTAGATTCTAAAAATTCTGACGTCTGCCCCAAGTTCTGCAGAGAAAACCCTTCACTAGTAAGACAAAAGCTATACAAAGAAATGCAACATAGGGTTCTAAAGGAACTTACAATAAATGTGGGAAAAATGCAACCAAAACAATACAGCAGCATATGCCATATACTATTTAAGCTCTAGAAAAACTGGGGAGTGGGATGTCAATTAGAACCTTCTCCTTCTCTTCCTGTTCCCACAAGCTTTCAGAGGAAAGGGGAAAGAAAAGGAGGTAGAAGAAGTAAAGACTCTCTCCCACCTTGATCTTGGGATCCCTACTGAGGAAGTGGAAGACAATGACTTTCACTGAAGCAGGAGGGTGGCCTCAGAGTCAAGTACGGGCTTTGCAATCAGACAGATCTGAATTTAAATCCCAGCTCCACCATTCAATTACTGTTATCACCTTGAGCTCAGTTCCATGTCTGTAGAGATAATACTTAACCTTCAGAACTGTTGTAAACATTCAATGAAATAAAAATTATAATATGTACCTAATAAGAATGGGATACAGCCTTCAAAGACTGAAAAAGAACCTAACAGAAACCAACCAAATCATTTATCAAAACACTGATTTAACTAACCTTTTTGATTCTCTGTTCTCCCCTGGGAGAGGGGATCTGTTCACCAGGTTGACTCAAATTGTATCACCTAGACTCCCCTTGCTGGCTTCTGGTTGAATTTGCCCAATATAAAATACCAGATCAGAGGGTGCCCCTCACCCCCGAGGGGCCACATTTCTGATAGGGCCTGCATCTATCCAAGACCATGACTTCTGTTAGACAGCTTTCCTCCACAGTTCCAGCTATCACTGAAATATGGTAATACTGTTTCCTCACCGAGCCCCTTTGGACTAAGGGCAGTAGCCACTCCCAGTAGTTGTTTGTCTCCAGGCTCCTCAACATCTCTTACTGCTTCCCTGAAACCTACACATACTGCTCTAGAGTCCCATCATAAAAGTCTCCTGAACTATCTGAAGTGGATTCATTTTCTGCCCAAAACTAAAATGATCCATCCTACCTTCTCACAAACTAACTTCTCCCAAGTGTGACACATCCTCTAATGGCCATGTTTTAGCCTAATTATTCTAGCCACCCTTTCCCTCCACCCCCAAAAAGAACCAGTTTCTTTCTCTTGGAAACATGAGTTCAGAACTGAACTAGAAGGAATGGTCTCTTTTACAGAAGGAACCACATTTTTTCTACCACTGGCCCAAGAAACAGAAAACCAATCTGCGGAGAGACCAAAACAAAGCAAAGGGGGGAAAAAAAGGCAGAGATGGGCAAGAGAGAGCCTTGCTCATCCAAGTGCCCGTGGATTCCTGGAGAAACACTTGTAGCCTTGTAATCCACACTATTTTGCTTGAGCCAGTGTGTTGGTTACCATTACTAGCAACTGAATCCTGAACACAACATCATAAGGTTGACTTCAACTACTTCTAATTATCACCAAAACAAGATGAAATACTCCCTGAAATAGTAAAAGAACCAAAGGCTTACGGGAAAGGGACATCAGAAGCTGAAATGGACTTTACTGGACCAAAGGTGAAAAGTAAACCATAAAATGACTAGGACTATACACGCAACAGGAGTCCAGGCAGGCACCGCTTAAGGTGCACTGCCAGCACTCTCTAACCAGCAAAACAAAAGTTCAGGAGATTTCAGAACTGAATCCATGAAGATTTCATGGTAGGCTCATTCACCTGCATCCTGACCTATATTTGGACAGTGTAAATTGTGTTTTGCTCCTCCATAAATATGACATATTTTTGGCCAATGATCATAAGCCCTTATGAAGAGGTCGATTTGAAGCCTGTTACTCGGCATGGCTCTGTGATACACAGAGCTGAGCATTTGCCAAATATGTGCATGGTGGTGAGAGGGAGGTTCGACTTAAAAATAAAAACACTATCAACTCATTTCCCTTTTAAAGCTCACCTTACTCATTCAATGCTAACAACCTACCAAGTGCTGGACACTGGCTAGGCCTTAAGGGTCCCATACAGACAAGTCAATAGGCTATTACTGCCTTCCAAGATCCATCATGAGGGAATGACTGAGCCTCTAAGACCTCCAGGATCATGCTTTGGCCACCTCTGCAAGCTGATCTTCCACCATTTCCCCCAACCCACCCCTTAGGCTCCACACGTCCTCCACCTGAGGACTTACAGATTCACCATCCCTTCCTTCTGGAACACTCATGCCTACTTAATTGTTGGTCATGCTGAGAGCCCAATTAAAATGCTATTTCCTTAGGGAAGCCTCCTCTGACCTCCCAGTCTAGATCGTGTCCCTGTGTTTTCCTTCATAGCACTCAGTACAATTTTATATATAAAGACTCAAGCACATTAATAATTTCTGCATCTTCCTTCTGGCATGAGAGCTACATAAGGGCAGGTTCCTTCCTAGCCCCTCAGCCCAGCTCCATTCTGTGTTGAATAAATGAATCTGAGTCCTGAAGATACAGAGGGAAAATCCTTGATATGGATTTAGGGGAGCAATTCTGCCTCCTTAGGGGAGCCTTCAGAGCATTACAAGTCCCTGGAATTCTTTTTTATTTATTTTTTCAAAATGAATTTTATTTCTTTAGAGATGGGGTCTTACCGTGTTGCCCAGACTGGTCTCAAACTCCTAGGCTCAAGCAATCCTCCCATCTCAGCCGTCAGAGGTGCTGGGATTACAGGCATGAGCCACCATGCCCAGCACCTGGTGTACTTTAACTTCTTCAGCCTCCACTAACTATATCACTTCCTTGGCATAGATCTTAAATTACCTTTGTCTTTATTTTATTCACTTTTACTCTCTGTCTCCCTCCTATCTTTCATTTATTTCACAACCATGTTTTAGCATCCCTACTGTTTCCCACATAACATGCCAGAGACTTATATGATGTAAATAAAATTAACTATCTTTGCCCAAATTAGATCCTAGGCATCTCAAGGGCCAGAAATGAGGCTTATACTCTTTTCTTCCTTGACAGCACCCAGCAGATAACGGTGTGTTATAAATATAAGTGATTTTCTAACTCATCATAAAGTAATGAAGAAGGATTTATGACTATGGTGGAACTCTGCTGCTGGATAATGAACTGCCATGGGAATTAAAGGTGCTGGGAAGATATCTCTAACCTTGAGGTTACAGATATATCCATGCCTCAGTGCCACTTTCAGAGTGGAAATGTGAGAGAAAACAGGACACATGACAGAGTCAGTATATCATGGTAAGCTGCAGTGACAAAGAAAACCAAGGGTTTTTAAATTTAGAGAAAAATAGTTACCTTTAATGTCTCCCTAAAAAGCATACTTTGAGGATAAAAATCAACTGAACAAAGTGTATATAAAAATATAGCAGGGAAAGACATATCTAATT
>NW_016107315.1:9110995-9138778 GCF_001604975.1 Cebus imitator
AGTTTCGCTCTTGTTACCCAGGCTGGAGTGCAATGGCGCGATCTCGGCTCACCGCAAACTCCGCCTCCTGGGTTCAGGCAATTCTCCTGCCTCAGTCTCCTGGATAGCTGGGATTACAGGCACTCGCCACCATGCCCAGCTAATTTTTTGTATTTTTAGTAAAGACGGGGTTTCACCGTGTGGACCAGGATGCTCTCGATCTCTTGACCTCGTGATCCACCCGCCTCGGCCTCCCAAAGTGCTGGGATTACAGGCTTGAGCCACCGCGCCCGTCCCGCTTTTGGGCATTTTTATGCCCCCTCACACACAAATAACATACAAGTTCCCCAGTAATACACACATATGTCCCACTATTCCTAATCCTGAATTACATCTAAAATTCGCAACTGTGAGTTCTGACTTCATTAACCAGGCTTAATATGCAAACTGTTGGCTAAATATTGGCATTTCTTTATCTATAGAGGGCCCAGAAGGTAAAAGCAGGTCACGATTTTTAAATGGACATGGCCTTAACTCACGTTGTGGAACTTTAATGATAGCTGGCCGCTTCAATCTAATGGCTACATCCCAAGACCACTAACTTTACTGAGAGAGGAAAGCCATGAGGAGGGGCTGTCACCAGAACTCTGCCAAGGGTGGGCTGAAGAACTCTGATAGGAGGACCACACCGTGGGTTAAGTGGAGACAGAGCCAGAGGAAGATACAGGGTAGCTCGTTACCACGTCCAACGTTTTTCAATCCTCGTTCTGGAGTGGTCAAAACCAGGGGTTTAATGTAGAGCACAGAGGACGTTAGGTTTTAGCTGCCTAGGATCTTAGTTCTCCATTGGCAAAATGAAAACAGCACTTATGATACCAGCTGCCTAGCCGCTGTCTAAAAACCCTTCCCCTTTACTGGCACAGCAATTTGTATTTTCTTTTCTTTCTTTTCTTAGACAGTCTCACTGTGTCGCCCAGGCTGGAGTGCAGTCGCACGAGCTTGGCTTATTGCAATCTCTGCCTCAGCCTCCCAAGTAGCGGGGACTACAGGGGTCCGCCACCACGCCTGGCTAATTTTTGTATTTTTTAGTAGAGACGGGGGTTTCACTACGCGGCCAGGGTGGTCTTGAACTCCTAACGTAGTGATCCGCCAGCCTCGGCCTCCCAAAGTGCTGGTATTACAAACCTGAGCCAACGCTTCTGGCCTGCCTTTCCTCACCTCGTAGTTGGGACGCGCATGCGAGCTGAACCCACTTTGAAAATACAAGCTGCCATACAAAACCCTTCTCCCTTTATTTGTACGGTAATTTGTATTTTACAGTGCGTTCACCTCGCATGTGCCTCCCAACCACGAAGCGAGGAAAGGCAGGCCAGAAGCCCACCTCCAAACTCCCCATTTCCTAGAAAATAAAACTGAGGCTCGGACCAGTTAAGTGCACGAAAGCCGAAGGGATCGCCATGGGCGATGCTCTCTACGAAAATACCTCCGGGACTGACCAACGCTTCCTGCCCGGGTTCGGAATCTTACAGACCCGCAAAACTGCAAATGCGCTAGCAGTCTTAAAAACGTCCGCGTTGCCAGCTCTGAAAGACAAACGCCAGCCGCAAAGCCGTTTAATCACAGGTAAACGGAGAGTCGCCGCAGCTCGACTGCCTCTTGCTTGGCGAACCCAGGGCAGGCCGCGACCCGCAGGGTCAAGCTGAACCCGGCGGCCGACCCAACGCCGCTGCTGTCGCTACCTGTACGCCGTGCATGATGTACACCTTCTCCGCCTCACTCAGCGCCACGGACGCCATGCTGCCGAGCTGCCCCGCGAGCCAAACGTCATCTGCGCGCGTCGTCTCCGCTGGACCGCTCCCCCACGCCCCACCCGCCGCGTCCACGCGTCATCAACCTGCGCGGCGGCCGCTCCTGCAGCCGCGGCCGCCGCCACCGCCGGGAGCTCGATGGGCTTCTCCTGCGCGCCGCCCGGTGTCTGGCCGAGTCCAGGGAACCGCGGCGCCTCGTTCCGAGGAGCCATCGCCGCAGCCGGAGGCCGGGTCCCGGGTTGGGGACTGCAGGGGAAGGCAGCGGCGGGAGCCCCACCGGGGGCCTGGGACTGGGAAACTGCCTCCGGCTTCACGGTCAGTTGGGAGGGGAAACTGGGATTGGGGTGAAGAAGCTGGGGTGAGGAGAGCCACACGGGCCGGAGGACTTGCAGTGGGAGAGGTCTGCGGCGTACTTGCTCAGAGCTGGAGTTGACCTAGGAGCTCGTGTGTGTGAGTGTGTGTGTGTGAGTGTGTGAGTGACAGAGAGACCCCGACTAAGGAGGGGCGGACGTCGTGATTGGTCCGGGGGTGGCTGTTTCCCCGCTTTTCTCCCCTCTACTTCTCTAGTCCCTAGGAAGGCTGAAGAGGAGAGGCGATGCAGCCCTCTGTAGGTAGTTCTCGGTGGGAAGGGTCCGGGCTGGGAGTGGGGGACACTAGACCTAAGGCGTTCCCACCCCTCCACCCAGGAATATCTCTCGCTGACTCGCTCACTCTGACCGAACGCTGACCCAGTGCCTTGTTGGGACCTCTTTCTTTGGGTGCTTATCAGAGCATAGTCCCACAGACTAGGGGGAGGAGGCGCTTGGTAACCGGCGCTAGCTGGTGCGCAGTGCCCGGACGTCCCTGACGCTTCCCAGCGGGAACTGGAAACCCGGCTTGATGGAAGTGATCGCTGGGAGCAGTTGCCCGAAAAAAAACCAACCCCATGCGATGGCCGAGTGGGAGTAAAGGCATTGGATGCCAGGAGAGGATATCTGCAAGGTGAAGCTGGGGTCACCAAAGGAACTCGTTTAGGCGCGGCGAAAAAAGTATGGTGCAAGTTTTAAAGGAGCCGTGTGGATAAATGGGAGAAAGTTAACCCGAATTAGTTGAAACGAGGGCAAGTTGAAGCGAGTCTCATGACTTTCCTGATGTTCCATTTATGAGGACCCTCCCTGTTCTCAAAAGTGAAAGTAACCCTAATTAGCTTGATCAGCCAAAAAAAAAAAAAAAAAAGGTTGGTATTTCTCAGATAATGATTCAAATACAGTTTCAGATAACTATTGGGAGCCTACTATAGATAGGCTTTGTGCTACCTTTGGAACACAAGGCAAGTAAAACACACTATGCCCAGAGAAGTTCCCTGGGCAGCGGTTCAGGCTCCGGGGCCAACATAACCATAGATCATGGTTAGAGCTATCATGGTGGCATCAGTGGGCACAGTGGGATTGGGAGGTCGTCTGAGGTTACAGAGAGGAAGTGCTTGCTCACATTCTTAATGATTAAATTGCTGAACTCCAAAATTGATTATCAGTTCTTAGTAGACTGGACATTAGATATTTCTTATGTCTCTGCATAGTTCTCTACCAGGGCACCTAAAAGGAAGACATCTTGCAGGATTGGACTTTGCCTTCCTGGGAAACTGGGAGAGGTGAAGCCGGAAGGGCTTCCACCCTAATGAGGGCACAGGTGCCCCACCTGTTGTGGCACACAGATGTGTTTGTGTGTGGTTGGACAGCTGGGTTCTGTGTGCGGAGCTCTGTGTGATAAGATAACATGCGATTGCTGATGTTAGAAATGGTATTTTCTAGATGTGCTAGAGATCTGCTCAGAAAGGAGAGACCCTGGAAGCGGGATTTTAGAAGCTAGGATATGTAAGAGGTCTGAGGATTTAAAAGGTGACAGCAAATGGACAGATCAGCAAAGAGGAAGAAAAGCTTGAGTTCAGAAACCATGGGGTCATCTTTACGTCAAGATCTTCCAGTGTCTTTTAAAATATACAACGTATATTTGAACTGTCCCCCTGACAATTGATAGAAATTCCATACTGGAGAAGGGTTGGCAGTATTTGCTAAATAATGTTACAAATGATATTAGGCTAAGTAGGTATGAGAGATGTAAACAGTAGAATGTTCCTTTTTAAATTGTTTACTAAAACAATGACAATCTTGGCGGGGCATGGTGGCTCACGCCTGTAATCCCAGCACTTTGGGAGGCCGAGGCAGGCAGATCATGAGGTCAGGATATCAAGACCATGCTGGCTAACATGCTGAAACCCGTCTCTACTAAAAATACAAAAAATTAGCAGGGCATGGTGGTATGCACCTATAATCCCAGCTACTTGGGAGGCTGAGGCAGGAGAATTGCTTGAACCCCAGAGGCAGAGGTTGAGGTGAGCCAAGATTGCGCCATTGCTCTCCAGCCTGGGCAAGAAGAGCGAAACTCCTTCTCAAAAAAAAAAAAAAAAAGTGACAATCATCTTTACTAAGCATTCTGCTTACATGCTGCCAGAACATTTTTATCATTTTTGCTGTAATAGAGCATTGGACAGCTTTAAAATCCATAAATTTAGAGTTCTTTTTTAGTTTATTGAAGTAATTAAAGAACATATGATAACCAAAAAAAATTAAGAAGTCAAAGATGGCACAGTATTCTATTAAACCAGCTTGTTTTTCTATCACTATTGGATTCATTTATTGAATGAATAAATGAATTGGGGCATACTAATCTGTAAGGCTGTTTATTCTAAAACACTATACTCTAATTTTCACACTAATTTACATAATGCTTATTGTATACCAAGCATTGTTCTAAGCACTTTATAAAGATAAAGCGATTCGGTCCTTGCAACAGCCCTGTGAAGCAAGTATTTTTATCCCTATTTTACAGATTGCAAAATGAGGCACAGAGAGGTTAAATGCCTTAACCAGGGTCACAGGTTATATCGTTGGTAAATGGCAGAACCAGGACTTGAGACCAGGTAGTCTAGCTGTCCTGCCCACTCTCCTAACCATCACCTTACACAGCCTTCCCCTCGGTTTTATTTCATTCACCACAGTATTTGGTCCCGATTTTGTTATGCATTGGTTGCTGCCCTATGAACTATAGTTCACCTTAATTCCAAAAGCAAGGAGTCTGTTCAAGCATAGACTCATATCCCTTGAATCAGTTTTCTAAAGGAACATGGAATGTGGTGCTGATGGGAAGTTCCTGTGTCTGTTGTAGCCCAACCTTTTAAACAAGGCAAAAGGTTATGTATGAGCAGAATAGAACATTAACTCCAAGTAGCTAAGGAGAGAGCCCTCAATGGCAAAGAAGGCTGATAGATCTGATACTAGGGCTGAGTAGCATGCATGGAGACCCAGATTCCAGCCATATGCCATACTCAGAACAAATGTCTAGTAACTCTTCAGACAGTTAGTGTCTGCATGCCTGTGAGTCCCTAGTGTTCTTATGAGCATAAGAGATAAGAAACCCAAAACACAACACCTGCCTAAAAGTAGTGTAGAATTTGTTATAGTAGGGGATCCCAGAACCTTGAACTAGTGCATGAACAAGACAATAAAATAAAGTGCTCAATTGAGACATGTGGCAATTAGAGAGAGGCCAGCCTATAATAAGGTGCTAATTGTGCAGGACAGGTATCAAACACAAAAAATAAAGAGCTGTTGCTAGCCACAAGCTGGGAACAATAACATTACAGAGCCAGATGTAAATCTGTCCCACCCAGTCTTGGTTAATTAAAGCAATAAAAGCCAGTTACAGAAGAGCTTCAGGGCAATGCTGAATCTGTGGTGCTGACATTGCAGAGAGCTTTTTCTGGAGACAGAGTGTCACTCTGTTGCCCAGGCTGGAGTGCGGTGGCACGATCTCTGTTCACTGCAACCTCCACCTCCTGGGTTCAAGCAATTTTTGTGCCTCAGCCTCCCGAGTAGCTGGGATGACAGGTGTGTGCCACCACTCTGACTGATATTTGTATTTTTGGTAGAGACTGGGTTTGACCATGTTGGTCAAGCTGGTCTGGAACTCCTGGCCTCAAGAGATCCACCTGCCTCAGCCTCCCAAAGTGCTGGGATTACAGGCATGAGCCACTGTGCTCAGCCACAGAGAGCTCTTAAAAGCCCAGTAGGAAACCTTCTTTCTATTCCTAGTCTTAAGCAGACATGGCCACATTTTAGGCCTTTTCCTTTGCATTTTTACCATTACCCCAGCACCCTCAAAATGTACAATATACGCTACTGTTTTCCCTATAGATCTGTTTCCTTTAAACACTTTGCATTTCTCCTACCTGCAGCTTGTCTTAAAGAATACTAGATATTGGGAAGCTGAGGTGGGAGGATCCCTTGAGCCCCAGAGTTTGAGTCCAGCCTGAGCAACATAGACCCCATCTCTAAAAATAATAAAATAATAATAATAAAATAATGATAGAAATGAAGAATATCTGTAAAAAATACTGTCATAATCTGGCCAGCAGGTCTCCATCTGTCTTCTAGACATAACTTGGGATTACAGTGATAGAAAAATTGCTAGTGATACATGGGTAGAGCTTACTCTTAATTAGAGGAAGGGTTATACAGTCTTCTTGTGTGTTTCATTTTGAAAAGGCGACAGAGTGTTTCCTATGTCTCATCAGGGCATATTTGAGAAAAGGGGCTCACACATCCTGATTACCAAATATGGAAATATTTAAACACACACACACACCCTGATAGTCATGGAAAGTAACAAAGTCTCAGGTAGAAATGGAGGGGTGATATCTCAATATTGACCTGCTAGGGGGAAAAAATGAGCCTGATGCCATGCTGCCTCTAGTTCCTTCCTGTTTTGCATTTTAAAAAATCATTTGCTTTCCTCCTTGGAAGCAGATTTCCAGAAACAAATGGTCAGGTCATTCATGGCTGTCAACTGTGAAGGTGAGAAGACTCCAGGTGCATGTCCCACTTAATTAAATCGTACATCCTAATACATTTGAAATGCATGGGAAATGTCATCATTTCATAGTCTCCAAACCATAGCCTTCCTAGTATGTACTGACTTGGTGATTGAACTCTTTGGCTTGAACTCTTGGCGAGACATGAACACATATTTCCTGTTTCCCATTCCGGGTGAGTGGAGATGGAATGCCTTTGGGTGAATCACTTTCTTACCTTAGCAGGATGAGCCTAGTGGGACAATACAGTTCTGACCACAGTCCTGTTGCAGTAAAGTATTCGGTATGTCAAGTGTATGTTTCTAAACCAAGAAATAGTAGCAGAGAATCTAGAAAGACAGATTGGTTAGGAAGATACCAATCGATGGTGGAAAGACTACCAGGTATCTTAGTGCAAAGATTTGGGCTTTGCTATTAACTTGCTTTATGACTGTGAACAAGTCAGCTAACCTAAGTCTTATTTTGCCCTCAAGTGAGGATCTTACCAAGTTATAAAACTCAGAATGGATCCTGGATATGCAAATATTTGAATATTGGAAATGGCCATATTTAACTTGGGGTTTTTAAGATTCCTTTCATTTACCACTTTATTATACTTGATATAATTTGCTAGTGCTTTTTCCACTCTGAAAAAAATGAATGAACAAAAGCAAGTGGTAATTTTATGCTGTACTTGATTGAAAAAAACTAAACATGCTCAGGAAATTACTAAGAGAAATACAGTAGTTACCAGTGGGCATCTTTTTGAATATTATCAAATGGGGAAAAGACGTTAAGGGCAACTTTTGGTAAAAACGAAAAGGAAAACCCAAGATATTAACAAAGAAACTGTTGAATTTGCTCCTGAAAACAGAGGACTCATAGAATCTCAGCCCTGCAAGGGGCCCTACCAATCAGTGTGATCGTCCCCTTGTTTTATCAAATGAGGAAACTGAGGCCCAGAATGCTAACTGTCTTGCCTGAGATTGTGAGGTTAGTGAGAGGCAGGATTGGGAGTAAACTCTGGCTTCTTGATTCCAAGCCCAGTCTTTGTTCCCCTTAGTACTAGCCTCCCTTCTACTTTCGAAGCCCTCTAGTGAATGTCAGAGAGCCCTCACCAGGTAGGCAGGGATGTCTTTCTCTCGGAGCCCAATACCGCCCCTTTCTGTAGTCCCAGGTTCCTCCCAGGGCCCTGCTCTTGCATTGCCATTTACAGTACCTGGAATAAGTGGTACCAGCAGATTCCTAAAAGTCAAATGGCTCTTCTTTTTGAGCCATAGTACCTAGTACAATTGCAATAACTGGTTATCTCTCTTCCCTAGCTAGTCTTTTAGAATTCTCTAAGCACTTTTGCTTTTAGTCCCTAAAAACACCCAAGCTCTGGCCTGAGTGATGTCACAGTGGCTGTGTGGCTACACATGACACAGTGTGGCTCAGGTGCCATTCTCAACACCCTCAGGTGGGAACCTTTGCTGATTGTTCTTTGTCTAGCATGGAGTGGTGGGGTGGGGGGCTTTTTCTCAGAAAAAACAGCATTCTGGTACTTGGCCCCACAGGAAGTATTTGCCAGCAAAAGCAGATTTTAGGGATTCAATCCTAGGGTGACTCTTCTGGCTGAGCCTTCACAGTTTTCCTGCCTCCTAGGTTAGGGCAGGATCAGTATTCTAAATGTTGGCTGATATTTAGCCAGGGCCCTGGCTTAGAGCCCAGAATGCTTGTGTTCAGGCCTGTGGCCTGTGAGCACCACTGCATGCAGCCCACCCCATAATGCCACCTCTGCATAACCATGTGTGGGCAAGATAGCAAAACTGTAAGTAACCCAAGGTCACTGATGGAAACATCAGTACTCCTCCCCCTTTTATTTTCTAACTATTAGACAAAATTTAATTGTAGTAAGTAGTGAAAATCAGGCTGTGGGACAAGAGCAGACTTTGGGAGTATATCCTGTCTCCACCTCTTCCTGGACGTATGAATGTAGGCATGCTTCAGTTTTCTCATCTCTAAAAGGGGGATGGAAAAGGGAGCATTTATACCTGCAAAAGAGAGTAGACATGAGAATCAAACAGGAAGAGGCATGTGTAGCAAGCAGCCCAGTGCCTGGATGGAGGTGGGTAGTGGACATCTTCAGTGAGGGTCAGGAAAGAATCAGGGCCCCACCCTACATTCAGCATATTCCACACTGTGGCAACGCTCAGGCAAAACTGGAGCCTACCCTGATAGAGGCCAGAAGGCAGTTCATTGTCAAATGAGATCATGCATTGGATTACAAAGGGGTTCACAAACTATGAGAGTATCACCCTCATCGACAAGTGTTCTTTGGGTAGCTGGATCAGTCACTTATTGTTGCCTTTATGAAGGTGTTCCTGCTGGCTTACAGACTTCCTGCAAGGAGGAGTTAACGCAGGGAGATGGCAGAGTAGCTGTTAAACAGGTGGTAGTAGTTACCATCCATTAGACCTGGAAAGCAAGTTAGCCGCCTATCTGTGAAGACCCACTGACAACCTGAGCTTCACCTCTTCACTCATCTGTAAAACAGGCTGGACCAGGGTTTGGAAGAAGCCAGGTAGTTCTCACAGTCTCTTTCCAAACAGCGATGTTTCTGAGGGCCCAAGTCTGTGAGGTAACCCAGTGGGTATCATGTTCCATTAATGAGACAGGTGTCAGAAGGGGCTCATAGAAGAGGGAATGCTCAATTTTTATTTATTCGTTTGTTTGTTTGTTTGACAGAGTCACACTCTGTTACCCAGGCTGGTTTTCAGTGGTGCAGTCTCATCTCACTGCAGCCTAAACCTTCTGGGCTCAGGCAATCCTCCCATCTCAGCTTCCCAAGTAGCTGGGACTAGAAGCACACACCACCATGCTTGGCTAATTTTTTAAGATTTTTGTAGAGATGAGGGCTCGCTATGTTGCCCATGAGTTCAAGCCATCCTTCTGCATGGGTCTCCCAAAGTGTCCTTACAGGCATGAGCCACTGTGCCCAGACTTGTTTTTAAAGAATAGGTATTATGGATACCTAGAAGCTAGTGGAAGGAAAGTCTGCTTAGAGTCCTTTTCTTGAGGTTTTTTGTTTGTTTGTTTGTTTGTTTGTTTTTTTAACAGTCAGAGATTAGAGATCCTAGTCCATCCCCTCACTTTAGAGAGGAAGACGCTAAAGCTAAGTTGCAGAAACTTCTCCTCAAGTCCCTCAAACCTGTGTAAGGGAGCAGGAAGTAGAACTCATATTTCCTGCTTCTGCATTTCTCTCATTCCCGCCTTGGGTGAAAAAAAAAAAAATCTATATGCTGTGCAAAAAAGGACAGTCTCTGACGGCAAGCAGAGCTGTTTTGAATCCTGGCTCCACCACCGCCTCGCTCCATGCCTTGGGAATATTCCCCAACCCCTCTGAGCCTTACTTTTTCCATCTCTGCAATGGTGAATAAAAGCTGCTGTGCTGGGTTGCTGTAAGAATTAAAACGAGCTGCTTTGCGTAGTCCTGAAGCACAATCGGCATTCAATTAATGTTGTTGTCCATCTCCATTGCTCTAGCCAGTACTGCATGTTTTGCCTAAAACGTAAGTTTTCAACAGAATGTCAAAAGGACTTAAATTTTCACATTTGTAAAAAGGAAAATTGGACTAAAATCTACTAGATGGTCTTTAATATTTCTCCCAGTTCTAAAATGCTGATTTTTTTTTTTTTTACCAGTTACTCTTACAAGTGGTCTTCTTTTAAAGTAGTCTCAATATTTCTTTTCATTGCAATATATAAATGACACCCATGAAAAGGGAAAGTAGGCTGGGCGTGATGGCTCACACCTATAATCCCAGCACTTTGGGAGGCCGAGACAGGTGGATCACCTGAGGTCAGGAGTTCAAGACCAGCCTGACCAATATGGTGAAACCCATCTCTACTAAAAATGCAAGAAAATCAGCCAGCCATCAAGGCGTGTGCCTGTAGTCCCAGCTACTTGGGAGACTGAGACAGGAGAATTGCTTGAACCTAGAGGCAGGGGTTGCAGTGAGCCAAGATCATGTCCTGTGAGACAGAGAAGAGAGAGACGAGAGAGAAGGAAAGAAAAGGGAAAATAGAACATGTTTCTATAACTTCAAATAAGTTGTGTCTTCCATAGATCTCCAACATTTGTGACATTCATTATATCACACTAAACATGAGTGTGTCATTTTTCCCAATTAAAAATATTTTAATAGAAACAAGGTCACACTATGTTGGCCAGGCTGGTCTCTAACTACTGGGCTCCAGTGATCCTCTTGCCTCAGCCTCCCAAAGGGCTGGGTTTGCAGATGTGAGCCACTACACCGGGTTGGGTGCATACTTTCATACTATTTTTTTTAGTAGATCAGTAAAACCAGGAGTTGGTAAAGTAGCCAATCGCAATAAAATCATTATAGCAAGTAGAGGAACTGTTAGCCTCCGTGAGCTATCCAAATCCCAGACTGTTTTCTGAAATGAAGGACATTAGTAGGAGTCTGAGTGTGTGCATGAATGGGTTTTACAAGGAGGTGGTCAGTTATGAAGCAAGAAGGAAATTTCAGTTTACTGACCACTTCCTGGTTTCCTCAGTGAACTGGAATATGTGTAAGGTTTGGCTTGGTGGTACAATATTTTACTTTTTTTTTTTTCCATTTGTTGTTTGTTGAAGGCTGAGTATGACAGAAACAAAAGGCAGGCAGAGGGAGACAGCCCCTGCTGTAGAGAAAGAATGTAGACTGGTTGGTAAAGATCTTATGAAACAGGCCAGCTCTCTCTGCCTGCCTGGACACTTACCTTGGCTAGCAGGGTGTGCTGCAGAAGATAAGGAACCTTTCTTCTGTTAGACTTCAGACCACACCCTTAACCTTTTTGAAAAAGTTTAGTGACTCATCCTGTGTTTTAATGAAATATTTCAAACATACTGATTCATGGTTCATTCTTTGTTTTTCTGAGACTCATCTAAAAAGTGGGCATAAAATTTACAATCCTTTTGGATTCTTACACAAATTAAGGTAATTGTATTGCAGATGAAGTAATTTTCTACTTGACCAGTTTTGTTTCTAAAGCTTCTAAGGCAAAGACCATGTATTGATCTTTGAAGTTGTGAATACTTTCGGCCTGTCAGTCTAGAATGTGAGAAGTTCTAAAACAAAACAAAACAAAACAAAACAAAACATATTTTTAAGGCTGTACAATTTAAACCATAGAAGGTTAATATTATACTAATTAGGGTGAATTTCAGCTGAGAGTTATAGAAACATCAGAAAAGATGCTACCCTTTCAGTGGACATTTTAAGTGATTGTTTAAGGGTAGACTGGACTATTTAACTGTGGTAAGAATTAGTTTAGGTGGGAATTCAGTGTTTAGGACAAGTTCAAGAGGATACCAGACCAGCCCTCAGCAGCAGTCTAGCATAATACTAGATTTATTAAAATGTCACATATTCACTTGAAACAAATTTGGGCTTAAGCCAAAAGCATCCTGTTTTAGAGTTTCTACTATTTTGCTGATGTTCGTGATACCTGCTAAGAAGTTGATGAAATTGAGTTTCAGTTTTATAGTTCCTTCTTGTAGAGACTCAGAAAGTTTAATCCTTCAATTTTTGTTTTAAGTATTTAGATAATCCTTATCTTTAAGCCAAGGGGAGATGATTACATGTGATTTTGAGTTTGTTAAACCAGTCTGTGTACAGTTATTTCATATGCTCTAATGGTTAATTGCCCTTTGTTGATGCTTCTTTAATCTATGTGGTCTCAAGATAAACTTGTATGCTGTTCACAAGCACATGAATGTTCATGTGGATGTGAGAATGTGGGTGGATGCGGTGTTTTAGAAAAGTAATCCTCACAAAGTGCTTTGAGTCACTTCTAAAGATTTGGTTTTAGATCTGGCTGAACTACTCCATGACTTTAGTGTAGGATCTTGTTTTATGAAAGCAGGTGAATAGGACTTGTTGGCAATCTGAGAGGATGGGGGTCCTTGGGACACTGTGAACTGAGAACAGCGACATTTTGGGACTCTAATACATTCAGTAGAGAACTTTTATGTTTTGTGTAACAGTCATGCTTTTGACCCCATCCATAAAGCGTGGACTGTGGGTCAGGGTTTGTTTTGTTGTTGTTGTTGTTGTTGTTGTTGTTGTTGTTTTCCAAATGATAGGTTTATAGGGATTTGCTCTTCATTCAACAAATGATGTAGCTAGATTCTGCCTGTCACTAGCAGTCAACACTTAGCCAAGCTAGTTCATCCTGGCCAACAAGATGAAGTGCCACAGTGGGATGGGGCCTGAGAGCTTGGCATTAGGTCTATGGTGTTCAAACCCTTTGAGCTGCCTGCCATGGAGAGGAAGCATGGGGATTGAGCCATAAGTAGTATACCTCAAGGCTGACCCAGCAACCCAGTCCACTGAATACATTTGTGTCTGTTAGTGTGTAGGTTAGTGGAAGAGCACGCTTGAGATCAGGTATAGTGAAGCACGTGTGTCATATATGGATCTGGAGGCAACTCTCAGAACCAGAAACAGTTTTTCTTGTTGCTTTTAGACTAGCACTAATTTCAGGCATTTCTTGGTTTTGGTTTTAGAACTCTAGGAAGGAATACTAGCTGATTTCCTTTGACTTCCCACACACTGCCCCCAACAGAGCTCAGATCATCATTTTGATACCACATCTTATCATGAGGATCGCTGGCACTAGGGAGCTCCAGAACGCCTCTGGCCTATGGATCCATTTCTGCGGTGACTTCCTTACCCGCCCCCCAGGCTTAGTTCCTTTGCCTTTCTGGGCTTCAGTGAGCTCTTCTATCAGGTGAAAGGAGTAATTACTTTGAACCTGGAATACTAATATATGGAGGACCTAACTCTTTTTAATAAAACCCTTAGCCAAAAAACTTGTAGATTACTGTAATTCAAATTACAAAATGATCATTGTTCTAGATCTTCCTTGGGAAACTGTCAGCCACTTAGAGTAACAGAAAACCTAATACCACCAAAATGAGACTCAGGCCTGTTGCCATAGTGCCTCCCTGGACTTGTTGGCCTCCGAACTCAGACCTCTCATCTGTCTTGCCTGTCACTTCCAGAGTGGCCTTGCCACAGCATGAATACTATCCCCTCACAACTTTCCCCAGAAACTTTATGGCTCACCGGTACCTTTCAGGATGAAATCTCATCTCATTATAAAATTTAAAGGCTTTCTAAAACACAACTTTCTCTTCCCTATAAAGCCTCATCTCCAATCACCTCCTCTCTTCCCTGTAAAGCCTGCATGTGTCCACAGGCACGCACACAGCCCTGGACATCCTGCCCCTCCCCGTCCCCACTAATACCATCACTTTCCCTGCCAGGCCCACCCAGCCCCCCTTATCTTTGAATAAGCAGCAGGCGTCACCTGGCTCCCGGCCCTGCTCAGAGCCCACCCCTTCAGAATTCCCTGCCATGAGAAAGCCTATGTATTTCACTTATGGTTGTTGGGGGTTTTGTTGCTTTTGGAGTTTAAGGTTTTTTGGTACTATTTCCCTTTTGTGGTGCTATTCATTAGTCACCTATGTGTTAGCATTATTGTGGGTGTGTCTGTTTGATTTTTGTGACCAGTCACTCAGGAACTATTGATTTGAGCACATTTACCAAACACTAGGCTACAGAGCTAAATAAAACGAGACTTGCAGGTTAGTAGAGAAAAGCAAATAAGACTAGTGTTATTAGGTTGGGAGCTGGGGGAGGGGACTGGCAGGGCCTGAGCAGGGCAGCACACACACATTATTGTCCGCCACATCCCTCGTGTGAGCCCCCTGCACAGCTCCTTGCATTTAGTATCTGCTCCATGAATGTCTTTTTGAGTTGAACTGAATAAAAAGAGGAGACTTTAGAGAGCAAACAGGGCAAGGGGCCAGGCTGAAGGGGACAGGGAGGGGGAACTAGAGGAGGCTCCCCCTCTGAAAGCATGTGCTGGCAGAGGTGGTGTTAGGAGTTTGGGGCCCATCCTCGGGGGCCTTGTTCCAGAGTCCTGAGCAACCAATTCTGCCCACTCCTTGGAAATAAGGACACTTGTTGGGAGGAGGGTTCTTGACAGAAGTCTACTGCTCAACCCTAAGGATTGGGGTTTCTCTAATTCAAAATAGAAAAGGAAAAGGGGGGTCTATATTTGCCTTTTTGGTTTTTTTTGGGGCAAGGTAAAGGAAACATATACAGTTTATTTCATGGTGGGTTTTTTGCCATATTTCTCAGATTTTCAGTTGGCTAATTCAAGGAACAAATTCTTATTTGAAAGCTACTTCTGTTGATTTTGGGAGGTCTGGGGGTTAAGCAACCTTTTTATAGCAGTATGCCTTTCTTGGTTTCGATTGGGATACTTTAAAACTCTTAAGTGTGGAATGTGCCTTTCAGATCAGGGCTTGGTGTCAGGCCCTGACAGGTACACATTTGGCTGGGTCCTTTCCTAGATCTCAGGTTCTTGCTCACCAGTGAGGGTGATGAGAAAACAGAGCTCCTCTGTACACTCTTTGGTCTCACATTGTTTGAGGATGGAACATTCTGGTTACTTCAGTAAGAGTCTGTCCACTTACCTCATGGTTCCACTTGGCACACCTCCACCATCCAGAATATGGTCACAGTCCTGAAAGTAAGCAGACAATGCCTCTAAAAGGTGGGTCTGGGATCACAAAGCTCATGCATCCATTTAATCAACATATGTATTAAGTGGCTACTCTGTGCCAGCAACTGGGCTGGCAAGGGGAGGAGTCCCCTCAAAGACTATATGGTGAAGAGCCTAGCAGTTGTTCCCTGAAGGCCTATTACCCAAAACGACTACCCTTTTGCAAATAAATCTAGCAAGACTTAGTTTATTCACTTTTCTAGCCTACAGCCAATTAGCAGTAGTAAATAGAGGATATATGGGGATGATTGGTGACTGTAGACACAGAAATGAGTAGGCAGGAATGGAGGAGGAAGACAAGGAATCATATACAGAGATGCCAGAATGGCAATTACTACAGTCTGAGCAAGCCAGTTGATGTGAGGCTGAGACCTAGTGAATTTCAGTAGCCCTGAGGACATCATTACCTAACACACTCCAGTAGTTGATGTTCCTGGTAATAACTCTAAATCATTCTAGAAGAAATGGATGGTTATTGTGCTTAAGGCACAAACAGCTATAATACCTTTTCCTTCCCTCCCTCCCTCTTTCCTTCCTTCCTTTCTTCTTTCCTTCCTTCTCTCTCTCTCTCTTTCTGTTTTAAGATTTCCATCTTAACCATCCAAGTGGTTAAAATGTGTTTCTGCTTGGAAACAAGTCACATTTATCCGAGAAATTACTTACATGGAAGGGCTTATTCCTCAACAAAACCATGCACATGAAACATAACTCTTGTTTAATCAAATCACTGTCATACATACAATCAAGAATGAGGAATTGTCAAAGGATAGAATGCAACCACTCTGAATATTCTGTGAATATAATTCAATCATTGGAAGTCTCTAAGGATTGCTCTAAAATTGATTTTCAGTGATTATCCATTTATGAAAACCATACCATTTATAATAATCAAAGAACAGTTTGATAGAGCACACAGGTTACGGGGAAGTGGCCCGCCGGCTGCAGATGACAAGAGGTTTTGCTGCCACAGATGTGGGTGGGATAGTGTGAGCTGTAACTGACCATCTCCATCACACTAAGCCGTTCTGCCAGGGAAGCAGGATCTGTTATTTATTTGATAGCCAACAACTGCTTGGAACCAGGTGTCAGCAAACTTTTCCATGAAAAGCCAGAGAGTAAATATCTAGGGCTAGCTACTCAACTCTTGCCATTGTAGTACAAAGGCAGCCAGAGACAATATATAATCAAGTGATGCGGCTGTGGTGCAACAAAACATTATTGGTGTTAAGCTTAAATAGTAATTGTGGAACATAGGTAATATAAATATAAATCTGTATGGCAGGAGGAAAAACCAAAAGAATGCTTGCAACTGGAGGTTGTCAGAATGTTGAGCTTCAATCAGCTTTTGAATCATTGCAGGATATCAGCTTTTCTTTTGTTTGGTTTTCCTTGAATAGAGCTTGTAATTTTAGAATTTGCTGGGCACAGGTCAGGTCCCAGACATGCTGATCTCTGATCTTCTACTGTCCTGTTTGGTGCTTCAGAAGGTGGGCCTGCATCTTTTAATGCATTTAGGTTGTCTCTGGCAGGACAACTTGCCACTGTCCTCTGGAGAGCACAGGATTGCTCTCTTAGAAAAATTTGTTTGATGGACCATCAGAAACCAAGACTTTTTCTCTACTTGAGATGGTCATTCTATCTCTATGCGTCATGACTTCTTGTTCCCTAACACAGTGATAGTGACTGTATTTGTTGAGTCGATGTTCCTTTGGTCAAATATGTGATACACATTTAACTGCCCTTCAGCCATTAGTTCTCTGCCACCTTGGGAGGAGTGGGCCTGTCCTTATTCTTCCTTACTGTTCTGCACAGCTTTCGACTCTAGAATGTCTGTCGTTTTGAATAGTAGTTACTAGTCTGCCCTCCTAGATTTTGGGACATGTCCTTACTATTCATAACAATACTGTATTCAATCCAGATGCTTGGTTTCTTTGCTGGAGGTGAGGGCAGTAGAGGAAGAGGAAAAATTAGAAAGTCAAGGTAAGGATAGAGAATCCAATACAACCATTGAAAGCCTGCCTTTGCCCTTCAGAGCCATAGTCTTCAGGAAGCACACATGGCCAGTGCTGCTTTTGAGTGATTTCTTCTGTTGTGTAGTTACCTGAGTTCTCAAAAGACGGAGGTGTTCTTACCTATGTCATAGCCTGTGGTATAGGTGGCTTTTCCATGGCACCTACATCTGGTAGGGAACTTGAGCCATCACAATTTCTAACTGAGAAACCTGGTTGGTGATGCAACAGCCCAGAGAGGTTAAGATAAAGAAGAAGAGAAGGGAAATCTATGCTTTCTGTGTCTTGTAGCACATGCTGTGGATAGACATTAGTCATCGATTCTTGGTTATTTCATTGCTGTCTCCAGAAACTTGAATTCCAGCTTCTAGAGAGAAAGGGTGCTTTGCTCAGCACTTGTTTCTGAAGGCATGGTTGTGTTTTTTAGAATACATGTGCATAGTCTGTAAGGTGTACAGAGTGTTAGGATCTATATCATTCATTGCAAGCACCTCCACCAGTTCCCTCAACCCTCATATCAGCAATCCTTGGAGGAGGTGTCCAGGGCTGGAATGTAGGTGTTTTCACAGGTGAGGAAACAAAGGCACATGAAGCACCCCACAGCCAGGTGGGGTTAAAGGATGTAGGAAAACATCCTTTAGCTCCCTCCCCTTCTCTCTGCCTCTCCTTGCCTCTTAAGTCAAAATTTGAACATATCTATTGAGGCATTGTTTACCCAGTAGATCTAGGAGACCTAGGTTCTAGTACCACCTCTAAATTGGCAGGCTGGGCCAGGCACAGTGGCTCATGCCTGTAATCCCAACACTTTGGGAGGCCAAGATAGGCTGATGACTTGAGCTCAGGAGTTTGAGATCAGCCTGGGTAACATGGTGAAACTCCATCTCTACAAAAAAGTATAAAAATTAGCCAGGCATGCTAATGCATGCCAGTAGTTCCAGGTACTTAGGAGGTTGGGGTGGGAGGATCACTTGAGCCTCAGGTGTGAGGTCGAGGCTACACTGACCCAAGATTGTGCCATTGTACTCCAGCCTGAGTGACAGAGTGAGACCCTGCCCCGTCTCAAAAAAAAAAAAAAAAGATAAATTGGCAGCCTGTGTCTGCTGCTGCTGCTCTAGCTGACCTTGGGCAAGGCATTTACCCTTTAGAGTTTCACTTTTTATTATCTGTCACGTGAAGGTCCTCTTTCAACAAGACTAAATTAACTCTCAGAAACAGGGAAGAACTCACATTTTAAATGAGCACGGTGTTTAGGTGGCTTTGCACATAGAGGTTTACAGGTAGGTAATCACAACTCACTTTGGGCGTGATTTTGTCAAACCTCCTTGATGACAAGACAACACCAAGTTTCTGGGTTCTTTCCTCTCTTTCAGATGCCAGTATGGACAGAATAGCTTATGATGCTTATCCCCACCCACCACTTCCGAAACATTGAGCGGAAACCAGAATACCTCCAGCCGGAGAAGTGTGTCCCACCTCCCTACCCTGGTCCTGTGGGAACCATGTGGTTTATCCGTGACGGCTGTGGCATCGCCTGTGCCATCGTTACCTGGTTTCTGGTCCTCTATGCGGAGTTTGTGGTCCTCTTTGTCATGCTGATTCCATCTCGAGACTACGTGTATAGCATCATCAACGGAATTGTGTTCAACCTGCTGGCCTTCTTGGCCCTGGCCTCCCACTGCCGGGCCATGCTGACGGACCCCGTGAGTATGTCTGGGCTTGTTTTGACCAGCCCACACTCTCCTCCTCTGGCCCTGGCATGGCCATAGCCTGCATGCTCCCCCTGGACCTTGGGAATTTTGAGAACAGGAGGGCCAGGGGAGGGTGAGTAAGTGGACCTCTGCCTTGTTCAGAGTTCCATGGAATTCTGGCTAGGGAAGAGGGGTCAACACCTGTACCACAGGCTATCTGTCTTGGTTAAATGATACTATATGTACATGGATATATACATTTATTGGGCCTGCTGTAGGAGGGGTTTGGTCTAGGGGAAACCTGGCCTCTGGTTAAAAAGACACAGATAACCTTGACGACTGGGGCCAGATAATCAGAGCAGAAAGCATGCCTGAGGGTTGGGTCAAGATGGGGCTGGAACTAGGTGGATGTGAAATTAAAGCCACATCCAATTCCAGGAATCTGCACGGAAATGGCCTTCACTTTACTTGGGCGAGGTGTATCTTTTCCTCAAAAGCTGAACAAGCCTGTTTCAGGCCGCAGCGAGTGCTCTTGGTGAATATCTGTGGGTCAAGCAGTAGTGTTCTGCTCAGTGACTTAACTAAATATACCAAGCTACACATGTGTATACTGAATATTTGTGCACCCTGGTATTAAACCCGCTCTTCTGTTCCTTCTCTTGTATGGGAAAAGCAAGAGAATACATTATTTGATAAAGACCTACTGTGGCTTGTTTCTGTATGTGGGATGTGTGTGTGCAAATTAAGAGAGGGAAAGCACTGCTACTAGCAGTGACACTGGCCATACAGGTTTTGTTTCTGTGAGCCCCAGGGAAAGTGCGGTGATGAGGATGATGATGATGATGATGATGATGACAGGCCTGAGCTAGAACTTGTCTCGAAGGGCTCCATTTCCTGCTAGTTCAGGTGGTAGATTAATAATAATCAATTCCAAAGGAAGGCAGCTTTCCCAGCTCAATTACATGTCAGCCACTGGTCCAGACAGCACCTGTGTTCATGCGCAAGCCTCAGGGAGACCAAACACACTGATAGGCAGGGGCCTGTTGGCCTAGTATTATTAGCACTGCTTACAGGACAGCCATCACCTGCGGGAAGCCATGTATATGGGTATAATCCTAAGTGTCCCCAAACACAAGGATATAAAAGAGTTTTCCCAGCAGCATCTACATGGTCATACTGAAAATAAGTTAAGGATTTATTCAGAAATTTTTATGATACCGTTGCTATTGGGGATACAGAAATAAAAGACATTGCTTTGCTCCGTTCATAATTTAGTATCTACTAAGCCCCAGATACTGTTCTTACTCTCAGGATGCCCTCTGTCTAGAAACGACAGGTGACGATAACCCTGTGTGATGAAGGCTGTGACAGAAAGAAACATGGATTGCTGTGGGAGAACAAGGGAGGGGAGATTAATCAATATATAGGGGTGACTGCTTGGTGAAAGCAATGCCCAAGCCAACTCTAGTCTGAGCAGTGGACTTGGAGAACAGGAAGACAGGCAGAGGGAGCAGCTTGCACAGAGACATAGGAATGCAGAGCGTGGCTCCTCTAGACACCAGGAGTGGTGGGAACTTGAGAAGAGAATGGACTTAGGTTGGTGATGTGGGTGAAG
This sequence comes from Cebus imitator, assembly GCF_001604975.1. NCBI lineage: Eukaryota > Metazoa > Chordata > Mammalia > Primates > Cebidae > Cebus > Cebus imitator. The sequence continues at coordinate 9,131,605 of NW_016107315.1, forward strand.
TGCCTAAGGAGAAGGATAGGAGTTGGATGAGGGGCAGTTCAGGGCCCCTGAGAATTTTCAGCACATCTTAAAACTGTCATTTTACAAGTCTCACTCTGGCAGTAGTGAGGAGGAGTGGCACTTGGTGTGAAAATAAAATGAATGGCCATGTTTCCTCAGTGCCCATTCTGTGAGAGATTCCTTTCTGAGCAATGGCTACAGCTATGAGCAAGACAGATACAAATTCCTGCCGTCGCGAAGCTCACTTTGTAGTGACAGGGTCAGGTAATGAGGACATGATTGAGCAGGGTATTTTGGAAAGTGATGAGTGCTTTAAAGACATTAAGATAAAGTGACCAAGATGATGTGCTGGTGACTTTTCTGGGGCAAAGGGGGACTACTTTAGGTCAAGGTGGTCTAAGAAGGCATCTCTGAGGTGGTGCCTTTTGAGCTGACATGAATGACATGAAGCTACAAGCCAGGCAAATGAAGTTCCAAGGGCAGAGGAAAGAGTAGATTCAAAGGCCCAGAGGCAGAAGCGTGCTTAGCACATCTGAGAAACAGGCCTAGGACCAGGGTGATGAAAATATGGTTGCGGAGGGGAGAGTAAGAGTGGTTAGAAGAGGTGAAGAGGGCCTCAGAGGCCAGATGTGCAGGGCCTGGTAGGCGTCATGATAGGCCTCGCTTATTCTAAGTGCAGCTGGCAGCCATCAGAGAGACAGAGTGTAATCTGATTTGCAGTGTGCTTGCAATGGAGGTACAAGGTGTAATGAATAGAAGCAGAGGACTAGAGGTATTGCAGTGGTCCAGGCAAGACATGGTAGCGGCTCGGACCAAAGTGGGAGCAGTGAAACCAGAGAGAAGCTGTTGGATTTGGCATCTGTTTTAAACTACTCATTTCCAAGCCTTTCTGTACCATCTCAGAGAGCTGTTTAAAAATACTGATGGCTGGGTTTCACCCTCAGAGACCACTATAATTGGCCTGGGGACAGGGCCCTGGGCATTTGAATGCGTTAGAGCCCCCACGTTTCCCTCACATTTCCCTCTCAAACCAGGCCTGAGAACGCAGTTCAGAACTGACAGAATGGAGAGAGATTGGAGAGTGTACTTTTCAAAGTCTTAGCCAGAGCAGCTTGGGGATCACTGGTGCCAGTTATTGATTAGGAAAGTCTGAGGAGAAATCAAGGCTTATGTTCAAGTCAAACTGCCACTAAAATTATGTGCAAGCAAAGACGCTAGCTGGGCAGTAAGCAGTCAGTCTGGAGCTGGTGGAGGATCAGGGTTGGAGAGAGAGTGTGGAGGTCGTTGGTTTCTAGAAGACATGTGAAAACAGGGAAGTGGATGTTGGGCAGTGGGAGGGGAGGCTTCTGCCCTGGCATTCCCACTGACCTCATACACATGGGCTCTTTACCCACCCGCATTGAAGTGTGCAGCCTCCTCTCCAGAGACCTTGGCCAACTGGCCCTTGCAGTGGATGCAGAAAAGCATGATTCTCACTATGATGTGTTGCTAGCTTCCAATCCCAAAGCAGTGAAAGGCACAGACTGTATCCTAAACCACAGTTAGCTTCCCAGAGGTGTATTTTGCTGGTAGCCCCAAAGAAAATGGGCCAAACAATGAAGAATTTACCAAATATCTACCATTAGTAAGGGAAGCAACTCAAAGCATGTTCTACAAATGTTCCCTATTTTAGGATCTTCATGCTACCACCTGCCTCTCCCCATCCCCAGCACATGACATCTCATGCAAAAGTGGGGCTGCAGAAATGGGAGCTCCTCAGGCACTGGAGGAGCACCCTGGGCTTCCAAGGAGCAGAGTTGGAAGCCCAGGTAATAAGCAGATCCATTAGGGGGATTCCTTATTGATGTTGCAGAGGAGTCTTTTTTAAGAAAGGGATCACTGCAGGGTTCTAAGGAGTTCCCTAATGGGATTATAATGTTTTATGTCTCAAGAATTCATGTTGCACATACTTTTTCAGAACAGTTTACATCCAGAGGCTTTAAGTAATGTATGCATTGTGTACCACTTTGATTTGTTATCATTACTAGTCAAATATATGTGTGTGTATATATATATATTCCCTCAAGCAGTTACTTTACCCCTTTCAGCTTTGAAATAATAATTCCAAGTGTAACATCTGAACACTTGGAACCACCATAGCCCTCTAAACCATTTATCAGTGATTTACTCCAATGTAGCAGTAGATAGGTCCACATAGAGCTTTAGCAGAAAAGGAAGGTGGGAAATGACTCACAGATATGTAAACAGCCTCCTTGGAGCTGAGACTGCCATTTGAGAAACAGGGCAAAAGGGACAGGTCTTGAAACAGGGAAGAGAATAAGTGGACAGAGGAACAGGTCAGGTGCCTCACTTGGCCAGCAGGCTGGCCTGGAGACGGCGTGGGTGTAGGCAGGAGCACAAGTCAGGCTGACCTTTGATCTCCTGACGCCCTCTCCTTGCCCACTCTGAGGTTGTGTAATGTCATCAAAGGAGCCTTCTGTGTTCCTAAAACACTTCAGACGTTTAGAAGTCTAGAATGGCTCCACGTGCCCTGAGGAGGCAGCCTCTTGAAGACAACCTGGACTCAGAAACCCTTATCTTCGTACCCTTCTCTCTCTCTTCCCCATTTCTCAGTTTCACTACCTTTTCTTTTCCAAATTCCTCATTCTGTGAGCTCCCTCAGGAATCCTAAGGGGCTTCTTTATTTCTGAGACAATGTCTGTCTCCCAGAAGATACTTAAACCTGACAGATACAGGTTGTTTCTTTTTGTCCCAGCTGCCAGGAAGCTCAAAGCCAAGTGTTACACAATCACAGTAATTGTATAAACCCTTATGATCAGCATATTTTTGCCACTCCTTATTTGGATCTTATTGTTTATTAACTTCATAAATTACTTCAAATCTGAGACTTGAGAAAAGAAGGAATATACAGTCATGTCACTTAATGATAGGGATGAGTTCTGAGAAATGCGTTGTTAGGCAATTTTATCATTGTGTAAAGATCATAGACTATATAAAGATCATAGATTGTATTTACACAAACCTAGATAGTACTACATCGTATGGAATAGCTTCTTGTTCCTAGGCTGCAAACCCGTGCAACATGTTACTGTACTGAATACTGACTATGGGCAACTGTAACACAATATTATTTGTATATCTAAACATGGAAAAGGTACGGTAAAAACATATTATTATAATTTTGAGGGATTCACCATTGACTGAAACATTATGATGTGCAAGAGTGGATTATAGTCAATTTAACCACACTGTTAAGGAAAAGAAAATTTGTCTGTCTTCCTGCTCCCCAACCCCCAATTCCTTTTGAATCCCACTCTGTGAACACCTTGCCATAAACATAACCTCCATGACTTCTTAGACCACTACAGGCCACTAATTTTCATTTCAGCTGCCCATAGTCATTTAGCGGAAATATTGGGGCTTACTTCAAATGTGCAATTGGTACTCCTTTTGCACAGCCTTACTGAGCATGTGCTGTGTTCAGAGCCCACTTGGCAAGTATTTCCTGGAAGGGTAGCATGGCAGTATGATGTTGGACCTGTGGGAACATAGAGGAGGAATAGCAGGCCAGGTGCTGGGTGCAGCCAGAAAAGGGCCTTGCCCATCTTGCCCAGAGGTATTGGCACATTCATTGCATCAGGTTAGGGGACTTGCCTCAGGGTCCATTGAAGTATTGTGCTGCATTCTCCCTCATGCCAGGCAACTTCTCACCCCTGCCCCCGAGCAACTTATAAATGCCAAAAGAAAAAGCTTTCTGGCTCCAGAGAGAGGAAAACAGCGCATTTGTGGACCAACTAGCTACCTCTTACTTTTCTGTGGAGGAGACACTTGGCCATTGATGCAGGCTTCGGGCTGGTTACCATGCTCCTGGGAGAGCTGTTAGAGGGAGTTTCTACCCAGACTGGTGGGTGTGCAGCAGCTTTGATCCCATGGCCCTGAAACAATTTAAGCAGGTTTTCATTCTTGTTTCTTGAAATGGATAGAATGTTGAGTCCTGGAAGTTACTGGCATTTCTTTAGAGCCTGTCTCCACTACTTTCCATTGTTTCCTTTTTAACATTATCATATTATCCTAGATACTCATTGAAACAGCCTTATTATCCTAGGCCTGTTTCAATCTTAACATTAGTGTGCTGAGGTAGTTGTCGGTAGAATGTTATTGTGACATCAGAAAATTTTTTTAAAAGTCTTTTTTAAGTCACTTAATAAAATTACCTGATAATTATATGTTTGTCTTCTGATTGTGGCAAAGGTTCTAGACTCGGATTGCCTGAGTCAGAATCCAACTTCAGCCACTTTTTAGCTGTGTTACCTTGGGAAGATGCTTGACTTCCCTGCTTTAGTTACCTCATGTGTAAAATGAGGAATATCACAGTCTCTACCTCATAGGTTTATTGTCAGAATTAACTAACAAGATACACTTTTGTCACAAAACATTTGGAACTGTGCCTGGCCTATAAGTGCTCAATAAATGTTGTATCATTGTTGTTCAGCTTGGGTTTATTGAATACATTCCTCATGCCAGGCCGTAAGCAGTTTGCTGAGCTACAGGTTGACAGACGTTGTCTTGTCCTCCAAGAATGTACTGTCCTGTAGAAGAGATGTGTGTAATTAAATGATGTGTGCCATGCTATACATACAAGCTGTGATAGCACAAAGGCCAAGTAATGGGTTCTGCAAGGAGGGTCCTGGCAAGCTGGAGAAGGTAAGGGTTGGGTTGGTGCTAAAATGGAGCCCCTGGGGGTAGAAAGGAAAACTTAGAGAGAATAGTGCCTTTGGGAAACTCCAAATAGACCACAGGGAGGGACTGTCTGCAGAGGGAGGTGGGACTGGATTGTTAGTCCAGGGCTGAGATATGCCAGCCTCGTGAGCCCTGCCCAGGAGCTCGGACTTTGGTCCATGTTCCCTAGGGAGCCAGTGAAGGTTTTAGGCCAGGGGAATAATGTGATCAGATTTACATTTAAGAAAGTTTACTCTGGAAATTAGTGGGGAGAAAGGATAGAAGTGGAAGCTGCAAGATTTGGGGCAGGAAGACCTGGGACATTCTCTAATAGTCTGGGGCAAGTGATGATGGGCTGAACTAAGGCATGACAGTGGCATGGAGGGGAGAGCATGGGATTCAGGGCACAGTCTGAGGCAGAATTAATTGGTGGAGTGAATGGGATGTGGGGAAGAGGGTTAGAAGAATTGGTGGTGACTGTTGGATTTCTACCCCAGGTGACAGGGTACGTGGATATGCCATGGACCAGGAAGGGGAGACTTGAGGGGACAGTTTGGGAAGAAAGCAGCAGGTTCAGTTTTAGCTGTGCACAGTGCCTTTGGGACAGCCAGATAGAGAGATCTGCAGATTCAGAAGAGGTCTGAGTTGGAGCTTGTGATTGGAGCATCATCACTGAGTGATGATGGAAGTAGGGTTGTAAAGAAAGATTGTCAAGGAGAGAGTGCAGAATGAGCAGGGAAGGAGGCTTTGGGTGAAACCCTGAACTCTGAGGAACACCAGTGGCCTGGATGGGCGAGATGCCAAGAGAAGGGAAGAGGCACAGCCCTACAGACAGGGAGGAGGACAGTGAAGAGACCCCAAGGAAGACAAGGGCTAAGAATTGACTTTTGGATTTGGCCGCAGTGAGTTGCTCAGTGACCTAGTGAGAACAGTTTCCTAGTGTGGAGGGATTGGGTTCACTGAGGAGTAAGGGAGAGGTGAGCAGAGATATCAAGTACACAAGCCTTCAAGCAGCTTAGCTATGAAAGGGCAGGGAGAGCTCAGAGCCTGCTAAGAATACAAGGAGAAAGCTTGGAGGTAATAGTATGGGGTGCCTCAGGGCCAAGATTGGCCGTGAGCCTTGCCTTCCAAGACAGTAGGTACCAATGGGTCCAGGGACAGTGGGGCAGTGAGTTGAGGAGTATGAAGAGGATTTAACCCCAACAGCCTCAATTTTCTCCAAAGTAGAAAAGGAAGTGAGCAGTGGTCAAGGAGCGTACTAGAAGTTTGAGCTGCCTACTAAGGGGAATGGCTGGTGGAGGGACATCACGCCCTACCCCACCCCTAAATACACACAGGCGCACATACAAGTACCATTATGTTCCTTCTGCACTGAAAACTCAGAGCTCTGTGCAGAGAATGTGGAAGGAGTTCTGCCATGACTAGAGCAGAAAAGCTTTAACAGCTTCTACACACTTATTTTAAACCAGATTTAAATTGGTTCCACTCTGGGGCCAAATATGTATTTTGGAAGCTATATGATCTGCTTTTATGGGCCTATAGATTTTTGAAAGTGTTTTTAGCTTACTAAATACAAAGAGAAAAGACTGTAAGAATATGTTTCAGAATGTTAGTAGTACTTGTCTTGGGTGATCAAATCAGAGTGAATTTTTCTTTTTCCACATTTTCATCTGTATTTTCTTTCTTAGAACTATGAACAAGTATTACTTTGGAAATGAGGGAGATAAAATCAGTGCATTTTGACCTGCTAGGCTTGCAGCAATGTGGAAGCTTCAAGACATGCCTGTGGAGTGTGTATGAATGCGGGGCAAGGGGTTAGGCATTTCTTAGTAATACAAGCATGACAGCAGTTGTCTCAGGCCTTCTGACCCCCTGCCGTCTGTCCAGAATTGTACAGAACAAAGTTCCTTCCCATGAACTAATAACAAAGAGCTATGAAATCTGTGGAGATGAGCCCAGAAGAACATAATGCGCATTTTTAAAAAGAATGAAACAAAAAACTATCTGAGGCAAAGACTGGAAAGTATGTGTGAGACTCCTCAGTCTGGGGGGTTGGCGCAGCTGCTCTCTGGCTCTGAGAAATGGGCTCAGGTGGCTGGATGGGTGGGACCCTGCCTGGATGGAGATGGGCCTTTTGGGAGATACATGCAAATGGAGTTACATTAGAGGGGACACATGTTTAAAAAGGCTGAGCTGCTGAATGGTGTCTCTACTCATGGTCTGGAATAACAGGCCATAATGAGAATACCAAACGAGAGCTCTGATTGCCTTTTATGGGTTAGAAGTTTCCTCTTGCAGTCTTTTATACTGGCTCTGCTGGGGTTCACAGTACATCCTGGTGGCTGGGACCTTCTTAAAAACTGGGACCACACAAAAAAAATCACCTGGCCCATAATTTAGGAAAACTCAGCCAAGTTGCTTCATCTCCTTGGGTGAAAGGATGTCCCTTTGCACT
>NW_016107315.1:9139794-9150570 GCF_001604975.1 Cebus imitator
AGTGTTCCAATGTCCAAAACTATATTCTAACTGGCATTGTGCATACCATGAGGTCCTTGCCCACCAAAATGTGTTTGCTTTTAAACTTTCTGTCATAGGCTTTTCTGACATCTGACTACATTTTGCAGACCAGATTTTTTTTCTGCTTTTTTTAACTTAAAAAAAAAAAGGTAATGGAACACTTTAGAGAGCTGAAAGAGTATGAAGGACCTCATCTCCATCCCACTCTCAGTCTGAGCCTATGCCGTTGAGGTGCGCTTGCATGTGTTGAAGTGGTCCTTTGGACTTTCTCATTGCCTCCTTGTCTCCTGCTCCTTGTGAGCCTTTGGTTCCTCATCCTCAGTGGAGGAGCACATCATTGCTCTGAATGACAGGTCAGCCAAATGCTGCCCATCTCAGGAGTGAATAGGTCCTCACTGAGGTAGGAGAAGCAGAGGCCTAGCAGGGGAAGGGCTGGGGCCCCCCAAAGAGCCACATGAAGAGCAGAGATGTCAGGAGATCTATAGGCCCACCTCTAGGTCCGTGCTTGAACTGTTTTTCCTCCCAGGTGCCCCTCTCCTGCATAGCATCCACTAAGATCCTCCTGGCCTTCCGAGGATCCCCACCCCCAGTCCTGCCTCCTCTTAGCTCCCCATGCACTGGTGGCCATGCCTTTGACTAGCCTCAGCAGCCTCACTGCATCTGCACCTGTCCACCCACCAGCTATTTGAGGCCTGGGCTCCCATCGCTTCTTTGAACTTCCCACAGTGCTCAGTGTGGTGTAGACCTTCAGGAGAGAGTTGCTGCCTGACTTGTCTCGGCGGTTTCCTTAGCTGGAATCTTAATCTGCTGGAGTCATTTTCTTAGTAAAAGACAAAACCCCAGCTCCCTTGCATTTCCAGCACTGAAAGATTTTTCTGTTTTTTCAGTGACTCTTTCCTTCCCAGAATTCTTTTGTAGGAAAGGTTCTGACACCCAGTCTTCATCCATTCTTCCCTGGGAGCCCCTCACTTGGCCTGTTATAATCCATCAGTTCTACTCTGGAGAGACCAAGAGTGCTCTATCTGAAACTCCAACTTGCCCACTCTAATAAACCATACTCTCACTCACTCTGGGCCCATTCAGTCTGTGGGGACAGTCTTGGTTTCTGTCCTAATGTTGCACTGACTTCCCTGATTGTGGTATCTCATGGGTGCCCACTGAGGAGTGGAGCTTGGTGTGAAGTAGACCTGACACAGGTGCCATGGCAGGAAGAGCGACGGCCCGAGGCCAATCCCATAGTTATGGCTCGACCTCGTGTCAGGTGTGGTTCTTGTTTGGGAGCTGGGCCAAGCTGGCAGAGTTCCCAGGATGGTGCATCCTTGGCTCCCTGCCGTCACTACTTCTTTCATCCCTTTGCTGGAAGCTGCTGGATCTTTTAGCTTTTGCTTTGTGTTTACACTGTGTACCAGGCCAGGACATCTGGTGCTGATCAAGGTAGACCCAATCATGGAGTTTCTGGTGTAGCACAGTAGCTCTCAGCCCTGGCTCTAGAGCAGAAGACTGCTGGGGAGTGTACAAAATGCAGGTGTCTGGGCCATACCCCCTGGTAGTTTTTTAATAGTAGTGCTGCATTAGAGTCTAGGCATCTGAATTTTTTTTAAGCTGCAGCATTGGTGCCAACGCCAGACCCAGAAAACAGACTACCATATACTGAGCACTTTATCTGTGGCAGTATCATCTGAGCCCTTTCTACAAGTTGTCTATGTCTAGCTTAACCTTCTCAGTAATGCTGGGAATTAGATAAGGTGAGTCCTGCCTCGCTGATGAGGAAACTAAGGCACAGATAGGCTGTCGGTGGGTACACCACTCGCAAATGTAGAACTCAGATTTAAAGCAAGGCCAGGGGACTTCTAAACCAGCTCTAACCCCCTGTGCCACTGGGTGATCTCTCTTACTTCTTGGACCTATATTCCCAGCCACCTTCCTGGACACCTCCTCCTGAGTGTCCCTCAGGCACTTCAGACACAGCATACCCTAACTGAACTGGTTAGTTCTTCTCAGAACTTACTTCTGTACCCTTAATGGCTTTAGCTTGCTACCACTTAACAGCTGCTAAAAATGGAAACATTAATGGGGCTTATCTCCTCGCTTTTCGTTACCTTCTCCACCATCCCATAAAAAGTTGGTTCCCTATACCATTTGTAGATTCAGACCTCAGAATTTCCTCTCCACTTCTCCTCCATCCTCATAATTCAGTTTTTCCTTACTGGACCATCAACAGTAACCTCCTAAGTGGTGTCTGGGATTTTCATTCTCTCCCTTTTCTTATCTGATCCACATAGCACAGGCAACTGAGCTCTCTTCCTGAGGCACCAATGTTACCTAATGGCTCTGGGCTACCTGTAAAGAAAAATCTCATCCCAGCCTGGCATTCAGCGCACCATACAGCCTGGCCCCAGCCCTGGCCTCCCAGCTGACACTGCATACCCATGGCTTAGCACACTGATATTCCCCCTGTCTCCCAATATGCCGTGTTCACCCTCACCTCTTTGCTTTACTCATGCCCTTCTCTGCTGGAATCCCTTTTCTCCCACAGGTCTACCTAGCAAGCCTCTGTACGTTCCCCGGGACAACCCTTGAACATCACTACTTAAAACTCCTCTGATTCCCCTGGTTAATTGGCTGCTGGCTTCTCTGTGCTCCCTCAACACAAATATCTTCCACAGCATGTAACCCCTTTTACTAGAGTTGTTTGTTAGCCTCCAAGACACTATGAGCCTCCTGGAAGCAGGGACCTCGTTTGATTCTTGAGTCCATAGCAGTGAGCGTGACAACATAGGGCTCAGCACCAAGCAGGCTTATTGGTTATTAAGACCCTGCTTAGGCCTGTGCACTGCCTGTTTTCCTTCTGTATGGATGGATGCATAGCCAGACCAGAATCTTACGGCATTTTGGCTCTGCCATTGGCTCTAAAGAACGCTAAGTATTCACAAGCATATTCCAAAAGATAGAAAGGCAAATCAGAAAGCAGCTCTGGCCAGACAGTAAGTCAAATGCCTGAGGGCAGCGGCTCCCAGTTGCTTGTGGATTCACTAAGAACCAAATAGAGATTACCAGTTATTCATAACAATAGCACTGGTATAAAAAAATCAAACTTGATACCAGCAAACAACCAATTAAAATGTGAAGCTGCAAATTTTGATCTGGGGAAACTGGACTGTTAGATAATGATGCTCACCAATGAAAACTCAGAAAGGAGGAAGCTGTTATCAGGAAATTTAATATAGACCAAAAAATAGTCAGTGAGCCAAATCCTCGCTGTTATATAGGAAAGAATGGATTCAATGAAAGTAAGTTCAGTAAAATGAAAATATAAAATCAGGAACAATGTCAGTGTTTAGTGTAGAAAATTAATCAAAGAATTCATGTGGCCTAATGGTGTTTCCTCAGACAAATTTTTGGTCTATAAATATTCCTAATGTTGGCATAATTCTGAACACAGAGTCCACATGTTGTTGGTATCAAAATGTCCTGTCCATATGTGTGCGTGGTTGCTGCTTTCAAATAACTGTCCCCACCATAGAGTGTTAGAGCTGAGAGAACCCCCAGCCCAACCCTGATACCTATCATCTTTCCTACAGGGGGCGGTGCCCAAAGGAAATGCCACTAAAGAATTCATCGAGAGTTTACAGTTGAAGCCCGGGCAGGTGGTGTACAAGTGTCCCAAATGCTGCAGCATCAAGCCCGACCGAGCCCACCACTGCAGGTATACTCACGGGGGCTCACCTCCTCTCTACTCCTGCCTCCCTCCATCCCCACCAACATGTGCCTCCTAGAGTAGCACTTCCCCAACAGAGGCCAAGTCAACATCAGGATTCCACATGTCCCCTGCCCTGGGCACAGAGTGATCATTGTGAGTCTCCTTCCTGGTCCCTGTGAGCCCTCTAGATTGGAAAGAGCTTTTGGTTTGGGCTCAGGACACCTGTCCCAGTTCTTGGCTCTGCCACACCTGACATAGGACCTGGACAGGGCCTTTGTTTTGATATATGTAAAATTGAGGGGATTCCTGCTTTTCCTGCCTCACAGCTTTATTACAAAGGTACCATGAGAAAAAGCTTTAGAAAATTATTTTGCGTCCCTCATGAAAACAAGCCCTTGACCTTGTCTAACTACCAGGCCAACAAAGCCAAGTATGATGAGCTGTCCTATTTCTGACCCTGACTTTGGATAGGGCCCTTCCACCAGAAGGCTGGATAATTAAGTGATTCTGCATGGACCGCAGCATGCACTAAAATAACTTAAATATTTACAAAAAGAAAAGAAAAAAAAAAGAAAATTATTCTGTGAATGTCTAGAACTTGAAGTGAAGGGATTGCCCTTGAATGAAAGCTTTCTTTTAAAACTTCTAAAATTCAACCAAAAAAGAAAGTCATTTCCCCATCTTATCTGTGGTGAGTCTTCTCTGTTTTCAGGTTTCTTCTTTATTGTTTTAAGTTTTTCTGATGAGAAGACATATAAGCTAAAAGTGGTGCTTTATTGGCTGGGCACAGTGTCTCACATCTGTAATCCCAGCACTTTGGGAGGCCAAGGCAGGAGGATTGCTGGAGCCTACATGTTCAAGACTGGGCAACAATGCGAGACTCTTGTCTCTAAAAAAAAATTTAATAATTAGCTGGCTATGGTGGCACACGCATACAGTCCCAGCTGCTTGGGAGGCTAAGGGCAGAGGATCACTTGGGCCCAGGAGTCTGAGGCTGCAGTGAGCCAAGATTGCACCACTGCACTCCAGCCTGGGCCACAAAGTGAGACCTTGTCTCTCAAATAAATTTTATTTATTTATTTTGAGACTAGGTCTCACTCTGTCACACAAGGTCATAGCTCACTGCAGCCTCAGACTCCTGGGCTCAAGCAATCCTCCCACCTCAGCCTCCAGAGCAGCTGGGACTACAGGCGTGTACCACCACACCTGGCTAATTTTCTTATTTTTTGTAGAGACAGGGTCTCACTTTGTTGCCCAGGCTGGTTTCAAACTCCTGGGCTCAAGTGATCCTTCTGCCTCAGCCTCCCAAAGTGTTGGGATTATAGGTGTGAGCCACCTTGGCTGGCATATAGGGAAACTTCAAATGCTAAATTACAGAAATACAAAAATATCACTTGCTCCCCTTTTCAGTCTAGTGTATATGTGTGGGTAGGGAGGGGTTATAGAGGAATGAATCTGCTCCAGGTGTCGGACATCATTTTTGTCAGGCTGAGCCTGTGGAGACATTTGGGTGTATGAGAGATCTGAACAGCGATTTCTGCCTGGCCTCGCTGCCTGTCTCAGAGGAGAGTGGCCAGTCTCCAGCTCTCAGATTCCAGAGTCAGCTCCCCAGTACCTGCATGCTGTGCCCGCAGCACCTCAGCCTGCCCTGCCTCAGTGGCAGTCATCTTTTTTCGTCTTCCTAGTCACCCCTGGAAATCAGGTTTGCTACAGATGAAGAAATTAGGGTTCAAAGGGGTTAAGTGAATGCTCCAAGGTCACACAGCAGTGAGTACTAGAGACAGGTTTCGGTCCCGGTAGTTCTGCCTTTAAGTCTAGAGAGGGCTCTTTCCACAGGAACTCCAGTTCGGGAATGACAAGAGTAACTTTATGTAGTTGTATGCATGTTTTTCAGTGTGAAAGAGAGAGAGCTGCAGACCTCCCCAACCAGGTGCTGCCTGCTTGAGGGTGAGGGCTGAGGAGCCTGGGCGGGGGCCTGCGGTGATTGCTAGCTCCTGCGGGGTTTCTGTCTGTCGGTCAGCTTGCTTCTGAGATCTAATGCAAGGTTTGCCTCCTGTGCCTGAAATGCAGGTGTCAGTCTGGTCTTTTCTTGCCACTGTTGGGCTCAGGACCCAGCTGTTTTCTAACTGTCACTCAGATTTTTTTTTAAAAAAAAGCTTGCTTATGTGGTTCCTCAAGATAGATCAGTGTGGTGGAACAGACTCTGGCCTTAAAGTGGGAGTGGTTGGTGTTGGAAGTCCAGCTCTGTCACTTGCCACACTGTGGACCTTCGGCCCGGTGCTGCATCTTTCTGAGCCTCAGCTTTCTCCTCTGTAAAAAGGGTTGTTTCTTCGTAGTTTGTTGTGAGGATTAAGTATGAGCAACTGTGTGAGTCATCTAGCTCAACAAGTATAAGCTATTGCTAACAGAAGAATGTGTATGGAGTTAGGAATGTGCTGGGTTTATAAAGCCTGCGCCAGAACAGGGAGGTGTTAACTTTGTATTATAGAAGAGAACTTTTGGGTGGCCACAGTGATTCTTTTCTCTCCCTGAGCCCTCAGCTGCCTCCACCACCTGGCATTTTCCTCACTGCCTCCTCCTTGCCTCTCTCCCCAGGATGATCCAAGGGAGGTATTCTTGTCTACTAGTAAACAAATCAGCTCGGGCAAAACAAGAGCTGCTGATTCAGATGAACTCAAGTGAGGATGCCTGTGAGTTGCCTGTTCTTGCCTCAAAATGTATGCTGACAACTGCTCCTTTGTGATGGCACATGGTGGCTCAGGCCATCTGGGGACCCACAATTTTGGATAAGCAGAATTCCCCATGACACCAGACAGACTGGGTTTGTTTACAGCCTTTGAGCCCAGAGGCTGCCTGCCTAGTTAGAGAAAGTTGATGTCGACCATGCCCACTCAGGTGAAGGTGCATGTGTACACATGTTTGCGCCCAGCATTTTAGAATTTGAGACTGTCTCCATTCCCTTGTCTCTAGTAGATCCCACAGATACACCCAGACCTTGGCCCTGTAGGTGTTCCTTCCAGCCCTATGGTATGTGCGGGTGGGGGCTGTCTTTCCTTCCTAGAAGAAGCACTCTGAAACCCCATGTTCTTTCATCCTGGTGTCAGATCCTGTTCATAGGGATCATGGAAGCATGTGGAAACTCTGTGGGAGGAGCCATTTATGCTAATGTGGATTGACATTTGGCTTAAGCTTTCAGAGCTTGTCCAACCCATGGCCTGTGGGCCACATGCAGCCCAGGATGGCTTTGAATGTGGCCCAACACAAATATGTAAACTTTCTTAAAACATTATGAGATTTATGCACAAATGGTTTTTGTAGCTCATCAGCTATCTTTAGTGTTATTGTTTCTATACACGGCCCAAGAAAATTCTTTTTCTTCCAGTGTGACCCCGAGAAGCCAAAAGGTTGGACACCCTTGCTAGGTTCTTCTGCATGAGAAGGGAGAGACCTCTGACTTCGGCAGCTCCCTGCCTCCACACCGCAGACACACACACTGAGACTGAGACAGTCCTGGGCTGCTTAGAGCCCCTGACAGATTCTTGTTGTTTTGTCTTTCCCATGGTTATGATTACTGAGAAAATTGATACAGCACTTGTTGGTAAAGCATTTTGCATACATTTTTGGTGCTCACAATGATTCTGAGAGATCAGAGTAATTCTGCTGAGGTTGATTGAGAACCTAAGTTTCTTTGCCCAGAGCCCATAGTGAGGACCTACTCTCAGATCCCCCGTTCTTTCCACTCCACGGCACTCTTTCCCAAAATCATTTCTGAGCCGGAGCCAGGATTTGGTATAGTTGTCTTTTTTGCTTATAATTTTAGTCATAGCCAATGAGGGGTAAAATGAAAACCTGTACATGACACCATGGCTCACTTAATACCTTCCTGCTGTTTTCTTTTTATTTTCCCTACGTGAGCATCCCAGTCTGATGTAGTTGAACTCATTTCCCAGGCCTGCTCTTTCCTGTCTGCGGTGTCAGAGACTTCAGTCAGCTGACCATTGCTAAAGGGGGCCCTGGGCTTGGCTCTGAGCTTATAAAAGTGGATTAGACCTGGCCCTGGCTCCAGGAGCCTCCCACCCAAGCAGGGCAAGCACACTTCTCCACCATGATACAGTTTGGTAAGTGCGGGTATAGGGAGAGACAGAATGCCCATGGGACATGGCTGTGTTTCCATGCTGAACCATCACCCAGGATAAGCAAGAGAGCCTCACCCAGCTCCTTTGGGGATGAGTACCAAGCAAGGGCCCTCATATCTTCCTGGAGAGCAAACACATAAACCTCCTCAGAGAAACTGAGTGCATATGAACCAGTGAGCTTGGTGGATTCTACCAAGGTTTGGGGCCTGAAAAAATGGTAGGAAATGGAGGAAGGGGAGAAGGGAAGCACCTGCCTTCTACAGTGACGACATAGAAACCTAGAAGGGGCCTGGGAAACCTGGAAGGCCAGGACACAAATACCTCCATTTAGGGCATTTGGCCTTTTCGGTGACTGTTATTGCACCCTTGGTGCCTGTGCCATGGGTGCTCACCAGCTTACAGCATCTCGTCCACGAGACTCTGGATTTAGTGCTAGAAAGGAATACCAGGAGAGGGCTGTGGACAAGAAGGACCCTCAGAGGATAGGGTGGATTTTGCCAAGTGGAAAGAATGAAGAAACTCAGGCATTGAGGCCATCCACAGCCAAAACGGGGAAGATGGCTGAGTGAGTGTGCAGAAGAGGCTCTTAGTCTGTGAACTGTGAGCCTTCCTTGGCCCTGTGTTTCAGCCGCCCTGCTATGCCTGGGGAGGGAACACTGCTGAGCCCCCTGCCCGTGTGCATGCAGTGGGGGCTGGGAATAGGGCTGCCTCTGAGGTGATTGATTCTCTGTGGGGTGTCAGGAGTTGTCGGGGGAGGCCCACATTTTTTCTTCTTCCTCATGACAGATGGTGCCTGAGGCGAAACAGCAGGGCAGGGTGTGGCATGTCCTTCACTGCCCTTCTCCAGCACCTGCCTCCGGGCCCTGTCCTTGGCTGCTGCAGGCTCCAGCCCCAGCACCCTTCGAGCCTCTGTGAGCAGGTCAGCCTCTGAGCAGTGCCTCCAGCCACGGTGGGATGGGCCTCACCCCACCCACTCTGCATACCACCTGGCCCAAGGAAAGGGGTAGTGCGGGTTTGGCATTTGATATCTTTGAAAACAGGAAACACGGGCACCGGCATTTTAGACAACACTTGTGGCCCTCAGGAGGTAGTACTCACTCTCTTTGCTCCCTGAGGTGTGTGTTTTTCTAATTTGGAAGCCCAGCGAGACTCAGCCCATTGAGAAGCCCAGCTTCCTGGTATTCATTCCTTGTCTCCAGAGAGGCTGGAAGGAGAGGGAAGAATGGCTTTGCTGTAAGAGCTTGTTTAAACTCTTGGGCGGCTTTCAGAGGATGTCCAGCCACTTGGTACCTCTGCCACTGAGCCAACACTGTCTCAAGAGCACCCACTTGAAAACGCTTTTAAAAATAAGTGCAGATGTAAGAGAAACTGCTCAGAAGCCAGGAGCAGAGAGGGGGTTACCCCCAGGAGTTTGTTTCCCGGATGGGAGGAGATTAAGAAACCCTTCCTTTCTGGAAGGACATGCCAAAAACAGGCTCTGTGGAGGGAGCGTGGCACCTGTTGCCTGAGGCCTAGGGTGCAGGGAGTACCCACTCTGCACTGTCTACTTATCTGCACTTTTAAAATTGTGTACTAGGAACAGGCGTTACCAATTTAAAAATATATATTCTATATATATACTTACATGTATATTCATACATATTTTTAAAATTGGTAACAGAGAGAGAGAGAGAAACAGAGTGGCTAATGGACTTGCTTGTACTTGACTTGCTCTTTGTTACCTCTGTGTTCATTTTGTGTCTCTTTTCCTTACCTTGCCCTCCTGGTCCCCAGAGAGATTCTGGAACCAGACCAGCTTCTCTGAGATATGCCCATTCCCAACATGCCTGGTTAGTGAGGCCCTTTGAAGTTACAGAGAAGAGCAAGGGTGGAGACCAGTATGAATCCACCCCTCGTCTGAGCCAGGCAAAATGTCTGTCTCATATATTCCTTATAATAAACCTATTTTGTATAGAAGGGAAACTGGAAGGTCTGAGTTAGCCAGTTTGACCTGGGGAGCTCAGCAGACTCAGGTCTGCATTGCCACCAAAGTTCATGCCAGGCTTTGAAAAGCACACATTTCCTCCTTGGGCTGTGAGTGAGCACTGTGGTGGAGGACTCCTTTGGAGTGGTCTTTGCTTCCAGGCTCTGGAATCCAGGGGATGACAGCACGCCTCCAGCCCAGCAGAGCTGCTCTTGTGCTTTCCCTGTCCTTGCAGCTGGTCAGCAAAAGCTTAGCCAGCTGTGCGGTGTGAGTGTGATCCAGCAAGGCCCCGACACCCAGCCCTTCCTCCAGGGTCCACCCGCCATTGCCCACTCTGCACTTTTTCAAGAACCTGAGGTAAAATTAGTTATGGAAGCTAGTGGAGAGAAAAGCTGGTGTGAACTAAGAAACTTTTTTTATTTTTATTTTTTACTTATTTTTATTTTTAGTTGTCAAATGATCCTTTATTGAAATATTTTCCTTTGTGCTTCTTAAGTAGTTGGGCATTCCACCACAGCACTATTGATGTCATCTGTGACGTCATGAGGGTGGCAGCCATCAGCTTGGCAGCCCACAGACTGGGAAGCCCCCAGAATCCCATTAATGGTTCCAGAGAGTTCTGTAGCTAAACATCAGTGCCACATCTGTTAAGCAGTGTTGACTCATCCAAAGTGGTATTTCCAGCCAGGCACGGTGACTCACGCCTGTAATCCCAGCACTTTGGGAGGCCATGGCGGGTGGATCACTTGAAGTGAAGAGTTTGAGATCAGCCTGGCCAACATGGTGAAACCTCATGTCTACTAAAAATACAAAAGTTAGCCTGGCATGATGGCACATGCCTGTAGTCTCAACTCCTTGGGAGACTGAGGCAGGAGAATCGCTTGAACCCAGGAGTCGGAGGTTGCAGTGAGCCAAGATCGAGCCATTGCACTCCAGCCTGGGCAACAGAGAGAGAC
>NW_016107315.1:9151088-9225961 GCF_001604975.1 Cebus imitator
AATCCTCCCACCCAGGCTTCCCAAAGTCTGAGATTGCAGGCATGAGCCACCACACCCAGTAGAACTAAGGAACTTTTTTTTTTTTTTTTTTTTGAGACAGTGTCTTGCTCTGTCACCCAGGCTCGGTTTAATGGCACAATCACAGCTTACTGCAACCTTCTGTCCTTACCCCAGGCTCAAGTAATCCTCCCATCTCAGCCTCCTGAGTAGCTGGGACCACAGGTGCATATCACCACACCTGGCTAATTTTTTGCATTTTTGTTAGAGATGGGGTCTTGCTATGTTGCTCAGGCTGGCCTCAAACTCCTGAGCTCAAGTAATCTGCCTGCCTTGGCCTCCCAAAGTGCTAGGATTACAGACGTGAGCCACCATACCTGGCCTTGAACTAAGGAACTTTTAAAAAGGAAATATAATTGTATTATTTCAAAGTTTTGTTTATAGCATTTCACCTGTTTTGAACAAATAATGCCCCCAAAATAATAAAAAGAAGCCTAGAATTCATTAAAATAATGAATTTAAAAAAATAATAGTGAGCACATCTATTGGCTGGTGACCTAAGGAAAGAAACTGAGGCAAAATTAATGTGGAGAATTTATTTGGGCCAAGGTTGAGGACTACAGCTTGAGACACACTTCCAAGTTGCCTTTGTTCAAGCAGGTTTTTGAGTTTTTCTTTTTTTTAACTTTTATTTTAGGTTTTGGGGTACATGTGAAAGTTTGTTACATAGGTAAACTCGTATCATGGAGGTTTGTTGCACACATTATTTCATCACCCAGGTATTAAGCCCAGTACCCAACAATTATCTTTTCTGGCCCTCTCCCTCCTACCCTCCACCTTCAGGTAGACCCCAGTGTCTGTTGTTCCCTTCTTTGTGGCCACATAGTATTCCATGATGTGTTATGTACCCCATTTCTATACAATCTGTCGTCATTTAGATAGATGGGCATTTAGGTTGATTCGGCGTCTTTGCTGTTATGAATAGTGCTGCAATGAGCATTCACATACATATGTCTTTATGGTAGAGATTTCTGTTCTGCTGGGTATATACCCAGTAATGGGGTTCCTGGGTTGAATGGCAGTTCTGCTTTTAGCTCTTTGAGGAATTGCCACACTGCTTTCCACAATGGTTGAACCAATTTATACTCCAACCAACAGTGTGTAAGTGCTCCCTTTTATCCGCATCCTCACCAGCATCTGTTGTTTTTTGACTTTTTAATAGTAGCCATTCTGACTGGTGTGAGATGGTATCTCATTGTGGTTTTGATTTGTCCTTTTCTGATGATCAGTGATATTGAGCATTTTTTCATATGCTTGTTGGTCATGTATGTCTTCTTTTGAAAAGTATCTGTTCATGTCCTTTGCCCACTTTTTAACGGGATTGTTTATTTTTCTCATAAATTGGTTTAATTTCCTTATAGTTGCTAGATAATTATACCTTTGTCAGATGCATAGTTTGCAAATATTTCCTCCCACTTGTAGGTTGTCTGTTTACTCTGTTGATAAATTCTGTTGCTATGCAGAAGCTTCCTAGTTTAATTAGATCCCATTCGTCAATTTTTGCTTTTGTTGCGATTGCTTTTGGTGTCTTTGTCATGAAATCTTTGCCCTATGTCTAGGATGGTATTGCCTACATTGTCTTCCAGGGTTTTTATAGTCTTGGGTTTTACATTTAGGTCTTTAATCTATTTTGGGTTGATTTTTGTATATGGTGTAAGGAAGGGGTCCAGCTTCAACCTTCTGCATGTGGCTAGCCATTTGTCCCCAGAACCATTTATTGAATAGGAAGTCTTTTCCCCATTTACAAGCAGGTTTTTAAAGGGAAAAGGAGTGGGCTGATACAAAGCTGTTTGACAGGAATTCGCATTGGTTTATAGAAACAACGTTGATTAGTGATTAGGGTATATGTCATTTCATGGCTACCTGACATCAGTCTAGAGCTCACATAGCTAGTGGCTTCAAGAGGTAATTATTTGCTGGGCACAGTGGCTCATGCTTGTAATCTCCACTTTGGAAGGCCAAGGCAGGTGGATTGCTTGAATCAGGAGTTTGAGACTCACCTGGGCAATATGGTGAAACCCCATCTCTACCAAAAATACAAAATAATTAGTCGGGTGTGGTGGCACACACCTGTGGTATCAGCTAGGAGGCTGAGGTGGAAGGATCGCCGGAACCTCAGAAGTTGCGGTGAGTCATGATCGCACCACTGCACTCTAGCCTGGGTGACAGAGGGAAGACCATGCTAAAAAAAAAAAAAAAAAAAAAAAAAAAAAAAAAAAAAATTATTTATCTCAAAGGGGAGTGTAAGATATAACCGCTGTCACAGGCTACCACATTTCAGTGTCTCTCTAGGCCTAATAATTAAAGAGGCTCACATTCCTGAGATAAAAAGTTTTTTTTTTCTTTCTCATGGCAAATGAGTCTTTCTAGGGACACAATTGCTTTCAAGCCCCCAGTAGTCTTGGACACTTGTTTCACATTATTACTTTGTATCATCCTAAGGGGGAGCAGGCTTGTGCTTCCTATCAAGTAAGCTTGAAATAGTCTCGGCCCAAAAGTTATCCCAATAATGTTAGAAATATGCAAATTAATGAACTGTCTGGTCGACAGTTAAGCTCAAATGACTTTTTTTAATGTTTGTTTTTATTTTTGAGGCGGAGTTTCACTCTTGTTGCCCAGGCTGTAGTGCAATGGTGCGATCTTGCCACAGCCTTTTATCTCCTGTGTTCAAGTGATTCTCCTGCCTCAGCCTCCTGAGTAGCTAGGGTTACAGGCATGTGCCACCATGCCTGGCTAATATTTGTATTTTTAGTAGAGATGGTTGGTCAGGCTGGTCTCGAACTCCCAACCTCAGGTGATTTGCCCCTCCTCGGCCTCCCGAAGTGCTGGGATTACAGGCGTGAGACACCGCGCCCGGCAATTTTTTTTTTTGAGACAGCTTCACTCTTCTTGCCCAGGCTAGAGTGCAATGGCACAATCTCAGCTCACTGCATCCTATGCTTCTTGGGTTCAAGCAGTTCTGCTGCCTTAGCCTCCCAAAGTGCTGGGATTATAGGCAGGAGCCACCACGCCTGGCCTCAAATGACTTTTCTGTTTCCTTTTTTTTCTTTTTTTTTGGCTCAATGGATGTCATCTTGGAGCTGGGCTTCCTGCTGTCCTTGACCTTGCTCTGAAATAGCCCTTTCTTCTGTCCTTTGTTCCTCCATGGTGGCAGTACCTGGCCCTCCCTGGTAGTACCTCATGGTGCTTCTAGAACTTCCACCCAGCCCTTGGTGGTTTGGTCTTTTGGAGAAATGAGTAGCGGCTGTTCTCCATATCTTAGCCCACTTGGTCAAGTTTTTGAAACTACTTCATTTTTTTTCTCTCAGGAAACCAAATTCTAAGCCCCATTACCTCAGGAGAGCAGCCTCTTTCTCACCCATGTTAGTTCCATCCCGTTTATATGTTAAGCAAGCTAAGAGGCTTTGGAGAATGACTCTATAGCCCTGTATGGAATGACTGCCACCCCTGGGGTCCTGACCTTGCCTTCTAAGCCCCATGTGACACACACCCAGCAAAACCCTTGGCAGTGCCCAAGGAAGCTATTTCAGAGGAGTGGAGCAGGAGCCATGGGCTCTATATTACACCATGGGGACACCCTAAGGTCTGACCTGTGGGCTGTTTCAGTGTTTGTAAGCGGTGCATTCGGAAGATGGACCACCACTGTCCCTGGGTCAACAACTGTGTCGGCGAGAACAACCAGAAGTACTTCGTCCTGTTTACAGTAAGTCAGCTTCCAAATTCTGCCCTGCCCTCCATGAAGTAACGGAGCACTTTGTTCCTTTGAAAATTCTCAGCATTCACAATGTTCTTTGCTGCTGTTCAGAATACTGCCTGGCCCTGTAGATCTCCGCCTTCTTGCCAAAGATCTATTTCAATAAGTGCCTGTTTCTAAGCCCTTCACTTGAGCATTTAGAAAATGGATTCAAGTTGATTAGCTATGGGCTCCCATCCCAGGTGTTGGACCTAAGTAGCTCAAGAAGGCAGTTGGGATGATGACCTCAAATTCTGAGCTGCAGGTAGGTGGAGTCTACTTAGTGCAAGGACTAGAAGGGTCTGCAGCAATCAGCATTCTGACTTTTCAAGGGAGGAGGTACAGCAGGCTTGGACCCCCACTCCCAGGCAGACCAGACTGCCTGGAGCCCAGGTCATGCCTGGCAACGGACTTGTTTCTGTTTTGGTTCCACATACTCCCAGAGATGGCTGCTTACCTCAACCCAGGGCTGGGGGGCAGGAGAATCTGTAGGGAGTCACTAGCTAGCCCTCAGGTCCCTCCTGGTCAGGCCTTGGCCTAGCTGAGTGTTCCTGAGTGGCAAGTTTTGAGAGCCCCTGTCCTGGGAACCTGTGAGGTCAGAGGATTCTCACAACAATGGTGTCTGCACTGGTTTCCTGTTTCAGATGTACATAGCTCTCATTTCCTTGCACGCCCTCATCATGGTGGGATTCCACTTCCTGCATTGCTTTGAAGAAGATTGGACAAGTGAGTATGTGCCAAAGCTTTCCTCCCTGCTCTAGGGTGGGCGTGTGACCTGAGTCGGGGCGGGAAGTTTCTTTGTTTCCTTCATGGGTGCCAGGGGCCAACCTCATTTTATTAGATCTCCTGAAAGCCTATGGACTGAACAGGGAAGAAATGGCAGAGGCTGGAATCTCTCTTCATGAAAAAATGCAGCCCCTTAAAGTCAGTTCGACAGGTAAAGTCAGGAGTTGGACAGACAGACCCTCTGGACTGAGAGTGCCCAAGGAGAATGCAGGCCCCAAGCAAGCACAGAGGCTGGCTCCAACGCATGGGAGCCGCGCTGGGAGAGAAGTTTTGTTTTCTGTCTTTCCATGAGGCACTTAAATCAAAGGTCATTTTATTCCAGTCTTGCAGAGACTCAGTTTTTATTTTCTGGCTAGGACATGGAATTTCTTTATTAATTTGTCTGGTTTTTGTGTTGGCTGTTTTTTAACTGCTTATACTGAATCATGAATTTACATTAAGATTGTAGATAATTCCTCCTGCTTTAGAGGCATCCCACTGAAATGTGCAAATGCTGAGGAAGAAACTCCAGCCAGAAGATTGCACAGATCCTGAAGGAAAACAATAGATGCTGGAGGAAAAGAAATAAGAGACCACCTGCTGGGCTGTCTCTTTCACACTCACAATCTATGAGACAGCCCAGCAGGGGCTGGGCTTTTTTATTTATTTATTTATTTTAGATTAAGTCTCACTCTGTTGCCAGGCTGGAGTGCAGTGTCGCAATCTCCACTCACTGTAATCTCTGCCTCCCATGTTCAAGCAATTCTCCTGCCTCAGCCTCCCAAGTAGCTGGGATTATAGGCACGCACCACCATGCCCAGCTAATTTTTTGTATTTTTAGTAGAGACAAGGTTTCAACATATTGGCCAGGATGATCTCAATCTCTTGACCTCGTGATCCACCCGCCTCGGCCTCCCAGAGTCCTGGGGTTACAGGTGTGGGCCCCTGCGCCTGGCCCAAGACAACCATCTTGAGCAAGGAACATTGTATTTTATCTGCTTTTCCCTCCATGGCCCCCTTTTATTATTTCACTGTCTTTAGAACTTTTGCTATTCCTATACATGCCAACTTCAGCCTTTTCTTACCACAATTCTGACATAAGTCAGGTGGCAGAGGTCAAGCTGGCAAACAATAGGGAGAGGAGAGAAAGGTAGAGGTGAGTGGGTATGTGCAGAACTTTCCATTCTGCATAGCTGGGTGAGTCGCCAGCAAGTTCCTCACCACTTGGTGAGCATTCTGAAGTGCATGCCTTCTGCTAGGCTTGGGGAACCCAGATCTACTCCAGATTTGGCCTTGGTGACTTGACAGGAGAGTCCATTGGGATATTTTGTCATCCCAAACACCTCCCGCATCTCATCAGGTTAACAGACTCGAGCAGTGATGGTAGCACAGACTATCAGTGAGGCAAAATGTCTCTGTCGTTGGAATGGTGCTGGCAGGGACCATTTCATTAATGCCTACTGGGAGCCAGGAATGGCCCTAAGGGCTTTTTGAGCAGTGCATTGTTTCAACCTTATAATAAGCTGGCAAGATAGAAGAGATGCCTCCCACTTTGCAGATGACAAAAGCTGCAGCTCACAGAGGATGAACAAGTTCCCAAGATCACTCAGCTAAGAAGCCGGCCTCTAGTTCAAGCCTAGGTCTGGAGCAAGGTTTTTAGCCCTGTCCGGTTGACTCCAATGTCCAGGGTCCTCCCAGCCATGCTGTTGATTAACTGTGGTTAAGATTCCTGATGGAGTGGGCTTCAGGCACCCAGCTCCTATGGCAGCTAGGCTGGGAAGGCACAGGTCAGTCCCCAAAGTTGAGGCCTGAGAGTTGACTGTATATGACCATTAGTTACTGCCCTCACTGCTCAGTCCTGGTGGAATTGTTGGGCCATCGGAGCTGGTGTGAGCAGGGGCAGAGGGTTGTCCCCAGGATTAGGGCACTTAGAGTTGATGTTTAAAGAAGGGTAGGGAGGTGGTTCCACACACTGATCTGGTTCCTGCCTCCGCAAACTCCGTTGGTAATTCCTGGGGCCCAGCCCACAGAGGAAGGATGCTTGCCGCTTTGCAAGGAGGGAGAACAGGCCCTGGACTCTGCCACCAGCTCCAGGGCAGCCGTGGTAGGTAAGAAAGAGGTGCTTTATCTAACAGGCACCCTCATGTGCTCCTGCCAGGCCAAGGCCAAACTCTGCAGATGTTCTTTCATGAATTCTTAAGCACTCCCCTGTATAGAACGGAAAACAACATTTCAGAAAGCCCAAACCTCTTGCCCAGATCCTTTTGTTGTCAGGCACTGTCCCAAGGCTGGCTGTACAGCAGTGAGCAAGACCAAGTCTCTCTCCTCCTGGAGTCTGAAGTGTAGTGGGAGAGGCAGTTATCCAACAAGTACAGAAACAAACAGGTAATTCCACAATGCAGAGGACAGGAAATACATGGGCCAGAACAGGATATTAGCGGGGGCCTTGTAGTTAGAGTTCATGATCAGGAATTGGTGCCAGGATTTGTTCCTCACTGTGCCTGCCAGATGTCAGAGCTCTTGTTCTTCCCAACACCCTGCCCAGCCCAAGGCCACCCATACTTGTAGCCACCCACGGCCAGCACATCAGGCTGGTGAGCCACCCCAACCAAGCCCTGCTCCACAAGGAGCCAAGAAGAGAAATCATTGTGAGGCATCAGTACATTCCCAGTGAAACCGGAGGAGATGTGCCCTGGAGATGAGGTGTTCCTTACCTATCACCCACATGGTGCTTGGTGTCTTTCCAAGCCCATTCCCACATTTGACCTCCCTTTCCCGTCCCGACGTTCCCCTGGGGGAGCCAGCAGGATGGCTTGAATAGGGTGCTTACCCCCGTAATTCCCAGAACCATTGAAGCCCAACTCTGCCTTCCAGGATCTGATCTTTCCAGCCAGGGAAGCAGGCACAAGTACGGGAGTAACAAGAAACAAACCACAGCCCAGGCTCAGCCAGCATTGGCAGCTGCTCTGAGGTGCAGAAGTCCTTCGGTGAAGAGTGCCAGCCGAGGGGCCTAGCCTGTCTGCCAGCGCCATCTGCTGGGCCAGGCATTTCCCAGGTCACATCGCTTCAGAGTTCTCCCCTCCCTGTTGACTCCCACCATCTTCACAGCACCTTCGTTTTTCTCCTCCATGCGCGGGGTTTCTGACTAAGACTTTGTTCAGACAAGACTCTGCTGCTTAAAAACAAGCCATACCTCTAGTCAAATCTCACTGCTTTACAGTGGAGGGGCTGGAGACGTGGAGACAACAGGACTGGCCTCAGGTCCCCAGGGCTGGAGGCCAGGACAGTGAAAGTGCCTACTCTGGGCCCATGCCTCTTTGGTTAACTCCCTGGCCTTTGGCACCGATGGCCTCGGTGGTGCAGATGTCCCTGGGAGTGGGGGCCATGCATTACTTCACACTGTGGTCAGGGCTGAGTCCTGGCAGTTCAACTGCCCCTGCCAAGCTTAAAATCCCAAAGCCACCCAGTGATCCTCCCCAGCTGCCTGTGAGCTGATGGGGGCACAGAGGGGCAGCACCTCATATAGGAATGCCCAGAAAACCTATGGTCATAGTAGGACTGGACAGTCCTCTCCACCTGTGGGTCTGCATTGTGCTTTCTGAGGAGAGGAGGATCCCCTGTGGTGTCATCAGGCCTTCATGCCTCCATTCAGAGGCCTTCCTGGGCCCTTCCATGTGTCGGGTGCTGTGCTTGGCACTGAGGGCAGTGAACAGGGAGTGATTTGTGTTACGGAATGGAAGCCCTGGCTGGGGCCCGGCCTATTGAGGAGACCTCCCTGAGGAAATGAGCGATAACCAGTGTGGGCCAGGATGATCCTTACCGTGACCCAGAGGCCAGAGACCTGTGGCACACAGAAGGAACGAAAGCCTGTAGGCAGCAGGCAGAGTGGGAGCCCAGTGGGGTGGTGAGCCTGGCCAGTCAGTGGCCAGTGGTTAGCAGCACTAAGCCCTGTGTGCTTCTTTTTCAGAGTGCAGCTCCTTCTCTCCACCCACCACGGTGATTCTCCTTATCCTGCTGTGCTTTGAGGGCCTGCTCTTCCTCATTTTCACATCAGTGATGTTTGGGACCCAGGTGCACTCCATCTGCACAGATGAGACGGTAAGAGGCAGCTCTGCCAACCATTTCCCCACCTGGGGATGGGGAGGACCCAGGATCAGTGTTGCTGGGAAAGCTGCTCACAGGTCAGACCGGAGCCCAGTGGGCAGGCCCCTGGTGTGCAGGGCATAATTCCTTTGTTTGCAGTTACACTTGGGTCGTCTTCATGCACACACAAGTTCTCCAGCCTTGGGGCAGCCACAGCAGATCACACCAGGAGTGGGGCACAGCAGCCATGGCTGAAAGGCTGCCTTTACCACATTTCCTTCCATCCCCGTGCAGGTCTTCACACTGCACTCCATTAGACACTCCACTAGGCACAGGGGGCGCCCTCCCCATCTGGGGCCACAGGCTTAAAATAGAGTGGTTGACAGGGTACCCTAACCCAGCTAGGACAGGCTGGTCAGCTTGCTGGCCATGCCTGGGTCCTGAGGGCAGAGTCAGGAGGCAGGTCTGTCTTGAGCCCCCAAGGCAGCAGACTTTTACCTGGCCTCTGGTTCATCTCTGTCCAGCCCAGCCCTTGGCCTCGTCCACTGCCTTCTCACCCCCACTGCCACCTCCCATCTGCCCACAGCACCTTCACTGGGAGCTTTGAGGCTGCTGAGTATTCCAGACTGTGGCCTATTCCCTTGGTGTCCCTGCTGCCGTCTCCTGACCTTCCTAAGGTGTCTGGAAACCTCAAGGTGGTCAATCCCTGGTTGGGGTGTAGGCATGTCTCTGGGGATTTACATAGGAAGAAGGGGCAGCACTTAGCTCTGGGTGCGGGGAGCAAGCAGAGCCGTGAGTTCGAGAGCCATCCCTATGCCACTCCTCGCGTCCTGCGGCCCCTCAGGGTCAGCTGTCACCAGTGTTCTAGGGCTCTGGGTAAAGGTTTGGGCCTGTGGGTGGTCAGCATTAGGAGCAGGCTCAAAGGAAGACAACATCCTCCCGCGCTGCTGGCCACCTTCCCCTGTGGGCTTAGAGGAGTATGTGCAGGGAAAAGAAGGGACATTGCTGCCCACTGCCAGAGCAGCATTGTTTGGGTCTTTCGGCAACTTTTAGAAGGTTGTGCGGCTTTTGGCAACTTTTTTTCTAAGAAATGATGTCATTCCAAAAGTTTTCTGTGAAACTAGTAGCCAGTGGTGTAGATCCAGCCATGGATCCAGCCAGTAACTGTGACCAACCTCTCTGCTTAAGATCTGCAGGGAACCCAGATGGATTCTTTCAGGACCTGCCTGCCTTTGGGATACTGCCAGGCCACGGTCTCTGGGAGCCAGAAGGCAAGGCAAGCTTCCTTTTTTTTTTTTTTTTTTTTTGAGACGGAGTGTCACTCTTGCCCAGGCTGGAGTGTAGTTGTGTAGTCTCGGCTCACTGCAACCTCCACCTCCCGAGTTCAAGCAATTCTCTTGCCTCAGCCTCCCAAGTAGCTGGGATTATAGGCACGTGCCACCATGCCTGGCTAATTTTTTGTTGTTGTTGTATTTTTTTCGTAGAGATGGGGTTTTACCATGTTGGTCAGGCTGGTCTCAAACTCCTGACCTCAGATGATTCACCCACCTCAGCCTCCCAAATCACTGGGATTGCAGGCGTGAGCTGCTGCACCCGGCCACTCAGAAGGCAAGCTTTCACGGCCCCGGTCCTAGTTGTTCTTCCCTGTGCAGTCCATTCCTAAAGGGAATTGTGTTGGAAGGAAAGGAGAAAGCACCAAAGGGCCCTGCCCCTCCTAGGAAAGGGTGTCTTCCCTTTGCCTTATGTCCTTCCCAGGTCCCTAGGCTGTGAAGAAAGACTCAGACTCGCCTGTCCCCCCAGCACCCCTTCACCGGAGACCACAGCAGACAGACCCCTGGCCAGGCTCCTGCCAGGCTGCTCCTCTCCTGTCCCTCCAGGCAGGGGCCCCATTCTCAAGCCCTGCCCTTTGACCAGCTCCATCTGAAGAAGGGAGGGGGGAGGAAGCAGCTCTTCCCGCAGCCCCAGTTTATTCCTGAGACTTAGCAGGGGAAGCGGTGGTAGCTCCGTGACACCTGCTGTGTAGGTCTCTACCATGTTTCTGCCCAAAAGACCCATTAGGAGGAGCTTTGCCATGCCAGGCTGACTGGCCTGGCCATGCCACCCTCTAACCTATACTAATCCCTCCTCCTTCCTTCTCTGTGGTGACTTCTTCCCTCATTCATGGTCTGTCACTCCTATTCAACCTTCTCAGTTTGCGTCTCACCAACCCCACTAAGCGGGGTGCTGCTTGATCTGATCCCCCCGGCTGGTGAGACACACAGTGCCAGAGCAGTCATTTGATTTGTTACTTTTGTTTTTTGTCTGCAAAGTGGCCGTGGTAGCTTCAAACTTCCTAGGAATCTCTCCCAAATTAACGGCCATCATTGGTTATGACAATTACGAGCTCCCCGACAATTACGAGCTCCCCAACAACACTGAGGCCTTTCATGCCAAAGCCTTCACAGCAGTCCATCCACAGCCCAGCACAGAGCTTTTGAAGAGCGCTTCTGTGGAGCTCAGCAAGGGGCCAGGGCTTAGCAACACGCTCCAGCCCGGCCAGCGGCGTCTGCCCCACTGATAGTGCTCCTTTTTCCCTCCCTTCTTGGAAGGACTTGTGAATGAGTGCCCACCAGAAAAAGAGCATTTTTTTTAGTAACACTTTTTATGAGAAAGATTTATTATGTAGATAGCTTCATTGCTTTAAAGAGGAAGCATTTACTCCATTCACCTCACACTGTGGATATCCCTCCCCAAAAACCACAGCAATGCAGTGCTTGACTGAAAGTGTGATTGTTCTTGTTTTCAGGGAATAGAACAATTGAAAAAGGAAGAGAGAAGATGGGCTAAAAAAACAAAATGGATGAACATGAAAGCCGTTTTTGGCCACCCATTCTCTCTAGGCTGGGCCAGCCCCTTTGCCACGCCAGACCAAGGGAAGGCAGACCCGTACCAGTATGTGGTCTGAAGGACCCCGACCAGCATGGCCACTCAGACACAAGCCCATACCACAGCACTACCGTCCCATCCGTTCTCATGAATGTTTAAATCGAAAAAGCAAAACAACTAGACTTTAAACATTTTTTATGTCTCAAGTAGAATGGCTGAGCATTTTAGAGAAAAAAAAGTCCCCATATTTTATTTTTTAAAAATCATCCTTTTGATTTTTTTTTTTTGGTGACTGAAGCTGCTGTCTTTTCCTTTTAAAATCACTTCTCTGGCCTCTGGTTTCTCTCTACTGTCTGTCTGGCATGACTAATGTAGAGGGTGCTGTCTCCAGGCTGTGCCCACTTCTACTAACTGAGTGAGATGGGACGCTTCACGTGGATGGAATAGTCAGGACACCTGGTGGGGGATGCGTGGGAAAGCCAGGAGGGCCCTGACCTCCCACTGCCCAGGAGGCAGTGGCGGGCCCCCCCATGGGACTTAAAACCTCACTGAAGATGGATGCTTCCTCCTTGAGGCCTGAGAAGGGCAGGATCAAGGTTGGAGGCTTCAGAGGGACCTTGGCACAGCGACCTCATCCCCCAGGTGGACACGGTTTGCTTCCTAATTTGCAAAGCAGTTGCCTGCCTTGTACTTTATGGAGTTGGGGTGTGTAGAATGATCTTGCAGGGGAGTGGGGAGAGAGATGAAAGAGATCTTATTTGTATTCTGAATCAGCAATTATATCCCTGTGATTATTTGGAAGAGTGTGAAGGAAAGATGTTTTATCCAGTTCAAAATGCCTTATACAATCAAGAGGGAAAAAAATTACACGGTTTCAGGCAAGCTACGTTTTCCTTTGTTACATCTGCTTCCCCTCTTACCACCCCAACCCCCTCTCTTCCCCAGCAAGATGTCAATTAAGCAGTGTTAATTCTGACTGCAGTAGGCACCGGTGCCCAACACATACAGCCCCACCATCACCCCCTTCTTCTGGTTTTAATAGTCCTCACAGAGGATTCACTTTCTGATATTTAACCCCCATAAATGTGCACGTACCTGTATTTTCTCTGTATTTTAACCTGGGAGACTGTTGTCCTGGCATGGAGATGATCATGATGCTGGGAATTCACCTCACAGTCTCTACCCTATCAAAGTCAACATATGGCCATCCCATTGGCTGCAGTCCACAGATACACCTAAGTCTGTGGCACTGGGACAGAATAGATTTTGCATTTGAGAGGCACTTACTGTGTGAGTCTTGTTTGAAGAAGGTGGTGATGGTGGGGAGAGGTGAGGGAGATAGGAAGTGCCCTCCAAGTACAAAAATAACAAATATGATTATTGACCATCTGGGAATTTGCACACATTGTTTTTTAAGCAATTGCCACAAACCGCCTTTTTTAGCTTTTGCTTGGGGTGGGGGTAGGAGATAAGGTTTATTCAGTCCTGTCCTGGGTAGGGTAAAAGTTAATCTAGCCATTTGATTTTTCAGAAAAGTAAGTGGAACATGCTGCCTCTTTTCAATTCTGTCAGTGCTTCCACATGGAAACAAAATGCAATAAAATTTTTCCAAAACCTCTTCTGATTTAGCGCTCCTCTCTTGAGGCGTTACCCTTCCGGGAGGCTGACTATCCCCAGCATGTACTACCAGTCTAGAGTTTTCTCTGGTTGGGTTTTTGTTTCTTTGCTGCTTCTCTTGAATGAGGATTTTGTTTGTTCGTTTGTTTTAAGGGACCAAAAGGTCTGTCTCTTGAACCAACTTGGCCGACCAGGCCTGTCTCCTTTGCCTTCTGCAGCCTGAATTGATTCCTTTGTGTTTTGGGGCTCTCCTAAGAGCTTTTCTGGGTCAGTTAACTTTGACTCGCCTGTACGGTGCTATTCTTGCAATACAGGCAAAGCTGAGATGCTAAGATTTAAAAAAAAGAATGCTGTTTTAGATTGACTTGATAGCATTTGTTCTCCATATGCTTTTAATCACGTTTTTCTTAATATACTATTCACTTAGGTGTATGAAAGAAGTGTGATTGTATTAAATGACTAGAGAGGGGCAGCAGCTCTGGCCCTCCCCTAGAGGAGAGAGATTGATCATTATTCCATCTTCAAGGGCGTTTTTTAAAGTGAGCCAGGTTAGTTCTTTTCCCCTGGCATTTCTAAAGGAATGCAGTAGATAGTGCTGAAGATGCATTGAATTTTTTTGAGTCTTAAAAATAGAAACTCATCCTTTAAACTTGGTGCATACTATGTTTATCTTTCCCATAGAGTGGAGTTCCTTGGGTTTGTATAGGCCTTGGCTAGAAAAACTCAATGTCCCTGAGCCCTCACCAGCTGCATTCAGAAGATAGGAATACCCCCAAGATTCCTGGCATTTTTCCTCTTTCATTTTCCTGAGAGCACAATGACTGAGGAATGTGGCCATCATTGGCAGCATAATGATTGGTTCCCAGCCTGGCTTCCACACAGGAAGAAAAGGCATCCCTGAGCTCTCCTCAGTATTTCCAGATGTAATGAAAGAGGACATCTTTATACACAAAGTCGGCCCCAACTTTTGGCTTAGTCACAGGAGTTCTGATAGTACTGTTGGGTGCACACATGGAAAAATGAACCAGTGGTAGTCACAGGCTTTCAGAACCTGGGTTCTGGGGAGTGGAAGTGAAAAATAAAGATGTGGCATGTTGGATTAGATGATCCCCAGCTTGCTTTCCTTCTGTCAACTTCAGGTTTGTGTTCACAGCAACCAGACTGAATATGCAAAAGGCTTAGATCCAAGCAAATCTATAATCTATGCATATTTGCATGGGCTTGGTAATATGTACACAAAATACATTTGGGTAGAAGTGCATGAGCTAAATCTTTTAGTCCTGCCATTTTGTCTTCTTCATACTGTACTTCCTCTTTTTTGTTTGAGACAGGGTCTTGCTCTGTCACCCAGGCTGGAGTGCAGAATTAGAACTCACTGCAGCCTTGAACTCCTGAATTCAAGTGATTATTGTGCCTTGGCCTCCTGAGTATCCACGGCTACAGGCATGTACTACCATGCCTGGCTAATTTTGTTGTCTTTTCATAGACTGGAGGTCTCACTGTGTTGCCCCAGCCAGTCTCAAATGCCTGGCCTCAAGCAATCATCTTGCCTTAGCCTCCCAAAGTCGTGGGATTACAGGCGTGAGCCACTGGGCCCAGCCCTGTACTTCCTTCTTGAGAGAGCCCAAAGTATTCGCTTTTGCTCATCTGGCTAGGCCACTTAAATAGTTAGAATCCACCATCCCCTAATGCAGAAACCTTTCAGGTGAGATAAATTAATAAACATTTTAAACACATATATGAGGTTGGCATTACACAGAAACTCCTCTCCGGGGATCTAGGCTGGGCATTCTCAGCCAGCCTAATGCATTTTAAATTTCTCTCTCTCAAGACTTGCAGTCCATCAGCTTAAAGGGTGAGCCAGCCAGTAGAGGGAAGGGGCCCCAGCTAGAAGATACCCTTAAATGTCGAAGAAATGCGAAGAGAGAAAGATTTTGCTAGAACCCTCCTCAAGGGTGTTCTTGAGGTTACCAGACCAGTAACATCAGCATCCCCTGCGAACTTATTGGAAGTGCACATTCTCGGTCGCCACCCCAGGCTTCTGAGCAGAAACAGTGGGGCCCAGCAGTCCGTATTTTAACAGCCCTTCAGGTGATTCTGACAAACTCTCAAGTTTGAGAATCCACTTGGGGCTTGCAGGGGGTCGCTCTTCAGGTCGTCCCTGATGCTTGCTGGTGATAAGGGTCCTGTGTGCTGCTAGGCGCAGCGTAGTGCAGTCAAAGTGCTGATTGTGAAGACAGGCGTGTGTTCCCACTGCTGAGAAGCCACTGAGACCTCCCTTGAACCTGTGGCCTCCCCAGCAAACAACTGCCAAGATATCAAAGAAAGTCTGTATGAAGTGGATCCAAATTATTAGCCTGCCCACCACTCCTTCTACATCTCATCAGTTGAACCCATCTCTAGACCAAGGGCCCTTTGGGTGAAGAACCATTCCAGAAGGGAAAGAGAAAAGAACAGAACCCAGAGACCTCCAGATGGGAGCAGCAGCCGGTGAGTAGTCTAGAGCCAGGGGCATTGTAGCAGCCTGGATACATGACCTGTACATGTCCTGACTTTTGCTTTCCATGTGTGGGCTTCAACACCCATGTGGCTTTTTCTTATATTCTTTAAATACATATCTAACTTAGGATCACCTCACAGAAGAGAAAGAATTCACAGTGAAACAGAAACAAGCCACTGACCAGCGTACTCCCAAACTGAAACCTTCCTTTTCCCACCCTCTCCCTCAAGAAAGCATCTGCTAACTTGAGCAGCGTGATTGCCATAGCAAAGCAGAGTGGCCCCCTGGGAACCCGCTCTGTTGTGGCACATGCGCACACAGGAACCGGTGAAGCTGATCCAAGAGTGATGACAAGCACTGCAGAGGGATGTTTGCCAGAAGCCTTCTGGGGGACACACATGCTCTAACACGGACATAGAATGCCCTGGATTTCTGCAGTTGAGGCTGTAGAGTCTGGTGACCAAGTATTTGAGTCCTGGCTTCAGTCTTTTGTTCAAACCTCTGCTTGGCTACGTACTACCATACCTTACTACCAAAATACGACCTTGAGCATTAACTTCTTTAAGACTCAGTTTTCTCATCTGTAAAACGGGAACGATAATCTAAATCACAAAGTTAATGGAAGAATTAAATGAGGGTGATGAATGGGAATGTATAGTGTCTGGCCCTGGTATGGCTGTATAAATGTTAGCTGTGTTAGAGCTGCGCTTTTCAAACCATTGGTCATAACCATTCATGGTTTGCAACCAGCATTTTTTTCAAGAAAAAATTTTAATGCATTACATATTGCAGGGTAAGTATTGTTTTATGAAGCTTAGGGGCTGTGTATATATGTGTTCTGGAATGCAACAGAAAAATATTTCCTCTTGTGGGTTACAATATAGAAGTATGAAATCTCTGATGAGGAGAGACAGCGTTATCTGGCCAGCTGTGAAGAGACGCATTTGCCTAGGCTGCTGCCTGGGGCTCTGGCTTTCTACATGACAGTGCAGGGAGCAGCCTGTTCTCCCTCTCTGGGGCTCAGCTGAGTCTGCACAGACTCTTCTTGCTCAGGAGCCTTCGTCCTAATACATTCATTTTGGGGAGTTGGTGAGTTTGTTCACAGATCACAGCTCATGTGTCACCCAGGCTGACCTGGGCCAAAAGGCCCCGTCATATACTCTGCCAGAGCTGCTGGTGTCAACTACAACCCCCTGACCAGAAATCAACCATTTTTGTTTGTTCTCTTGAGCCTGAAGCTAGCGTTACTGCTCCTCTACAAACCTCAAGCTTAAGAACTTTGCCTGCAGGATCCCTTGAAACCATGCAAAACTCAAAATTGTGTCCTACTGGGAAAAAGCAGCCCTCAGGCCATTTATTACATCAGATTTGTTTGCAGTGTTTTCTTTCTGGACTCACAAGTAGTCGGTACTCCCTGAACATTTGTCCACTTGACTGCTGAAGACCTCTGGTAGACAGGCCAGGCTCTGCCTGGAATACTTTTATGAGCTTGGTGAGGAGGTTGGGTATAATCCAAGAGTGCCTTTCGGGAGCATGCCACATGAATGGCAAATAATCATCCTGTGGGCTCTTGGCTTCATTTCCCTTCTCTCTGACTGAGCTCAGCCTGGGCACAGTGGGGATTTGCACAGTGGGGAAACATGTTGGGCAGAAAAAAGACACTAGTTCTGCTCCCAGTTCTGCTGCATAACAAGCCAGAAGAGACTTGGCCATTCTCATGGCCTCTTGGAACTTATATTTCTTCCCTATCTGCCAAGCATCAATACTCAGACCCATCTCACAAGGAGGCTATAAAAACCTATGGTCATGGCTTTGAGTCCAAGTCAGTGAGGATGCAGCCAATCTGTCATTTCTGGGTGTCTCCTCTGTAGCCCAGTCTGCCATATGGTAATGTCCCAGCTCTTGTGCTATCAAGTTAAAGCACCTTTCTCGACAGACTGCAGATGATCACCCAGGAAGGGAATGCAGAATACCCAAAGCAAACCATCTCAGTGGTCACTGCTTCTGTGCCAAGAAGGGAGGCCTGGCGAGGGGCCAGTCAGGGAGCAGCATGGCATCCTGTCTCATGCCCCACATGAAGGTCCCTCTAGACTGTGTCAATAAGATCCATTTTCTGAAACAGCTATTTTTGTTCTGATTATAAAAGTAACATTGGCTCATTGATGAAAACTTAGACTGTGTGAGAAGTCTACAGAAATAAATACAAATCATCTAGAATTCCATCACCAAAAGTAACCACACAGGCAAATGTTCCAATGTCATGTAAAATTGTATTAACACCGTCTTGTATAGCTGCATAGCATTCTGCTTTATAGAATCATCTGCTTAACCATCATTATTGGGCATTTCTCTTGTTTCCAACTTTGCATGATTATAATTCAGTGTTCAAGTTTATATTGCATAAATCTTTGCTCAGACTCTTATTTTCAAATTTTTTATTGTGAAATAACTTCAGACTTACAAAAATGTGACAAAAACAGTACAAGGAGTTCCCATGTACCCTTCAGTCAGTCTCACCAAAGGTAAACATTTTATACACCCATAATACAAATATAAAAACCTGGACGCTGGTGACACAATACCCTCAACTAAGGTATGGACCTTATTCACGTCTCTCCAGTTGTCCCATGAACATCCTCTTCTGTTCCAGGTTCCCATGCTGCGTCAATTGCAGTGTCCCCTTAGTCTCCTCCAGCTTGTGACAGTTCCTCAGTCTTCCTTTGTCTTTTATGACCTTGACCCTTTTTAAAAATTGAGATGAAATTTCTGTAACGTAGAATTAACCATTTTAAAGTGTACATTTAATGCATTCACAGTGTTTTGTAACCACCAGGTCCATCTAATTCCAAAATATTTTCATCAGTCTCTGACCCTTTTGAAGATTGTAGGGCAGGTGTTCTGTAGACTGTCCTTCCGATTGTGTGTTTGACGTTTTTCTCAGGATTAGATTGAGATCAGGCATTTGGGATGGGAGCACCACTGAAGCAAT
Organism: Cebus imitator; assembly: GCF_001604975.1. Lineage (NCBI taxonomy): Eukaryota > Metazoa > Chordata > Mammalia > Primates > Cebidae > Cebus > Cebus imitator. The sequence goes on from NW_016107315.1 coordinate 9,169,698, forward strand.
GTGTCCTCAATGCGTCGCATCAGGAGGCACATGGCTTCGTTACATTTCATTATTGTGATGTTAACTTTGATCATTGGTTGAAGGTACCACTTTTACCCAGTGTAGGAACTGTTTCTTCCTACTATTAAATAGGAATTGTTTCTTCCTACTATTAAGGTACTGTTTTTCCCTTTATAATTGATAAGTCTCTTATGAGGATATACTTTTGAGATCAGTTTTTTTTTAACTTAGAGTTTATTCAAAAGTCAAGAATTCTTAAATCTCTGAGATGGTGTGGGAAGAAAAAGTGCTGGAGAAGAATTGGCCTAGGGCACCATCAGATCTCAGACCGTGTGTGCGCCTCGGTTTTTCTTTCTGCATAACAAAGGGTTGTACCAGTTATGTAACGATCTTGTGTGGAAGAGAAAACCTAGAACCAGATACACAGAGATCTTTCTTGAGTCATGTGAATGAGCAGTGCCCAAGCCTGGCAAACCCACAGCAAATTCCCTTGGCTTCCAAAGGAGATGGAGAACGCAGTGGCCCCACTGGAGGGTCCAAAGCCTCTGTGCAAGGTGTTGTGGGCAGAGAGCTGGCCTGGCCATGTCTTTACCTCCTTTGGCCATCTCCCCCACCCAACACCCTTTCTGTGGCCTGGCGGCTGAGTTGCAGCCAACACCCAGAGGCAGGTGAGTGGGCAGCTTGGGAGAGGCTGCAGGGTGGATCTGCTGCATGAGCAGGCCTGAGCCCAGCCTCGCCTCCCCACGGCGGTCCTGTGTGCCCTCCGGCAGCCTACTGCATGTTGGCACTTGCTGTACAAGCACCCGCTTCACCTCGCATGCTGTTTGTGTCCTGCACGCTCTCCTTAACCCCAGCGTCCTGCTGTGTTTGCAGCCCACATCTACCCTGGTGGGAGTGGCCAAAAATATTTAGTGGGGGGGGGGGGTTTAGTGGCTTCAGAGGATGCATGGTCCCCCTTATGCCTCAGCCTCTCAGCAGCCTGGCCCCTGCCCAGCATCTGTCATTGCACTTGAAGGAAAGGAGGGAGGGCTGGGTGGTGGCTGGGGAACAGGTCAGTCCCCGGGCGGGCCCTGCTTGCTGTGCTCCTCCACGCCGCTGTCCACCCACACCCCAGAAGTCCTGTGAGACACCTCTCTGGGCTGACCTGGGCCACAAGAGACCCCATCTTACCCACACCCTGGACCCTGCCACTGCTGAGCTGGGGGTGTGTGCATGAGTAGCACAGCCCAGCACCATGCTGACGTTGATGCTCTTCATCCCCTTCTCCCTCCAGGGCATCGAACGCCTCCAACGAAAGAACCAGCCCAGGGAGCACACAGGTAGCTGGCAGTCAGTAAAGGAGACCTTTGGTGGGGACTTCTCCCTGAACTGGTTCAACCCCTTCTCCAGACCGTGTCAGCCAGAGATCCCCAGTGACAAGGACTTGGTGCGGCAGGTGACGTCACTGTCAGACACTGAAACAACGGAGGATCCATCAGAGGAGACAAAGGAGGAGGACTGTGTGGAGGTGATAGATGAATAGATGCTGCTGTGGGGACAGAACCAAACATTGGAAAGTGCTGCCAACCTTCATCCCAGAGTTTTGGCTAAAGGGGCTCATGGGCATGGTGCACTCCCAGAACCTCCAACCCTTCCCTGGGCCACTCGCCTGGCCTTACCATTCCCTGTAACTCCCTCTTTCCTCTCTCCATGTTGGGCCAGGTTTGGCGCACACACACACCTCAGGCCACTCGCTTGGCATGCGCGCGCGTGTGTGCGCGCACACACACACACACACACACACACACCCTACTATGATGAGTCTGCACTCTCTTCACCCCATTTGAAGCCTGTGGTGTCTGTGACCACTGCTGAAGGTCGAGCAGCGTTCTGGTGTGCCTAAACCCCATTCCAGTGGTTGCTGAAGCAGCATCTTCTGCACAAAGTCCAACAGAAGGGTTCTTATCCCTGTTTGGTATAAGAAATGGATTCTCCACCCACTCCCTGCATGGGCTTTTGCTCCTCTCTTTGGCCCATTTCCCCAGCGTCTACTGGCATCAGGATTGGCAGGGGCACAGGCACTCGACAGAGCATACCCTGCAAAACCTCAGTGTCAGGGCCCCCCTTCCAGCTCCAGACAAAAGGTCATGATTCCTGGCCGCAACGGGCCTGTGGCCCCAGTTCAGTGGAGAAGAAAGTCAGTGATTGGAGAAGCAGCCTCAGGACGCTGAGAAAGGAAAGTGGCAACCATGAGAAAGAAAGGAGAGCCAAGCAGCATCCTGGTTCTTGGACATCCTCCTTGGGCACTCTGAAGGGTGACGATCCTGCCAGAGACGCTCTGTCTACAACTGATGACCTACTAAGGTCTGGGGTTAATTGCTCAAAGGAGCCAGTGTTCACAGAGCCACCTCTGCCCTAACCCTTGCTCGGAGCTCTCCAAGTATGACCCACAAAGGGGTGATGGTGGGACTCTTAACATCAACAAAGCAACCAGAAAGACATCAGGCCTCCCACACTCAGGCTGCAGGCCCACTTTCTTGGTCCTTATCAGCTTTAATATTTATTAACGATGACATAAGAAGCCTGAGCCAACTGTAAAGGCCATTAACTTGCAATCTGGGCAGGAAATGGCACTCACCACTTTGGGTAAGAGCTGTTCTGACTGTAGGGGCCCCCTATTTGTTGTCCTAACCCAGAAGCAGCCCTGGGCTGCCAGGATGGTGCATGGAATACCAAAGAGTTCACACCAGGGAGTAAGCAATAGCTGCCCCTGGAGTCTCCTAGGGGGTGGCAGTTAGAATAAGGGAAGAGGATTTGCTGGTCACTGTTTGCTGATGTGGGTCTCTATGGTGAGTTCAAGCCTGAGGACAGAGGTGTCTTGAGAAATGTCCTTGCACATTGGACTTCAAACTCCTTTTCTGGGAATCCAGCTTTGCCTGAAAGCAGAAATATACACCAGCCCCAAAGCCAATTCTGTTTTCAGATTGGTTGCTCTGGAAAGGAAGTCTGGGGTGAGGGGCATTTTACCTGCACAGCGGCAGACCCTGCCTTTCCTCATCACTGACCCCTGACCCCATCTCCATGGTAGACCTCAGCCATGTCAGTTACTGTTCTGGAAGGTGCTGGGCTGGGCCAGAGTTATGTAGGTAAGAAACCTGACCAACCCTGAGCCTCGTCCCTCCCACACCAGTGACACAGTGGTCTCTCTGTGGTGACTGTTCACAGCATAACATTCTGCTTAGCCTCACACTGAAACCATTGCAACTGATGTCAAAACCAGATGAGATCTTACAGGGAGGGAGATGACTGGATACAGTTTGCCACCTCCTCTGAATAAAAAGCTGTTTGCTCACCCTCAGTGACTAGACTCTCCTGTTTTAAGAGATCCCAGTCCAAACCCTTGGCCAGTGTCCTTCCTGCTGGGTCATCTAAAGGCGCCTCTAGGAAAGCCACTTTTCTTCCATTCCCGGTGAGGGACATGAGTGAGTGTCACACGGCAGCACACTGGCTGTGCCGGACTTTACTACCTCTTGAGATCAGACTGTGCTGTGGAGTGACTGACCAAACGATTCTCTATGCCACCACCCTTATGGTATTTCCAGCAGAAGGAACAATCACCTTTCCTTCAGTAAACTTTATTGAGCAACTGCTGTATGCCAGGAAGGTGGGCAACTGGGGCAAGGGTTACCAGGATTGAGGGTTTTTTTCACTTGGACAGCTAGAAAGGCAGAGGATGACAGGTGTCCCGCCCATGACTGTCCTGTGAATTAGACACAAAATAACGCTAATTCAAGCTACACACATGCCTCTGCCAGGGTGTATATCCAGTTGGGGTGACAGCCTTTGAGAGAGGGGCTGGATGTACTGAACAGACCAGCCAACTCCTCAGACAGAGCCCCTTGCCTACCCCCAGCACAGGATACTTTAAGAAGCTTATTGGCATAAAGAAAAAAGGATTCAGGGACCACCGTGTTCTCTTGTAATCAAAGTTTAATTGAAAGCATATTGATCATTTGAACAAATCTCTGGAGGGCAGAACGAGGAGGAGAAGGCCTTGGTTAACAGAAGCAGCCTTGGGCTGCCAGGATGGTGGATGGAACACCAGGGAGTTCACACCAGGGAGGAAGCGATGCCTGCACCTGGAGTCTCCTAGGGGGCGACAGTTGGAATAAGGGAAGAGGATTTGCTGGCCACCATTTGCTGACCTGGGTGTCTATGGTGAGTTCAGGCCTGAGGACAAATGTGTCTCTGGGGTGTCTGCAAAACCATGTGGCCTTTAAGGAATGTCCTTGCACATTAGGTTTCAAACTGCTTGGAGCACCAGGAGAGGGATTCCCTGGATTTCAGGCATAGAGGAGAATGGAGGCAACAGAAAGGAGGAGAATGCACTTCTAGCAGGCCCAGCCCAGTGCTGGGAAAGTACTTCAGTTGGCAGGTGCCTTCAGGGCTAGCAAACCCATGGCCTGAAGATATGGCGGCTTCTTAAGGGGCGCCAGCAGGTGGCAGCGCTAGGCTGCCCCTGGCCTGCTGCTCCAGGGAGAGAATCTATGGCTTTGAAGTCTATGGATTTGAATTGAGACAATGGTGGCCCTGATTTTTGAGGCCATGACTCAGGAAAGGGATGGGATTCTGTGGCCTAGACTGGGTGTTTCTAGCTATAAAAGAGGTGACCCTGTGACAGCACAGGACCTGGCCTTGTGGGTCTGGCTGCTTATGGTTGTGTTGGCCTTATCTTTGACCTACTGGCTCTCGAATCTGTCCTCATATAAGTCATCAAATTTAATCATCCATAATCTGAAAGCTAAGCACAAGTAGGAAATGCTGAAATGCTCAACTAAGGCTCCACAGCATCAGACAAGGCTACTTGGTGATGAGAACAATCTTTTGAGCATTAATCTCTTTCACTTGTTTGGAACTAAACTTGACGATAAATTTTTTGGGTCCAGTTTTCACCGGGGTGCATTTTATTTGGTATTCGATGGTCTCACCAGGCTGCACCATCCTGGAAAATTCAAAGACACAGACATACAATCAATCAAGGATGTTATGGGAAGAGGGAGAAGACGAGTTGAATGAGAAGCCAGGAAGCTGAGCCTTAGCTCAGTCTCTTTGAAAAGTCCTGGCCATTCCCGGGCATGGCAACAGTGGGCCTGCACCCTGGGTGCTGCCGTCAGTTTTCTGAGCTGTAAAGCAAGAAGGTTGAAACAGCTGGTTTCCAGCAGCTCTTCCAACTCTGACATTTCACAAACCTTCCCTGGAGTCTTGCCTGGCTTTACTATGGATGTTCTTGTTTCATGGGTATTAGCAACAGTTATCTGTTACATGAAATCTAAGAGGAACATGTATTTTATGATGAATCCCTATGAAAGGAATTGTCTAGCCCCTCACTACCCAAAGTGTGTTCTGGGGCCCAGTAATACTAGCATCACCCAGGAGCTTATAGGAAACAGAATCTAAGGCTCCACCCTAGAACTGCTGAGTCAGAATCTACACTGTAACAATACTCCCCAGATAACGTTAAAATGTGAGAAATCCTGGTGTAAGGAAAATAGGAGTCTACTGGTTTTTACTTGGAAGATTCAGACATCCTCAAAGAGACCATCACACCTCTCAGAAACAAAACATTCGAGTTCAGTAAAGTTTTTTTGCTGGATATATCAGCATGCCAAAGATCAATTTCCATATAGTCCAGCAAACAATTAGAAACTATGAAAAATATTCTATTCATAAAAGCTATAATATTGATGCACCTTGGAATTAATCCAACTAAGAACGTGCAAGTTACATATAAAGAAAATATGGCTTTTCTAAAGGTGATAAAGACTTGAAAAAAAATAGGAAAATCTCATATTCCTAGATGGTAAAACTCAACACTTGATCTTAGCCAAAAGGCTAAGAAGCGATCCTAAATGGTAAGACTCAATATTGCCATTTGGCACAATTCTCCCCGAAATAAATTCAACACAGTATCAATCTAAATCCCAACTGTTTTTAAATTATGTGAGAAGATGATTCTAAAAGTTTTATAGACAAAAATGGGGGAATGGGATTTGCCTAATACATATCAATATGTAAATATGATAATCATATAAAATTATTATAGAACAATAATTTAGTATAATGTTGTATTAGAAGAAGACAAATGAAATAGCAATTAAAGAGTCCAGAGACCCAGATATACTTGGAAATTGACAGCATAATAAAGGCAGTGTTTCAAAGGACTAGGAAAACCACAGACAAAGTTGGAACTCCACATCACTCCACACCCAAAAAAAATTCCAGGTAAATCCCTAATTGTGTAAAGCTGGAAATTCTAGAAAAAGCATAAGAGAATATTTCTATGCTCCTAGAATGACATGAAATTCAGTGTTATAAAGGAAAATATTGAAAAATTTGGCTACATTAAAATTTTAAAGTTCTAATGGTGAAAGACATGTTAGTGTTTAAAAAAATACAGACTGTTTGCCCAGTCAGGGTGGCTCATGCCTGTAATCCTGGCATTTTGGGAGGCTGAGGCGGGCAGATCACCTGAGGTCAGGAGTTTGAGACCAGGCTGGCCTACATGGGGAAACTCCATTTCTACTAAAAACACAAAAATTATCCAGGTATGGTGGCCCATGCCTGTAATCAAGGCTACTTGAGAGGTCAAGGCAGGGGAATCTGGAAGATGGATGGAGGTTGCAGTGAGCCAAGATCGTGTCACTGCACTCTAGCCTGTGCGACAAAGTGAGATTCCCTCTCAAAATTAATTTAACTTTAAAAAAATTTTTAAATACAAACTGTTATAAATAATTCACAGCACATAATACTCTTTACTGTGTAAAGACACCATACTAATATGAAAAAATAAATGACTTGGTAGAAAAATGGACAATTTTTCAATTAATGTAAGAAATATTCAGCCTCACAAATAGAGATGCAAAATAAAGCAATGAGATTACTTAACCACTAGATTGGCAAGAATCAAGGTCTGTTGGTAGAGCATAAATTGATGCAATCTTTTCTGAAAGTAATTTGGCACCAGCAAAATGTGTCTACATTTTGACCCTATGACCCCATACTGGGAATTCACATCTCAGGAATATGCACATATATGCAAGATGTATATCCAAAAGTGTATTTCGGTTTGTAAGAATACCTCAGGCAGACTCACCTATGGTCAGAGGTCTGTGGTGAGGAGATGCCCAGGCTTTCCAAAGAGAACTTGACGTCAGTCAAAGGGATGGCCAGGGTATTCTTGAAGATACAATTACAGACAAGTAGCTGGCCAACTCTGCCTGTGTTAGGCAACTGTAGTAGGGTAGGGAGGAGAGATGGGGAGAGATGCATGAACCAACCAGGGACCCTTAGGGTTCTTAGGGGCCCCATCCCACTCCATGGCCAACTTCCGGGCAAGAGAAGCCCTTGATGGCCTGCAGGAAGCTCACCTCTATAGAGAACTCAGGGTACTGGAAAGACAGGAATACTTCGGAGGCCATGATTTCCTTAGACTCCACAATTTCCGCAATGAAGAAACCTCTGATAACTGGCTCATCATCGAATATAGCCAGGCTGTTGATGTAGGTCTTGGAGTCCAAGGTCAGAGTCACTTCCGATACTGCCAAAGAGCCAGGGTGGAGGAGAGAGGTCATGCGTCATAGCCCCCCAATAGGAGGTTTCCTTATCAAGCACAGAATTAGATTAACTTTGTATGAATTGAGCTGGTTAACCTTGGACATGTCCCATAGTCTCTTTAGAAAACAAGACGTTGGGCTCAAGATGGAACAATAATTGGCCATGTTCTCCAGGCTTCCATCCTGAGTCCATGACAGACATTACCCGTTGTCATCAGGACATCCCACTTGTTCTCAACACTGTGCCCTGGGCACTGATAACCATTGATTTGACTGGGCATTTAAGAAAAAACTTCTGCCACCATAGAAGACTTCTCATGACACTTAGCACCCGTAATTTCTAACCCTATGATAGACCCAGGCTCCTAGTCCAGTGGTCTCTTTGGCCCATGTTTCCTCTGTGGCTTTCCTGTGACTCTCATAGGTAGGTACTCAATAAATGTGTGTTTGTGTTTACTCACACACAAAAGTTTGTTAATGTATGGAAGTCATCCACAGAGGAGAGAGGGATTCCAGATTGTGGGGACCCTGAGCTCACTTGAGGGCTCTCCTGCCCCTGGTTCTGGTACCTTGACCTTGGATCTGCGAGGTCTTCTTGAGGGTACACAGTTTTGCCACCCTCTTGCCAGTGTACAACTGTAGTTCAAAGGAGCCTGAGATGTTGACATTCTGTAGGGCAGCTGTCTTCCTTTTGAGAATCACAGTGAAATTAACAGGGTTTCCCAGCAGCGCATCTTCTGACTGCACCAACATGTGAAGAAAGTTCTCTTTTACTGGTCGTCTGTGCTCCCTCTCAGAATTGAGAAGGAGGAAGGCATGATCCATGACCTGCCTCTCCTCAGGGGAGCCTAAAAGAGACACAAAGGCAGCTTCCTTCAGATGCTCCTCCAAGGGCCAAATGTCCCAAGCACCACTGTGGCAGAAGGAGCCCATCTGCGTGGTCAGGACTGCAGAGACATCCGAGGAACCCAGGAGCTATAGATTCACACAGAGGAGCATTCAAATCCCCATTCCTAAGTAAAAGCGCATTCTGACGTCAGTGGAAATGGCAGAATAAAGACCTCCAAAAATGTGTCCATAAAAGCAGTGAGAACACTGGTAAACATCAAATCAGCCTGGCTCGGTGGCTCACACCTGTAATCCTAGAACTTTGGGATGCTGAGGCGGGGCGGATCATGAGGTCAAGAGTTCAAGACCAGCCTGGCCAACATAATGAAACCCCATCTCTACTAAAAATACAAAAAATCATCTGGGCATGGTGGTGGGTGCCTATAATCCCAGCCACTCAAGAGGCTGAGGCAGGAGAATTGCGTGTACCGGAAGGTGGAGGTTGCAGTGAGCCAAGATCACACCATTGCAATCCAGCCCAGGTGACAGTGCGAGACTCTGACTCAAAAAAAAAATAAATAAATTATCAAATCAACTTTTTCAGAACTCTTGAAATTAATTAAAGGCTTATAATAATCTAAGGAGCATTTATTCAAGAAAAACAGCACAATCTCAGTAAGAACACTTTTGTGGCATTCTGATTCCCATCTCCCCTTCTTTCTAGCTCCATAGTAGCCTCGAAAACCAGCAGCCCCAAATCACAGCCACCTCTGGAGGGGACAGAATGGTTTTAGAATTCCCTGAAAGCCCCACTATCAGGGAATTGTTGTTACTTGACTTGACTGTGATTCCCTGGAAATCCTCTTCACAGAGTTTGTCCTCATTGACCTGACTCAGAGCTCCCTCATTACCAACAGCCTTTTTCCTGAAACATTTGTTAAGGCAAACAAAGCAAACAACCTGCAACAACTGTTTACAATTGCAGTTTCCTAAGGCAATGATAACAGTTGAGGGGAAAAGAAGCTGATCAAAAAAATTTTTTTGTTTGAGATGGAGTCTTGCTGTGTCTCCCAGGCTGGAGTGCAATGGCGCAATCTCGGCTCGCTGCAACCTCCACTTCCTGGGTTCAAGCAATTCTCCTGCCTCAGCCTCTTGAGTAGCTAGGATTACAGGTGACAGCCACCATGCCCAGCTAATTTTTGTATTTTTTAGTAGAGACGGGTTTTTGCCATGTTGGCCAGGTGGTCTCGAACTCCTGACCTCAGGTGATCCACCCGCCTTGGCCTCCCAAAGTGCTGGGATTACAGGCATGAGCCACCATGCCTGGTGCAAAAATCTTAAAAGGAAAATCTGAGGAGCAAAATGTCTATGGGGCTTTGAAAAGCTCAGATTCCTGAAAATGTAGGGTCTGAGAAAGCTCTAATAAGGCTCTAAGCCCTTACCTCTAACTGACCCTGAGGCTCTGCACAAGAAAGAAGTGAAGGTAGAACTGTAAATTGCCTGCCGGAGCATTGGATGTGTACCCCAGCTTGTACACAAAGTCCCTTGCCAAAGGCCAGGGGTCTTACCGATTCAAGGAATTTAAGACAATATCTGTCCAATCATTAGCTGACCACTCAGCAAACAGCAGAGAATTCAGTGGTCGTGCACAAGAAAAATTACAGACTTTCTGGAATAATGTCAGGGAAGTCATTAAACAAATAGCAACAACAACGAACCCGGGGTGGGGGAAGGGATCTGATTTCCAGAGTTACCATATTATATTCTTTAACATGTCCAATTTTCAACAAAAACATTTCAAGACACACGAACAAACTACGGGCCATACATGGTGGTGGGGGAGGGGGCTTGGGGGGGTCAATAGAAACGGTTCCTAAGGAAGCCCAGACACTGAACCCACTAGACAGAGACTTTAAATTAGCTATTTTAAATGTATTCAAAGAACTAAAGGAAGGTGTGAGAACCAATGGCTTGCCAAACAGAGAATATCAAGAGAGAGATTAAAATTATTTTTTAAAAAGGACCAAATATAAATTCTGGAGTTGAAAAGTACAGTAATAGCAGATTAGAGCTTGCAGAAAAATCAGCAAACTTGAAGACAGCTCAATTAAGATTATCCAGCCTGAGAAACAGAAAGGAAAAAGAATGAGGAAAAATGAACAGAGCCTCAGAGTCCTGAGGGACACCAAGTGTGGCAGCTGACAGATACCACTGGCCTCCTCTCTGTCCTATCCTTTCTTCCCTGATACTTCTGCCACCCTGCCCCCCCCCAAAAAAAATTCTTCCTGACCTAATTGCTTTTAATCGAGTTTGCTCATTTTCAAGACAAGCTTGGGGATAAGATTTTATTTCAGAGATGGCAGCTGTGGGACAGGAATTTCTGAGCTTGGTTACAGAGCTCTCCATCCACATTCACTCTGAACCCGAACAGACTTCAGAGTGGAGAGATCCATTTTGTCCTGATCTGCCTTGGTAGCCATTGCTTGACTCATTTATATGGAAGAAATATTTATTGCAGACCTACTTTGTGCAAGATTCTACACAAGATCACAATCAGCCCAGGGGTCCAAACTGACCTTTTGTCACTACACTGCAGTGGAGGGTGGGAAAAGCCCCAGCCACCCCCATACGATTATAACCCGTATGATCTGCCATCCCCCAGCACATCGAATTGCTCCCTCATCCATGAGCCCTACTTCCTGCCTTCCTCTTACCACATCCCATCCTCAGCTTGCCCCTGTCTAGACTCTTGCACCCTTTGAGGATGCTGTATGGAGTTGTCTTCCTTTCATTAGCACTTGGCACAAGAGCCACAGCCACAGGGGAAATGGGCCACAGGGGAAAACCAATTCTGTCAGATTGAGGAACATCAAGAACAGAGGCAGCATATGAGCAACGGGGGCCTGTGGATAGTAGAGATTGCAAAAGAGACAGTTCAGGTGGGGAAAGCATAAACAGAGGTCTGGCCAGCAGCAAAAGCAGCCAGCCATTCCAGGCAGCATGGCTAGGGGATGAACTTAAACTCAGGAAGGGAGCCAGAGGCCAGCTCTGCAGGGCCCAGAAGGCCAGGCTGAGAAGTTATCTAATTTGCTGGGCACTGCGAAGCATGGACCGTCTTAGCAAAGTGAGTGAGCTCCTCAAACAATGCAAAGGCCTCATTTAGGATTTGTTTTTCCTTTTCTTGAGACAGGGTCTTGTGCTGTCACCCAGGCTGAAGTGCAGTGGTGTGGTCATAGCTCACTGCAACCTTAACCTCCCTGGCTCAAGCAGTCCTCCCACCTTAGCCTCCTGAGTAGCTGGGACCACAGGCACATGCCACCACACTCAGCTAATTTTTTTTTTTTTTTGGTAGGGACGGGGTTTCACCATGTTGCTCAGGCCCACCCCCGATCTTGACTATTTTCATGGTCTGGGTGACTCAGGGGCTGGGTTAGAAGGAGCGCTGTGATGCTGGTCACCTTCTGGGTACTTGTACTCGTAGGTGATATCTCTCCGCCTCTCTTGGCCCACTGCTTTGGTGCTGATGTTTTTCCCGATGCTTGCGGTCTCCATTGATATTAAGTGTAACTCTTCCTGCCCATTCACCGTCTTCACCAACCAGATGAGCCTGTCACCATTCACTTCTGAGAAGACGAATCTGGTGTCATAGACTATAAAGATGTCACCTTTGTGGATGGCAGCCACTGGCGATGGCCCACAGCAGAAGACACCTGAGGGGAAGCCAAGGGTGGTGACTCTCACTGGGATTCCCCAGCTCACCTAGCCTGGACCCAGTGGCAGCAACGAATCTCAAACTCAAACAGGACTGGAAAGCAAGCTTTGCCCAAGAAGCACCTGGGTGCTCATTTCCTAGGCTGTCCTTAACTATCCTGTAAAGAGGGGCACATCTCAGCTTTGACTTGAAGAGTGTCAGGAATCCTCTGTCTCAGTAATAGGAAGCCACACTGCCTATTAAACTCATCCCAGCACATGAGTTCCCAGTACAGCACAGAGACACACAGTCTGGGTCTGATTCCTGGGATCGCGCCTTGGAGCTATGTGACCTTGTGCAAGTCACTTCAGCTCTCTGTGGCTCCATTTCCTAGAAAACTGGGGATAAACACAGCACTTACCTCCTAAGGCTATTGCAAAGATTAAATGAAATAATCCAGGCAAAGTACTTAGCACTGTGCCTAAAACAAATGCAAGCTGTTGCTATGGATCTGAGCTATTAAGAACATTTCCATTCTAAGAGCTCTCTTTTTAATTTCTAGCCTGTGGATAGAGAGGTCTCCTTATTAGTCATTGACAACTTGGTAAAAATCAGTCCTCTGCCTCTCAGGCAGATAGTGGCACTGGGCTATTCACTGCCTGGTTGCCATAGCTACTGTCCCACCTCAGCAAATGCTACTTGGACTCCATGGATGGAAAAAGCCCTTAACGTTGCACTGCTGAGAATCTTCCTGCAGAGTGTAGGGGAGTGCAGCTGTGTCACCTGCTCCTCCCACCTCTGGAGGCCACCTCCCACCACCCTCACCCCCGATCATAAAGGCAATGCCTGATCTCTGGAGAAATGTGGAAGCTGTTTTCACTTTTAACAGCACTTTTTGCCTTCAGGGCCATGTGAACTCACACTGCAGCTGGAGGAATCAGGAGTCCCACACTGAGGGGTGTGGGGTCCGAGGAGTATGTTTAAGTTTCAACCTGAATGCCTTTGGGGAGCTGTATGCTCCTGTCTCTGGGTCCCCACCTTCCCAATCAGACAGCCCTGTTCACTCTCTGGCCCTGTGGACAGGTGAATATGCTATTCCCGGGATGAGGTGCACAGACAAACTGAGGCTCATTCCTAGAAGAACCTTGAGAAACGTCTACTTCAGGGTCTGCAGGAGGGAGGCAGAGGTGTCAGGGAGCCAGGGGCAGGCTGTTCCTGGGAACACTTCAGCCGGAGCAGTTCTGCTTTACATTATGAGGTGTTACATGAAGTTTCCTTCTGAAGGGTCAGACTGCTTTAAAAAAAAAAAAAAAAAAAAAAAAAGTTTGAGGCTGGGTGCGGTGGCTCATGCCTGTAATCCCAGCACTTTGGGAGGCCAAGGCAGGTGGATCACCAGAAGTCAGGAGGTTGAGACCAGCCTGGCCAACATGGTGAAACCCTGTCTCTACTAAAAATACAAAAAATTATCCAGATGTGGTAGCAGGAGCCTTCAATCCTAGCTACTCGGGAGGCTGAGACAGGAGAATCCTGAACTTGAACCCAGGAGGCAAAGGTTGCCATGAGCCAAGATAGCACCATTGCACTCCAGCCTGGGCAACAAGGGTGAAACTCCGTCTCAAAAAAATAAAAAATAAAGGCCAGGCATAGTGGCTTATGCCTGTAATCCCAACCGTTTAGGAGGCCATGGCAGGTGGATCACCTGAGGTCAGGAGTTTGAGACCAGCCTGACCAATATAGTGAAACCCCATCTCTACTAAAAATACAAAAATTAGCCAGGCACAGTGGCGTGCACCTGTAGTCCCAGCTAATCAGGGGACTGAGATAGAAGAATTGCTTGGACTTGGTGGCATGCACCTGTAGTCCCAGCTACTTAGGAGGCTGAGACAGAAGAATTGCTTGAACCTGGGAGGTTGTAGTGACCCGAGATCACACCACTATACTCCAGCCTGGGCGACAGAGCAAGACTCTGTCTCAAAATAAGTAAATAAATACAAATTTTTTTAAAGTTTGAGAACTATTGAGCTAATCTATTTTCCCTTTACTGGGCTGATTTTGTCTTTATTACTAGGACTTGCAATTTAAAATGAAGATAACTTGATTCCATAGATTTTTCCATGTAACCTCAGACCAGCCCCTTGCCTCTGTTTCTCCAGCTGTACAAAGACAGCCCCTAAGGTCCTTCCAGCTATGAGGAGCCGCTGTCTTACCCGGGGGGTTGGTAACCCATAACCAACTGAGAGAAGCATCCCCATTATGTCCGAGTTGGGCTGAATCCTGGTCCAGCCTCATGGATCTGTGTGACCTCAGGCAACTCACTTCACCTCCCTGAGCCTCAGTTTCTTCATTTGTGAAATGAGGATAATGACAACCTACTTTGAAAGGTTAGTTGTGAGTGAACGAATCGCGTAGGTACTGCGCGTGGCATGCAGTAGGGAACCCTTAAGTGCCACCATCTCCTTGCTGTTAATAGTACTGTCATTGGCACTATCTTCATAAAAATAGCCAGCAAACTAAAGCCCCTGCTCAGGGGGAATAGCAGGAAGGACTGACTGCTTTTTGTTTTGGGAAATTTTTATTAAAACTTTCTTCACCTGCTTGGCTGCATACCCAAGGCCCACAGAACCCTGGGCCAGGTCAGGAGAGCAACACAGATGCCCAGCGCCTTCCTGCTGCCCACTCACCCTGGCTGCGCTCCTGCGGCGTGCCGTCCACAACCTGCCAGCCGTCGTAACCCTTGGGCAGATCTGGTCGCTTCATCCAGGCATCCGTCCACACGTGGAAATTCCTGCCGCAAAATGGGAGCAGGCCCCACCCCAGACCACCCCCAAACCCAGTTAGAGATAAACACGTCAAAATTGCCAGAGACATCTTCATCACTGGGGACCCACTGAGGTTGTTCTCAGGGGCTGGAGAACCTTTGTCAACACTGGTAAGGAAGGGGCCACTGCTGAGTCCCATCTGCCTCTCAGAAAGCCTCCCAAGGCACAGAGGTGGGTGCAGTGGGCAGGGCTGGTGGAACCTCATGAGACCCTCACCCTGCCTATGGATCTCAAAGAGCCTGGGAGTCTGCACCCCTAGATGTGGTGAACTCAAGGCAAAACTAAATCTTATTTGTCTTGACATCTGCAGTGTTTGAAGCATAACAGACACCTAATAAATTTTTGCTGAATGAATGGGTGAAATAACAGTTGGAATCTTTTACTAGGCTGTGACTGCACACCAGTAAAAGATTGCAACTGTTATTTCATTCGCTCAATGAATGTATTCAGTCCGCTGGGATTCTGATTTGGTTGATCAGCAACTCTGTAACTGGCCAGTCTCTGAACTCTCATATTAAATCTTGCTATTTTTAAGCTGGTGCTCTTGATTTTCTAGGTACACAATGAACAGTTGTCCCTCGGTATCCACAAGGGATTCATTCGTTTCAGGACCCCTGAGTATACCCAAATCCATACACACTCAAGTCCTGCAGTCGGCCCTGTGGAACGTGCATGTAGGAAAAGTCAGGTCTCAGTATAGGCAGGCTTCACCTCCCACAAATACACCTGTACTTGGTTGAAAAAAATCTGCATATGAGTGAACTGCACAGTTCAAACCCATGCTGTTGAAGGGTCAACTGTATATCATCTACAAATAATACTGGTTAGTGCCTCCTTTCCAGAAGTTTCAAGGCTTTCTGTTTTCTCTTGCCTTGGTACATGAACTAGAATGTCTCAGCAGTATTTAAATAAAAGCTGTGAGGCTCCAACTTCAACTAAAATGCCTCAGGAATTTATCATCAGGCTCTGACCTTCCCACCTGGTCCACTCCCTCTGCAACTTCTCATTCTCCCTTTTCTATCTTGTGGTCACTTTTCAAGGGGCCCATGTGCTCTGGATCAGAGAATAAAGTAAATAAGCTTCATTCTGGCCAGTGGGTACCAGTTACATCAAACTTTTCAAACAGTGGTATATATCCAATCTCCTGGGCCAAGTGCTAATATGAACTTCAGATTCCTGGCCCTTCCCCTGTAGAGGCAAAGCCTCCAGTACAGGGATCTGCATTTTTTTTTGAGGGATCTCGCTCTGTTGTCAGGCTGGAGTGCAGTGGCACGATCTCGGCTCACTACAACCTCTGCCTCCCAGGTTCAAGTGATTCTCCTGCCTCAGCCTCCCAAGTAACTGGGATTACAGGCATGCATGCCACGCCCAGCTAATTTTTGTATTTTAGTAGAGATGGGGTTTCACCATGTTGGCCAGAATAGTTTCAATCTCCTGACCTGGTGATCCACCCACCTCGGCCTCCCAAAGTTCTGGGATTACTGGCATGCGCCACCATGTCTGGCCAGGAATCTGCATTTTTTAACAATCACCCCTCAGGTGATTCCAGCACAGATTGTCCAAGGCCAAATGTTGGAAAATACTGAATTTCAGGGGCAGTGAGCATTGGCCTGCAAATTGAATCAGTCTCGGAGGGAGGTTGAAGGGCCCCACTGCTCAGCAGAGTCTCTGGGTTGGTAGGGCCTGGAAATTGGGCTTGGGCTAGAAAACTCCTGGGATGCCAGGCATGGTGGCTTGTGCTTGGAATTACAGATACTTGGGAGGCTGGGGCAGGAGGACTGCTTGACACCAGGAGTTCAAGACCAGCCTGGGCAACCTAACAAGACCCTGTTTCTAAAACGATAAAAGAAAATTCCTGGGAGAAGGACGGAGGGTGGGTTGAGAAGGAGTGACCCTACCAGACAGAGTCGTACGACATCTTGGTGAGTTTCTCGCCCTTCTCATTCAAATATGTATCCACTGTGAGGTTCTTTTCTGTGTCGTGAGCGGAATTGAAGGCTGTCACGCTGCGTGCTGGGATGCCCAATGCTCTCAACACTGAAATGACCCAGGGTGGGGTGATTGGCAACTGTGGGGGCTGGGAGTCCCCCCCTTGGTACCTCTGTCCTCAGCCACTGGATCTCCCGCTTACCTGTAGTCAGGACCCCAGCGAATACCCAGCACTGGCCGAAGCACACAGCCTGCTTCGTGTTGTAGTACTGCTGCAGGATCGGGGCGCTGCCTGTCCACCGGTATGGGGCTGTGCCACCTCGGTAGTCCCCAGACCAATTTCCAAGGAGCACGCCTTTGCCTTTCTCAACACTCATCTGCCACACACGTAGAGGTGGGGTCAGTGTCCACCCCTCAGAAAAACAAGATGCTGCTAGCCCAGCTTGGCCACCCAGCCCCCAAAGTGGACGCCTCACCGTGTCTCAGAACACCTGGAGCACATGGGCTACTGGGCTACTTGGCCCTTCTGGGCACTCCAGGACAGGTGGAGTGCCCAGAAGGGCCAAGGAGCATGCCAGCTGTGCGAGTGACCAGGGAGGATGCTCACACTCTGTGCCTCAGTTTCCTCCCTTGTAAAATGATGATCATTACATCATCTACCTTTAGGCTGGTTTTGTTTGTTTTTTGAGAGAGGATCTTGCTGTGTAGCCCAGGCTGGAGTGCAGTGAGGTGAGCTCGGCTCACTGCAGCCTCAACTTCCTGTGCTCAGGTGATCCTCCTGCCTCAGCCCCCCAAGTAACTGGGACTACAGGCACACACCACCACACTTGACTAATTTTTGTAGTTTTTCGTAGAGATGGGGTTTCACCATGCTGGCCAGGTTGGTCTCAAACTCCTGAGCTCAAGCCATCCACCTGTCTCGGCCTCCCAAAGTGCTGGGATTATAGGTGTGAGCCACTATGCCTGGCCCCTTTAGGTTGTTTTGAGGATGACCTGGCTGAAGCCTATGCCTGTTCTGGCATCTTCCATTTTTAAACTGTCAGTGGTCTGTACCTCTTTTAACCCCTAAGGAACCCTGGCTGGACAATCCTTTCCACCTTATTAAAACCAGAGAGAAGGCAAAGGCACGTGAGTTCACCTTTGAAAGCACTTAATGGAATCTCTGCAGAAGGTTGTACAGGCAGGTGCAGAGGAGCCCTCTGAAAACATGAAAGGTGACACAGTCACAAATCTTTGATCTGGGGGTGGCCTGGCTTGGACTACACCCATCCATGCCCTCCTGGCCTGCACAAGAATAGCCTTTGAAAACCCCATTATGCCTTGTGAAAAGCACGATTATACGGCCTCATGTTTCCCAGGATGTTAAAGATGGCCATGTGTTAAACTGAAACTCTTACAGTATGCTACACTTTCTGAATCCTGTTTGGGGATTTGTTCAGTTTTAATCTACAAGAAGTCTCAAACAATGGTGTGACCTGGGCCTCCCGTGGCCTCTCAGGTCATGTGGCTGGACAAGCCTCTTCATTCATCAAAATCGGAGAGAGAGCAGAGGCCACCCCCAGACTCAAGAGCGGTCAGACGGAATGAAAACAGATGAAAGGGAGACAAGGCAAGGGTCCTAGGCAAAGCAGGACACACACCTCCCATCTTAACTGTCACCTAGCCTCTGCTCTGGTCCGGCTGCTGCATTCTACTGCGAAATTGAGTGGCCCCAGCCTGTCGGTGCCTGCTAGACCCAAGCCGTCTATAGCGCAGTGTTGGGGAGGGAGGAGACAGAAAAGGAAGGGGAGTGGCGCTGAGCCCAAAGGACATCGGGACTTTCAAAACCCCTGATGCACAACGCTCTGTCACCCTGCAGAATGAAGCACAGTCCTGTGCCCAGGTGTGGTAGACAGTCACCGGGGTAGACAGTCACCCCAGTAATCCCCTCCCCTAGACCCAGCAACTCACTTCTGACCAACAGAATGCAGCAAAAGTGATGGCTGTCACTTCTGAAATGAGGTGACAAAGGCTGTGGCTTCCAGCCTGGCCACACCCTCTCTTACTTGCTCACTCTGATGGACGCTGGCTGCCATGCTGAGCTTCCCTGACCTGAGGCTGCCCGCAGCCAGGTGAGTGAGCCTGAAAGTAGATCCTCCCCCAGAGATCTTGAGCCAGAACATTCAGCTAAACCACACCTGGATTCCTGACCCACAGACATGGGAGCTAACAGAGGTTTGTTGTTTAGGCCACTGTGTCTTGGGGTAACTTGTTACGCAGCAATGGATAACGAACACACTCACTGCTGCGCCGACTTCCCTGTCTGGTGTGGGAGTCGTCTTTAGGCAGCCCTGTCAGAAGCTCTGCCTGCTAGTCAAATTCCCAGATCCGGGAGGCCCTGCAATGGCCACGGACTTCTAGGGGGAAAGGAGCAATCTTTATAGGGAATCTGGGAAGGGGGAAGGGCCTCTGAAGCAGGCAGGGGTTCTCAGACTCCCGAGCATGGAAGCTAATGTGCAGTAACCTAATTCTGGAAGTGACTCCTGCAACACCTTGGCGTTCTGAAGTGCCTGAGGAGGTGGCTGCAAGGGCATTGCACTGAAGTGCTCTCCTGCACTCCGGTGGTTGAGTCAGGAGAGCTGGCTCAACCACCACTGTGCAGCCCTTGGCCAACTGCCGCTTCTCCCTGGGCTGGTTTCCTCATGGCTGAAACAAGCAGCAGCTTGGCTCACTGCTTCCCAAACCCCAACACTTGTAGGAATTACCTGGGAATGGGCCCACAGCGTGTTAGACCCTGGGCTGGGCACTTGTGTGTTATTGAGACCTCATGGTCACCCAATAGATGAGATAACAGAAGCCCAGAGAGACTTAGAGTCCTGGCCAGAGTCACGGAGCTTGAAAGGAGAGAGGCAGCCAAGTACGTGTGAGTCCTCCTGCACCACCAAAAACTAGGGCCCCTCATGGCAGGTTCTGTCTGCTAATGACTTAGTCTCCTTTACTCGTTCTCTCTCAGCGTCCAGCCTGGCCACCTGCTGGCCTCTGGGCCAGAGGATGAACATACCAGCATGGGGGTAAAGGGGAAAGAGCAGGCACGGTGGACTCCATGCCTGGGCCCCAGAGGGTCAGCATGAGAGCCCCCAGTAATTTCACCAGCCCCTAAGGTGCAGGGGAACAGGAGCTCCGGCATTTATGAGGCACACCACGTGCAACAGGCTCACAGCCTCGCTGCAAGGAGGGCATTTCAAGAGCCCCTGACTTAAGACCAATCTGTCACAGCAGGTCAGCTCACAGACTCGCCTAGAGATGAACATACGTCTGCCACCCACAGATGGCAAGAGTAGCCACTTGTCTGAACTCAGTGGACCTTTGGAGAGCGGTTCTCATTGGCATTGGGAGATACCTGGGAGTTCCAAGCTCTGTGATCATTTACATAATAATCATTTACATAATAATCTATTTACATAATAATCCCCAGGTCATACTTGCCTTCTTCACTCTCATTCTGTCCTAAGTGTAGAGAGGATGAAAAATTGACATGGTTTCAGGTTCCACATTGCAGGCAACTTTAAGAAGCTGCCACTTCTGGAGCCTGAGTATAGTATCTTCCATTACGTAAAAAGGCTATGGGAATATTCCTGCCTTTTTAAATCTATGTATCTGTGTGAGGCCAGATGTTCATATATTCCAACTAAAACAATGAACGCAGAAGCAGCTATGAAATCCCAGCTGGCTGGAATTCCAGCAAGTCAGACATTAAAGAGATTTGCAAAAATGGAAAACAATGCCACTCTTCTCACTACATACTATATGCTTTGAAAAACATTGGCTTTTTAAAATAAAAATACCTTATTTATGTTAACATGTAATGGAATTATCATTCATTTAAAATAAATAGTTCTAAACTTTTCAGTTTTAATGTCTAATACAGTAAATATTGGTCAATATAAACCACAGAAACACATCTTATTTGGGGTCCTCAATAATTTTTAAAAGCATAGAAGGGTCTTGAGACCAAAATATTTGAGAACTGCTACTCTGAACACACTGACTTCCAAGTGGCCAGGTGGAACAGAGAGACCAACTATCCTGCCTGCCCAAGACCGAGGGGTTTTCTGGGACACAGTATTCTCAGTGCTAAAACCAGGAAAGTCCCAAGTGAACTGGAAATTTGCTCACCATAACTGAAGCTCAGTTTGCAGGTAGGAAGTGGACCTTCCGTATTTATCTCATTTTGCAGACGGGGAAACTGAGGTTCAGACATATGGAGCCACTTACAGCCACAAAAGCTCACTTTGCAGGACCTTCTGTATTAATCTCATTTTGCAGATGGGGAAACTGAGGCTCAGACACGTGAAGCCACTTACAGCAAAGTTCAGCCCATACGTGGCACGGCTGGGATTCAGACTCAGGTCTGACTTGAAAACCTGCTCTCAGCACAGATTTCAGTAATGTCTGTTTCTTAACAGTTTTGAAAGGTTGATTGGCCACGGCACTGTGCTGTACTTCAAAGGCTCACAGTCTAGCTGGGGGAAAACAGAAAACTGCTGAGCAATTGGCAAGTACAAGACAGCATCAAATTGGGGCAAAATTACTCTGACTTCTGTATTATGGAATCTTTTACACGGAGCCCAGGCTTTCCACACCTACCATAGCACACATGGCCCTGCACACCAGCACGGGGTCCCTCCTATCTGTGGGCTTGAGGGAGTTCTCACTCAGCAGGGAGATGCAGCAGTCCAGGACATTTTTCTCAAACTATTTTGGGAAATAAAGAAAGAGGTGGTTAAGACCTTGCCCTGTGGCAGAAACTTAACACATACTGTCTAGTTTGCATATCACAGCCACCCTATAGCATAACCCATCTTTCCTGCCTACAGTCTCATAAAATGTCCACCACAGCATTAAAAATTAGAAACATTTAAATGTCTGGCCACAGGGCAATAGTTAAGTAAGTTTATAGAGCAATAGCATGCAGCCACTAAAAGGCAGTACAAGAAGTTTTTCATACCATGGGGAAAATTCCTTTGTAATCAAGTCAAATAAATGAAACAGGCCAAGTGTGGTGGCTCACGTCTGTAATCCCAGTACTTTGGGAGGTGATCATCTGAGATTGGGAGTTCAAGACCAGCCTGATCATGGAAAAGCCACCCCTCCATGTCTCTCTCATGGGAGGTCTCGTGGGAGGGCTTCTGCCTAGGACTCCACCCCATCTGTGCAGCCTGGGCAGGTCACCCCTCTCTGGCCAAGTTTCACATGTACGAGACTAGTGTTTGACCTGAGGTTCACAAACCTTTCTCCACAACCTTTACTGGCTACTACCCAACTAAAAGGTTGGTCTAGCAAATGGGGCCTGGTCTAGCCACATGATGACAAACCATTACCTGACCAAAGATCCAGGGTCTGTATTTGATACTTCTGGGAACCCCCACGTAATGGCCGCCCGTGTCGTTGAGGATGTACTCTTTACGCTCCTCCTCGTCAGGCATGAAAACCATGTCCTCTGAAGGAAACCACACATCCACAGAGGTTATGGCACACCCTGGGACAGCGGCACACTTGCCACTGAGGACTATCTGTGCTGGGGGATCTTCAAGGTCTTTGTGAGGGACTTGGAACAGCCAATGTTGCGGGAGGGAGGTGGGCAGGAGGGAAGGTATCAAAAGAACTTCCTGAGCCAGCTGTAGGCGACTTCCCCTGGGGAAATCTGGAGCAATTTAAGCATGAGTTAAGAAAAGGATGAATCATAAACCACTGAAAAGAGAGAGTTCATGAGTCCATACAGATGGTAGAGAGAGAGAGATGGATGGGGGTGAAGGGAGGGCTCTGCCTACAGGAAACGTCAGGCGGTAGCAGGTAAACATGGTGGAGTGCTGGCCTCGGAAAATCACTGTGCAGCCGTCACAGCGAAGAATGGTTGAAGCAAGAACTATCAGTGGATGCTAAATCTAGAGGTGGAGAATTTTGATGAGGATCAGGATATTTGGATGGTCTTAAAGTGTGTCCACATAGATTACTCATTACAAAAAATTATAAAGTAACTATATAGCAAAAAAACTGGACAACGCCTTGACCGAATGATCACATTCAACATTCCCAGCAAGGGGCAGGCAGACACTGTGTGCCTCCAGATATGATTTTCTGAGAAGGACATGTCATTTACATGATATTCAGCAAGGACTGCATAACCTGAATCTAAAGATGACAAATCATGAGACCCAAAATGATGAATGATCTGTTAAAAGGGGGACTTCTATTCCTCAAAAACATGTCAAAAAAGACAAAGGCTGAGAAATTGTTCCAGATTAAAGGAGGTAAAGAAACATAACTATATGCAAAATACAATTCTAGACTGGATCCTGTTTTGGAGGGAAAAAAATGTTATAAAGAACATGATAAAATCAACTGACCAGCTGGGCAGGGTGGCTCACACCTGTAATCCCAGAACTATGGAAGGCCAAGGCAGGCGAATCACCTGAGGTCAGGAGTTCGAGACCAGCCTGGCCAACATGGTGAAACCTCATCTCTACTAAAAATACAAAAATTAGCTGTGCGTGGTGGCATGAGCCTGTAATCCCAGCTACTCGGGAGGCTGAGGCAGGAGAATCACCTGAACCCAGGAGACGAGGTTTCAGCGAGCTGAGATGGCACGATTGCACTCCAGCCTGGGCAACAACAGTGAAATTCCATCTCAAAAATAAACAAATAAATGATCAAGTGTCCAAACGGGAATATAGATAGCAGATGAAAGTGTTATGCTAACACTTAATTTACTGAAGTTGATAACTGTCCTGTGGTTATATGAGAGAATATCCCTGTTATTAGGGAATATACCTTAAAGGGTTTAGGGGTAAAAAACCAACTTATATGTAACTTACTATCAAATGGTTCAAAAATAATAAGCACACATGCAGGTGTGTGTAGAGGAGGGAGGGAGGGAAAATGATTAAGTAAATGGGGCAAAATGTTAACAATAGGTGAGCCTGGATAAAGGGTATAGGTTGTTCTTTATATCATTTTTGCAACTTTTCTGTGAGCTCAAAATCATTTCCAAATACAAAGTTTAAAAAAAGAGCTCCTTGGCTTCTAGCATGGGCACCTGATGTCTTTTGACTTCAAGAAGGCCGCAGGAGGAGGGGCAGGTATGAAAAAGGGTTGACACAGAATGTGCTGCATTTGAGGCTGCAACAAGATGTCCAGCACCCTCTGGAGAGAAGCCAGTGCTGGCAATGGTGGAAGTAGCCTCTAGTGCCATTTGTATAAAGGTTCCACTGTAGCCACAGGAAGAAGTGAGCTGGTACATGAGGAGGTGGAGAGAAGAGAACAGAACTAAGGGAGCAGAAGGGAGAAACCAACTGCAATTCAGGCTCTGCCCCAGAGTTGGCAAGGAAGAAGTCCTTACTTGTCCCTCCCCACCCCCACCAAGGCAGCGTCTGTACAGTGGTGGAGGCAGAATTGTGCTGGGGCAGGGCAAGGCATTAGGGAGAAGTGGAAATGGGGAATAAAGAACTCCATTCTAAAAAGCCTGGTGACAAAGAAAATGCCCCAATGGTGTCTGTGATCTGTTCCTGGGTCACGTCCCTTAAACTAGTTTGCAAGTACCTTGAGAGCAAACAGAAGCTCATAGACTATGCATTACACACAACAGGTGTTGCCCGGGGCACCTGCCACTCCCCAGCAGACCTGAGATTCATAGTACCTTTACACCACGGGTTGAAGAGAAGGTATAGGATGTTTTCCTCAGACTTAAGGATGTGGCTTCCAGTTTTCACATGTAGTTGGTAACGCCCCACGATGGCATTGGGGGTGCTGGTGACAGCCACTGTGACCTGAGCAAACCACAAGATAAGGTGGACACCATACCCTCTGGCTAGATCCCAAATCCTACAAATGTTTCCCAGAAAAAATCCATCACTCCCAACAAATCATCCCATCTGGAACCTGCCGAGAGACAAGGAATGGTCAGGACCCTGGACAGCCAGGAGCGCTCTTGCAAGGGAAGGATGCATGCGACAGAAAAGCAGCCGCACACAGCACAAGGCTTTGGCAAGTCCTTCAAGAGCCCTAGACACACTGGACTCGAGAAGCTGGTGGACATTTTCACCTCTCCGAACTTCACTCCCTTCACCACAGCCTGAAGGTGATACCATCTCCAGGTTGTTGGGAAAATGCTGTAGATAAAATACAAAAGGTACTGACATAGTTGGCTCTGTGTCCCCACCCAAATCTCACCTCGAATTATAATCCCAATAATCCCCACATGTTGAGGGAGGGACCTGGTGGGAGGTGACTAGATCATGAGTGTAGTTTCCCTCATGCTGTTCTGGTGATAGTGAGTGAGTTCTCCCAGGAGCTGATGGTTTTATAAGACAGTTTTCCCTGCTCTTGTTCTCTCTCTCTCACCTGCTACCATGTAAAATGTGCCTGCTTCCCCTTCTGCCATGATTGTAAGTTTCCTGAGGTGTCCCCAGCCATGTGGAACTGTGAGTCAATTAAACTCCTTTTCTTTATAAATTAACAGTCTCAGGTATTTCTTTAGAGCAGTGCAAAAATGGACTAAGACAGGTGTGTAGCTCATTGCCTGGAACTTCAGGGGAAAGGTTAAATGTCGGCTGTCTTTGGAGCACAAAGCACCTTTCTCTTGGAATACAAGCAGCCAGAGTCCCAGAGGCCATTGGTCCAAGGGTGTCCAGGCCTTTATCCAGCCTTTGAGGATAAATAATAACTAGAGAGATAATTAGGATAAATCAATATTGCTGTAGCCACAATGGTACAAGCAATAATTCTCATCATTGTCACAGAACACTTTCATTGTGGCCCAAGATCCTCCCATGAGGTGCTTATTATTATAAGATAACTCACAGGAGGAATAGGCTCTCAGTTCAAATCCCAATTCCACCCCCCCCCCCCACCTTTTTTGAGACAGAGTCTTTCTCTGTCACCCAGGCTGGAGTGCAATGGCACAAACACGGCTCATTGCAGCATTGAACTCCCGGGGTCAAGCAATTCTCCTACCTTAGGCTCCCAACTAGATGGAACTACAGGCGCTCACCACCACATCTGGATAATTATTTCTTTTTTTTTTTTAAGTAGAGATGGGGTATCCCTGTGTTGCCCAGGCTAGCCAGCTCTACCTCTTACTGGCTATATTAACTTGGCTGGTTACTTAACCTCTCCTGTGCCTCAGTTCCCTTCTTTAAGAATTTGGAATAACAGATCCCCTTCTTTGTGGGTGCATTGTGAAAACTAAACAAGCTAATATATATAAACATTTCACTGTCATCACTTTGCTGGTGGGGAAACAGGTTCACAGAGGTGGCCCAAGAGGTAGAACTGGGATGAACCTCACTGTGCTACGACTCCAGAATCCACAAGGCTAACTCCCGATACCCTTCTCGTGGCATGGGGGAGGAGGTTGTGCCCTCAGTGTTCATTACAATGGAGCCCAGAAGAACCGGCCTTCCAGGGTGCAGGAAATGTCCTCCACCATCTGGGTGGTGGTCCCACGGCTCTATTCATATGTAAAAATTCATTGCACAAACCGTTAAGATTTCTGTCCTTTATGTGTGTTACATGTCAATTTTAAAAACTTTTAAAATAACACTTTTTGAGTAAAGAAATGCAGCTCCTGCCCACACCCCATGCCCACCTCGGGAGAGATTTTCTTGATACCCTAAAAAACACTCAAATGCAAAATTACGGTTGGGAGTCTGGGATCTGGATGGGAGGGAGAGGAAGGAAGAGCCCGGGGCACTAGGGGGGATTCCAGCAGCAGCTGGCCCATTCATCTCATTTCCACCAGCAGATTCTGCTTCTACAAAAACCCAATGTAATTGCCATTTTAAAATCATGGCATTAGCCTAGCATTAAACTTCTAGGGATTTAGCCTAAGGAAATATCCACAAGCTAGTCCGAAGATCTGGCTGAGAGATGAAGACTGGAGACAACTGTGAACACCCAGCGCTCCCCAAAAGGGTGGAAAACCAGCCACCATAAGCCCACAGTTGTGGGCAGGAGCCATTGTGGAAAGCGTTCATTAGGCCTTGTCAAGTGAGCGAAGCTTGAGGTGGACTACCCCCACTTTGTATTTGACCATGACATAGAAAAGCCTGGCAGGAAGGATGGGTAACTTAATTGGTCGAACCACGGGTTATTTTTATGTACTTCTCTCCGCTTGTGTCCTCCAGTGAACATGGTTCCCTTTGAAATGAAAAGGAGAAGGGTGACAGGTAGGGGTTTGGCCACAGTCAGAGGTACTGTGTGCTTGGAGGAGGCGGAGGGGGGAAACAGACGTTTGGAGACATGACCCCCTCTGTCATGCTCTGCCATGGGTGGCTTTAAACCACATTACCGACTGACAGGTGGCAAAGCAGATAGGGGCTGCTCCCATTAGGAGGAATCCGCCAGCCCGGTGGGTGCTCACCTCTTTGCCAGACTCCTCGTGAAGGGATGCCTGCCAGTTGTGGTGGTCTGAGGGTGTCCTCGGGTTGAGCTCCACCAGGGTGTGTCTGGCAATACTAGGATTCAGCCCTGGAGACACGCAAAAGGAACAGAGTCTTGACATTGGCCCAGCCATGGCCACCCCCCAAGACAATCTCCCCTGCTTCAGGGGCACCTACTGCCCACTCACGAGGCCCCCATCCCTCCTGTCCAGGCTTATTTGTCTGCTGGCTCCCTGGGTCCAGCTTCTCTAATTCTGCAGGTGCCTTCCTCTGCCCCACATGGCCAGTTTTAGTTTTCTACTCAATTTAGGTGAGCTCCCTGCCTCCTCCTCTCCGCGTCTTCCCTTTTTTCCCATCAGGTCCAGTCCTCCCCCTAGAGCTCCTGCCTCTGTCACGTGCTCACTGGAGTTACTGTTGGTTTAACCCCCACTGGCTAGTGCCACAGCCCCACAAGCTGGTCCACTCCACGTAATGCAGGGGAACAGCTTAGCCTTTGCTCCTCTCATCTGGAGGAGGCAGATGCCACCGCCTACGCTGCACGCTGTCATGGGATCTTCTTTGAAAGATCAGCCAGGTTATGTTATGAGCTCCAGGGACTACTGGAATCAAACCCAACCTCTTTTCATAGCCCGCAGGTGGCCCTCAGTGAGGCTTCTCTCCAACTCCCCTTTTCCTCCCTGTCATGACTGGGTTTCTGGTCCCCAGAGACTTAGCTCATGACAAACAGCAAGTGACCACAAGTGTTGTCTCCTCAGGGCCCTGGCACTTGCCATGCTTGTGGCTGGGAACACCCTGCTCTCAGCTCTTCACATGGTGGCTCCTGTGTGGGACATGGGTCTCAGCAGGGTCACTTCCCAAGGAAGTCCTTCCAACCCCGACAGAGTCAGCCTCGCCCTGATCTGCTGCTTTCTCTCTTGCTGGAGGAGCCTCTTGGTTTGGTTTCTTCATCATATTTGGCCCTGTCTGAAATTATCTTTTGTTCGTTTGTTGCTTTCTCTGCTAGTACGGTCAGGTCTAGGAGGCAAGGACCGCTTTACCTCTGGGTTCCCTGGCACAAAGTAGGTATTCAACAAACACTTGCTGAGTGAGCAAGTCTCACTGCATCACACATGGAGAGTGCTCAGTGCAACACCTGATGTGTGGCAGGTGCTCAGGAAATTCTGGGTGAGGGAATGCACGTGGACTCAGGGCCAGTATAAAGTTACCGAAGTCAGTGACAGCAAGGTCCTAGTCCATGGTTGAGCAGGCAGCTCATGGCACGGCACACAGTAGGTGCTTATTTCATATTGGATGAAGGGAACGGAGGCTGTTCTGACTGATCTCCACCAGCATGGTGGAGGAGACCCTACGCCTGTCACTCACTCAGAGAAGGAGCAAAAAGAGCTCTCTCCCAGGAAGTGCTATTGGATGCCCTCTTGTAAAGTAGATCTACTTGATCTCTTTTTTTTTTTTTTTTGAGACAAGTTTCACTCTTGTCACCAGTATGAAGTGCAATGGCGCCACCTCACCTCACTGTAACCTCTGCCTCCCAGGTTCAAGCGATTCTCCTACCTCAGTCTCCTGAGTAGCTGGGATTACAGGCACCCATCACTATGCCCTACTAATTTTTGTATTTTTAGTAGAGATGGGGTTTCACCATGTTGGCCAGGCTGGTCTTGAACTCCTGACCTCAGGTGATCTGCCTGCCTCGGCCTCCCAAAGTGCTGGGATTACAGGCATGAGCCGCCATGCCTGGCTTACTTGAACTATTTTTAAAACTTAAAAACATTAAAGAAGACCCTCCTCCATTATCCTACCACAAGATCTAATACATTTTCTCTCTGTTCCCCTAGTTGTACTTATGCACACATATTTACCTAACTATAACAAATGCGTGAGCCTTTTCCTATTATCTTTGCAACCAAAATGTGATATTTTAATCATTATTACTGCTTGCCTCCAGCCCACCCAGCTATGGCGTCAGCATACCTCAGTCCTATGATTCATCTCTACACAATGTTCCAGACCCCACCGAAGCAGATGCCTGCTGAGTCGCCTCCTCCCTCTGCTCTGGCCCCTCCCCTGCTTAGCCAAGGAATCGGAGCCTCACTGTGTGCCAGGTCCTGACTGAGCTTCCATTCTACTCTCATCATACCTCCTAATATTCCCACTTCACAGATGGAGAAACTGGGGATCACGGAGGGGAAGGCACTCCTGGCTCACACTGGCCGGAAAGGGCCACTCCAGCATCCAGGGACCTGTGTGGTCCCTCCCCCAAGCCCACAAGTATGGCCCCGAGGCTTCACCTGTGCCGAATTGCAGTTTCAGTTCGTGGTAGGATTGCAGAGGCTGGTTCAGCGCCAGCCGCAGGTGAAACACCTGCCCTCGCCGGAACACAGGACTGCTCGTTTGGAACTCCCTCGTGTGGTGAGAAACGGCGTTCTCCTGCTTCAAGAAGTCAACATGGAGAACCTGCAGCTCTGTCAGCAACACAGCACGTGGGGAAAGAGCACAGAGAATGTTTATTCCCTGATCACCTCCTCCTGGGTTTAAAATTTGACAGTTTGTGGAGGCGGAGCCGGGCTTTCAAGTCGGGCATCCCAGCTCCACCTCTGACTGGCTATGAATCTGTCTGAGACTCAGTTTCCTCACCTGTAAGATAAGTGTGCACGTACCTACCTTGTGGGGTTACATGGGGATGAGCTGAGAGCAGTGGACTCAAGTGCTCAGTCACGTAACCCTGAAAGGTAGGTAGCTGCATGCTCACCTTACAGGTAAGGAAACTGAGTCTCAGTGAGTCTGTGAGTGGCTGTTAGGCAAGGCCCCCTCCCCAACTACCCCTCTCTGCAGACATGGCCTCAGGAAAACGCTGGAGCCAGGATGTTCTCCGTTAATCAACTCAGAAGCTGGAGGGAAAGAGGGGATCAGGCAAATTGAGGAGAGAACAGATGATCCCTGGGGTTGCCCCCCTTCCTGTTCAGCCCAGACTCCCATCAGCTTCCAATCAGACAACATCCTGAGGCCAGAGTTCACATCCTGAAGGAAGGGTGGGGTGCAAAGTGGCTGGGGTGAAGCCTTTTGATCCAAATAGAGGAAGAAGCACCAAGGAGTTCCCATGATCGGAGGCCAAGACCACTTGCATTATAAATGGGACTTTTAAGGCCGGACACAGTGGCTCGCTCCTGTAATCCCAGCACCTTGGGAGGCTGACAGGCGGATCACCTGAGGTCAGGAGCCGAGACTGAGCCAGGCTCCATCTCAAAAATAAAATAAAAAAATATTTAAAAATATATATACAGACCGTAAAATAGCCAAGTCAAAAAATGGCTAGGGACATAAGAGAAGGAATCAAAACTATGAGAAAGGAATGAGCCACTATTAAGAATGACCAGATAAGTCACCCCAGTTTACCTCACAGGCCACAGTAGGGCTTCCTAATCTGGGGGTTCTCAATGTGTGTTCCCAGACTGGAGTGTAGTGGTGCAGTCTCAGGTCACTGCAGCCTCTGCCTTCCAGGTTCAAGTGATTCTCATTCCTCAGTCTCCTGAGTAGCTGGCGCTACAGCTGTGCGCCACAATGCCTGGCTAATTTTTGTATTTTTTTTAGTAGAGATGGGGTTTCACTATGATGGCCAGGCTTGTCTCTAACTTCTGATCTCAAGTAATCTGCCCGCCTTGGCCTCCCAAAGTGCTGAAATTATAGGCATGAGCCACCGTGCCCGGCCGTGGCTAATTTTTAAATTGTTTTGTGGAGACAGGGACTCGCTGTTTCCCAGGCTTGAACCTGGGAGGCGGAGGCTCCCAGGGCTCAAGCAATCCTCCCTACCAACACCCCTACACTGCTGGCCATGAGGTGACTGTCTTTGGTGATTTAGATCTTGAGAGTAAAGTCAAACTGCCTAGCAGGGAGGCAGCATGCTGCAGTATGAGATGAACACACGCCGGGTTTGCATCCCAGCTCTGCCACCCGTAGCTGGGACCTCAGGCAAGTCATCAGACCTCCCCAAGGAGCAGGCTGCTCCTCTTTAAAATGACAGTGTGGGTCAGGTGATGCTGCCTTTCCTTGTAATTTACACAGCACTTTCACAGGATTGATGTGACTTTCCCAAAGCCACAGGGCTATTTAGTGCATGGCAGAGACGTGAATCCTCTCTCTCTCAAATCAGCACGTGCTTCCCATCACACCACACCACGCTTCCTCAGTCCCAAGGACTCTTTACCCTTCAAGGCTGAGTCTAGGTGAGGCGTCAGCCATCTAAGGAGGAACTCAAAACTCTGTGGCCTTGGGACTAAAGAGTCTGATTTCTTTTTAAATGTCACCCTCCAAAAAAGGAGAAGCTGGACACCAGGAGGGTCTGGCTTAGTCCCTTTGCAGAGTTTCAAAGCAGCCATTCCTTAGCTATCAAGCAGCTTCTCAAGCAAGAGAGGAGGCTGCTGAGCAAACCCTGCTGGGAGGTCACAAAGGGCTTGGGGGCTGGGGAGTCGGCAGAGGGGTTCAAACCCAGCCTCATTGTTCCCTGGCAGCACCCAGGCTCCCTGAAGTAATACTGGGGGCTCTGGTGCCCTCTTGGTGGTGGTAGGGAGCTGCATCCTCATGGGGCATACAGCCCGGCACATGAGCCCCCTCTGCTATTCCCCACTCTGAGAAGTAGTGACACTCTGCAGTAGGGAAATCCATCAGGTGACCTTGAGAAAGGACAAGACGCACTGAGAGACACACTCTACAAAATAACTGGTCTGTACTCCTCAAAAACGAAGTCATGAAGCTCCAACAACAGACGAACTGTTCCAGACAAAGGAGACCAAAGAGGCACGGCAACGGAATGCAAAGCCCGACACAGGATTTTCTTCTGCTATACATGACATTATTGGGACAGCTGGTGAAATCTCCGTTAAATCTATGGGTTGGATAACAGTACTGAAATGGTGTTCATGTCCTGGTTTTCATAATTGTATTGGCTACATAAGAGAATGTCCTTGTTTATAGGAAATACACATCAAAGTATTTAACAATGTAATGTCTACAACTTACACTCGAGTTAAAAAAACAAAAACCTATTTGTCTATCTACCAGTCTGTCTTTATCATCTATGTCATTTATTTGTCCACTGATTGATCAAGAAGGATAAAGAAAATGCGTTAATCATTTAGGGAATCTGGATAAAAGATATATGGAAATTCTTCTTATTTTTGCAGTCTTTTTGTAAATCTGAAATTACGCCTAAATGAAAAGTTTGTTTTTTTGTTTTGTAAAAAGAGATGAGACAGACAGGAAGCAGCACAAGGGCCACATGTTAGAGTGAGAGGGCAATGGCCCCAGGCACCCAGCAGAGGCAAGAGTGGTTTAGGACCAGCTGGCTGGAGGAGCATGCGGAGCTCCATGGAGATCTCACCCACTCACCTTTTGATGCGTCCATCGTCCCTTCAGCTTCTCTCCTGCAATGCCGGGGAAGACTCTGTCGCTGATGCCTGGTGCTTCCACAGGGTTGGTCCTCAGGGGGAGAAAACAGCCCTTTTTATGTGATCCTGGTCTAGATGTGACCCTGCTGTGGCTGCCAAGGGGCAGGGTTTGGGAAGGGGATGTTGATTAGAAATAATAAAATCCCGGAACCTTCCATATCAGACCTAGGAAATCAGGAGCCAAGATGAGCTGTTGTAAAAGGGACAGAAAATAGAGAATGGCACCTCCTTGTCTGTTATATGAGCCTGACAATGGGTCATCAAAAGCCAGGACTCCATGACCTCCACCACATGTGGCCTGACGTTCTGGTTACCATCAAGATCAAGTCTAGGAACAGAGGCTAATCTTTACTGACTTGATGGTTTTCTTCTTGTTCTCTTTTCTTCAAGTTGGAAAAGTAAGAGACGCTTGTGTGTTTTTTGTTTTACATTTTGAATACATAATGCAGCCAGATGGTTCAAAATTGAAAAAGTTACCCCCCGTCACCTTGATGCATCCTACTACCAGTTTCTTTTAGCTCTTTCCAAAGATGTTGTATGCACTGAGAAGCAAATAATGTATTACTTTTATTTACACAAATGAGAGCATATCACTGTGTTGTCCAGACCACTGTGTGGTCTCTAACTCCTAGGCTCAAGGGATCTTCCCACCTTCATCTCCCAAAGTACTAGGATTAGAGGTGTGAGCTACCATGCCTGGCAAGATGGAGCTGTTCCTATTGCACATGGAGAGGTGACCCAGTCTTTTCACAGCTGCACAGAGTCTGTGTGGATGGTCCCTAATGTATGTAGCTCACCTCCCATCCACAGGCATCTGAGTTGCTTCCAATATTTCCCTATTACAATCAGTGCTGCAATGAGTAAGTTGGTACAGAGATCATTTTACCCTAGTATGAGTGTATCTATAGGAGATACACTTGCCTTGAAGTGGAAATGTTGGGCCAAAGAGCAGAAGCTTTTGTAATTTTGATGGCTTATCTGCTCTGCTCTCCACAGGGGCACCTGTGATATTTTTCAATGATGTTATGTTTACTGAAAGGAGCCAGCCTGGCATAGTAGCAGAAATGCCAGAGGAGGAGAGGAGACTCCTGACACTGAAACCCCAATACCACAGTAACTTCCTGTGTGTCACTAGGAATGTTGTCTTCATTAGTGCCTTACCTGAAAAGCAAGGGGACTGAATAATGATGCCAATGGTCTCTTCCAGACCAAAAGCCCAGGGATGGGCAATCACCTTTGCTGGCTTAAGGCGCACCAGAGAGCGAAGACCCTGGTTACTTTGAGTAAAAATAATAAAGTCAGAGGTTTTTGCTGTTTTGCAGGCAAGCATCTCAGCCCCGCATTCCTAGATATAATAGACCAAACCAAGCCCTGAAATGCACATGGGATTTACAAAAATCCCTGGCTGGGCTCTGTCTGCAGAGAAGCCCTAGGACCTATGATTACAAGCTCAGGAATGGGAGAAGGATGGTTGCTTTTCTCTATAGTTCCTTTTGCATCCTCAGAATTTAGCACCATGTGCACGAATTACCTATTTAAGAATAAATTTACTACTTAAAGGGAAAAAGCCTCTGAATAAAAGTCCTGGCCTAGGGGTGAGAGGGTCCAGATATTACTTGCTTCACCTCTCTGGGCTTTCTTCATCATCTTTGACAAATGAGGGGCTTCTGCAAGATGAGATTTCATCAGTACCTTCCAGGCCAGAGAATCCAGGGTACCAGAGTGAGTATAAAAGTAAATAAAAGGAATAGACTTTGGGGTCAGACAGAACTGGGCCTCCATCCTAGGTCCTCTACAGACCCACTGTGTGACCTTGGGAAGTTACTTCTCTGTGCCTCTGTTTCCCCATCTGGGGGGTGGGAGATAATAACACCCATGCCGCAGGTCAGGTGTCTAAAGGAGGATGCTGTGAGGAGGTGAAGGCATTCCAAATTCTCTGCAAGAAATGAGCTATACTGGGGACCTTACAAAGGGCACCCAATCCCAACACCCTCATTTCACAGATAGAAGAAGTGCAGCCCAGAGACAGGCAGCCGCCTAGTGTCAGCAGAGGATCCCCATGAGCCTCCCTTCCCTCTTCCTGCAACAGAACTTCCAGGCCTCAGCAGAGTGGGCCCTAATTTAGTTTTTTGTGCGTGTGGCATTTTATCTGTCAGCTTGTCCCAAAGCATCATCTATTCTTGCCTTTCCTGTCTGGGCCACAGCTGATACCAGGGTCTAGTCACAGGCCACTGGGGCTGTTAGCCCCACTAACTGAAGTTACCACTAGTGTCTGGTGGCCAACCCCTGGTGTACTGGGATCAGAGACAGCCCACTCAAGATCCTCTGCTCTTTGTTCTCCGAAGGGACCAGGCGCAGGCCCTGCCATGGGACAGGGGGCTATAAAGGTGCTGTCCCAGAAAGGTTGGCATGGTCTAAACTTCACATTAATCCACAGATAATGGAGCTGGGGAGAAGGGAGAAGAGGAAAAGGTAGGCAAGAAGAGCCTGGAAACCACCGGGTAAGGCGTGGGACAGAAGACACTTTTCAAGATGAAGTTCATACAGGACTTTAGCCAGGAATAGAATCTTCTCATTTTGCGTCCCTAGCCCATAGCATGGCACACAGTGCTCAGCAGAGGAGCATGAATAAATGAATGAGTAAGCAAACAGGACAGGGTGCTCTGGTGAGAGCCTGGGAGAGGCCCCAGGCCTGTGCCTGTGTGGCAGGTGCCTCCTGCAGCAGTCAGGGAAGACTGTGTCCCCTTCTCCCAATGCATGCTGGCAGTCCCTTTTGGAAGAAAAGCCCAATATGCACTGGTTTTGGGGATTCAAGCTCAATCCCTCACCCACCCCCCAATTCTGAGGATCAAAGAACAGCCAGGTCCCATCAGACTCTAGGCGCCACAGGGGCTGTTCATAGTGCTAAGCCCGGGGCTAAATCATGAAGATAGCCATCCTGATACGTTCCCTCCTTTTCTTGTAAAGACAGGGAGGAGTTAGTAAATATGCATCCACACATCTGTGGGAGCAAAATCTTTTCTTCTTGTATCTGAAGCTATAAATTCATCCCTAATCTATTTTCTTATTGTATATGTAAACAACTTTATAGGAGAAAATAAAAGAATCCAATAAATGCTGAAGTCACCTCTCATCAAGCTACTCCTAGCGCTTGCCATTGTACACGGATGTGTTTACATGGCATGGAGCAACCCTAGCACCTCGGGCCATGCCAGGCAGCCTGTCCTTC
Source organism: Cebus imitator (assembly GCF_001604975.1). Taxonomy (NCBI): domain Eukaryota; kingdom Metazoa; phylum Chordata; class Mammalia; order Primates; family Cebidae; genus Cebus; species Cebus imitator. The sequence continues at coordinate 9,205,642 of NW_016107315.1, forward strand.
TGGACATTGTTAGGATCTGCCTATTTCAAATGCTCACCTCTGTTCATGGGCACATGATATTCTACCATATTTGCTTAACCATTTCTTAACTATCAGGCAACTAACTGCTACTAGCAATAATGCAGTTAGGAACCCTGTTGCCTAAATTGTGTATTTTTTTCTTTTAGATTTTCCCCCAGGTGTAGCATTAGGTCCAACTGCAGAGGGGACTGACTTTTAAACTCTGGCGAGGGGCTACCCCTTGATGGACCACGCTGGTGACAATCAGGACTCGCTGCTGCAGACCTCTGGACAAGAAGAACTTTGGGGACCCTATTGAAGACCAGCAAGGGAACACTGAAGTAGTACAGACAGGACAGCTCTCAGCCTGGCTATCTGGGGTCCCAGCTCAGCTCCATCTATGACAAGCTGAGTGGATTTGGGGGATATCTGAGCCCTCCAAGCCCTGGTTTCCCAAAGGAGCTGGATGGATCTGGAATTTAGTCACAACTTTCTTGTCAATCCAGCCCTGAAGTCAATTCCACTGTAATCAACACGGTCTGTCTCACCTCCCACCCTAACCTGTCTGATTCACCATACCTCCAGACTCTGGGCTGGGCTCTGCCATTGCTTACCGAGACCAGAGCCCAGAGTACACCTCGGCTAGTAAGGACAATCTTGGGGGTTTCTTGCTAAACAATAGCAGTAGTATTTGCATGTTTAATGACTGTTAAATATGATCATTCTCATCTATCAGTGAAGTGTTATCTAAAAACATTTATGAAACTTACAAAAATTCCCCCCAAAAGAGTAATGTAAATTTACATCTCCCTCATCAAGTTTGAGAAATAAAACTTTAGGGATACAACTGAAGCCTTCAGCCCCTTGCACATCCTTTCCCAATCCCAACTTCTAGTCCTCCCTCCCCAAAAGTAACTACTACTCTTAGTTCAGTATTTCAGTTTCCTTGTATATTTAAACATACTTACTACACATATGGGTATCTAAAATAATAGGTAGTATTGTTTTGAAGGGTTTTTTTTTAATAAAGTTATCATGCTTAACATGCCCTTCTACTTTTTTCCACTCCACATTATGAATTTGAGATTTTTTTCCATGTAATTCATGCTTCATTGTCACCACTGTATAGTATTCAACACACTGTTTGCTATAACATCTTTACTCTCCCATTGATATGATTATTTCACATTTTTCTTAGTTATAAACACTGCTGCAGCCGGGTGCGGTGGCTCAAGCCTGTAATCCCAGCACTTTGGGAGGCCGAGGCGGGTGGATCACGAGGTCAAGAGATCGAGACCATCCTGGTCAACATGGTGAAACCCCGTCTCTACTAAAAATACAAAACATTAGCTGGGCATGGTGGCATGTGCCTGTAATCCTAGCTACTCAGGAGGCTGACGCAGGAGAATTGCCTGAACCCAGGAGGCGGAGGTTGCGGTGAGCCGAGATCGGGCCATTGCACTCCAGCCTGGGTAACAAGAGTGAAACTCTGACTCAAAAAAAAAAAAAAAAAAACCACTGCTGCAATAAGCATGTGTGTTCATGTCTCCTTGTGCACAAGTGAGAGTCTCCAGGACTGGAACTGCTGGCTCAAACAGTATGCACATCTTCTGTTTTGTCAGATGACAGTAAAATGTTTCCAGAGGGTTCTACTAATTTACACTCCCACCAGTAGCACATGGGAATTCACAGTGCTCCACAGCAATGGCCTTGCTTGTTCAACTTTGTAACTTTTGCTAATCTTGTATGAAATGGCATCAATGGTATCTTACTGAGTTCTCCCTAGCTTTATTGAGGTACAATTTATATCCAATAAAATTCACCCACTTTGGCTGGGTGCGGTGGCTCATGCTTGGAATCCCAGAATTTTGGGAGGCCAAGGCATGTGGATCACAAGGCCAAGAGACTGAGACCATCCTGACTAACACGGTGAAACCCCGTCTCTATTAAAAATATAAAAAGTTAGCCAGGCATGGTGTCACACGCTTGTAGTCCCAGCTACTTGGGAGGCTGAGGCAGAAGAATCACTTGAACCCAAGAGGCGGAGGTTGCAGTGAGCTGAAATTGTGCCATTGCACTCCAGCCTGGGTGACAGGAGCGAGAGTCTGTCTCAAAAAATAATAAGAATAATTCACCCACTTTAAGTGTAGAATTTTAGTAGTTTTATACAGTTGTGTAATGACCACTATGATTAAGATGTAGAACAGAGCCATCACCCTAAAAAGTTCCCTCTTGCACTGATTCCCAGCCCTAAGCAACCACTGATCTGCCTTCTGTCACTGGTTTTGCCTTTTTTTTAATTACATATAAATGGAGCCATATGCTATATATTCTTATTTTAAGTCTGGCTTCTTTCACTTAGCATAATTATTTTACGATTCTCTATGTGATAGCATGTATCAATAATTTCTTCCTTTTTATTGCAGAGTAGTATTCCCTAGAATGAATGTGGGTGCCATCTGTCAACTCATCAGTTGCATCAGTCAACTCATGCCGCCATAACAAATACCACGGACTGCATGACTTAAACTTAACAGATACTTATTTTCTCACAGCTAGAAGTCCACGATCAATGTGCTGGCAAATTCACTTTCTGATAATGGCCCTTTTCCTGACTTGCCTTCTCCCCTTCTTGCTATGTCCTCAAATGACCTCTCCTCTGTGCATGTGCAGAGAGTCCTTCTTATAAGGACTCCTGTTCTATCGGATTAGAGTTCCACCTTTATGACCTCGGTTAAATTTATCTTCATAAAGCCCCATCTCCAAATACAGGCATACTGCGGTTTGGGGCTTTTACATCAACTTTGGTGGGACATAATTCAGTCTGTAACAGGGCTATTACGGATAACACTGCTATAAACATTCTTTTACAAGTGTTTATGTGGACATACATTTCCATTTTTCTGTGACAAACACCTAGAAGGAGCAAGTATATGTTTAACTTTACAAGATACTGTTAAACTGTTTTACAAAATGGTTGTACCATGTTGCTGTACAATCAGCATTTACAGTTGCCTACACCTTCATCAATACTTGCTAATTTCAATAATTTAAATTTTAGCCATCCTAGTAAATGTGCAGTAGTATGTCATTGTGGTTTTGATTTGCGTTTCCTTAATAACTAATGATATCATGTCTAATTTCAAGTGCATATCCATTACCTATATATCTTGTGAAGTGCCTGTTAAAACTTTTTGCCCACATATTATTAGATTGTCCTCTTAAGTTGCAAGAACTTTTTACATATTCTGGTTATAAGTCCTTTATCAGATACGTCTTTTTCAAGTATTTTCTCCCAGTCCATGGCATACTTTTTCCTTTTCTTCTGCGGTTTTAATTTACATTTTCCTTAATACTAGTGAGGTTGAGCCTCTTCATGTGTTTATTGGCTGTTCAAGTTTCCTCTTCTACAAATTATCAACTCACAAACTTTCTTTTGAGGTATTTTGTCTTTTTCTTAATGATTTATAAAATCTGAGCAGCTTTGAGAAAAGAATTTCTAAGAGCCCCCTCCAACTACCTACCTGAATTGTTCTGTTCCTGCCCTCACTGGGGGTGAGATGTCTGCGCTCCTTGCTAAGGGGCCAAACTGTCCACTTGTGCATCAGATCCTGCCTCACCTGCTCTGGCTTGGCACTCAATGCTCTCATCATCCCCTTCTTCCTGAATTTTCAAACTTCCCATGGATATGGGATCACTACTGTTAACATATATAAATATGCTGCTATTTTTCTATCTGAACCAAAAATGAAACAAAACCAAAACCCCTCTCTGGTTCCCATCTTTTCTGTGAGCCACTGCCCCAGAGAGCTCTACTCCTTTTATAGAAAAACTTGAGTCATCACCACTTGCCATCTCCAATTCCTCCTCTCACCATTCTTTTTCATGTTAATAAAAAAATTATAGTACAATATACATAAAATTTATCATCTTTATAATTTTTGTGTACAATTCAGTGGCATTAAGTACATTCATAATGTTGTGCAACCATCACCATTATCCATTTCAGAATTGTTTCAAGCTGAAACACTGTACCCTTTAAACAATAACTGCCCATCCTCTCCTCCCCTCAGCCTGGGGTAACTATTGTTTCGCTTTCTGTTGCTATGAATTTGCCTATTCTAGGTACCATATGTATAATTCTACTTATACCTAATATTTCACTCAGCAAAATGTTTTCAAAGTTCATCCATATTGTAACATGTGTTGGAATTTCATTAGTTTTTACAGCTGAGTACTATTCCATTGTAAGTATATACCACATGTTTATTCATTCATCTGTTGATAAGACATTTGGGTCATTTCCATCTTTTGGGTATTGTAAATAATGCTGCTATGAACATTAATGTACAAGTATCTATTTGAGTCTCTGTTTTCAATTATTTAGGGTATATAAATACCCAGAAGTGGAATTGCTGGGTCACATAATAATTCTAACCCTTTTTTTTTTTTTTTGAGACGGCTCGCTCTTGTCACCCAGGCTGGAGTGCAGTGATGAGATCTCAGCTCACTGCAACCTTTGCCTCCCAGGTTCAAGTGATTCTTCCCTCAGCCTCTGGAGTAGCTGGGACTACAGGAACACACCACCATGCCTATCTAATTTTTATATTTTTAGTAGAGACGGGGTTTCACTATGTTGGCCAGGCTGGTCTCAAACTCCTGACCTCATGATCCGCCGGCCTTGCCCTCCCAAGCTGCTGGGATTACAGGTATGAGCCACCACGCCCCAACTATGTTTTTAATTTTTATGGACTCATCATACTGTTTTCCACAACAGCTGAACCACTTTACATTCCCACCAGCAATGCACAAGGGTTCCAATTTTTCCAGCCTCATTTGTTGTTTTTGTTTATAACAGCTATTCTAATGGGCGTGAAATGGTATCTCATTAGGGTTTTGATTTGCATTTCTCTAGTGACTAGTGATTGAGTATCTTTCATGTGTTTATCAGACATTTGTATCTCTTCCTTAGAGAGTTGTCTATTCAAGTTTTTTTCCTGTTTCTAGTTTTTTGAGTTGTTGAATTGTAAAAGTTCTTTATACATTCTGGATATTAATCCTTTATCAGATATGTGATTTGCAAATATCTCCCATTCTGTGAGTTGTGTGGTCACTCTCTTGATGGTGTCCTTTAACGCACAAGTTAATTTTTATAAGGCCCAATTTGATTTTTCTTTTGTTGCCTATATTTTCAGTATCATAATCAAGAAATTATTGTCAAATCTAATTCTTTAAGACGTTCTCCTATTTTCTTCTAAGGGTTTTATTGTTTTAGCTTTTATGTTTAGATCTCTTATTCATTTTTAGTTCACTTTTGTATATCATGTAAGGTAAGGGTCCAACTTCACTCTTTTGCATGTGGATATACAGTTTTCTCATTACTATTTGCCAAAAGAACTGTTTTCTGTCCATTAAATGGTCTTGGCACCCTGTCAAAGAGTTTGTTTCTGGACTCTCTATATATTCCATTGGTCTTTATGTCTTTCTTTATGCCAGTACCACATTTTAAAAATCCATAGCTTTGTAACAATTTTTAAGTCAGAAAGTATGAGTCCTCCAACTTTGTTTTTTTTTCTCTCAAGGTTGTTTTGGCTATCTGGGGTCCCTTGAGATTCCATAAGAATTTTAGAAAGGGTCTATTTCTACAAAAAAAAAATCATTGTGTTTTGATAGAGATTGAATTGAATCTGTAGATTGGTTTGGGTTGTACCGTCATCTTAACGATATTAGGTCTTCCAATCCATAAACAGAGAATGTCTATGACTTCCTTAATTTCTTAAAACAATGGTTTGTTGTTTTCAGTGAAAAAGTCTTTCACCTCCTTGGTTAAAATCATTCCTAAGTATTTTGTTCTTTCTGATGTAAATGGAATTGTTTTCTTAATTTCCTTTCCAGATTATTGTTAGTGTATAGAAATACAATTTATTTTTGTGTTTATTTTGTATCCTGGAACTTTGCTGTATTTATTAACTCCTAACAGTTTTTTGGAATCTTTAGGGTTTTCTACATACATAAAAGATCATATAATTTGTGAACAGTTAAAATTTTACTTTTTCCTTTCCAATTTAAATGCCCTTTCTTTTTCTTGCCTAATTGCTCTGGCTAAGACTTCCAGTATCATCTTTAACAGAAGCGGTGAAATCAGGCATTCTTGTCTTGTTCCTGATCTTGGGCGGAAAGCTTTCAGTCTTTTACCATTGACTGTACTGTTAGCTGTGGGTTTTTCATATATGGCCTTTAGCATGTTAAGGAAATTTCCTTCTATTCCTATTGATCATTTTTCTCATGAAAGGAAGTTACATTTTCTCCATTGCTTTCTGCATCGAAATGATCACTATTCCTTCTTGAATCTAATTCAATAAGCCTCTTGCCCTGTCACTCCTCAAAGCTGCTCTTACCAATGTTACCTCTTTGCTAATCCAAAGGCCATTTCTCAATCTTCAATTTACTTGACTCTTCAGCAGCATTAGCCCGGGTGATCATTGCCTTTCTCTGGAGATGATTCCAGGACACCACACTTGCAAATGACTTCACTGGCAATTTCCTCTTACTTACCTTGCTGGTTCTTTCACATGTTCCAGACTTCTAAACTTTGGAGTTCCCAGTTTCAGTCCTTGGACCTCTTCTCTCTAGAAGATGTCATCTAGTCTCATGGCTTCAAATGCCATCTCTATGCTGGTGACTCCCAGACATCTCCTTGAGCTCCTGAACCCTATATCCTACTGGTTACTGCCTACCCAACACTTTCACATGGATATATTACAAGCATCATAATTAACTGGTTCAAAACTGAGCTCTTAATATTCCTACTCAATCAGATTCCTCTTCCAGTCTTCTTCATTTCATTACTGACATCTTCATTCTTCAAGTTGCTTGGGCCAAAACTACGGATTCATTATTGACCTCTCTTTCTCTCGCACCCACATCCTAGCTGTTGGCAAATCCTGTTGGTTCTGCTTTCAAAATGCATTATTTAGTCCATTACTTCTTGTCACCTTTACTGCTACCAAAACCTCCCTCTCCTCTCATTTGGATGGCTGAAGTGGCCCCTGAAAAGGTCTTCCTGCTTCTGCTCTAGCCTTCCACAGTGTGTTATCAGTACAAGAGTGGTCCCTTTAGAACATCATTCAGATCAGCTCTCTTCTGCACTCTCAGAGTAAAAGTCAAAGTCCTTTCAATGGTCTGCAACAGGCCCTGCATTATCTGGCTCCTGTCACATGCTGATCTGGCAATGGATTCTTTGATATGACATCAAATGAAAAAACAAATAAAAAGTAAAAATAGACACATTGAATTTCATCAAAATAAAAAAACTTTTGTGCTTCAAAAGACATCATTGAGAAAGTAAAAAACCCACAGGCCGGGCACGGTGGCTTACACCTGTAATCACAGCACTTTGGGAGGCCGAGGTGGGCAAATCACCTGAGGTTGGGAGATGGAGATCAGCCTGATCAACATGGATAAACCCCATCTCTACTAAAAATACAAAATTAGCAAGGCGTGGTGGCATATGCTTGTAATCCCAACTACTGGGGAGGCTAAGGCAAGAGAATCACTTAAACCCAGGAGGCAGAGGTTGCAATGAGCCCAGATGGTGCCATTGCACTCCAGCCCAGGCAACAAGAGCAAAACTCTGTCTTTAAAAAACAAACAAACAAACAAAAAAAAACACCCCACAGAATGCGAGAAAGTATTTGCATATCATGTACCCAAAAAGGGACTTGTATGCAGAATACGGAAGGAAACTTTATAACTCATTAACGAAAATACAATCTAGTTTTAAAATGGGTAAATGCTTTAAATAGAATTTTTCCTAAGAAATTATATTTAAGAATATACAAATGACCAACAAGCACAGAAAAGATGCTTGACACTACTAGTCATTATGGAAATGCAAATCAAAACCACGAGATACTGGCAAGTATAAAAAAGATGGACAATAGCAGTGTTGGCAAGGATGTGGAGGAACTGGGACACTCATACTCTGATGGTTAGAATGTAAAACGGTGCAACTGCTTTGGAAACAGTCTGGTAGTTCCTCAAAAAATTAAATATAGTTATATCATATCATAGTTACATCAGCAATTCCATTCCTAGGTTTATACCCAATAAAATTGAAAACACATGTCCACACAAAAACATGTACACAATTGTTCAAAGCAGCATTATTCATAATAGCCAGAAAAGGGAAACAATCCAAAGGTCTAGCAAACGATGAACGGATAAACAAAATGTGGTAGATCCACACAATGGAGTATTATTCAGTCATAAAAAGGAATGAGTAATTGATTCATGCCACAATAGGGAGGAGCCTTGAAAACATTGTGTAAGTGAAAAAAAGACCCAAAAGGCTATATATTGATGTTGCATAATCCATTTATATAAAATGTCCAGAACAGGCAAATCTATAGGCAGAAAGTGGATCCTTGATTGCCTTGGGCCAGGGTGAGGGTGAAACAGAAAATGACTGCTAATGAGTATGAGGATTTCTTTTGGAGTGAGAAAAGTGTTCCGGAATTAGCTAGTGGTAATGGTTGAAAACCTTGTGAATCTACTAAAATACTACTGAATTGCACACTTTTAAAATTAAGTTGAAAAAAAAAAAAAGGAATGACTTATCAGGCCATTGGCTGTTGAACCTGGATGTCAAACTGCCAGCTCCAAGCAAACAAAATAAAGTTGAATCCATCATCCAAGATGCACACCAAAAAGACAAACATTGATATAGTATTGATATACTTTATGCTTATCAAGAGAATAAACCTCTGAAATGAGGAAAAGAGATACAGTAAACATTTCCTCAGCTTCACAGATGACGATAGAGGGGTATCGTTCTGCTTTCTGAAGAATTACTAATCTTCCTTTTAAAAAAACATCTTACATCTTGTACAAATGTACACCTTCTACAAACACATCTTGTACATCTTATACAAATACAGGCATATTTGCTGAACTGAGTAACAGGGTTCCAAGTCAACACCAACCACCTCTATGCATTCAGCAAGAATCTGAATGGGAAGCCAAGTCCCCTTAAGACAATGCCTGCTCCAAGATGGACTTCTTTCTGCCCTTTTCACTAACTGGCCAGGTAGGTCGACCACTGGCTGTCAACAGCCTTCAGGTCTGGCCTTGGCTCAGTGTCTGACCCACATCGTGAACACACCCTGGAGAGCTTTGAATGTCCTTCAGCTTCTTCACTAGTAGAATGGTGGGGTCAGACTACATCAGGGAGATGAACACTAGGGCCACTCAGAAAAGGTAGGTGGCTGGTGACCAAAGGGTTCTGAGATTTGGGCATGCTGAGTCACAATACGAAACAGGCCCCTTAAAGCAAGGCCTCTCTGGGCTTTAAGGTATTGTTGTGAGAAGCAGGACAGACGTAGGGACTGAGCTGAGCCCTGTCAGATTGGGCTGACATTGCGGTTTTGGTACTCCTCAGCTATGTGATGTCAGGCAAATTATTCAACTTCCCCAAGCCTTAGTTTCATCACCTTTAATACAGGAAAAAGAGCAGCAGCTCCTCGTGGGATGGCTGGGAGGCAATGTGTCAAAGTGGAGCTAAATGATTAACATTCTGTGAATCACAGCTTTGCTCTGGCTCCCACGGGAGCTCAAGGGTTTTGAAGAGCAGGAGTTTGCCACTGAGAGGTGAAGGTGAAGGGAACCCCAGAAAAGAGCAAGTGCAAAACATGCAGGCAGGACTGGACATGGTGGATTTGAGAATGGCTGACATGCGCACATCTAGGGGGACTCAGCATGGTAGGGAGAGCAAGAGGGAGATGGGGACTTAGGAGCTGTCGAGGAATAGAACTCTTGGAGTGGTGGGCGAGGGCCAGATCCCCACCAGAAGGAGCCGTGGAATGGTTTTAGTAAGCTCATTCTGTCAACTGTGCTGACAACAGTAACAGAGGAGGGCAATGAAGATGCTACGTGGGAGAGGAGGAGGGCCTGGACAAGACCCTTCTCTCTCCTAGCCTCCTAGCCACGAGGTCCCTCTCAACTGCAGGAAATGTACGAAGAAAACCTGGGGCCAGAGACCAAGCTCAGGAGAGCTGAGAGGGCCCTCGCAAACCCCAGGGGAGAAGTGAGGCAGGCGAGTGCTGGGCTTGAAGCTCTGTGCTGGGAAAGTGTGCAGGCGGCACAGAGCCCACTTTGAACTAGGAATTACCCTCACATGGTGTAAGACACAAAAAGAACCAAGGGGATCTGAGAAAGAAAAGAAAAGGACAGAAGAGCCCTAAAGGTAAAAGCTGGAGGAGGAGGGTGATGGGGAAGGGAGGGATTTCTGAGCCACTTTCTTTCCCTAGTAAGTAAAACAAGGTCTCCAAAGGGAGGTCAAACTTTTCTCCTTGAGAGCACCAGAAGAATGAACAGACCCTGTGCAGTTCAAAGAGCCTTAGCCTGTGTGGCCTCAGGAAGTAACCACAAGATCAAGCTCCAGCAGGTATCAGAGCAACTGAGGTCATGAGGCCTCTGTACCTGCCTCACTCTCCTGCCTCCTCCACACCACGGATTTCAGCTTACTCTGGCTCCCTCTTCCTCCAAAGGGTAGGAAAGAATTAAGATACCGTACCTAGTAGTTTTAACTTACAAAACAGTATTTATTAACCCAGTTTTCCTCTTCTTGCCATAATATATAAGCATGACATAGACGGCCTGATACATCAGCATGGAGTTGCTAGAAAGCCCCTCCAGTCACTGCTTCTTGACTTACATGACTGGCTTTTGTTAGGCAACAGGACAGTAACTGCAGCCGGTTTTAAGTACTATACACAAAGCAGACCAACCGCAGGATCTCCAGCATCTGCCAAGGCTCACTGGGGTGGGCCTGGGAGCAAGAATCCAAAGCACTGTACAGATGATCAAAAAGCTTCTCTGGCAGAATACTGTTGTGGCTGCAGCTCTCCTTACAGAGCCAGAGCTGTCCACCTTTAAGCCTACTCCGTCAGACGCCTGCTTCTCTTGAAAGGCCTGGCATCTTCCCTTGGCTGATGGTCAGGCTGCACACCTGAGATGCCCTCGGACACAGTCCCACATGCCAACCCAAGGCTGGGCCACCATCGTGATCTTTCCAGCTGGTTCATCCAGCCAAGTGGTGCTATTGCTGCTTGTGTGGAAGGGGCTTCCAGGTGAGCGGGAGCTTCCTGTGGATCAGGGTGAGTCCGCAGAGGATGAGGAACACTCCTCCCCACCACAAGACCTCCTGGCACTCTCCATACAGCACATAGCCCAGAAAGGCCTGTGGGACAAAGACAGCTGTGAGGGACTCGACTTCAGCAGGTGGGCACAACATCACTCTCCTTGGACTGACTTCCTTCTAAAAGGGCCAGGAGGAAAGGTCTGGACCCAGAAGCCTTGGCTTGAAACCCAGCTGTCGCCTTCATCAAGTCACTCTATTCAGTCTCACCTGTAGGAATGGAGAGGCCACCTCACTCACTGCACTGGACCTCGGCAAAGTATACAAGAAAGACCCAGCAGAGGCCAGGAGGTAGGAGACACAGCTGGTACCTGGTGTTTCGTTCTCTCTCAACTCAATACTGACTAGGCTCAGCTCCATCTTGTCAACCTCAGACTACAGAGGGAAGAAAGGTCTCCAGGAATCCCAGCCCTCTAAATCTCATGGGGGCTTGAGTGCACAGAACCCTAGGAGGCAGCTAGGCTGCACAGTGACTTCAGGATGAGAGCTCCACCCTGAAGGCACAGCAAGCAAGTAGGGTTTTTACTGCCAGGCTTCACTCCTATCTAACTTGAGAATTCTCTATGATTAGAATTAGATTTGCTCCATCAATAGAGCATGCATCCAGGGGTCAAGCCAGAGCGCAACCTCTGCTTCAGTTTCTGTCCTTTCTTCTGTCTGGGAAAGGAGGGGTTCCCCAAGGACAATTCACCCAGAACCCAGATTCAGGACAAGAACATCACACCCTCAGGCTACTCACCGAGCTGAGGATATTTGAAAAAGTCACTGTGACCGATGCAATGGCTGAAGACATGGAGAAACTGAGGCCCCGGCTAAAGAAGGTCCACATCAGAGAATTGGTGCTCGCCATCACGATAATGCCTAAGATGCATAAACCCATGCTCACCTGCAGGAGAAAGTGTCACTGCAGCCACGCCCACCCTGGCCTGGGCAGTAACATGCAGACCCCCTCACAGCACACCCAGGGCTGTGGTTGCTGGCAGCCAGGCTTCTACTGAGATTCCATTACAGTTCAGAGAGCCTCACAGCTTTCCTACACAGGGCTTCACTTAACCCTCAGTGGACAGCAGATCCATCTTACAAATCATACAAACTCAGAGAAGACACTCATTTGGCCACCTTGCTGACCACGTGATCTAGGAAGAAGTAAAATGCCAATCCAAAGCCAGTATTTTCTACTGAACACCAGCCCCTTATTGGTCCCACAATGACCAGTTCTTGAAGATCAGTCGCAGGGGCCAAGTAGCTCTTACTTAGTAAGTAGTTTAAGTCAAGGGTAGAGTTCTTACTTCTTGAGATCAGGGAAAGCATGACTTAATGATATCTGCTCCCTATTCCCACCCCAGCAATCCTATACAAGTTGCAGCCCACTAAGGCTGACCCTCTGGGCATTCCTGAGGCCCTGTGCTAAGTGTTTAAGCATTCTCATTTACTCTTGAACTTCACTTTAAAGAGCCAGGGGCATGAAGTAACTTTCCTAAAGTGCTACAGTGGTGAGAGTCACCAGGCTTCAAAACCAGGCAGTGTAGCTGCATGCTCGTAAGGAGGACACTGGGGGAAACACCACCTCGGACTATTTAGTAATCCCAGACATCCCTTGGAGAACTTATAGATTTTTTCTTTCCTTTTTTTAAAGGAGAAAGTCTCAAGAGAAGAGAGGGTCTTTAGAAGCCTCCTACACAAAGGATATGCAACCCCCCTCCTTTGGTGGTGTTAGAAACCCACCTGGAAACAAGGTGGGGGGGGTGTAGGGGGAACCTAAATATCATACTTATTATTTGTAATGGTTTCTCAGCAGCTGAACACAGTGTCTTGAGAAAAGGTGCTTTCTTATAACTTACACCAGGGGTGTCCAATCTTTTGGCTTCCCTGGGCCACACTGGAAGAGCTGTCTTGGGTCACACATAAGATACAGTAAACTAATGAAAGCTGATGAGCTAAAAAAAAAAATCGCAAAAATCTCATGTTTTAAGAAAGCTTACAAATTTGTGTCGGGCCGCGGGATGGACAAGCTTGTTTTATACAAAGCACTATATGGCGCAGTGGCAACCTGCTTACATAAAGGGTTATGAAGGCCTGGTTCATTACAACAAACTTCACGGCCCATACAAAGAGTTATTCATTTTACTTTTGACCATTTACCCCATGAACTACACCCAATGGGATACTAACCTCAAGCATGGCAGCTCCCACTGGATTAGTCCTAAATAGGCTTAACCCTAAATAATCAGTGACCACTGTCCAGGGCAGAGGCTAACCCTGGGCTGCAGATGCAATTAAACTCCTCTAGCAAGCAGAGGCTGGTCTATAATACGGGACGGCTGGGGCAGAGATACACCTTAGCAGATGCCAGCAGGCAAGTTTAGGAGTTCTCAGTTTCAGAAAAACATCCAGACCGTCTGTCGGTATCCCCTTATGCCTACAGTAGCCCCGACTCCCAATTTCCCTGGTAGTGGGGCAGACTGGTTATCAGGTCACAACACCCGTTAATTACGAAGTAAAGGGATGGGCAACATGCTTCTCACCTTAAGAGTCACGTGGAGAGAAATGCTCAGGCACAAGGGACTTAAAATGAGAGGTAGAGGGTGAATGTAGGAGGTGTAGGTCTTCCCCCAGAGCGAACTAGCCCAATCGGAGAAAAGGTTTTAGGTGCCTGGTAAGGGAAAAGGCCTCAGTCCCCGACGTCTCTTACCGCCTACACTGGACGAGGGTTTGGCGTGATTAGACACGCTCTCCCACCCTAGCAGGCCGCAGGGTCAGCCCCGACCGGACAGACTGGCGAGTGTGCTGCGGCGCCCAGCGCCCACCCCTTCCCAACCTGGGAGCCCCGCGGGCCTCGCAGCGCCCCTCCTCCGCCCAGCCCCGCACTGCCCGCCCGCCCGCAGCAGCAGCAGCGCCCCGGGCTCGACCTCGCTGCCGAAGGCCAGCTTGGCGGAGGCGGCGGCCAGGGCCCCGAACGCGCCGGCGCAGAGGCAGTTGAATACGCCCCAGAAGCGGCGCCGCATCGCGCCCGCCTGGAGGTGCGGAGGGAATTCCGCGGGGGTGTCGGGGTAGGCGGCCGAGGACACCGCGCCGCCCGGGGGCCGCGGCCTCTCGCCCATGGTGCCTGCTGCAACCGTGCCTGGCGCCCGCCGCCCGCTAGGCCAAGCGCGCGCCGCAATTGGACGGCAGCCTCACGTGACGCGGCGCTCCCGTGACGCGGCTCCCGCAGGCCCCTTGGGAATCGCCCCCTGGCGCCTCGGAGGGGACAGGCCAGGGGGCGTGGCAGGGCCCTTGGGCGGTGGCGGCCTCCTGCCTAACCTGTAGTAGGTTTGTGCTCGGAGGGGGGTGGGGGGGGCACGTTGGGACCCGAGGCCTGAGGCCAGGCCGGGTACTGTGGACTCTGTGGTAGAAGGTAAACTCACTGCTTAGCGGTCTCCATCCCGGCCCCCCGGCCGCCCGGACCCCCGGGCCCCGGGCCTCCTGGCCCCCGGCTCCGGGTGAAACTTGTTAAAGATGCGAAACCGGCCCCACCCTGGCCCACCGAGTCTATCCACGTGGACGACCAGGCTGCCTCCTCTCCACCCTCCAGCCTGAGGACCGCCGGTCCGAGGGATGCCTCGGCAGGGGGCGCTGGGGACCTCCAGACCCAGAAAGATGGGAGAGCCCCAGATGGGGACACGCGCATCACAGAAAACCAAGAAACTACGGATCCGCGATGAGAGGAAGATAATCATCCATAATCGTGCCACGCAGGGCCAACGTGACTTCTAATCTCCTGTTGCACTTACATAAGTTTAAAATGTTTCCATGTAAAAAGTACATTTCCTTGAAAATAAACTGTTGTTGAAATGTATAAAGTACTATTTCCACTCTCCAGGAAAATCACTGGCAATAGAGCATTTTTCTATAAGTCTATTTGGTTATATAGAGTTAAAATGTTTTAAAAATTATAGAATATGGATATGGCTTTTTTAAAAAACAAAAATTATTTTACAGTTGAACATACTGTTCAACAGCATTCTTTTGCTATCTTCCGTTCAGCATGTTTTCATGGAAGTCCTTCCACACCATGCTCTTCTCTCATAGGGTGGTTTTGTAGTTCAAATAAAAGCACGGATAATTTCAGTAACGCCGAAATGGTACGAATGGTCCCATTTTGCAGATGAGGAAACAAGCTGAGGTCTCACTGCACCGCTCCATTGAGCCAAGAGCTGCTCAAAGATGATCACCTCGAAAAACTCTTATCAGGAAATCAAGAGATATTGCATTGATCAACTCTGCATGCTTTAAAGAATGTAAAGCAAGTTTCCTTAGAACAAACGATGCCTCTACTAGCACTAAAGGTTAAGTAAGCATCTCAGAGCCACTTCCCCTGTAAAGTGGTCTCTGCTACTCCCCTACCTTGGTTCCAGTCCTGTGGTTGTTCCTCTGGTTGTCTGTCTCTCTGCTAGCCTGCAAGCTCCTTGAGGGCAGGGACTACATCGTTGCTAATCTCCAGATTCCCAGCTCTGGTGATGATGGCTGAAGTGATGCCATCCTCAGACACTCTGCTGGGAAGTGATTTCTGCCTCTTAGAAACTGCTCTGTGTATACACATCACCTAGGGATCTTACTAAGATGAAGGGAATTCTGATTAGGTCTAGAGCTAGACTGAATTTTGTTTGTTTTGTGGGGAGACAGGGTCTCTCTGTCGCCCAGTCTGGAGCGCAATGGTGTAATCATGGCTCACTGCAGCCTTGAACTCCCAGGCTCAGCATTCTCTCAGCTCAGCCTCGTGAGTAGCCAGAACTACAGGCATGAACCATCAAGCCCAGTTAATTGTTTTTTCTTTCTTTTTTGAGATAAAGTCTTGCTCTGTCTCCCAGGCTGGAGTACAGTGGTGTGATCATAGCTCACTGCAGCTTCAACCTGCTGGGCTCAAGCGATTCTCCCACTTCGGCCTCCTGAGTAGCTGGGACTATGGGCACATGCCACTATACCTGGCTAATTTTTGTATTTTTTTGTATCGACAGTATTTTGACATGTTGCCCAGGCTGGTCTCTAACCTCTGAGATCAAGTGATCCACCTACCTTGGCTTCCCAAAATGCTGGGATTACAGGCGAGAGCTACTGCACCCAGCCCCCAGCCCCCAGCTTTTTTTTTTTTTTTTTTTAATTTTAACTTTTGTAGAGACAGGATCTCGTTGCATTGCCCAGGCTGGTCTCAAACTCCTGGTGTTAAGCAATCCTCCTACCTTGATATTCCAAGATATTGGGATTATAGGCATGAGCTACCATACCTGGCCCGATTCTGTATCTTGAGCAAGCTCCCAATGCTGTTGGTCAAAGGACCACACTGGGTACCAAGGCTCTAAATTACTGCTGTGCTTGGTGCACCTAAGTGCATTGCAACATTCTTGTCTCCCTAACAGGGTTCTGTCAAGGGCAGAAACCATATTTTCTATCTTGGTTCCTACCACAGTGCCCAATAATGTGGCCTTGTTACAGATGTTTGATTGAATAGACTATGGTTTGATTTTTTTAAAAAAACAACCAACCCACCTACCCACCCACACCGAACTTAACTAACAGCAATGCAAGCTAGAGCTTCTTGAACTGAGTCAGTGTGGAGGGGAAGGAATTCCACCCACATTTATTTTAAAAATCAGTTGAAACAAACCTCAGAGATGGCTTATGAGCAAAGATGATCCACTGAGTTCTTGGAGACTGTTTCAAATGCCCCATCACCTTTAAAGAACAGAAGTCACAAGAGACCTTAGGGGAATGGGAAGGAATTTAAAAGTATGAAGCCAGCCCCTGGTGTGAGACATTAGGAACAGGTGGGGTCCTAGGGAGTGAATGCTTTCTATTGCTTTCTCTCTCCAGCCTTACCTCAGTCTTTTCCTCCTGACTTTTTACTGTGTCCGTTTCTCTGCCTCTTCTTTGTTCTTCTTGGTTAAGCAAATAAGCACATGCTTTGAGCCAGTCCCTATTCCAGGCAGCAAAGTCACCTGAATGCCTAAGACAAGATCCCTGCACTCCTTGGGTTCTGGCTTTTTGCAAAATCTTAATTCTAATTCCCTGTCGAGAAGTGGCCCAGAGCTTTGTTTCCTTTCCTTGAAAGGAGTGATGTTCTGGGTTGAATTGTGTCCCTTAAAAAGATAGGTTGAGAGAAACTGTGCCCCTGTTTGCACCTTGATTTTGGACTACTGGCTTCTAGAACTGTGAGAAAATAGATTTCTGTTGTTTTAGGCCACCCACTTTGTAGTCATTTGTTATAACAGCCCTACAGCTAATACAGGTAATAAGTCCCAAGCCTCTTCATTATCAGCTTCAATATTCCACCTTTCTTCTACCTCCGAGGTAGTTGCAGTGTCTGTTCGCTACCTTATATTTAATACTACATTACAGTTCCTGTTTCATTTCTGGCCCTTAGGGATTTACTATTTATTATTCCTTGAGAGTTCAACTATACATTAAAATATTTTCCTACAGTTTTATTAAAATTCACCCATTTTGAATGAATATATATATTTTTTGAGACAGAGTCTCACTCTGTTACCAAGGCTGAAGTTCAGTGGTGCAATCTTGGCTTAGTGCAATCTCTGCCTCCTGGGTTCAGGCAATTCTTCTGCCTCAGCCTCCCGAGTAGCTGTGATTACAGGCACGTGCCACCATACCCAGCTAATTTTTGTATTTTTAGTATGGGGTTTTGCCATGTTGGCCAGGCTGGTCTTGAACTCCTGGCCTCAAGTGATCCACCTGCCTTGGCCTCCCAAAGTGCTGGGATTACAGGTGTGAGCCACCACATCTCACCCTATAATTCATTTTTTAGCAAATATAGAGTTGTCTAGCCATTATCACAAATTTTAAAACATTTCTATCACCTCAAAAAGTTCCCTTGTGCCCAGTCATTACCACTCCCACCCTAGCTCCAAGCAGACAATGATTTACTTTCTATCTCTATAATTTTGCCTTTTCTGTACTTTCCATATAAATGAAAACATATAATATGTGGTCTTTTGGGTTTGGTTTCTTTTACTTAGCATGTTTTTTCAGATTCATCATGTTGTAGCATGTTCCCTCTTTATTGCCAAGTAATATTCCATAATATGGAAAAATGTTCAATAGCATTAGTAATTAGGAAAATGCAAGTGACATAACTACACATCCGCTAGGATGGCTGCAGTGAAAAAGCTGACAATAACAAGTGTTGGTGAAAAGTGGAGAAACTGGAATACACTGTTGGTTGGAATGTAAAATGGTACATCTAAATGATAAATTTGGAAAACAGGCAATGTCTTAAAAAGTTAAATACATGCTTTTCAAATAACCCAGTAATTCTACTCCTAGGCATGTGCTCAAGAGATGTGAAACGTGTGTCCACACCATGACTTATACATGAATATTTATAGCTCCATTATTTATGACAGTCCTAAACTGGAAATAATTCAAATGAGTGGATAGTTTAATATATCCATATAATGGAATATTTGTCTCAATAAAAAAGAAAGAAGGTCCACTACATAGAAGTTCCTTGAGGGCAAGAGTTTTTATTTGCTTTGTTCACTGATGATTAGTGCCTGGCATACTGTAGGTATTCACTAAGTATGTGCTCAATGAACAACAGAATGACAATGTAAATCACTTTAATTATTATTTTAAAAAGGCTTTATTATGAAAAAAATGGCTTTATTTACAGTCATGGAAAATGCTCAAGGAAATACCAAAAGTAAAAATACAAAAATAATCTGTATTAACAAGTTTGCTTCTTAGACCTGCTACTAAGTCGGTTATTAAACTAACTGCAGGTTTTGGAACCACCATATATTGCTAGATCTTCCATAAGAATCAAAGGAGACTATGGCATAATCTAAGAAGAAAATGATGTGGCTAACATCCACTGTAAACCGTAGCTACAGGCTTTTATTTTTACAAAGACAAAAGGTTTTCCCTTACAGTTGATTCAAAGCCTCGAAGTGGGCCACTTAACAGCAGACTGTTAACTGTCACAGGGTGTATATAGATGCAGAATGTTCATTAGAAACTTGAGGGTCAGCCAGCACCACCTTATACACATTTAATAATTAAGGTCCGTAAATTCAGCTCTCCAAAGTGGCCAAGAGTAGGTCTTACTTGTAAAAGAGAAGAAACATCTCCAAACAAGGTGATGCCTAGATAGTTGACCAGAATCCTCATGATTCATTTCTTTTCTTTTCTTTTAAAAATACATTTTCAGCACGCAACTTTTCTGTCTCCTAAGTAATTTAAAAAACAAAAGAGAAAAAAAATTAGGCTCTAAGTCCTACAGGAAGTGTTTTTATTTTGGCATTCATTAAGTGGATATTTCAAATTAAGACTGGAATTTTCAATGTGCAAACTAAATATTAAACAAGAATCTGCTGTCTATGAAAATGTAACTGATTGAAGTATGCACAGAATAGCAATGACCAACATTTTTTTGCATTCAGGAAGCTCCCTGAAGTAAGCAGTTAACTGATTCAATAATTAAGTTTTAATAAAAGAATCATTTTTAAACCAGACAGGATTTATTCAGAACAATTTTTAGAGTTACCTCAGCAAGCCTGACATTTTCCTTCTTTAGCCGCACTACATACTGAATCTTCTGATGCAAGTTTTGGTGACCTACCAACTTTCCATTTTCCTCAGCAAGATACTCCACCTGCTTCCTTAACATGTCCATCTCCTGCAGGTAATCAATCCAAGGAGGAAAACACGAGAAATAGGTCTTAATTTTTCTTTTAAAACCACATTATTTCTTGCCTTCCAAGAGCACACGAAGTGCTAGAGTCCAGAATCCCAGCTTTCATGGCCATACAAACTCTGCAAACACCAAAGCAACTCTGAACTAAGGACACCCAATCACAGAAATGAGTTTTACACTGATTAGTTCTATAGATTTGAGTGTTCTAAGCATCATGAAAAAACCAACACCCTAGCGCACCTGGGATGTTCTCTCCCTTTCTTCATACATTTCTTCCAGCTTTGATCTCAGTTGTTCTTTTTCCTGGAATGCTTTAGACTCCAAAGTTCTGGTTCGTTCGACTTCCTCAGTCATTCTAAGGCACTCCATCTCTTTGTTATGAAGGACATTTTGGACTTCTTCTAGGCTATAAGAATAGGTATCACTTTATAGTATTT
>NW_016107315.1:9225971-9245343 GCF_001604975.1 Cebus imitator
TTTTTTGAGACAGAGTCTTGCTTTGTCACCAGGCAGGAGTGCAGTGGCACAATCTCGGCTCACTGCAACCTCCGCCTCCCAGTTCAAGTGATTCTCCTGCCTCAGCCTCCTGAGCAGCTGGGACTACAGGCGTGCACCACCATGGCCAGCTAATTTTTGTATTTTTAGTAGAGACGGGGTTTTACCATGTTGGCCAGGATGGTCTTGATTTCTTGACCTTGTGATACGCCCGCCTCAGCCTCCCAAAGTGCTGGGATTACAGGTGTGAGCCACTGTCCCCAGCCCACTTTATAGTATTTCAAAGGAACATAATCACAAAACAGTGCTCAAATTAGATATGTGTCCTTCAAGGCCAGAATTTTTATTTGAAAGTTTCACTAATCTTTAGCCCTCCTCTGCTGATGGCAAACGAAGACAGTAGGTGCTACATATCAGATGTGCTTTTTTTGGTTGTCTTACCCAATACTTTCATTTTGGAAAACTCCTCAAACCATTTTCTAAATAATAAAAATTTAGAATAAAATTTTTTAGACTCAGCCCACGGGGGCAAATGTAATTTAAGTATTATTACAGTCTGCATGGTTATTCAGTATCTTAAGCATTTCTGATTTCAAAAACTGGCCCTCAGACCAGTAGGACACCAGTTATTTCTTCAAGGATGTGTTTTTTAGAATTTATACACTTTATATGTTGAAAAGAAATGTAAGAAACAAGGTACTAATTGTTATATACATTTCACCGACTTTATAAAATGGTCTGAATCATACTATACGTTTCCCAAAACAGATGCCTTCTCCCTGTACCCCCCCCACCCCACATTAGGAACAGGGTCTTACTCTGCTGCCCAGGCTAGAGTACATGGGCACCATCATAGCTCCCTGCAGCCCCCAACTCCTGGGCTCAAGCAATCCTCCTGCTCCAGCCTTCAGAGTATGTAGGACTACCGGCATGCACCACCGTGCTTGGCCAATGTTTTAAAAATTCTCCGTAGAGATGGAGCCTTGCTATGTTGCTCAGGCTGGTCTCAAATCAAACTCAGGCAATCCTCTTCTCCTTGGTCTCCCAAAGTGCTGGGATTATAGGTGTGAACCACTGTCCCAGGCCTGCTTTTTATTTCATAATGCTCATGAATATAATGTTGATTGTTGAAATGATGTAATGTACACAATTTAGTACACCATTCAAGGTCAGCTAGTTTCTAGCTGTTGATTACTGAAACAATATAATACACAAAATTTAATACACCATTCAAAGCCAGCTAATTTCTAGCTGTTGATTACTAAGATGATATAATACACTAAATTTAATGCACTAACAGCCAGCTAATTTCTAGGCAAGTTGTTTTCAGACTACATTCTATGGATCTCAGAAGGACAGTGTGAAGAGAAGGGCACTGATGCTCTCCCAATTCATTGTTGGCTTCGTATTGGTTCCCCATCACTTTTAAAAGATCTTCACAAATATATGGATAACATAACGTTTAAAATTGCTGTCATAAGCTGGGATTGATAAAACAGTGCATGCTGTTTGCTGAAGTGTGCTTCACTTGCCCGCAGTAAAGTTTGGCCTGCTCTATGTTGCAGAGACAGCATATCGTGAAGACTCTTGGTTACTAGACTATGAAATAAATTACACACCAAGTTAAATAGCTTTTACTCTTTTTGCTAGAAGACCTCAAATAAATATTAGTTCTAAAATAGCTGTAATTGTACTAACTATAGAGGCTGGATTCTCAAAAATCCTGTAAGTAATCTGGGTTTCTGGCTCAGCTTTAAAGCTAATTGGCTAGGAGCCAGTCTCTGAATTGCTCATACACAGGTGAAAAAGCTGTTACCCTATGTATACTCTGATTCTATGAGGGAAATAACTTAATGATTAACAAATCTTTCATAAACTAGGTGCTCTTTGTCAGCTGATCATTAAAAAGAATTTTCGATGCTAAATCACCATGTAATTTTTGACACATTTACTTGCATAAAGTTCAAATAATTGGAAGACAGTACCCTATAAAACTCCTTCCATTGCCATTTACTTAACTATGTGAACAAGGTTTCTTGGCATTTATATCTATAAAAGCAGAAAATTGGAATAAAATTGATGCTGAATCCTGTCTCATTTGAGAATTAAG
The DNA here is from genome assembly GCF_001604975.1 of Cebus imitator. Classification (NCBI taxonomy): domain Eukaryota; kingdom Metazoa; phylum Chordata; class Mammalia; order Primates; family Cebidae; genus Cebus; species Cebus imitator. The sequence goes on from NW_016107315.1 coordinate 9,228,100, forward strand.
TACAACAGAAAAAATGAGCTGACTGAAGAAAAAGCATTAGGCTAAAATACATTGAGATGCATTTCCACTAAAAATTTCCCTAAGTATAATAATTATTAATATAAATTTCCACTAAATTTAGGGCACACTGATTAATAATTGTAATGTGAACTAAACTGGAAATAAATATAACACTTAAGCCATATGATTAAAATAAATTCTTATACATTACTTTCAATTTGTGTGTGAGTGTGTATGTATGTACACATACAAATATATATTTTATTGTTAAGTAGTATGATGGCATAATCAATAAAAAAAATTTCCAGAAAATATATTAAATCAATATAAAATCCTGCAAAGTGTAGAATGGAAATTCAATTACAAAGGAAAAAATGTAAAATTTTAGACTTAGAAATTTGTTCGTGTATTTTTTAAACAGAAAGTAGTAAATTAGTTAAAAACTTTTAAAACAGTAACAAGAGCTTTGTTTTCTTTTCTCTTTTAAAAAAAAATTATTCAAAAAATTATTTTAGAAATAGAGACAGGGTTTCACCATGTTGCCCAGGCTGATCTCAAACTCGTAAGATCAAGCAATCCACCTGCCTTGGCCTCCCAAAGTGCTGGAATTACAGGCGTGAGATACTGTGCCCAGCCAATAGCTTATTTTCAAATGTCACTATATTGTATATCCCAGAATGTGTATTCTTTGTAACAATTTAAACTTACAATGAACAATTTTAGATATAAAGTCAACTTCAAAAATATGCAAGAGGGTATATGTTTCAAAATCCTTTAAAGCAGTATAATAAGCAAAAGTGTTTGAGATCTCCATCACTAATAAGAAGTGTCTACCCAGAAAAAGCCCAATAGCTCTCTAATGCTGTTTTGTTTATGTTAATGCCAACCAGTTTACTTAGTCTGAACTTTACAGAAAATATAGTACACCTTGTTCATACAAGACTGAGGCAATTTATAAGGCTACATAAATTAATATGAAAACAATATGAATAAATTAAACCCATGGCTTTAGAAAACAATAGAGACCCAAGGTCTAACCAGCAGAAATCAGAGTATTGATGTTTGGGTCTCAGAGGGCCTCAAGTTTTAATAAAAGGAAACCAGCAGCAAAAGTGAAAAGGGACACCTGGTAATTATATATTGTTCTCATTGTCCATGAGGAAAAAAACCTATCAATTCCTCAAGGGAAGCTAAGATTTTCCTGCTATTTATTTCTTTAAGATTTCTTTTTAAGTGGCTTCACATGAGAAATCCCTTTAGCAAGTGTTATTAAAAAAATAATTTGTAAGCATCTATTGTATTTACTTATTACTGCAGAAGAACAGACGTTACCTACCTTGTGTATATTAAGTATATCATTCCTCTAGAGAAGAATAAGGAAAAGATGATCAGAATTTAAATTATAAAATAGTACACTTACTCTGCTTTCATTTTCAGCATTTCTTCAACTATTTTACTCTATAAGAAGATTAAAAAAAAAAAAAGAAAAGAAAAAGATGGCTTAGGTTCTTAAATAACATTGCTTAAAAAAGATAGAAAGGAACCAGCCCATTCTCCTTCATGTTAATAAAATCAAACCAACATCCTTTTCCATAATCCCAGTTACATACAAATAAAAAAAGTACCTATTTCCAAGACTTCATGCACTATGCCCTTTAAAGCTTCAAACGGCTTTGGTACTTGCTTCTAAATGGAGAATTGTATGTGTGTATGCTAAGCAGTAGGTTTGCCATCTAGACATGAAGACAAAATTCTTAATTCTCAGCTGTGTCTAAATACTGATGGTAAATATCATGCTAAACAGTGGGAACGCAGAAAAGACAGGAATTTCAATAGTAAAATGATTTCTAAAATATATAACCCTAAATACTAACTATAAAAGCATTGCGCATGCACACACACACACACACACACACACACACACAAATCTTACTTTTTCAAGTCTTTCTTTGATAATTTCTTCTTCTTGTTCATTCTTCAGCTGTTGACTGTCTGGATGATTCTTATCACTGCATAGATTAACAGGGGTGGGAGGAGGCATAGGAAAACACTGTTAAGTATATTCAAGTAACAATTTCAAATTCAAATCTATTATATGCAACAATGCCAAGGTGTGCAAAGAAAGGCTAACTCTATTGTGATTGGGTTAAGTCAGCACAGTTGATGTGATTGACTCATGGGAATGAAATAAGGTACCTCCCCAGAACTCAGGATTCCTCCCAGTACAAAAGCCAAGATTAGCAGAGGTGGGAAATCGAATCACGAATTGGATGAGGCCGGGCGCAGTAATCCCAGCACTTTGGGAGGCCTGCAATCCCAGGCCTGTAATCCCAGCACTTTGGGAGGCCAAAGCGGGTGGATCACAAGGTCAGGAGTTCGAGACCAGCCTGGCCAACACAGTGAAACCTGTCTCTACTAAAAATTACAAAAATTAGCTGGACATGGTGGCAGGCACCTGTAGTCCCAGGTACTCAGGAGGCTGAGGCAGGAGAATTGCTTGAACCCGGGAGATGGAGTTTGCAGTGAGCCAAGATCGTGCCATTGCACTCTAGCCTGGGCAACAGAGTGAGACTTTGTCTCGGAAAAAAAAAAAAAAAGAATTGGTTGAAAGTAAAATACAGTAGAAACTTAGTTAAACATGGTAACATCTGAAGACAGAATGTGAACAAAAGTGGGCTGAAAGGGCCAAGAGCCAGGTATGAATGTAATCATACACATTTTGGGTAGGGAGGGGGCACATTTTGGGTAGGGAGGGTTGCTCTGGCCTCAGGGTGGTGGAGCCTTTGACTCTCCTTTTGTTCAGTTTCCATAGTCAGTTGGCATTCTCTGATAACCACTCTGCCTTTCCATGTATGTGGACACCAGGGCCAGATGTCCCAGGCACCAGATACGTCTTCATGAAAAAGGAATGTTCCAATATATAAAGAAAATTACATTCTAGATAATACATTATCTCTGTGAGCCTGAACCGGTCAGGATAATAAGCTGAGTTTCTGTGTGCAGCACCTGGACCAGAGAGACATCCTTCTCTCCCTCCTTGGAGAACCTTCCTGAATGCTATAGGCTTCTCTAGGAATCTCTCTCTCACTGGTGAGTAAAACATCATTTCTTGAAGGAATACAGAAGCTGCAGTGAGGGTTCTTTCCATTAACAAATCTGGCAGCCTAGACAAAAATGATGAGCCCTCAATGAAGAAATCATTGGGGAAAGATGTGTTTTCTGTACACTAATCCAGGGATTGGCAATGTTTTCTGTCAAGAACCAGACAGTAAATATTTTAGGTTTGGGAGCCATTGGTCTCTGCCACAGCTATTCAACTTGGCTATTATAGTGCAAAAGCAGCCACAACAATATTAGAATGACAGGGTGTGACTACATCTCAATAAAACTTTATGTACAAAACAGGGTGTGAGCTGAGTTTGGCCCCTGAGCGATAGTTTGCCCTTTCTGTAATTTTTCACAAAGAAGATTCTGAGTAGCTTTTATATATAAGGGATGTGAGGCTATGAAATGAAAAACTTTTCTTTTTTTTTTTGAGACGGAGTCCTACTCTGTCCCCGGCTAGAATGCAATGGCGCGATCACAGCTCACTGCAACCTCTATTTCCTGGGTTCAAGTGATTCTGTCTCAGCCTCCTGAGTAGCTGGATTACAGGTGCGCCCTACCACACCTGACTAATTTGTATTTTGAGTAGAGATGGGGTTTCACTGTGTCGGCCAGGCTGGTCTCAATCTCCTGACCTCAAATGATCTGCCCGCCTTGGCCTCCCAAAGTGCTGGGATTACAGGTGTGAGCCACCATGCCCAGGGAAAAAAATTTTTTAGAAGACATTTATTCAACATCATGATCACACTATGACATTTGGCAATCAACAGGATAAGCACACACAAAAAACTACATTAAAACTCTTTGTTAAGACTGCTTTACACTTTCATAGAACAGAAACTAAAATAACCTGTTATACAAGTAGTCAAAATTACAGTCCTTGAGTTTTTTGCCCATACACATATCTTCTTTGTAGCAGCTAGGCCCTGCTACCAACTGCACTTGGCTGGGTTCACAAATCTGCTGTAACCTATAGTTTCCCTGTTGCTCCTCTGGCTCTCCTCTCCTGCCAAGCTTTGTTTCCTGGTGTTAAATAAAATCATCTGCCACTGCTGTAGCTACTGCTGCTACTGGAACCGCCTGTCAACCTAAAAAGAAACTCAGAACAAATGAGCTTATCTAAGAATAGCAGAGGATGGCAATGGCAGGGTATGCAAGCTATCATGAGCCATTGGTGTATCCAGGGGAGTTAGGGAAAGGGGAAAGTTTTTAAAGACAAAGAGAAGTCCATGAAATGAAGCTTGAAATAACGGTCACAGGTCACAGAGGATCACTGCAGGAGTTGGTGTTTGTTCACTAGTGGAGACAGCTATGGCTGAGTAACTGTCCTGGTGCTGGTGGCTTATCTGAAATACTGCAGGCTTGAGAAATTCCTGTGATAAGCTCTGTGCAGGGGTGGGGCATGAGGGACCTGCAGGAATTTTTTGTGATACGGATATGACAGGCATGTGCAGTGAGAGCTTCTTCTTAATGGCCTCACTCCACTTTGTTAGGGTTTTGACATAACTGACTCCATTTTGGTACTGGCAATTTCACATGCCTTAGCCATCTTGGTTTGATGGCTGGTTTGGCAACATAGTAGCCTCTGCCACCAGAGAGGCCAGAGTTTCTGCCTCCAAAGTTTCTTCCCTTCATGGGTTCAAAACTGAAGACTGTTTGTTGTAATTACCAAAATTATTGTAGTTCTCACCATCTCTAAAACTGCTCCATCATTACCAAATCCATTATAGCCAACCCTGCTGCCCCTATATCCACCAATAGGGCTGCCTCCAAAGCTACCATTACCAGTGAAACTTTTCTTTCATGACCCAAGTTGTCACTCCCACCAAAACCACCTCCATGACCACCACCAAAGTTTCCAGAACCACTTTGACCTCTTTGGCTGGATGAAGTACTAACCATTTCTTTCTTTAACATGGCTTTCCATACTTCACAGTAGTGGCTATGTACTTTATGGTATTTCTGAGAGACAATCTTATCTGCAGAGTCATGGCTGTCCTCAAAGGTTAAAAAAGTAAAGCTCCTGTTATTGCCATTGCCTCAATCAGTCATGATTTCAACTGCTCCTGTTTTCTCACAACTTCACAATAATCTCTTAGGTGATGTTCCTCGATGTCTTCTGTGATGCCACCAACAAAGATCTTTTTTACAGTTAACCAGGCACCTGGTCTTGGAACATCCCTCTTTGGTTTCACAACTCTTTTATCTGCCTTTTGTGGCCCTGATTTATGGCTGCATCCACCTCCTCCACACTGGCATCTGTGACAAACCAAAGGCCCTGGAAAGCTTGGTGTTTGGGTCTCTCATTGCCATATAACCCACAAGCTTTCCTCACTGCTCAAAGTGGGTCCCCAGACTCTTAGTGGTTGTTTCAAAGCTCAATCAATGAAGAGCTTCTGCTATTCAGGCTATTTAAGAGATTCTGACTTAGACATGTTGGCAGTGGGAAGAAAGACTTGAACGATGCTTCCTTAGTGGCATCCATGGGCAAAAGTAGTAAGCTCACAATGTATCTCTGAAATATGGTATTTTTCATTTTCGTTTTACAAATGATCTGGAAATGTTCTATGTTCTATGCTCACAGTAACTCTTGATAAAAGAGTTACTAAGTACAAGGCTTTTCTTTAATAGAATTGGACATGGGAATGGAGCATATGAAAACTAGGTGGGCAGACTGTGGACTACCCGCATCAGAATCATCTACAAGGGGACGGAGTTGCTTATTAAAATGCAGAATTCTGGGCTTCACTCCAGCCCTACTGATTCAGATCTCTGACGCTCACTAAAATTTGAAGAGAATCATTTAAGAAGAGATTTTAGCATAGCTGCCATTACCATCCTCAAATCTCTACTGCCTCATTTAGGTTTTGAACAGTACATATCAGGGATGTTTCTGGACAGGGCCAGAGAGCTGCAGGAGAGCACAAGCTTCTCTGTTAAAAACGTTCTGGCAACAGCATGGACAGCAGTCAGCAGAATTCAGTAAGGGCTTCTATCTCGGAGATCCTACTTCGATTCAATTCTGCTTCTTGCATAATTTTACAGGCCATTATCATCTCCAAACTCTCACTCAGAAAGTTACAATAGGTAGAATCATAATTCTACCTTGTGTACTTAATAACTACCTTTCATTGAATGATACCTGCTACCAAGCTCTGTAACTGGCACTTTATACATGTAATTTTTAATCTTTAAAACACCTTGTGGGAAAATTATCATTTTCCTCATTTCATTGTTACAGAAAGTGAAGTACTAAGAGGGTAAGAAATACAACAAAAATCGTATGACTTTTAAGTCAAAGACAAGATAGAACTCTGGATGTGGCTGCCCCAACATTAAGCAAATGTACCAGCAAATACAACTACAAAACTGCCTTACCTGAAGCCAAAACACACTCAGAGAGATGTCTAAACCCAAGCAAATGCTCCTCTATAAAATGCTAAAGATGTCCTTCTTGTCCTGCCCAGGAGCTTTCCCTGGACTATGAGTTACAAGGCAAAGCCAACTAGTTGGGAATTCTCCCTTTCTCTGCAGGGCTTCTTGAACCTTGTCGGTATGATTTATTCCTTAAAAAAGATTTTTTTAAAAATAAAAGTAGTTTGGTTTAAGTATTTCACATGTTTTAAATTCATTTCAATAGCTGTAAAACAAGTGCAACAATGCCAAAAATTCACTGCAGAGCAATGCAAGGTGAAGAGATCAGACCTGATTCAAAATCAACCACAAGAACATCTCCTGGATTAGTGGAAAACATTGTACACCTGGGAGATCTGTGAAGCCAACTCCAACCTCATTTAACTCCACACAGGCAAGCCAAGATTTAGCCCACAGAGTTCTCATGGTTCTTTCTCACCTGTTTTCCTTCTGTCTTTTAATATCATCCAGGTGACCTTGCAGGAGCCAGTTTTTCTCTCTTAACTGCTGACTTTCCAGGCGTAGGTTTTCCATTTCACACAACTGCTCCTAATAACATATCAAATCATATCTTTTCAAGAAACACATTACAGTAGGCTTCATTTAGCTCCCCAAGACCACCACTGAGACAGGTATTCCTCTTTTAAGTTCCTATGCAGAGACACTGCACTGGGTACTGCTGCATAAAACGCAGGCTGTGACAAGCTATTGGAGGCCTAGAATGGTGATTCATGACCATGTCCACAGTGTCTTGAACATAGTTTTTTAAAGTCAATATCGCAGAATTCATTAAAATTTAAAATTCCTTTGTGAGTAAAGATGACAAAAATATCTACATTGAAAAATATTCTCAACTATTTGATTCTATTTATTAGGTAGATTCTAATTAAAACAAACAAAAAACTGATGCCACAACTCATCCCTCAAAATACTTAATTGGATCCTAACTTGAAAATCATGAGCATAGATATCTGGAAGAAATAAACACTTGTCTGCAAGGAATATCATTTTGGATTTACTTGCCTATTATCTGATTTCTTTTCACCTGACCCAATTTCTTCTAAGTTTCAAGATCATGCCAATCGGGATAACAGCCACATTCCTAAGATAGCACGCTATTTCAGGAGATACTGCCCTAAATAAAAAGATCGTGAATAATCCTCTCCATGAATAACACAACTCAAGATAAGTGCTGTCTTTATATACATCACTTGGTTAAAGTGAGCAATTTGTATTCCTAAACAAAACCACCCCACAGAGCAATGCCCTCACAGGATAAATGCCATCTTCTGTGGGGCATCACATCCTCCCTACCCCTATGCACCTACACCCCACCTACCCAGACACTCCTCGACGTGCCCCCACCCCTGAGCCATGTGCACACCCCATTACTCAAGCATATCTCCAAGTAAGTGGGTAAAAACCCTATAAGGAAGCTTAAAGAAATGGCAAACAAGAACGTATCTTAAATTTATCAGAGACTAAATTCTAATTTATAAAAATGCCTATGAATCAATAGGAGAAAGTCCAACGATAGAAAAATGGGTAATGGATAGCGTTCAGAAACAGAAAAACAAGATGCTCAATTTTACTCCTAAGAAAAATACAAATTTAAAACTACACTGAGATAGCATGCTTTAGCTATTAAATGGACGAAGATCCGAAATTCAGATAGCACCATGAGATGAGGTTTAAGGAAACATGCTCTCACCTTCATTCCTGATGAGAGCATACCTAGCGCAACCTGTATGATATGACACCACTGTGTAAAAACTAAATGGGGCAGGAGAGAATGTTTAGAGATGTGGCTATGCATGCACTGAAACGCTCTAAATGAAAGGGGCTGCCCTGGGGGCCTCCAGGGACATCAACATGGGTAGATTAGTATCAGGGGTAGAAGAAATACTTTTTTCTGTCTACCCTTCAGTTCTGTGCCTTTTGAATTTTGTATCCTCAGTAACCATGAGGATGCTGCTTAGTTTAAAAAATTAAATTTGCTGGCTGGCCATGGTGGTGTACACCTATAGTGCCAGATACTGGGTGGCTGAGGCAGGTGGATCACTTGAGGTCAGCCTAGGCAACACAGTGAGACTTGGTCTCTTTAAAAAGAATTAAATTTACAGAAGAAAAAAAAAAAATCTAGTTACCTTCATTCTCAGGATTTCAGCATTTTTGACTTCTCTGTCTTCATTTAGCTTTGTTACAAGGTGTTGCAAAGAAGTCTTAGAGGCTCTTCCATCTTCTATCTCTTGTTCTTGTGTTTCCAGGAATTTTGCCAAATGTGTTTGAAAGTGAGGTGGTGTTTTAGGGCTCTAAAATAAAATCATATCTCATTCAAATATCCAATTAAGTGATATTATAAACATTTCATTTTAAATGTAAACATCAAGCACATAAAAAATATTCCAGCTACAGACGGGCGCAGTGGCTCATGCCTGTAATCCTAGAACTTTGGGAGGCCGAGGTGGGCGGATTGCCTGAGTTCAGAAGTTGGAGACAGGCCTGGGCAATATAGTGAAACCCTCTCTCTACTAAAATATGGAAAAAAAAATTAGGCGTGGTGGTGTGCGCCTTTAGTTCCAGCTACTTCCAAGAGAATTGCTTGAACCTGGGAGGTAGAGGTTCCAGTGAGCCAAGATCACGCCACTGCACTCCTGCCTGGGTAACAGAGACTCCATCTCAAAAACAAAAAACCAAACAAAATAAAAAATTCCAGTTATTTAGTTTACTATTCTAATTCTTTTCCAAGTAAATAAAAGACTGGTACTTCTATCAAGTAAAAAGCAGACAGAGGGTATTGGTGAAAATCTTTTTCTTTAAAAACACAAAGCTATGGTCTTCATAATTTCCAAATTTTCATCATTTATAAAACCGTTCCTTCTCCCTGAAATGCTCTCTTTTTCTGAAAAGTACCTGGGGATCCTCAGCAGCAGAATCCATCACATGTTCTAGTTGCCTCATTTTGAAGTTATACTCATTCTTCTTCTGTTCTACTTCCTCTTTCTTTTGGTTTAGCTGGGAACATTGAACAGATATAAGGTTACAAGTTAGAGATTAATATGGGGTACATAGTCCAAATAGAAAAGACAAACTTCCCATCACCAATCAACAGGGAAATGCAAATGAAAACCACAGAGATATCACTTCACACCTGATAGGGATGGCTATCATCAAAAAGATGAAAAACAAGTCTTGGTGAGGATGTGGAGAAAAGGGAATCTTGTGTACTGCTGGAAATGTAAATTAGCACAGCCATTATGAAAAATAGTACGGAAGTTCCTCAACAAACTAAAAATAGGACTACTGTATGATCGAGCAATCCCACTTCTGGATATATATCCAAAGAAATTAAAATCAGTCTGTTGAAGAAGCAGTGGTACTCCCATGTTCTTTGAAGCATTATTCACAATAGCCAAGAATGGGTAAACAAAACATGCTATATATACACACAATGAAATACTACTTAGCCTTAAAAAGGAAGAAAATTCTGTCATTTGTGACAACATGGATGAACCTGGAGGACACTGTTCCAAGTAAAATAAGCTAGCACAGAAAGACAAATACCACACAATCTTTGATTCCACCTCTATGTGGAATCAAAACAGTTGAACTCATAGAGGTGGAGAGTACCAGAGTCTGGGGGGAGGAAGTGAGGGGTGGGAGGTGACATGAATCATCAATGGGAGATGTTGGCCAAAGCGTACAAAGTTTCACTTAGGAGGAATACCTTTTGGAGATCTACTGCAGGGCAAGGTGATTACAGTTATTAGGTTGGTGCAAAAGTAATTGCAGTTTCTGCCATTAAAAGTAATAGTAAAAACCACAATTACTTTTACACCAACCTAATAATAATAACGTCATGTATATTTCAAAACTGCTAAGAGGACAGATTTTAAATGTTCACAAAAAAAGTACGTGAGATGATGGCTATGTCAATGAGCTTGATTTAATCATTCCAAAATGATTATATATCAAACATCACATTGCACCCTATAAACATACACAATTATTATTTGTCAATTTAAAAGAAAGCATCATTGAATGTCACTTATATTAAAAAAAAGGCTTCCCATGGCATATGGAAACATGCTATATTTACATTATTTTTTCAGAACTTGATTAATAATTTGAAAAGTAATAAGATATTATAATAAATCTATGATTTTTTTTAAAGTAATTGTGAAATCTAGGGCTAACTTGGTTGCTACTATAACCTAATCATCTCCTTTTCTCTCACAAATTTATTTATACTTTAAAACATGTTCTAAGTGTCACAAGTAACAAAAAGGTCATTTGAGAAAAATACAAAATATAAAACGACAACAGCCACCACCAAATATGATAAAAGGCATAACCTCACCACAGGGGTTAGAACTGGCTCCCATGTATCAAGGACCCAAGGTGGGTGGGAGGCAGCAGAGCAAGTCTCAGTCCAGGTAAGGACACTCCATTAACTTCCCCTTTGTACATGGAGAAGTTGGCCAATGCAGGAACGTCACGACAAGCTCAACTGTGGATTCCTCCTGTCCCTCATCCTTTTTTTTTGAGATAGGGTCTCACTCTGTCACCCAGGCTGGAGTGCAGTGGTGCAATCTTGACTCACTGCAACCTCCACCTCTCCAGTTCAAGCAATTCTCATGCCTTGGCCTCCCAAGTAGCTGGGATTACAGGCAAGCATCACCACACCCAGCTAACTTTTGTATTTTTAGTAGAGATGGGGTTTCACCATGTTGGCCTGACTGCTCTCGAACTCCTGACTTCAACTGGTCCACCTGCCTCGGCTCCCCAAAGTGCTGGGATTACATGAGTGAGCCACTGCACTGGGCCTCCTGTCTCCCATCTTGAGTGATACCTGTGTGCATCTGACCTTGTGCTGAAGTTCCTGAATCAGGGCCTCCTTCTTGGTCAGTTCTTCCTGGGCAGACTGCAGCAGCACCGAATGTTTTTTTGAGGCTTCTGTGAGCATGTTCAGCTGCTCAGTGGCATGAGCCAGGTCCTCACAGAGCATATCCCTCTGTTAGGAGACAATCATCACAAACAATTTCTTAATTGTGGTACTCCAATAAGGATTCTCAAATCATTACTATGCACAATTTGAAACAGACGAGGAAAGTTTTATGTAAAAACCAATTTCTTTTGCTTGCATGCTAATCCATTCTAAGACAAAGTAATCAGTTAATATTTAGATGAACAGGTCTAGAAATTAACATTATTACAGTAAATTTATATTTACTGTAATATAAAATATAAAACCAACTGAGGTTTAACTGTACTTTAGGTTTGAGGTTTAATTGCACTTTCCCCTCACTCCCAGGATCTCAAAGCCAATCTCTCTCTCCTGGGGAAGACTCAAAGATCTCCTGGTTACTTGTTGTCTTACTAATAACTCTAGTGCTTTATATACTGGAGGGTAATTAGCTGTAAAGATGGGTCCCCATCAGACAGTTGGGGAGGGGATGGGCAGTTCACCAGATTGTGATATATTGTCATAGGCCATCAAAGTTTCAGGGAGTAGCTTTGTGGAAAGTGGCACAGAAAATTAGGAGTCCTATAGGTTGCATACATAATTCTTATGTATACATTACATGTAATTCCTACCAAATTATAGCAGATTCTACTTATCCTTCTTTTCCTTTCCAAATGTACATGTATGTATGTGGGTGTGTGTGTGTGTGTATACACACACACACATATATATATACACACACAGACATATAAACACACACTTTTAAAAAACTTGACACACCATAACCATTTTTCCAGGTACTCACTCTTTCTCACTCTTTTCATTGTGTGGGCTCCATTTCACCTTACGGATGCACCACAATTTAATCCATCACTAAATATTTTGGTTGATTTGAATTTTTCACTATTATATGCACTTTAGTCTTATGTCTAGATTATTTCTTTAAGCTGAATTTTTTAAAGTGCAAACTCAGAGCATATGTAAAAAATGTAAGGCTATGTATTACCAGCCTGCCTCCCCAAAGGCTGAATGTAAACTCCTCCAGAAGTCTGAGTAATCACCCTTGTCTGCACATCTTCCTCAGGTCTAAAACTTTACCAGTTATAATATTAGAAAATGGCTCTTCTTTTAATTTGCGACACTGGCCCAACTGGCCCCTAGAACTGATGTTTATGGTTTCTTTTGAAAAAACATAAAAATTGGTCATCCCAGGCTTAAAACATAAGAAAGTTCTATTTGTCTTATCCGAGTTCTTTTCTCAGGGAACCAGGCCTCTCAGATAATATCAAGGAACTGAAACTTACCAGATCACGGCAACTGGACAAATGAGATGCCAGACTCCTCACCTGTCATTGCTGCCTAACTGACAACATGTTTCCTGTTAACCAACTACTTATCCTTACCCCTCCCTAATTCCTCCTTTCCCACACATGGTTACTTTGCTCTCTTGCTATATAAACTCCAATTTTAGTCAGTCAGAGAGATGGATTTGACAATGATCTTGGCTATGGAATCCACTGAAAGCCTTCTTCCCTGGCAATACTCCTTCACTCAGTGATTGGCTTTCTACATGGCAAACAACCGGACCTATTTGCATTTCTCTGACTCCAAAGAGGTTTTGTGCCACTATATTCCTTCTCTGGGGAGCTACTTATGTCCATTTCCACCAGCCATGTTTCTATTCTTCTCATGGTGCTAAAGTCTTCTGTATAAATTGAGGTGGCTACATCCTCTGTCATCAGTTGCAAACGTTTTCCCCTATCGTTAGAATTTTTGTTTTTAATATTGTATAATCCTCCCATAAGAGTTCTAACCTTAGTATCAAGACATTTTCAAAGCGTCACATAACTCAAGATTTTTTATGTATTTGTATTTTTTTCTCTTCCTTTAAAATTTTTTTCATTATATATTTATTTCTTTAGACAGAGTCTTGCTCTGTCGCCCAGATGGAGTGCAGTAGTGTGATCTCACTGCAACCTCCGCCTCCCAGATTCAAGTGATTCTCACGCCTCAGCCTCCTGAGTAGCTGGGATTACAGGTGTACACCACCACAACCGACTAATTTTTGTATTTTTAGTAGAGACGGAGTTTTGCCATGCTGGCCAGACTGGCATCAAGCTCCTGGCCTCAAGTGATCCACCTGCCTTGGCCTCTCAAAAGTGTTGGGATTACAGGTGTCAGCCACCATGTCCATCCCTCTTGTGTTTTAGAGATGGGGGCTCTCACAACATTACCCAGGCTGGACCTGAACTACTGAACTCAAGCAATCCTCCCATGTCAGCCTCCTGAGTAGCTGGGACTACAGGCATGCATTACCATGCCTGGCTTGTATTTGTATTTGCTAGTACTTCTTTGATGTCATCATTTGTACAGAACTCTAATCCATGTAAGAATTTGTTTTGGCTTTGATATCTTTTCAAACTGGTCAGACAATTTTCCCATCACATTTATTGACTAAATCTACTTTTTCTTCACCGTTGAGAAATTCTTCCTTTACCATTACAATAAATTCCTTCATATTCACTGCTGTCTGTGGATGTTCAAAATTGTTGCAGTGATCTCTCTATCATCAGTCCAACACTGGATATGGTTACCATTTAGTTTACAAATCTCTCTGCATTCTTGTTTTTCTAAGTTTTGTTGGTAAATCTTATATATTTTTTTCAAAGGAACTTAAAAATCATCAATTTTTTATATTGGGATTTGAGGCCATGCATTATGGCTCACACCTGTAATCCTAGCACTTTGGAAGGCTGAGCCGGGGAGGATCACTTAAGTTCAGGAGTTTGAGACTACTGTGGGCAAGATAGTGAAACCTGGTCTCTACAAAAAATACCAAAAATTAGCCAAGCATGGTAGTGCACGTCTGTAGACCCAGCTACTTGGGACCTAGACCAAACTGACTTAACTCTGCCGCTGATTTGACAGGAGGTGGAGCTCAGGCAGTAATGCCAGTGATGGGGAACGGCTGTAAATACAGATGAAGCTTCGCTCACTTTCCTCCTTCTGTGCAGCCCAGTTCCTAACATGCCACAGACCGGTACAGTCTGTGGCCGGGGGCCTCTGGGCCCCTGGCATAAGGTGTAAAGGGGAACTGAAGTAATACTCCAGCCTGGGTGACAGCACAAGAGCTTGTCTCAGAAAAAATAAATAAATAAATTGGGATTTGAAGTGGAATTACATAAATTTGTTTCTAAAATGACAGGGTCTTCCTGTCCAAGTCTACCTTTAGATCCTTTTAACCAAGTCTCTTTTCACTTTGCTTAGAAAGTTTTATGTTCTTTACAACTGTCAAATATTCTCCCTAAGATTTTGATACGCTATATTACTTCCGTGAAAGAGAATTTTTAAAAACTCCTGTTATGTTTTCCAACTGGTTATTTAATATAATAATATATTATTTTAATTATAACAGATTATATATATAATAATCTATAATAAAGCTATTTTTTTCTTTAATATTCAATTTCTTTTCACATCCCTTAGGAAAGTTATGTCCTTAACAGTTGTTACAAATTTTCCCCTAAAGTTTTGTGAATGGAATTTTTTAGTTCCATTATATTGTTAAATGGGTGTGAAAGGCATAAAATAAATATTATTTTTAAAGCTAGTACATAACTGCCGGGCACGGTGGCTCACGCCTGTAATCCCAGCACTTTGGGAGGCCGAGGCGGGTGGATCACAAGGTCAACAGATCGAGACCATCCTGGTCAACGTGGTGAAACCCCGTCTCTACTAAAACTACAAAAAATGAGCTGGGCATGGTGGCGCGTGCCTGTAATCCCAGCTACTCAGGAGGCTGAGGCAGGAAAATTGCCTGAACCCAGGAGGCGGAGGTTGCGGTGAGCCGAGATCGCGCCATTGCACTCCAGCCTGGGTAACAAGAGCGAAGCTCTGTCTCAAAAAAAAAAAAAAAAAAAAAAAAAAAAAACTAGTACATAACTGATTACTAAACTCAATATTCTAATAGATATTCAGAAAATATTTTGGAGTTTCCAAACTCATGTAGACACTCATGACCATCTGCAAATAACAGTAAGTTTCAGTTTTTATAATATTTGTATCCTTCTCAGTATCCCCATTTTACTGCATTGGCTAAGTATTCATATTGTTGAAAAACAGTGATAGGTGAACAATTTGAATGACAATTCACAAACCATAGCCATAAAACTAAATTTTAATTAATAAAGACTGAAGATAAGTACAAAGGGAATACGAATTAGCTGTTTATGGGTCAATTCTATTTAAATCTAAAATGTAGATTATTAATCTAAAACATGATTATTTAAATCCAAATACAATATTCGTAGCCACATTTTATTTTTAAGAAGAAAAAAAGAGAGAAAGGGGAGAAGAAAGAAAGAGCGAGCTTTTAGGTAAACAGGCATGAGCTTTCACTACTTATCTACTCCCACTCAAATAGCTCGATTTCCCTTTTTACTTTGGCAATAGTCAGTATAAAACTGAATTTTTAGCCCACCATCTTTTTTTTATTTTTTATTTATTTATTTTTTTTTAAATTTTATTGCATTTTAGGTTTTGGGGTACATGTGAAGAACATGCAAGATTGTTGCATAGGCACACACGTGGCAGTGTGATCTGCTGCCTTCCTCCCCATCACCCACATCTAGCACTTCTCCCCATGCTATCTCTCCCCAACTCTCCTCCCCACGCTGTCCCTCCCCTATTTCCCCCCAACAGACCCCAGTGTGTAGTGCTCCCCTCCCTGTATCCATGTGTTCTCATTGTTCAACACCCGCCTATGAGTGAGAACATGCGGTGTTTGATTTTCTGCTGTTGTGTCAGTTTGCTGAGAATGATGGTTTCCAGGTTCATCCATGTCCCTACAAAGGACATGAACTCATCGTTTTTTATTAGCCCACCATCTTATACTTTGTAGAGGACCTTAGGTTGTGGCTTCTGTGTACTAACTCTCCAATTGGCTTGCTAAAACTATTTCCAGCTAACACATATTGAGGAGTTATAAGGAGTCAGACAGAGTTCTAAGAACTTTCCAGGTATCACCTCAGTTCATCTGCACACCTTATGCCAGGGGCCCCGGCCCCTGGGCCACAGACTGGTACTGGTCTGTGGCAAGTTAGGAACGAGGCTGCACAGAAGGAGGAAAGTAAGCGAAGCTTCATCTGTATTTACAGCCGTTACCCATCACTGGCATTACTGCCTGAGCTCTACCTCCTGTCAAATCAGCGGCAGAGTTAAGATTCTCACAAAACCATGAACTCTATTGCAAACTGTGCGTGCCAGAGATTTCGGTTGGGCACTCCTTATGAGAATCTAATGCCTGATGATCTGTCACTATTTCTCATAGTTGCAGGAAAACAAGCTCAGGGCTCCCACTGATTCTGCATTATGGTGAGTTGTATAATTATTTTATTACATATTACAATGTAATAATAATAATAGAAATAAAGTACACAATAAATGTAATGTGCTTGAATCATCCAGAAACCAACAACCCTCACCCTCCTGGTCTATGGAAAAACTGTCTTCCACTAAATTGGCCCCTAATGCCAAAAAGGCTGAGGACCACTGCCTTATGCAATAGGCAGTACTGTTATCTCTACAGATATGGCAAATGAAGCACAGGGAGAAATTTAACTTCCCCAAGGTCACACAGCTAGAATTCTAACTCCACAGCCTGTGCTTTTAATAACTTGTTACTGTTCTACCCTTATTTTCCTTTTATTCTAATTTTAGTGTGTGTATGTGTGTGTTTGTTTTTTTTTTTTTTTTTTTTT
>NW_016107315.1:9245908-9278414 GCF_001604975.1 Cebus imitator
CTCATTAACTTTCCACAGGCCTCTATTCTTTCCATCTGAAATGTGCTCAGAACCATCTCCAGTCCTCCAGGATAGAAACCCTGGTGCCCACTCTGACTGCTTCCTCCCTTCATGGTACATATCCAACTAGATACCAACAATGAAACACTTCCCAACTCTATCTGTCTCACCCCCTATCCCCACTAGCATTTCTTGGCTTGGATCTCATGACCTTCGGCCTGGATTCAATGTCTATGCAGTTTTGGTTTCCTAAAAGATACAGCCAATGTTCCTCAAGATGCTTCATTTCACAGGCTGTCTGCCTCCACTTCACTGCTGGCACCTCGTGTTGGCCACCCTGACTGCTTGCTGTGCTTGGGACACTCCATACATGTTCACGCTGCTAAACTTCCCTCTCTGGCAAAGTCTTGTACAAATACTCTCTCTTCTGAGGAGGTCTTTGGAATTTCCCTATGCAGGATTACTCCCCTCCCTCCCTTTTCTGTGCCACCCGGTTATTACATCATATTACACATATTTCTTAAGCTAGAACACATGCTTTGATGTAAGTAACAGTGTTTTTCAATCATCTTTCCATTGCCAAATGCCAGGCTGGATACAGGTTGTATGTAGATGGACTCAATATTTGTGGAATTTGTTTCATGGGTAGCATAGCTTAGCCCAAACCCCTTTATTTCTAAAGCAAATGCAGAACAGTTTATACAACAGGTTATCATCTGTGTGGAAAAAAAAGACTAAAAGTACATAGGACTGCTTAAAAGTTACACAAGAAACTGGTAACACGGGGGTAGCTGAGGAACAGGAAGGGCTAGGAGGAAGTCTATATTGCTCCTAGTTTAATAATTTTTAAAAAGATAAGTTTACATGATCAACAACAAAAAAACTTCCTTTAGCTGTAGGTTACAAATTAAGCTGTACTGCTTTATTTTTAAAAAGATAAATTTACATCAACAAAAACAAAAACAAAAATAAAAATTACCTTAGCTAAAATGCAAAAGACAACACTGAGATCAGCCCATTTAAACAGCCCTTTTCTGCTGTCTGCTACTACCACGGCATCCAATTAAATGTGGTTTCCACTATGCTCCCCTTAAAGGGGTCAGTTATAGGAAGTTAACATGGTGTCAGCACAAATAATGGGAAACAGATCAACTAGATAAAATAATTTTGGTGAAATTATTACACATGACTACCTGTATCATTATACACTATACAATAAGACATTAGTGTAGTATATTATTATATGCTATACAATAAGATTATTATACACTATACAATAAGACAATAAGACACTATACAGTAAGAAAATAAGACTCCTCCCCTCCTTAGAGGAGACAGTATTTGTATAAGACTGCCAGAGCGGGAAGCCTGGCAGTGTGAACGTGTGTGGAGTGTCTCAGGCACAGCAAGCAGTCAAGCTGGCAGCATGAGGTGCAGGCAGACTGAGCCTGTGTAGTGAAGCGTCTTGAGAAACATCAGCTGTATAATAATTATTCCTTTTAAAATCCTGTATTTATTCATCAATAACTTCCACACACAAATACACATATTGACAAGTAATAAGGCAAATAAAGAAGCTGTGATTCATAAACACCTACCTCTATGTCCTCAGAAAGTATTCTCAGCCTAAGGGTTTCTTTCAGATCCAGAATATCCACTTCCTGCCTCTTGATTAACATTTTGCTCTCTTCTCTGTCAACCAAAGCAGAGTTGTATTTGCACTGGATAAAACAAAGGCATAAGAGCTGTTTTATTACCTGTCTATTTCTAGATTAAAATAACAAGAATGAGTCTGGGTTCGAAGGTGATGACAAGATTAACACAAGATAATTCAATAAATACTTGCTGACTGAAGGAACAGAAGAATAAGTGTACGAATGGTGAAGAGAAATGGAAAAGTCCTCTAAGTATCAGTGAAAAAAACATCAGGTTTTGTCATCTGTATCAGGAGACCACTTTCAGAAATAAACATGGAGAGGGGCAAACTCCCTGTAGAGCAGAGGAGTGAGGAGGAGTGACAAAAGCCTTTGCTTTGACCCAGAGGAGAAAAGCATCAACATCGAACTCAGATATATGCTGACAAAATAAGTAGTTAACTTCAGGAAATGATATTAAGTCCTTTATTGGGAAAACAAACTCACTTCCTAAATAATTAATGTCTCTGAACTTAACTACAATGTGTTACTTTTTTCTCAAAGCCACTAAAGAACACCACATTTGCCTTAACTATCACAGCCAACAACCAGTCTGGTTCTTATCCAGTTTATACCAGCAATTCCCAAATGGTGCACAGAGAACATTGTCACAGCTCAGTGGAACCTGAGAAACACTGCAGCCTACATGGTCTCCCAGAGATGCATACTGCATACTTCCATAATAATGACTCTGCAAGGCCTGCAAATACACAGATCTGGTGAGCTTTATTTAACTAGAATTCCCAAACTTATTTGACCACAGAATCTTTTTTTCTGCTGGAGCATGTGTTAATCTGTTGAAAAGTCTATGAAGTGTCTCATGCTCAAATTTAACATCTTGTTGGCAACCAAACTTACATTTATGTCCTTCAGTTCTTGTTTCAGGGTGTCTATAGTTTCTGTTTTCTCACAGACGGATGTTCTTAGCTCCTGGATCTGGTTCATGAGGTCAGCTACAACTTCCTGATGAGGACAGAAACAGTATCTTCATACCCAATGACATTAAGGAGAGGAACATTTTTAAATGGTAAATCACTTATCTTTCCTAATGGCAATATGAGAAGTCAATTTTAGTTTAGTAAAATATCGTATGTTGCATTAGTATCAATTTATATTTTAATGGCTTTACAATATTTCATTTAACCATCTGCTTTGGTTTTATGAATGTATATGAGCTAGACATAGAAGAATTTTATGTCTAATTTTAAACTTGGACATATATACTATTTTTATTATTCTAGTTAAAGTCAACACCAGGGATTTGAAAGTTTGTATCATGGGACTTAAAATCAAGAAGAAAGGATCACATTAATATCAGCATCCTAGTTAAAAGGGTAGGATGTGCTTTAGAAACATTGCCATTCAAAGTGACAGTAATTTGTACTTGAAGTTACATGGAAAATTAACTTAAGTGGAAGACCTCATTCTCTAGCAACTTTGGAAGATAAACAAGGCCTAATTGCATACAGAAATATGCATACTAGCTATTAGTCACCCTGGAAGTGCAGGAAGAGGTAGGAGAACAAAATGTTGAACTAGCCATTTGTAAGAAAATGCACAGAGGGACGTAGCTTCAAACTCTACCAACCTTATCAGAATCTCTAGACTTTTCCAGGGAACTGATTACTTTTTCAGTAGCTAGCAAGCTCTCTTCTAGTTTTTGTACTTTTGCCATCTGTGGTGAAAAAGAAATATTTTTAGAAGAATAATTAAATCACAAAGTTAACCACATCCACAGATAAATAAGTTGAAAATAGCTTTTCATATTGTAGAGTCTACACTAGGAGTAATACCCGAAAATGATAAATTGTGTTGAAAGACAGTGATTTTGTGCTGTCTACCCGGAGACTACCGACAAATTATTATTGTAACCCTCTGGGAGTTAGAAAAACAAGAGTTGAAAAATAACAGGCTGGGGGCAGTGGCTCATGCCTGTAATCCCAGCACTTTGGGAGGCCAAGGCGGGTGGATCACTGGAGCGCAGGAGTTTGATCCTGGGCAACATGGTGAAACCCCGTCTCTACAAAAAATACAAAAATTTAACCAGGCATAGTGGTGCAGCCCATAGTCCCAGGTACTCAAGAGGCTGAGGTGGGAAAATCCCCTGAGTTTGGGAAGTTGAAGCTGCAATGAGCCATCGCTGTGCCATGGCACTGCAGCCTGGCTGACAGAGTAAGATGCTGTCCTAAAAAAAAAGAAGAAAAAAATAAAAATAAAAATAATAGAACAAGCCCCATATTCCATCTCTTTCTTATTAATTTCCAACATCTGCAACCTGACGTCATTTTTATAATAAGTCTCTTTAGGTATCAAGAATAAAAGTTATAAACCTCAAATTCTAGAGTTAGGGTAATAGGAAATTTACCTGCTGCTCACATTTGACCATCTCTTTCTGTTTCTCCTGACGAACAGCCTCAAGAACTTTTAAGATTTCTCTGGAAGAGAAGAATTCTCTTTTACCCCTAACGTCATTTAATGAAAACAAAACCTGAATCTGTTAGTACAGACGAGATTAAGTGCAATGCAAATGAACTTTGTTAGGCACACATTTGGTGTCAGGCATTACCTTCCACTGGGGATCAGAAATTCGAACCAATTTCTTCAACAGTTATTTAAGCAGAACCCATTTTTGTGCCATGACTGTTTTTCCCCAGAGTGTTTAGTTCTCCTTAATGTAACATATATCATACAGTGTTTGTTTATTACCTGTCTCCCTGTGCTAGAAGGTAAAATCCATGAGGACAGGGATGTTTTGTTCACTATTTCACCTCTAAATGTTCTGGCATTCACCAGATCAGTGCCTGGTTTGTTGGATATCAGTAAATGTTTGAATGAATGAGTAAATGTCAATTGCTTATCTCTCAACTGGATGTATGCTTTAGGTTCACTACTGTATACCAGGGCCTAGAAGAAAATCAATCTCATAGGAAGAACTCCGTAAGTACCTACTGAATAATCAAAATCTTCTCATTAGAGTGACTCTCAGCCTAGTGCCTGAGGTCCAAAGGTTCACTGAGATTACCAAGGAGAGGAACTTGGAAAGAGAGAAGAAAAATGGCAGCATTCCTGTTAGGGGACCAGGAGGAACAAAGGGCGGCTAGAAAAAGCTTTGTAGACACAGAAATAAAAATCTGTCTCCTCCTTCCAGTAATAAAAGGAATAGTCATAAGTCATCGTATATATTTGCTGTGATTTATTTACAGAAGGACCTGAGTTCTGATTACCATAATTGCTATTCATTTAAAAGTACTATAGCTAGTTGTTAAATGTTTTGAAAATTAAGTTTCTCCACATAGCCATTTATACAAAAGAACCTGCTGTTTCTTTTGGAAGGCTTTAAAAGAAAAAAATCTTTACAGGGTATTGGCAATTAAAAAAAAAACAACAACAACAAGATAAAGAATCTGGTAGTAAACAATATTCTAGTATACTAGCAAAAAAAATAAATAGCACTCACTTAGAACTGTTTTCTTTATCTTCTTCAAATTGTAATGATAATTTGTTATTACGTTCTTTTTCTGCCTCAAGAAGCTCCATCAAATTCTAAAAGACAACATTACATTAGATTTTAAGTAACTGTTATTAGCAATGTATAGTCAACAAACATGTCAAGTATCTTCTACGTGGCAGGCGCTGTGGGCAAGTATAGCAAGGAAGAAGGTCAGGACGTCTTTGTCCTGCACTCAAGAGGACAGTCACAGATCCAGGACAAATTCACCAGCTATCAATTCCCTTCTTAACTTACATTCAGATCAGATTTCAGAGTTTCATTTTCTTTTTTGCAGTTTTGGAGGCTTTTCGAAAGTTGGTCAATTTCAAACTTCATTACTTCTTCTAAGTTGTCATAGGAATCCTGTAGGCAGGCTTTACTCTCAAGCAGCTTTTCGTTTTCTAATCTTTATTAGGAAAACATTTAAAAAATGGTAAGTAAACATTTAATGTATATTTATATTAATCAGGTATCTGCAGTTGAATTTATCACATCTACAGCCCATTCCCAACTCACGTAAACCTCGAGTGATATAAGGCTCCTTACGGACTTGGGTGAAATGTCCATGATTCACAAACATGTGACAGACACTGGACCACGGAGTCGTTTGGTAGGAATGGAAAAGACAAGTGGGAACATTAGCCTGCAACCATCACTTCCTTATTCTCTCTCCTGTGGCTTCAACCAGACATGCTTAATTGATTAGCAATTTATAGTGATTAGACTCATGTAGGGGTTTCTAGACCTAACCCTCATGTAAGCGAGGCACTGGCCATTAATTTCCAAGTTTTATTGGTAGCTCAACTCCAACTATTCATACATCCTCTCAGCTCTAGGAAGGTTAAGACAGCAATGTGACTTTGATCTGAGCAAGAGAGAAAAGGTCTTTGCAGATAACTATCTACTGCTTTTTTTGGTTTTCATCCTCTTATTGCCCTCCTGCATAAGCTGTGGCACCTCCAAGAATCCAGAGCTGGGCCAAGAACCATCAAACAATCAATCTGACCTCTGGATCATCCAAAACAGACGTCCTAGCTTATGCACAGAAGGTTATTACATATGGAATATCTGCTGTACTAACTCAAAGCAGAGCAGAAGCAGCAAATCGTAAAGTGGTATAAATCAGTTGCTAAAGATAGATATGTGGGCAACAGATGGTCGGGAAGGGGAACATATTTATGTATTTATAGTATAAACAATATATAGATATATAAAGTAGGCAAAATAATCCAAGAAACACATAGCAGTGTTATGCTATTTCATTCAGTGGTGGCTTAACAACCTTAGAAGGCCACATGGAATACAAGCAGCTAAGTAAGTGATGTACTCAAACTGGGGACACTGAGAAAGTTAAACTGTGTTCAGTGTATTTGAAAAGCTGCAAGAGGCTGGGCACAGTGGCTCATGTCTGTAATTCCAGCACTTTGGGAAACTGAAGTGGGTGGATCACTTGAGCTCAGGAGTTTGAGAACAGCCTGGGCAACATGGCGAAACTCTGTCTCCAAAAAAAAAATACAAAAATTAGCCAGGTGTCTGTGGCATGTGTCTGTAGTCCCAGGTATGTGGGGAGCTGAGGTGGGAGGACAGCTTAAGCCCAGGAGGTTGAGGGTGCAGTAAGCCGTGTGACAAAGTGAGACCCTGTCTCGAAACACAAAAAAACTAGGAAGTATTTAATGATGAAAATAGAATTTAAATACACAGCAAAATATAGTGGATTCTTAACATTTCTTGATGTAGTTCAACTCTGACATATAAACAACTAGGAAATTAAGATCCCATGAGATTAGTGATTCACAAAAAAAAAAAAAAAAAAAATCACACAAAATTAGTTTGAGGTGGAGCCAAGATGATTAGCTCCAGTGATTCAGAAGTCAAAACAAATGCTAAGTGTAAGAGAAGACAACCGTGCACCTGTGATAAGTTATCAACAAATTACCTATTTTGTTGAACAAATTTGAGTTGGGTTATTCCACTTGCACTTCAAATAGCATTGGACTACAAGCCAATCAGACAGCTAGATAAGTGGCCTTTGTGTTGGGGAAATGGGACAGAGTGGTGGAGGCTGTGCTGACAGCACATTCCCTCTCTAAAAGGAATGGAGTGAGTTATGCTGCGACTGATGGTTGCCACGCAAGGATGTGGGCCTAGCGCTACCAAATTGTATGATTCCACTAGAGGATGCTGAAATACAGATTTTTATAAGAAAACACTCAATTTTTAAAATGCTGTGTTCATTTATCTTTCTTTAACCATTGGGCAGGCCCAAGAAAAATGTATGTATAGGTAGATTTGGCCTGCAGATCTCAAGTTTTCTGCCTCTCTTTCAATTTCTGGTTGTATATCCAAAAAAACACTCAACAGCTACGGATTTTACTCTGTAACACCTACAAAAATTAAATTCAAGGCTGCCTATTAGCAGCTTTTCCACAGCGAACAGTTACATTCATATCACATTCACAGTATATTATTCATGTCTATTATTAAATTATGGCCACAGACACAGGAGACATTATCAAAAAGTGTTACGTTATACAAAAGGTTGAAATTAGCAAGAAGAAAAAAGAAACAGCAAATAACAAACAATAAGCTATTTACATCTGAGATTACATTTGTTTCAAGATTACCAGCACTTGACTAACCAGCCAGCCTTTGTAGAGTTAAGTGTGCACAGCAGTGACAACTATTGTTGTGGTCTACCTTACACTGTCCTTTCTAGTAACAGCATACCTTTCCCTCCAGAGCAGGCATATTACTCTATGTTGGGCCAGTGCCATCTCAAACCTGGGTAAGTGACTGATCCAAAGGTGAGCAGATGACTCAAGCAAAACTAATTCAGACCTTCTCTGGGATTAATACATGGCTGTTGGGAGAGAGGATTTCTTTACAGGGGTTTTTATGCTGGGAGCCAAAATATGGAGCTGTCTGAGGCAATCTGTTCCTTGTTACATAGAAGAAGGACCTCAAAATAGGAGGGAAAAAGAGCAACACATAGAACAAAGCAGAGATGAGAGGGATAAAACACTGACAATATTGTTTGAGACTCAGTCTAGTTTGTTCCTGAAATCAGAATCACCTCTGGGGCTTCCCAATATTAGAGCCAGTGAATTATCATTCTTATTTGTTTAGCTGCTTTGAGTTGGGTTTATAAAACTTGCAACTTCAAGCAGTCCTAGATTATAGCCAGTCAGGCAATTTGAAACCATAAGAGAACAACTCTACCTGGCATTATCTAATTGAAGCTGTACATGGATGTGTCTTTCAGAAAGTTCGTTGAGTTCTTTCTCCTGACTCTTTTTGAATGCACTATATTCCAATTTCACTGAAGAAAGTTCCTTGTCAGCAGAATGAAGGACTACTCGCAGGTCATGTACCTCACTTTTCAAAACTAAAAAACAAATAAAACATATCCTCAACAGGTTTCCTAAAGCAGGCAAATAAATTTGATAGTTACTATTCCCACAATTAGCAAAAACAAGTCAAAGAAACTATTTTAAGGAAAAATGTTGAACAATTAAGGAGTGGGTATCTAAGAGCACTGGGATTACTGTTTTTTTTCTTCTCCTTTGCACATGGTTTTTGGTAAATTTCTATGGAAAAAGAGTTAATATCTGCCCCTGACTTGTAGGTTACTTGACTTTTCTACATTTCTCCTATAAAATGTGCTTCAAAACTCTTATGAGGGTGGGCACAGTGGCTCATGCTTGTAATGCCAGTACTTTCAGAGGCTGATGCAGGCGGAATATCTGAGGTCAGGACTTTGAGACCAGCCTGAGCAACATGACAAAACCCTGTCTCTACCAAAACTAGAAAAATTAGCTGGGTATGGTGGTGAGCGCCTGTGGTCCCAGCTACTCAGGAGGCTGAGGTGGGAAGACTGCTTGAGCCTGGGAGGTAGGGGCTACAGTGAGCCGAGATCACGCCACTGCATTCCAGCCTGGGTGAGACCCTGATCAAACAAACAAACAAAACTCTTAAGAAAAAAAAAAATCAAAAGCTTTAACATATTTTAGGTGATCTAATCTTTGTTACCGAAATCCCTTGAAAATGTGCCTAAACTTTGCAACATGGGTTAAATACTTCAGGTCTTCTAAGACAACTACAACTGCAAATAGAATTAGTTAACGTTTAAGTTCAAGAAAATAGAATGGCCATCTCTTTTTGTTTTAGCTTTATTACCAACCACTGCAAATACTTTGATGAAGGGAAAAATAAAGTGAAAAAACTGGGACTCAAGTGATATTCCCACATCTACAAATATATAACCTATGCTTTGTTAATATTAAAACATTCACAAATTCAAGACACTTCATTTTCAAACAGCTTATTTAAAATGTTAAGCAGGCTGGGCATGGTGGCTCAAGCCTATAATCCCAGCACTTTTGGAGGCCAAGGTGGGAGGATCACCTGAGGTCAGGAGTTTGTAACCAGCCTAGCCAACATGGTAAAACCACATCTCTACTAAAATTACAAAAAAATTAGCCAGGCCCGGTGATGCATGCCTGTAATTCCAGCTACCTGGGAGGCTGAGACAGGAGAATCGCTTGAACCTGGGGAGGCGGAGGTTGCAGTGAGCTGAGATCACACCAATGCCTGGGTGACAGAGCAAGACTCTCTGCCTCAAAACAAACAAACAAATCCCTTTCTCCCCCCAAAACAATTAGCCAGCCGTGCTAACGCACTTCTGTAATCCCAGCTACTCAGGAGGCTGAGATGGGGAATCCCTTGAACTAGGGAGGCAGAAGTTGCAGTGAGCAGAGATCACGCCACTGCACACCAGCCTGGGTGACAAAGTGAGACTGTCTCAAAAACACACAAACAAACAAACAAACTTTGAGCAAACATTTGTATCATTTGTTTGTGGGCAATGATGGAGAAATTCACCTTTTACGATATATTACTATTATTTACCACTGCATGCAAACTCCAGTCTGGTTATCAAACAACAAACAAAGCAACCAACCAAAAACAGGAAAAGTGTTTATTAATAAGAGTAAAAAGATACTGAGTTACAGTATTCCTTCAAGTCACAAAGCTCCTGGCTGAATAACTTACAGTCATTTTTAGTTTGAGTGTCTTGAAGCTGCTTTTCAAGGACATTCAACTGTGAGAGAAGCTCTTGCTGCTGTCTGGTCCAATCAGTTCTTTCTGATGAGAAAAGCTATGGGGAAAAAAGATAAATTCACTGGAAAAGGAATATTAGCATGCTAAGATGCACTCCAAATCAATAACCTGTTTCTTTCTTTCTTTCTTTCTTTTTTTGAGACAGAGTCTTGTTCAAAAGAGCAAGTGCGTGCGATCTCAGCTCACTGCAACTTCCACCTCCTGGATTCAAGCGATTCTCCCATCTCAGCCTCCTGAATAGCTGAGATTACAGGCGCGTGCCACTATACCCACTTAATTTTTGTATTTTTAGTAGAGACGGGGTTTCGCCATGTTGACCAGCCTGGTTTCGAACTCTTGACTTCAGATGGTCTACCCACTTAGCCTCCCAAAGTGCTGGGATTACAAGTGTGAGCCACTGTGCCCAGCGTCATTAACCTGTTTCTGTTTTTACAAGTTTAGTTTTAAGGTCTCCGACCAGAAGAAAACTGGCTGTCCCCATGAACGACAGTAAAGATGATTAACAACTGCAAGGTCACAGACAGTCCATCTTGTTTTCTTCTAAACACACAGCAAGAGATCCATTTGCATTACTGACTAAGCCAGATGCAGACTATGCATGCCTGTCTCATTATCAGAGCAGCATGCTAAGTAACAAGGCAGAGAATACAACTCAAATAACCCTTGACTAAGGCTGTGTGACATTTTCTTTCTGTGATACTCTCTGAGTATGTCTCATACATACTCAAGGATGTTTGAGGATTCTCGAGGATGTTCCCTCAAGGAAACATTTGAGGGTGCTTCATACATTTTCAGAGGCTATGCTCTTGGTCTCACCTCCTGCATTTGGGTAGAATGATGCTCCAGTTTGTCAACATGCTGCTGAAGCTTTAGGTTTTTATGCTCTCCTTCATCCAGTTTGGCTTGAAGAGCACTCATTTGTTCCTGCAACACACAAACTTCAGTCATCAAAATTTCTTTTAATGGAATTCTCAAACATTCCCCCATTTCTTCTGCATTAAAGAGACAAAAACAAAAAACAAACAAACAAAAAACAACAAATTCAAAACCTCCTATGAACGAAGGTATCAAAGGCCTGTTTGGAGCCAGAAAGCAGTATCAAAAGGTTATTATATAAAATGATTTCTAATGTTTCAGATTTACACCTGTGGTCCACTTAAATAGATACTTCTTGAGACTTCTAAGAGGCTTCCTCAGGGCTTCGTGGGGTTACCTCACCAGAAAGGCTCCCATGGCCTGGAAAGGACAAACTACTGGGATTTGGGGTGGTCTGGCTCACTCCAACTTTTACTGCACAGTAGAAAACCTTTTTTAAAAAATTACCAAACCATAAAAATTCTGGAATAATCAAATTTCACATTATTTCAAATACACTAAAAGTTGCCTAAAATTTGATTTATAATAAGATTCTTTTAACTTTTTTTTTTTTTTTGAGATGAAGTTTCTCTCTTGTCACCCAGGCGGAGTGCAGTGGTGTGATCTCAGCTCATTGCAACCTCTGCCTCCTGGGTTCAAGGGATTCTCCTGCCTCAGCTTCCTAGGTAGCTAGGATTATAGGTATAGCCACCACACCCAGCTAATTTTTTTTTCTTTTTAAGTAGAGACGGAGTTTGACCATGAGGTCAGGCTGGTCTCAGACTCCTGACCTCAAGTGATCCACCCACCTCGGCCTCCCAAAAGCTGGGACTACAGGCATGAACCACTGCGCCCGGCCTCTTTTAACTTTCTTTAGCAGATACAACACTGTGCTATATAAATCAGTTCTGGAACTAGGGAACCAAAGCCCACGGAGATTGAAGAATGACTTGCTAAAGATTGCAAAGCAGAGATAAAAAGCAAGAGTAGGCTGATTTCCAAGCTAAGAATGTTTCTAAACCCACACTTAAAAAGATATGATTTTAATACTAAGCACTTTTGAACACTGCAAATTATGGGGAATTAAATTAACAAAGAAATTTTATTTAAATGGATGTCTAGTTATTAATTTTTTCTAGAACAAAACATTACCTGCACTGTTCTAAGCTCTTCAGAAATGGCCTCAAAAGCTTGTTCATTCATCTCAGGTGGAACTGGCTCATTTAATATATCATTATCTAATATGCTAGAATTCTGAGTGTATAGAGAGCCAAAGTTTCCCGTTTCAGGGCTTAATTTTGGTACTGGTCGGCAACGAAGCTGGTAGGCCTTGGTTGGTGTAGTTATAATCTGCAGCAAAAAAAAAAGATTATGGAAAACATTAGCACATATTTTAAAAGGGCATATTTAATAATTTTGTGACTAGAGAGGATAAAATTGAAATACTATTCATGAAAAGAAAGGAAAAAGTATCCTTGAGACACAGCATAAAAATGCCCAAGTGGAAATAAATGTATCAACTCAATGCAGTTCCAAGCAAAATTCTAATATAGTTTATAAAAAGGAAACCTAATGAGCTGATACTTAATTTCATACGAAGAATAAATGTACAAGAAGAGACAAGACAAAAAGAACAAGCTAGGCATGGTGGTTCATGGCTATAATCCCAACACTCTGGGAGGCTGAGAAGAGGAGGCTCACTTCAGGCTGGAAGTCCAAGACCAGCCTGGGCAACATAGTGAGATCCTGTCTCTACCAAAAAAACCCACTTTAATTAGCTGGGCGTGGTGTCCCAGGTCTGTAGTCCCAGCTACTTGGGAAGCTGAGGCAGGAGGATCCCCTGAGCCCAGGTATTCTAGGTTGCAGCAAGCTATTATCATGCCATTGCACTCCAGCCTGGGTAATAGATTGGGACCTTGTCTCTCAAAAATAAAAAAATAAAAGGACAAATTAGGAAGACTTCCCCATCTGATATAAAAATACATAAGAGTATGGGAGTATGGTCATTAAAATAGCACATTACATTACAGTAAGTTATATTAAAACAGTACATTATTAGCTTATGTACATTCAAATAGAACACTGGGAAAAAATACAAAGTCCAGAAATAAAATTATTATTATTATTTCTGAGGCAGAATCTTGCTCTATCACCCAGGCTGGATTGCAGTGTCATGATTTTGGCTCACTACAACCTCCATCTTCTGGGTTCAAGTGATTCTCATGTCTCAGTCTCCCAAGTAGCTGGAACTATACAGGCACACGCCACGATGCCCAGCTAATTTTTGTATTTTTAGTTGAAATAGGGTTTCGCCATGTTGGCCAGGCTGGTCTCGAGCCCCTGGCCTCAAGTGATCTGCTCACTTTGGCCTCCCAAAGTGCTAGGATTACAGGCATGAGCTACCATGCCCAGCCCAGAAATACAACAATTTTTGTATGGAAATTTCAAGTATCAGGAATAGCTGAGACCAAAGGTGCAAGCCACCAAACCTGGCTAATTAAAAAAAATTTTTTTTGACATAGGTATGGTCTTACTATGTTGCCCAGGCTGGTCTTGAACTCTTGGACTCAAGCAATCCTCCCCCTTCTGCTTCCCAAAGTGTTGAGATTACAGGTGTGAGCCACTGAGCCTAGCTGTATTTTTTTAAATTAAATCCCTTTCTCATACCATTTGAAAGAAAAATAGCAGATACACAAACACCTCAATGTAAAAGCAAAATTAAACACAAAAAACTTATAAAGATAAAAGGTCAATAAACCTGCCTACATCAAAAATATAAAACATTTTTTCTTTTCTTAACATTCTTGGAGCATAAAAAATAGAAAACTTCTACATAACAAAAGCATCACACGTAAAGATGAAAGACAAGCAACATGATGGAGGATTACATTGGCAGTATACCTAACAAACAAATGCTTATTACATAGAAACAAAATCTGAAGAAAAATATAAACAACCAATAGTAAAATGGGCTCTTTTTTTTTTTTTTTCAGGGAAAAGGATATACAAATGGACATGAACATATGAAAAGATATTTGAAATCAGAGAAATGAGAATTAAAACCTTAACAGCAAGACCCTATTTTTTTACCCATCAGATGATCAAACATTAACAAGCCTGACAATGCCAGTTCCTGTAGACAGTGCTGGGAAAGAAGTGCATCCATGTTGGGAAGGCACAGGGTACAGACACTGCGAGGGAGCTTCAGCTTGACTCACACCAACACTAAGACATCCTAAAATGACCACTTCTCCTGTAATGGAATCCACCCCCAGAGAATGCTTGCACTGGAAACCATCTACCTAAGCCATAGAAACGTAGGGTTAAAATGAGCACCATATCCCTGCCTCATGGTGCTTCAAGCTCTATAATTCAAGCTCTATAATTCTCCTGTCCCTCAAGGGATATGCCTTGGATCTTTCCACATTAACTGGTATGAAACTCATACTCCTTAAGCCTCATATCCAAATGAGGCCCGAGGTACCAGTTAATGTGGAAAGATCCAAGGCATATCCCTGAGTTAAGAAAAGCGTATTGTAGAATAACATGTGAAGAATGACTTAAAAAAAAAAAAAGGCAAAACAATAAACAATCTAGGAAACAATTTTATGTGTTTTCTCAGTCTCTATATATTTACAGTACAAAAATGCTAAGAAAAAAGATTAAACTATCTCCAGGGATGGGGGAATAAAGGACTAGATTAGATCCAGATTGGCAGTGATGCTGAAAAGGAATTTTAACCATAATTTGAAATATGTATATTTCTTTTAAACAAAGAGAATGTATTCTTATAGTACTTGTACAACTAAAACAACAATAACAAAGGCTCTGCATTGCTTTGCCACTCTTGGCAAACCTTCTAATCCTCTGAGTCCTGTTTGCTCAGTTATAAAAGAAAGACACAGGAACTAGAATGCCATGGTGTTAACAAGCTCCATAATCCTATTGTGCTAAGAGGCTACAGTATTATTTCAGTCACATAAATTACCTATTCAAATTAATACAATTACTTAGTCTTCCATTAAGTGACACAAAAAGCACCACTACTAAAAACAATCATTATAAATAAATATCTATTTATATTTTAAGACATATAAGGAAAGGTTTTCTGTCTTCTCTCTTTCTTTTATTGAAAAGAACTTGAATTCAAGCTCGACTTGAATTCCTGGGCTCAAGCAATCCTCTTGCCTCAGCCTCCCAAGTAGCTGGGACTACAGGCCTGTGCCACCATACCCAGCTAAGGTAATTTTTTTTTAACCTTTGGAGAATTTGATACAAAAGCTGAAATCACCATCATCAGCAGCATCTCCTCAACCTTTTGTTTCCCTTGCATATTTCCCTTCTCTCTCCTCATTCTCAGATGTTCACCCTTTTTTTTTTTCTTTTATGAGGGCTGTGGTTATTTAGGGCAAAAACTTCTCCTGTTATTTCCAGTGGCACCTGTGATCCCTCAGTGGCCTTTGCCTTTTAGAGTTTCTATTCTACTGAAAGCTTTGAGGACGTGTTACACTGTATCAACAGCTGCCATTGTATTGATATCTGCCAGGTACCAGGCAGCTTACCTATTTCATTTAGTGCTCTAAAACTCTGCAAGTAGATTACCTTTATCCCCAATTTAGAGAAAGGAAAGATAAAGCTCAGACGTTAGGAAACCCTGCCTAAAGTTAGCAGCGCATTTGAATTTGATTCCAAATGCTGAATTCTTTCCTACCCCACCCTACCACTGGGGGAATACATCAGAGCCCAAGGACCAGTGTGACACTGGTGTTAACTACCTGCAAGGGATGTCATCTGTGTCTGGAGACGGACCATGCAGACCCTCTCCATTATTAATAAAATGACATAGCACTGATTTAAAGTGGAAGTATTGTCCATATGACTTACCTTAAGTGTTTCAGCATGAATTTTATTCAGCTGAGAAACTTCTTGCCGCTTGCAGGCTTTTGTTGCTTCCAAAAGGTTTTCAAGATTAAGGTTCGCTTTTTGCAAAGACTGAAGCTCTGATTCCAATTCTAGCTGCCTTTTCCTAAGAGATATTGTAAAACCAAGTATTGCATGTAATAAGTAATGTCAAACATTTATAGAGTACTTTACAGCTTATGCTCTCGCATAACTTTATAGTTATCTCTAAATCAGAAATATTCTCTATTCTCTCAGATTATTCCCTTCATTCTCCAGTTCGATAAACTACAGCTCAGAGACTGACAACTGTTTAAGGGATTCAACTAGCAAATGGTAGAGCTCAAATTCAAAAGTCCAGATAGTCCATGATGATACCATATGTGATATGTCACTTCTGAACCAAACATTTGTTTATATTTTAGGGTAAGATTTATCTTAGTTATAATATGAATGTGATTTATTTTTGCTTTTACATAATGAAAATCAAGTAGGAATATTAACAAACCTAAACTTCTTAAAAATCTTACCAACTCTGATTAACAAATTTAAATTTAAATAATTCACTATGTAAATTCAATAGACACTCATCTCAACAGGAAAAATCTGCTTAAAGCCCCTAGTGCATTAAATATATTAGTAAAGAGCTAGAAGCATGCTCTTTTTCTTCATGTCCAAGTAGTTGCTACTATGAGAGTTTAAAATTTAAAGTAAAATGCCCAACTGAATGATCAATATTAACACTAGAGCAAGTGAACACTAAAAGAAAATAATTATGCATGTATGTGTATTTAGGCTTTACCTAGTAAGTTCTTTGAATTCTTCATATTCTTGCTTTGAATTATTCAGCTCTGTCTGAATTTGCAGGAGTTGTGCTTTTAACTTCTCAGTGTTTGCAAATGAACATGGCTCTTTCTGAGCTTTAGGAGAAAATCCTTGCTGATCTGTTAATAAGAAAATAATCTAAGTCTTTTTTTTTTTTTTTTTAAGACAGGGCCTCACTATGTTGCCCAGGCTAGAGTGCAGTGGGTATTCACAAGCATGATCATAGTGTAGTAAAGCCCCAGATTCTGGTATCAAGTGACCTTCCTGCTTTAGCCTCCCAAGTAGTTGGGACTGTAGATGCATGCCACCATCCCTAGCTTTACAACTTCAGTGTTTGAAAAAGAAAAATAACAGGACACATTTTCTAAGTTCTCTGTCAGTTATCAAATTTGGACCACAAGGAGGAAAAATGAGAAGTGGGTTGGAAGGTGAGACCTAAAATATAAAAGCTTGTAACTAAGCAGAAGGCACAGGATGTGACACAGTGTGCCAAAGGGGATTAGAAGTCATGTTTAAGAAGCAGAAGCCACAGGATGGAGAAGCATAGTTAAGACAACACCTTTTCCATTATGAGAATGAACAAACAATGACAAAAGTATGGCACGCCTAATACTAGCTGGAGAAACAGCAGCCATTGAATCTGGCAGGAATAAGTAGCAGCTAATGTTAACAGCCAAGGAATTATTTGGAAAAGTAAACAAATAGCAAGGGCAGCAGGCTGTAAGAACCCAGTATCATCTGCCAGGTAGAAAATATTAATTTTCAGGAAATGCTTAGAAGACTATGTTGAAGAGAGTCCACTGAGTTTCAGTGTGGCAAAATCTCACGTAAAAGTTGTTTACAGAATGATAAATGTTTAGAAACTGATGAGATCCAGACATTAGTATCTTCTGAAGGGAGTAAGTCAAGGTATTATAGGGCCCAAAACAAAATGGTCAACAAAATAAAAGGCATTGTAGGGAAAAGTAGTTTAAATAAAACAGAAAACCTAAGCCAGCCATGGTGGCTCACACCTGTAATCCCAGCACTTTGGGAGGCCAAGGCCAGTGGATCATTTGAGGCCAGAAGTTCAAGACCAGCCTGGCCAATATGGCAAAACCCTGTCTCTACCAAAAATGTAAAAATTGGCTCGGCATGGTGGTGTGTGTCTGTAATTCCAGGAGGGAGGCTGACGCAAGAGAATCGCTTGAACATGGGAGGTGGAGGTTGCAGTGAGCAGAGACTGCACTATAACCTAGGCGACAGAGTGAGAAAAAACAATAGAAAATCTCCTTCTCAAAAAGACAACAGAAAACCTGATAGTAATTTTGCATCTAATATCTTAGTCTCTCCCCAACCCAGTTACTCTAAATCTTATTCTATTCAGTCATAACAGAATGGAAGGTTTAAAAAAATGAAATTTTAAAAAGCAAAGAGACAGTCTTCTTTATGAATGTAGAAAAAAAAAAAAGATTAGGACTTTCTCAATTTCAACCTAAAATGAAACAAATGCCAAGTCTATGATAAAAGACCATGAAAATATTAACTCTAATACTGGGCAAACACAGACTTTGTTACTAAATCCCACGGCATTAACACCAACAGCTGTCAAGCCTATAAGGCAGATTTAGTACTAACTAAACCACTTTTCACATAGTATGTGAAACTCATGAAAGTAACATGTAACAACAGAGTGAGTACACTGGTAACCACAACATCAGGACCTAAACACTATGCTGGATGGATGATGAGTCTGACCTCGCTACATCTCTTATATTGCACAGACCTAACTGGATTGATAAACTCTATGTTTATTCATGTTTGATTAGTTAAGCACTTTTCATTGCAAATACTTTGAACAGGAAAATTTAATAAAAATTTGTATTATCTACATCAATATTTTTATCGATAAAACAGAAATACAGTGAGTATTTTCTTGTTATATCTATTAGCTTACATAGTTTATGCTCTGCGATTTTTGAGGGAAAAAAGTTTAGTAAATGCCTTTTTATAACATAAAAGGTTATGTATATAAGACATTAGCACAGCAGGCCTGGAGGCTAAAATGAAGACACTAGTCACAAGGTACTACAAATGCTCTTTAACAGCCCCTTCCTACATGGCATTATATACAACAATCGTTTCTTACTTTTGTCACTTTTCTCTATGCCACTTATTTCAGAGAAAGCTTTTTCTAGTTTTGCAATGGTCTGGGCATCCATTTCTTGGGCTCTTTTCACAGGTTCTAATAATTTCAGTCTTCTGTTCTCTTCCCTGAGGGAATGATTTTCCATAGCATACTTGGCAACTCTGGGGTGGTGCTCTATCTGTGATACAGAAGAATAACCTGCATTATATATTTACATTTTCTTAGTGAATTAGTTCCTCTAAAAAGCCATTAGAAAACTAGGTATGCACATGCACTGCTGGTGGTGCCCTTCTGCAACCACCGTGGAGAGCAACTTGGCATTTATGATCAGTTTGAAAACACGCATGTCCTGTAACTCTGCTATTCTCATTTGGCGTCTAGACCCTTGAAATGTTCACCCACCTAAGGAGGTAAGCACAAGGGCATACATTACGGAAGGCTTTTCATGCAAAGGAGACTAGTTAAATCAACACACCGAAAAGAACAAGGACCAAATGAATCTTGCTGACCAAGATTAACTGAAAAAAGCAAAGCACAGAAAAATGTATAGGAGAAACAAAAGTAAAAATATCCATCCACCCATATTAGTTTGAATGTTCATTAAAAACTCTGGAGGATAAACAAGAAGCTGAGAAGAGATTTTGGTTTATTTCCACAATGTACCTGTATGACCTATCTGTCATTCCTAGGGAAAAGGAAAAAAGACAAAAATTTAAAAGGCACAACTCTAAAGATGCTACTGACTCAGATAACCACAACTGCCCATGGGTGAAATTCTGCGTGGCCTGCCAGAGTTGCATACTATGTAGTGACGTCACCACAAATTCTTCCTTTTTCCCTACTCTTCCCTTTAAAACTATTTTGAAAAGGCAGGTAAAGGATTTATGCAATCACACTGTCAGTAGAATTCATTTACAACAATTTCTATTGCATTAAAGAACAAGTACTTGGTGACAAATTTACATTTGAACTTCTTTTATTTTCAGAAATATTATAGATGCCCTATACTCACTTGTTCTCGCAGAGTTTGAATCTCTTCCCTTAATTCTGAGAGCAAACGATCCTGCTCCTCAGGCAGAAAGCTTCCCCGGGATTCCTTGTGAAGCTTTTCCAAGCGTATTATTTGATCCTCTCGGAATTTCACAATCATTTTATTAGACTGAATAAATTTTTCCTTTTTGAGGGTGAGGTCTTCTAATTGGGTAACTTTTTCTATCAGAGACTTAAAGAAATTAATAATTTGGTTAAACATGAAAAATAATTCAGCTTCCCTAAATTTTCATAAGCCCAGCAACAAATACTAACTTCAAATTTAATCTTAAAAACAAAATTAGATCCTTGTGTCCAGTAGAGTCCACAGTCCTGTGGAATTTTGAAAAAAAAAAAAAAAAAATTAGATTTTTCATAGCCTTCCATTACTTTCTTTATTTACTTGGTATTATTTATTTCACTTAGTAAGGCAAGTGAAACCACATAGTGAAAACCTAAACTATCCTGAATCTCCTTTATTACTAATTCCATGTCCTACCTTCTTTTCCTGTTCAGATTTCTTAAAGAATAGCATTGCTTCCTGGAAACATTCCATATAGTTAGTCTTCTCTTTGTCTGTAATTGATCCAGTAAGAAAGGGAAGAAAAAAAATATTTAACGCATTTCGAAACCAAGAGAACAGATAGCCTTTAATTGCTTGCTCTCAACTAATCTAAAAGAATGAGACTGTGGCCGGGCATGGTGGCTCATGCCAGTAATCCCAGCACTTTAGGAGGCCGAGGCCGGCGGATCACTTGAGGTCAGGAGTTTGAGACCAGTCTGACCAATATGGTGAAACCCTGTCTCTACTGAAAATACAAAAATTAGCTGGGCATGGTGGTGTGTGCTGGTAGTCCCAGCTACTCGGGAGGCTGAGGCGGGAGAATCACTTAAGCCCGGGAGGCAGAAGTAGCATTGAGCTGAGATTGTGCCACTACACTCCAGCCTGGGCAACACAGTGAGACTCCATCTCAAAAAAAAAAAAAAAAAAAGAGAGAGAGAGAGAGAGAGAGACTGTCATCACCAGATCATGGATTTCAAATTAACCATTCCACCTATTAGTTATTCTTCAAAGAAAAATAAGTTTCTCTTTAGATCTATTCATAATTCACCCTCTTGGCTTTATGGATTTCCAGTTAATTCTCCACTAGCTATTCTTTGAAGAAAAATAAGTCTGTCTTATAGTAAACACATATAGATTACATATGCTATGGAAAAGCAGATCTAAATGAAATTAATCTCTTTTTAGCACTTATTATGGATTATTAAAAATTATTGTAATTCCTCCTACCATATCTGACAGAACTCACTGCCTATGGTATCTGTATCTGATTACAAACAAAGCACTATGTTCCTATATAGGAGAAATAAGCAGAAAGAGATACTTGTGGAAAAAGCTGTGTTGCCTTATTGTGTGTGTCTATCACCAAGGGCTTTTAAACTATTACTTGTACACAGTCTTCCCCAAGATAAAGGACAGCATACTCATCCTACCTCTGGTCAGGAAGCTTTCTGGTGGTGTCCGTCCTGAAGCAAGCTCAGCCAGTTGTTCTTTGAGCCTCTTTACTTCAGCTTGGAGCTGGCTCACATTTCCTTGGGTGTCTTCATTTACTACCGCCTGTTCAAGAATTTTTTAAGAAGGATTAAATAATGATTTTTGAGTAGTATAGTTCTGTGTTTACATTTGCTTGGTATGATTTGTAGTGATTAACATCATACAAAACTTCATGACCACCTAATAGTCAAAAGGCCACAGGAATTACAGTATGCTCGAATGGGGAGGAAGATTCCTTTTCTTGTGCCTTCAGACATGAACTAGAGAGACAGCCTCAGCCAGGCTCTCTTTCCCGCAGCTGACCAGACCTGAGCTGTTAGGTTGGGTCACACTTAGGATCTGGGTGTGTTCACCTAACACTTTCTTCCCTGAGAACAACAGCCTTTCCCCACCCTCCCAATAAAGAACAGAAAACACCTAATGAGTATCATTTCCACTCTTTCCTAGCTCCCTATGTGGAAGGAGCTAAGCCTCTAAGTGTGTGGTGACATGCAGGGCTGGCTTGGGCTTGGCAGAAGCAACCTTCCCCAGAGGGATCCAACCTTTATTTTTTAATAGCCCTCTTGGAAGGAGGGGTTGGTTTGACACTTCCTTTTTTTTTTTTTTTTTATCCACACTAAATGATATCTTCATTTTCTTAAAGAAATGTCTTCTTTAAGACAACTTCTAAAAGGCTAAAGGGCTCTCAAACAAAATGTGCTACTGTGGGGATGTCAAGAGTGAGGGAGGTCACACATGTGTGGTGACAGGCAATATATGGCATCTCTCTGTAAGTTCTGTTCAATTTTGCAGTGAACCAAAAGCTTCTATAAAGTTTATTAATTAAAAAATATATATTTTTTCTTTTTTCAGACAGAGTTTCGCTCTTGTTGCCCAGGCTGAAGTGCAATGGCGTGATCTCGGCTCACCACAACCTCCGCCTCCTGGATTCCAGCCATTCTCCTGCCTCAGCCTCCCGGGTAGCTGGGATTACAGGCATGTGCCACCACGCCAAGCTAATTTTTTGTATTTTTAGTAGAGACAGGGTTTCTCCATGTTGGTCAGGCTGGTCTCAAACTCCTGACCTCAGGTGATCCACCCGCCTCGGCCTCCCAAAGTGCTGGGATTACAGGTGTGAGCCACCACACCTGGCCTAAAAAAATAAAGTTTTAAAAAGGTCAACAAAACCTAAAGGGTGATAACGAGTGCCAAAAGCTGAGTACCAACCAGGTCAGAGGACTCAGCTGTGAAATACCCAATACTCCAGCAAGGAAAAAACAGCCTGTGACAGCCCCAAGGTCTCTGTATTCTTGCTGTAGGCCCAATTTGCTCACTGGGAAACATTTAAATAGCACATCCTTAAACAAGTCCCAGATTCTCTAGCACTTCCCACTGATAGGCTGCAGTAGGGCTTACCATTGAGAGTGACTAGTAGAAGGCTCTCGGTTTTGTTGTTTTATGTGTTAAGTAGCCATTTCCAGTTGTTTCTGATTCTTATGGCCAGCCTCATTACAAGGTACCACTGTGCTTCTGACATCACTGTCCCATCAGTGACATCATAATTCTAACTGTTGCTGTAGTTCTATAATCTCCAAAGACTTTTAGTAAATCTTAAGAGACAGGGTCAGGAAGCTCTAATGATTTTTTTCCTTCTCATATTACTAATACTCCATAGTCCAAGGAAATAAAACATATGACTACATCTATAGTCTTCTGATTTGCCCCGGAAAAGGGGCAACATGGACCTCCTGATTTACAGGCAGTTGGTCTGAAAGCACAGATAGGACAAGCTGGGGCTTGCAACTGGCATCAGAAGTCAGGGTCAGTCTTGCGGGACTGAGCATTTAACCAGTGAGACCTCTCCCTATCTCCAGGTATATAGTGTCAGAATGGAAGTGAATCAGAGGACACCCAGCTGATGTCTGCTCCAGAACTGATTGATTGGTTGTTGGCAGGAGGAAAGACTCACACAATTTGCTTTCCCTTAAGAAAAAATTGTTGGCTGGGTACAGTGGCTCTCCATGTAATCCCAGCACTTTGAAAGGTGGAGGCAGGAGGACTGCTTGAACCCAGGAGTTTGAGACCAGCTTGGGCAACAAAGTAAGACCCTGTCTGTACAAAAAAATAAAAAAAATTAGCCTGGCATGGTGCTACATGCCTGTGGTTCCAGCTATACAAGAGGCTGAGGCAGGAGGATCTCTTGAACCCAGGAAGTTGAGGCTAGAGTGTGCTGTGTTTGTGCCACTGCATTCCAGCCTGGGTGACACACAGCAAGACTGAGTCTCAAAAAAAAAAGAGAAAAAGCTAGTCAAACAATAACAACCATGGACCTAACCTAGGTCTCTTAATACATGTGTGATATAGAAGGGTAGAAAAGATAAAATAGAAATCTTGCATACAGTGAGAGAAGCTTTTACAGAGAAATAAATACAAGCTAATGTTAATAGGGCAATCACAAAAAAAGCATACTGCAAACTTAAGTATTTTTCTCATTTATTTAATAAAGTATATGCCAGTATTTTACCTTGTTTTTAATCAGCTTGGCTCTTTGAGCAAAGTTAAGTGTTGATAGGGTTTCCCCAAAACATCTGGATCCAGGATGAACATTTGCAATTATGGCTGTTTTGGCATTACCTCCAAGGGAATCCTATTTAATGATAGGAATGGACACATTTTCAGGTGAGAAATCACAAGATCTTTTTAAGCAAAGAAAATGTACACTCTTGCCACCAAGGCTGAGAGACTGTCCCACTAGCAACCTTAGCATAACCAAAAGGAGCCCAGGAATCCAAGGATCTACTTTACCCGTAGTAAGAAGGTAAGTTTGGAGTCTCTGTAGCAAACATGTCTCTGTTTTCCATTACTCAAGTCGACAAGTGCAGTAATCACTTGGCCCAGGCAGCTCAGTGATCGATTTATGTTACCTGCTTCCTAAGGTGTTGATGGAAAAGAACAAAAATTTAGGTATAGTGGTTACTCTTGGGTATTTTGAATGAAAATATATCTAGCAGAGGATTATTTTGGATGAAAAGGCAAGTCAGGGACAATGTTAATAAAGAACAACTATTCAATAAACAAAAGAAGTGCTGAATTATCCCCTAACCTTTTCCTATTTGATGTACACTATAATTTTAGTATTACAAGACAAACACAGGCCGGGCACTGTGGCTCACGCTTGTAATCCCAGCACTTTGGGAGGCTAAGGCGGGCAGGATGCTGGAGCTCAGGAGTTGGATACCAACCTGGGCAACATGGCAAAACCCCCTTTCTACAAAGAAATACAAAAAACCTGCCAGGCATGGTGGCACACACCTGTAGTCCTAGCAACTTGGGAGGTTGAAGTGGGGGGATCACTTGAGCTTGGGAGGTGGAGGTGGCAGTGAGCTGAGATTGTGCCATTGCACTCCAACTTGGGTGACAGGGTGAGACCCTGTCTCAAAAACAACAGGGCCAGGCGTGGCGGCTCACACCTATAATCTCAACACTTTGGGAGGCCAAGGCGGGTGGATCACAGGTCAGGAGATAGAGGCCATCCTGGCTAACATGGTGAAACCTCGTCTCTACTAAAAAGACAAAAAATTAGCCAGGTGTGGTGATGCACACCTGTGGTCCTAACTACTGGGGAGGCTGAGGCAGAAGAATTGCTTGAACCCAGAAGGTGGAGGTTGCAGTGAGCCAAGGCCACATCACTGCACTCCAGACTGGGCAACAGAGCAAGACTCCGTCTCAAAAACAACAACAGCAACAAAAAGACAAATACAAAAATAATGCAAAGAAAAGAAATTAATGTCATTTTGCACTTAAAATAGTTTAAAATCGACCTAAAGGTAAAGATAAAGACCAGAAAAAAATAGGGAAAGAAAACTTAGAGTAGTGCATTAATAGGTACTTTTTTCAGTCCTTTTATGCTAAAATATTTAAGGGTATAATACCTAATAACTCACCCATACAGCCCCCAAAGCCACTGATGAACTTATTTGAGGAGAATATTCAGTTTAATTCTGTAAAGGATAATAAAAACTCCTTTAAAACAGAAGTTTGGTGGGGGAAAAAGGTAAGCTAAATATGTTACATTGGATTTTCACTTTAGGTAGTATATTTTAAAAACTGGGTCTGCAGTGGTAGGAGCATACAAAAAAGAGAAAAAGTCAAAAATGCAAGATGTGCTGAATTCAGAGTCACTGTTGTTATCATTCAGTAAATCAGGAAGGTGGTTGGTGGCATGGCTGAGAGTACTGTAGCACCGCGGTTTGAATCTCAGCTCTAACCTTACTAGCTGTGTGACTTTGGTTTCTTTAGCTGTAAAACAGAAAGAGTAATAGCACCTACTTCCCAGAGTTGTTGGGAAGGTTAAATGAATTAACATATTTAAAGAATTTTAGAACAGACTTGATATATGTCCTATTATAAACATATGCTTTTTTCTTTTGGACACAGAGTCTCACTTTGTCACCCAGGTTGGAGCACAGTGGCACAATCACAGCTCACTGCAATCTTGACCTCCTAGGGTCAAGGGATCCTCCCACCTCAGCCTCCCAAGTGGGATTATAGGCATCAGCCACCATGCTCAGTCCACATGCTATTTTGATTATGCCTCATATCTCAATAGAAATATGAGCTTTAAACTGGGCACAGTGGCTCATGCCTGTAATCCCAGCATTTTGGGAAGCCAAAGTGGGTGGATCACCTAAGTCAGGAGTTTAAGACCAGCCTGGCCAACATGGCGAAACCCCATCTCTATTAAAAATGCAAAAAATTAGCCAGGTATGATGTTGAGGTGAGACAGGAGAACTGCTTGAACCTGAGAGGCAGAGATTGCAGTGAGCTGAGATCACGCCACTGCACTGCAGCTGGGTGACAGAGTGAGACGTCTCAAAAGAAAAAAGAAAGAAATATGAGTTTTAGATTGTCTGAAACTGCCTCGGAGGTAGGTCAGGTAGCTCAAATCCTCTTTTTTGTTTTTTTTTTTTTTTGAGACAGAGTCTTGCTCTGTCACCCAGGCTGGAATGCAGGGGTGTGATCTCGGCTCACTGCAACCTCTGCCTCCCCACAGGTTGAAGCAATTATCCTGCCTTAGCCTCCCTAGTAGATGGGACTACTAGGGTTACCACCGAGGGCGCAC
Organism: Cebus imitator; assembly: GCF_001604975.1. NCBI lineage: Eukaryota > Metazoa > Chordata > Mammalia > Primates > Cebidae > Cebus > Cebus imitator. The sequence goes on from NW_016107315.1 coordinate 9,272,606, forward strand.
CACCATGCCAGGCTAATTTTTTGTATTTTTAGTAGAGACAGGGTTTCACCATGTTGGCCAGGCTGGTCTCGAACTCCTGACCTCGCGATCTGCTTGCCTTGGCCTCCCAAAGTGCTGGGATTACAGGCGTGAGCCACCACGCCTGGCTAAATCCTCACTTTTAATGAAAAAAGTAGATCTCTTCCCTCATAATTTCCAATTCCTCTCCCCTTGTCCATGTATATTCTAAACTATCGAATCTAGATATATTTTATTGACAATTCATATAACAATACATTTACGCATATTGACAATACATATTACATAGAACCTCTGGTCCCGCTGTTAATATCTTAGCCTAGGACTAGGTACTTAACCCTTCACACTTGAAATACTAAACTGGGAAAAGATGTTTTTCTGTGGTCTCTCCCTTCTAAAATCTTAACAGCAGTGCGTCAGATGACTAAGTTTCTATAAAGTAGGCTTTCTTCATGAGACACTTAGTTGCTCAGAAATGTTAAGTGTTTCCCAATGTGCGCAGAGTTGAATACAAACTTGGCCTGGCACTCCTGGCCCTTGATAATCCGAGCCTGCTTGCCTCTCTAACCAACCCATCCATTGAGGCATGCTGACATGCCAAATGCCACATGCATTCTGCATCCACAATAACCCCTGCCAGGCATACATTTCCTGTTTCTCTCTCCCTACCCAAATCCTTTACAACTCAAGAACTACTTCTTTTCCACACGTTCCACAAGAGTCCACGTTGTACCCTTCTTCCTCTGACCCCTGCTGTCTCTTATACCCGTATCCCCTCTGTCATGAATTAAAACATTTTTGTATACTGACAGACTTGCCCTATCCCATTTATGTTTACTGTCCCACTACTGTTCCTTTCTCATAGGAGCAATTTACTATTCCTTTGTCACCCTCAAAATACTTAGTTTGGTATGGTCATGCATCAGTTAACAATAGGGATACTGTTTTATTTTCTTTTGAGATAGAGTCTCGCTCTGTTGCCAGGTTGGAGTGCAGTGGCGCAATCTTGGCTCACTGCAATCTCCACCTCCTGGGTTCAAGCGATTCTCCTGCCTCAGCCTCCCAAGTAGCTGGGACTACAGGCATGCGCAACCACACCCAGCTAATTTTCGTATTTTTTTAGTACAGACGGGGTTTTACCATGTTGGCCAGAATGGTCCCAATCTCCTGACCTCGTGATCTGCCCGCCTTGGCCTCCCAAAGGGCTGTGATTACAGGCGTGAGCCACCGAGCCCAGCCAACAGGGATACACTCTAAGAAATGCACCATTAGGAAATTCTGTCGTTTTGTGGACATCATAGAGTATACTTATGCAAACCGAGATAGTATACCTTACAACGCATATAGGCTATGTGGTATATTATACTCTTAAAGGACCCTCCCCATCATAAATGCAGTTTCTCATTGACTAAGACATTGTTATGTATCACGACTATATTGACAGCTGGTAAGAACTCACACATAAGCTGAAGACCATAATTTCATTCTTACCTTTAATCTCATCCCTTCTGCATGGGTATCTTTTTGCCTTTCCGATCCTGCTAAATCCACCAGGTTGAGAAGGGAGGTCCGTATATTCACAATGTCATTGGTTTTCTCCATTGACTCTACTGTAATTGTAAAGACAGCATGAGACCTAGAGGATTCTCTGTTCATTGATGTTGATGCCACACGTCTGTTCCTCCATCCTCCAGACAACACCTATGCAAAAGGAAGACATATGAAAAGAAATGAGAGGACTGGGTACAATGGCTCATGCTTGTAAACCTAGCATTTTGGGAAGGCTGGAGGATCACTTGCAAATAGAATTCAGGATCAGTCTGACCAACATAGAGACCTCACCTCTATAAAAAAGAGAAAAAAAAAAAAAACTTCACTAAGCACAGTGGTAGGTATCTGTAGTCCTAGCTACTCGGGAGGCTGAGGCGGAAGGATCACTTGAGCCCAGGAATTCAAGGCTGCAGTGAGCCATGACTGTGCCACTGCACTCCAGCCTGAGCAACAGAGCAAGATCCTATCTCAAAAAAAAGAAAAAAAGGAACAAGGGTAGGAACACTTAAAATGTAAAATAAGCACTTGAGAATCACGCATTTTATTATGAAAAATACTAACATAGAGCTAATTATCTACTTTCATAGGGAAAAAGAAATATTTACACAAAGCATATTTTCTCTTTAGTACAGGGGTGAGGGACATCTATTGCTTTCCATTGTTATCTAACTTTTTAAGAGAAATTACATTATCCCAAGTTCCAAATGGCACACAACTGCCACCAAAATCAGTAGGAAATTTGTAAAGGTGGAAAGAAAGATTACTGGTCCATTAAGGAATAAACTGAAGTTATTTTCCTTTCCTTTGTGTTCCTTTTCCATGTTACAGAAAGAGAACAAACAGGAAATCAGAGGGCAAAGGATCTAGAACTGATTTTGCCACGCTTTATTTGTGTTCATCGGATGTAAATCACAAAACCTCCCTGAACCCTTCTTTACCTAGAAAATAAGAACGCTGGACACGAAAAATCTGTAACTTATCTTTAAGCCCAAAGTTTCGTCAGCTCTTTTGGCCTACAAAGTATTTTTTCCCTTCTATTCCCTATGGCAACCAGGATACCTGAAGGTTCATAACGCAGGCTCTGGAATCAGGTGCATTTAAGTTCAAACTGTGGCTCCACTTCTTACTAGGTGTGGTCTGGGGCCAGTTGAACCTTTTCAAGGCTTAGCCTTCATATTTGTAAAATGGGAATATGGGTACCTACCCCAAAGAACAGAACATATAAGTTTTAAGTACATATGAATCACCTATGGATGTTGTTAAAATTCAGATTCAGATTCAGTGTGAGGTGATTCAGTGTGAGGGCCTGAGATTTTGCATTTCTAACAAGCTCTCAGGTGATGCTGATGTTCCGAGGACCACATTTTGGGTAGGAGGGTCATAGCATATAAGGGGTAAAATGGGGAAATTAGTATCTTTGTTGCAAAGAGTATACTGAAGATTAAGTAAAATAATATATACAAAAGAAGTTAGCACAGTGCCTGGCAACTTCACTCAATAAATCCTAGCTATTATAACCCTATTAATCAGCCACAGTATAAAACTGAAATTATTTGTATCTTTTGTCTTTTTTTTTGTGAGACGGAGTTTGACTCTGTCACCCAGAATGGAGTGCAGTGATGCGATCTTGGCTCACTGCAACCTCCGCCTCCCTGGTTCAAGTAATTCTCTGCCTTAGCCTCCTGAGTAGCTGGGATTACAGACATCTGCCACCACGCCCAGCTAATTTTTATATTTTTAGTAGAGGTAAGGTTTCACTCTTGGCCAGGCTGGTCTTGAACTCCTGACCTTGTGATCCACCTTGGCCTCCCAAAAAGGCTGGGATTACAGAAGTGATCCACTGCGCCCAGCTATTTGTATCTTTTATATTTCGTGGATAGTGCTTTATGCTTTCTTTTTATAACATTAAATACTGTATATTAAATATTAATCATGATATAGTCATGATTTATTAATCTAGCTACAAAAACCAAAGAGAGAGAGAGAGTTCCTCCAACCTGAGACAAATTCCAAAATACTATTCTCTTAAAAAAAAAAAAAATGGCCAGGCACCGTGGCTCACACCTATAATCCCAGCACTTTGGGAGGCCGAGGCAGGTGGGTTACCTGAGGTCGAGTTCAAGACCAGCCTGGCCAACATAGTGAAACCCCATCTCTACTAAAAAATACAAAATTTAGCCAGGTGTGATGGCAGAGGCCTGTAATCCTAGCTACTTGGGAGGCTGAGACTGGAGAGTATCTTGAACCTGGGAGGCAGAGGTTCCAGTGAGCCAAGATCATACCATTGCACTCCAGCCAGAGTAAGACTTGGTCTCCAAAACAAACAAACAAAAAAAAGCAAGGTATAAAAGTAGCATAGTACACTGTCAATTGTGCAATGTAAGGAGAAAAAGCAAATACAAGCATGTTTGCTTGCATACTCTACAAAAATCAAAACCAAAAATACTTGGTGAATGTTGATATATTGTTAAGATGTTAATTATACTAAAAATAATTGATAGATTCAACACAATCCCACTAAAAAATCCAAGCAGCCAGGCCGGGCACAGTGGCTCATGTCTGTAATTGAAATACCCTAGCTTGGCTATAATGAATACATTTTAAACAATCCTGCTAACTCCATTTTGCCCACCCTGAGCTATGTAGGGCATTCTTTTCGGAATGTGGTCTAAGACACCTGGCATCTTTGTAATCAATTTTCTGAGATACAGGGCCCACTGGCCCCGTACATCCTATATCCGCAACTGTGTAACTGTTACCCCACACTGCTACCCTACATCCTGAGTGAAGAACAATTTTAAGAAGAACTTTTTGTTAGGCCTCTCTTCTCCCCTAACCTGCTCCTTCTGCTTCTGTAATAATCTGCTTACCGCCCCCCGACCCTAAACTGGTATAAAAATGTTGACCACCCTTTGTTCTTGGCCCAGAGGTTTGAGCTCTAGCTGACTCTTCAGACGCCAGCATAAAGGTGGACTCTCAACAGGTGGTGCTTCTGTTTAAACTCGCTCGGCTATAATATAATCCCAGCACTTTGGGAGGCTGAGGTGGGTGGATCACGAGGTAGGAGTTCGAGACCAGCCTGGCCACTATGATGAAACCCTGTCTCTACTAAAAATACAAAAATTAGCTGAGTGTGGTGGTGCATGCCTGTAAAAATCCCAGCTATGGGGGAGGCTGAGAGAGAAGAGTGGCTTGAACCCAGGAGGTGGAGGTTGCAGTGAGCCAAGATCATGCCACTACACTCCTGCCTGGGTGACAGAGCAAGACTCTGTCAAAAAAAAAAAAAAAAAATCCCAGCAGCCTTTTTTTGTAGAAATTGACAAACTGATTCTATATAAATGAAAATGCAAAGGAACAATGAATAACCAAAATAATTGTTAAAAACAACAAGGTTGGAGGACTTACCTTAACTTATCTAAAGACACTACTTAGCAACAAGTTATATAATAATCAAGACTTTTTCATATTGATGAAAAGAAACATATAGATCAACAGAATAGAATACAGTTAGCTATAAACCCATATATGTACAGTCAATTCACCAAAGGTGCAAAGGCAATGTAATGCTGAAAAGAAAGTTTTTTTCAACAAATCATGCTGTGTACTGGATCAAAAACAAAAAGGCAAGAAAAGAGAAAGAAGCATTATATAAAATAGCCAAAACACACCAAGAAAGATGGTAGAAACCAGTCTAACAATATCAATAATTATAAAGTAATGTAAATAAATTAGGTAAGATACTGTCATGAGTGGCTAAAAAAAGAGCAGAGTATAGCTATGTGGTTTACAATAAAAATCTAAAACATTAAGAATCAGAAGGAGCTGGGCATGGTGGCTCATGCCTGTAATCCCAGCACTCTGGGAAGCCGAGGCGTGTGGATCATGGGTTTAAGAGATCAAGGCCACCCTGGCCAACATGGTGAAACCCCATCCTGAATAAAAATATAAAAATTAGCTGGGCATGGTGGTACACACAGGTAGTCTCAGTTACTCTGGAGGCTGAGGCAGGAGAATCGCTTGAACCAGGAGGCAGAGGTTGCAATGAGGCAAGATCGCGCCACTGCACTCCAGCCTGGTGACACAGTGAGACATCAGATCAGATTCCATTAAAACTTATATAGAGGGCCGGGCGCGGTGGCTCAAGCCTGTAATCCCAGCACTTTGGGAGGCCGAGGCGGGTGGATCACGAGGTCAAGAGATCGAGACCATCCTGGTCAACGTGGTGAAACCCCGTCTCTAC
>NW_016107315.1:9278548-9283503 GCF_001604975.1 Cebus imitator
AAAAAAAAAAAAAAAAAAAAAAAAAAAAAAAAAAAAACTTATATAGAATATTTTACAAATTCCTGTCAAGGGGTTGCTTGTCCTGAGCTGATTGCTGAAGCTAGCTTTTGACACCTAACAAGCAAGCAAGGTAGAAAAGAATAGCCAGATGGTTTAAAGACCAGAGTTCCCAGAAGCCCCTCAAACAGACAACTCCCAGGAGGAATCACTAAAGACATATGGACAAGTAGGAAACTGATTAAAATGTATCATCTTATTTCTGTTTAAATAGCCCTTCTGAGGTTCCATTTTGAAAGACTCTTGGAATAGCATAAAATATTGCCATATTATTTTATTTTTACTTCTCATGAACATTCTGTATTATGCCTTTATGACATATTTTTGGCACCTCAATTCTTACTTTTTTGAGATTGGGGTGCTTTCATAGCAGGTTTGTTGCGTAAGCACCAAACAAGTACTTGTGGCAGGGTACCTGATAGGCTTCAGCAGCTGAGGTTACCACCTGCTCCACCGCACCAACAACAAAGACTCCCTTCTTGATATGCTCCCTTAAGTACAGTCCAGCCGATGCAGAGTCCAGTAGGTCATATATCTGCTCATTGTAGATTTCAATAAAGGAACACTTACAAAGGAAACTCTTCCCAGCTCCAGCCTGTAAAAAAGAAGCCTTGTTTAGTTACATTACTTTCATGTGTTCATATGTAGTTTTCATGACCATTAATTTTGCACTTGCTTTTCAAGATGTAAATTTCTTATACTGGTATTCTTTAACACAATATAAGATGCCTAAAAGCAAAAATAATATCGGTAACTAGTTTTAACACATCATTATATTTTAGAGCTGCAAACTGTGGTTCCAGGTACCCTAGAGGCTTCCACAGGTGCCTGGGAATTAATATGGGGAGAGGAGAATTGAGCAGTCCAGTTGGGAAATTCCATTTTTGTCTGTCTTATATATTGAATGTCCTCATAAAGTTTTATTTAAAACAAGTGTTATGCTCTTCAAACGACTGAAAACAATTTATTTTAAAAGACTTTATAGAATTTTTAACCACAGAAATGCATGGGCACTAAATTACTTCACTGCCACACAATTTGTTTGTCTAACTTCAGTGTTAGAGATAGGGGATTTCTGCAAAGGAGTAAGTGGTAAACCAATGTTATATATCAGTTTCCTTGGTACACAAGTAATGGAACATAAAACACTAATGGTTCTAAGCCCAGAATTCACCAAACTAAAGCAGCACAATTGTGAGAAGGCTCAACCTGGGAGTGAATGCAAGAGGAAAGACCACATCCCCAGGGTGATGGAGCCACACCACATGTGGAGCAAAGAGATCATGAGAAGGCAGTAGCAGGTGCTACAAAGGTGGTAAGGATGAACCCATCACTGCTGGATGTCATGAGGATTTAGGAACACTTGCAGTCACCTGTTAGGTACAGGTAGATGATTAGGCTTACTGTATTAGTGTATCTGTCTTCCTCAGTAGAGATTTTCTTTACAGTTTCTCTCTTGCAAAATCTTTTTTTGAGAGCCTCAGAAGCACTATTTTCCTTTCTTGAAAACCAACAATTTGGGATAAAGGATAATGCCTGTTTTATAAATTAAAAACTCAATTGAGATAAAACAACTCAGAATCCTTAATATTATCCTTAGAATTGAAAGGTTTTTTTATACCACACTAGTCTATCCACATTGTAGAGTACCATACATGCTCCTCCATCTATCATGAGCTAATTATCAGTAGCTACCTACTCAAAATTAGACATTTCATAGAACCATTTGATTTTTACATAATTTTTACCTTTTCTTTTTCACGATCAATTAAGGAAAACAAATATTCAAAACTTCGTGGAATTACTCCTCTCAGGTTATGAGAAAAATTATCAGATTCAGATGGTCCTAAAAAACAAAAACACTGGATTTTTATTCTATTCCAAGAGTCTTTCAAAATGGCAATTTATACAGAAATAAGATGATATACTATATGATCAGTTTCCTACTTGTGCTCCAAACAAGTTAAGTCTGTGGGTGATAGCATAATAGAAACTGCATGTCATTGAGACTGAAGAAAAGGCCCACAGTAGCCACCAATCAATTTTTTAAAATAGCTGTTGTTAATAAACAAACAAACAAATAAAATCCATCTAGGTATTAAGCTTGAAAATTTTCCAACTGCCAGGTACCAAAATCTACAGAAATAAATAATTGTACATTATTTATTGCAGCACATTTGGTCTCATAGACTGACCTGTGCTCCAGGCCTTGGCCCTATAGTGTGACCATAGGCTAATTACTAAATCCCTCTTAAGCTGCAGAGTTCTTGATTATAAAATGCGGATAATGATGGTAATAAATACTGCATCGGGTTATTGGAAAGAATTAAGTGAGAGTGTAAAGGTAAAGCACTTGGCGCAGTGTTAGTGCTTTAAATACATTATAAAAATCAGGATTAGCTAGTTGATTTTTTTTTTTAATTGTGCAATAAGGCCGGGTGCGGTGGCTCACGCCTGTAATCCCAGCACTTCGGGAGGCCAAGGCAGGCAGATCACCTGAGGTCAGGAGTTCGAGACCACCCTGGTCAACATGGTGAAACCCCGTCTATAAAATAAAAATAAAAAATAAAATTGTGCAATAAAAGCCAAGCTGGTATAAAAAGTACTGTAAGAATATAAGATTTCTATGCAGACAGAAAAATGCAGAGCCTCTATTTAGCTATACTGGGAAAAGAAAGAGATATGAATGCATATGTAAATAGCAAGATTCTAGGGAACATGCAGATAATTTTACATCATTTTTGTGTTGAAGGATATATTATACAAAGATCAATTTGCTATGGTATGTTTGACTCCAATTCTCAAGTTGAAATTTGATCCCCACTGTTGGAGGTGCAGCCTACTGGGACAAGTTTGGGTCATGGAGTGTGGTGGGTATGATCTCTCATGAAGGGCTTGGTGCCATTCTCATGGCAGTGAATTCTCTTATTTCCCAAGAGAACTAGTTGTTGGAGAGAGCATGGCACCTCCTCATGTCTGTCTGTCTGTCTGTCTGTCTCTCTCCTCTCTCTCTCTCTCTCTCTCTCTCTCTCTCTCTCGCTTTCCTCTCTCACCATATAATCCCTGCATGCCTCTTCCCTGTCTTCTGCCATGCTGCTTCCACTCATGGCGGAAGTATTCTCTCTCTCTCTCTCTCGCTTTCCTCTCTCACCATATAATCCCTGCATGCCTGTTCCCCTTTGTCTTCTGCCATGAGTGGAAGCAGTATAAGGCCCTCACCAGAAGCTGAGTAGATGCTGGTGCCATGCTTCTTGTATGACCTGCCGAACTGTGAGCCAAGTAAAACTCTTGTCTTCATAAATTACCCAGCCTCAGGTATCCCTTTATGGCAACACAAACAGACTAAGACAAAGATTCAACAAATTTTTAACTACCTTCATCATCTGTTGCCTAGCCCACTGCAATAGCTCCTAATCCTGCCCTAACCCCAATAGTTTTTATTTCATTTAGCTGCCTGAGTAATCCTTTTAATTATATATATCAGATCATGCACTTCCTATTTATTTTAAAAAAGAACTCTTCCAATAATGCTATAACATATTTAAAACAAAATCCTCACCAGGGCCTATATGACCTGGCCCTAGGATATAGCTCCAACTTCCCTTGTACCAGCCCCTTATCCTGGAAAACTCCACCCTCAGTGGGTCTTCTGCTGTTCCCCAAACATTCTGGAGTGTGGCACTCACCTCAGGGCCTATGCCAGTGCTGTTCCTCTGCCTGTAAGATTATTCTCTTGGACAGTCTCATGGTTCACTTTCATTTTACTTAGTAACTCCAAAGATCACCTCCTGAGAGGTATTTCCTGACCCACCACCTAAAATAGCACCCCTCTTTTCCATCCCTTTACACTGCCTTCTTTTTCTTCATAGCATTTATTACCTCTGGCATAATTTCTAGACGTGGACTTGCTTTTAATTGTATATCCCCCTGCCTGAGAATCAGAAGCTCCACAAAAGCCAGGACACTGCCTTGTATTCAAGTAGACCAACAGTGTCTTGAAGAGTGCTGGGCGTACAATTACTACAGGTATTCAATTATTTGTTGTTGTTAACAATCTTAGAGAGAGACGAAGACATTTCTTACTACAACTCACAATTCAGAAGCCATTAAAGAAGAAAAAGAACCCAGGTGCAGTGGCTCATGCCTGTAATCCCAACACTTTGGGAGGCTGAGGCAGGCGGATCACTTGAGGTTGGGAGTTCAAGACCAGCCTGGGCAATATGGTAAAACCCCATCTCTACTAAAAACATAAAAATTAGCCAGGCGTGGAGGCGTGTACCTATAATACCAGCTGCTTGTGAAGCTGAGGCTAGAGAATCACTTGAACCGGGGAGCAGAAGTTGCAGTGAGCCAAGATCGCGCCACTATGCTCCAGCCTGGGTGATAGAGGGAGGCTCCATTTCAAGAAAAAAAAAAAAAAAAAAAGAAGAAGAAAAAGAAAAGAAACAAATTCAGCCACGTAAAACAAAACTTTAGCATAGGAAAAAAAAAACTTAAGTCCAAAGACAAATGGAAAATCTAGAGAAAAATCTGGAATCCATATCATGCAAAAAAGGCTAACTTCTCTATTTTATAAAGAATATCCACAAATGAGTAAGAAAAAGTCAAGCTAATTTTTTTTTTCTTAGAGGCCTCCAAAATATTTTTCTTTACTTATAATCTAGTAATTTAATCAGAATTTCTGTGTTTATTATTCCATTGAAATTATCCTACATATGTAGTATACTATTTCAATATTTCATTCAAGGCTGATTTTTATTTACAAAATGTTTAAATTTAAAATTTGAACATTTTCACTTTGGGAGGCCGAGGCAGGTGGATCACGAGGTCAAGAGATCGAGACCATCCTGGTCAACATGGTGAAACCCCGTCTCTACTAAAACTACAAAAAATTAGCT
>NW_016107315.1:9285598-9340388 GCF_001604975.1 Cebus imitator
TAGAGGGAGAGGCGTTCTGAGTTTGGGTATTCTCAGCCTTTTTAGGCTGTTTTCTTCCCTTCTTTATAGATTTATCCATCTGTGGTCTTTATAATTGGGTTTCTGAATGGACGTCCAACTTGTTGATTCCTGGCGCTAGAATCTGAGCAACCCACTGCGCCGGCCAAAACGGCGGCTTTAAGATTGATGGTGCTTTTCTGACTCTGCACCAAGAACTGCCGCTCCAAGGCAGCGGCAAAACCGCCTCACCGGCCTCAAGAGTCCCGCTGGCGACACGTGGGGCTCCTCCGCTGGGAATCTCCTGGTGGGTGAGCAACAAAAATTGATCTGAAAGTGTGGCGTCCTCTCGTTCTCTGCTCTTTCAGTGGGAGCTACAATCCCAAGCTGCTAGTGATCAGCCATCTTGGATCTCTCCCCAAGCTAATTTTTTAAATGGGAGAAAAAAGCTTGAATGGGCATTTCAACAGAGAGGCTACGGATATATTGAATAAACATATGAAAGATATTCAGATGTCAATAGAAATAAACACAATGAGATAATACTATAGATACTTGAGAATGCCTAAAATTTTAAAAATTGACAATTTCAGGTTAAGTATAAGGAAGTGGAGCAACTGGAACTTCCATATACTACTGAGATAATCACTTTGGGAAACTGTTGGGCAGAATCTACTAAATCTAAATATACATATATCCTATGATCCAGCAATTCTCCTGGATACATATACAACAGAAATTATTTCAAAAGACACAAGATGTTCACAGCAACATTATTCATATGGTTGAAAAGTTGAAATAATCCAAATGCCTATCAACAGTAGACTGGAAAATGTGTAGTATTATTAATACAATAATATGTTATACAGTAACGGAAATAAAATACTACTACACATGACAATGTGAGTGAATCACAGAAACTTAATATTAAAAGACACCAGAAACAAAAGATACACAATAAAACATTATTTGTAGAGGTTCAAAAACAAGCAATACTAATGATGACAGAAATCAGAGTAATTGGCATTCCAGGGGACAGGGTTTGGTATTTTCTGACCAGGAATCTTGATCCAGTTAGTGGTTACACAGGTGTATAAATATATACAAATTCATTCAATCCTACTGAAAAACTTTGAGCACCACTCTGTGCCAGGCATTGAGCTGGGGAATATAGCCGCAAACATGATTAACACATGGACTTTGCTAGCAAAGAACTCAAAACCTGGCAGAAGCCTAAGGAATTTCCCTAAGTTCAAGAGATCAACATCATATATAAAAATCATGCCTTTCCCCAAAATGTTGTATGTTACTGTTATCACAAAAGGAGTAGATTAAGCCAGCAGAAGTTAATCTTTAATTTACTTACCCATCATAGTAAATGTCTTCCCTGAGCCAGTCTGTCCACTGTAAAAAAAATAATGTTTTACATGTTATTTGTATACATAAAATTAAGACTGCTCCTATTATATAATACAGTCTACTAGTGTATAAGTTTTCTCCACAAAAAGTTAGCTTATTTTCTTTCCATTTTTAAATTCTATTAGATAAAAAAATGAACAATCCTTTTTCTCCAATCTCCCTACGAGCTAATCGCTGTTAATTGATGAATGCTTCTATATTACACTAACATAACCATCAGAGTTTTCATTTAGTATTTAGTTACAAAAATTGGGATGGTGCTCTTCATACTGCTTTGCAACCTGTTTTTCTCTTAATTTTATCTCAGATACCTTTCTAGATCAGAAGATAGAGGTCTGCCTCGTTATTTTAAATAGCTACACAATATTCCATGGGTTTGGGATCATGTAGCATCTTGTAGCACCATAATTTATTTAACCAAAATCAAATGAACTTTTGTTTCCAGTTTTTGCTATGCTAAGTAATACAGCATTTCCTTTCCTAAACTGTCTTTAAAAGATACTAAAATGTCTTCATTAAATATAAAGCAATAAAAAATTTTATGCTATAGGTTTTTATGCAGTGTCGTATTTCCTGTTACCCACTTAAAAGAAACAAGAGTAACAAAAAACTAAAAGTAAAAACTTGAAACTGGGCATGATGGTATGCGCCTGTAGTTCCAGCCACTGAGGAGGCTGAGGTAGGAAGATGGCTTGAGCCCAGGAGTTCCAGGCTGTGGCACACTATAATCACGGCTGTGGATAGCCATTGCACTTCAGGACTGGGCAGCATAACAAGACACCATCTTAAAAAAAGAAAAGTTGTATTTTAAAGATATCAATCAGGATGTCAAATGACTTTAGCTTAGATTCACATCAAAAATAGAAAATTTTGGATTTACTTTCTCATTAAATGCCTCCCAATACTAGAAAACAGTATGCTATAGTTTTTTATCTCCTTCTTCTGGAAGAAGAGGGAAAAAAGTTCTTTAGTAACTCAGAATGAGAAATGGATATCTTTGAATCCCCTACAAATAGGGTAATCCTATAGATTATTGTCCAAACAGGTACTTGAGAGTGAAGAGGACACTATTAATAATGACTTGACAATTGGTGTTGTCCTCAGTAAACCAGACAGTGTACCCACCCTGCCAGTAACTCAGACACTGATTTCTCTCCAAGTGTTTCCTCATTTCTACCCACAACTAACAAAAGCAATTTTCTTTTTATTTTTTGCGGGGGTGGACTACTGCTGCCCAGGCTAAAGTGCAGTGGTGCAATCTCGGCTCACTGCAACCTCTGCCTCTTGGTTCAAGTGATTCTCCTGCCTCAGCCTCCCGAGTAGCTAGGAGTATAGGTGTGCACTACCATGCCCAGCTAATTTTTGTGTTTTTAGTAGAGACGGAGTTTCACCATGTTGGCCAGGCTGGTCTCGAACTCCTAACCTCAGGTGATCCACTCACCTCGACCTCCCAAAACACTGGGATTACAGGCATAAGCCACCATGCCTAGCCCTTTTTTTTGGGGGGGTGGGCGGGTGGTGGAGTCTGTCACCCAGGCTGAAGCGCAGTGGCATGATCTCGGGGTCTGCCTCCTGGGTTCAAGTGATTCTCCTGTCTCACCCTCCGTAGTAGCTGAGACTACAGGCGAGCGCTACCACATTTGGCTAATTTTTTTGTATTTTTAGTAGAGAAGGGGTTTCACCATGTTGGCCTTGCTGGTCTCGAATTCCTGGCCTTCAGTGATCCACCTGCCTCGGCCTCCCAAAGTGCTAGGATTACAGGCGTGAGCCACTGCGCCCAGCCAGACAAATCTTTCTTACAAAAATATTTAATATATACAGTTAGATAGATACTCTGCTCTACACTACCCCTCTACCTTGGAGTGTAATCCCTACTACCTTGTTAGCCAAGTGTGGCCAATGTAATCATATGAGTCCCTAAAATCAGAAAACCTTTTTTAGCTGCTGTCAGAGGGAGATGTGACTAAAGAAGAGTCAGAGTTACAAGTTGTTGGTTCTGAAGATAAAGAGGGCGCTGTAAGCCAAGTAACATGGGTGGCCTCTAGAAGCTGAAAAAGACAAAGAAACAAATTTTCCAGAAAGGAACAGGCCTGCCAAAAGAAATGCATCCCTGCTCTTTATTTTAGCCAGTGAGAACCATGTTAAACTTTTCACTTATACAGAACTGTAAAATAATACATTTGTGTTGTTTTATGCTGCGAAGTTTGTGGTCATTTGTTACAACAGCAACAGGAAAATAATGTACTATGTATAAAGACACCGTCAACAACTTACTATGCAAAGATGGTACCATTATAACCGCTCATGCAAGACTCCACAATGCTTTTAGCCACAGTTGAGAATACAGACTCCTACAAACATAAGCACCAAAAATGTTAACATTTCACAAAAACGAAAATATTTTTCCTAAATTACATTCTACAGTGTAATAATAGTAAAAATTGCTTAGTAATAACATGAATTAACATCCACTACAGAAAAAAGGCTAACCTATCTAAGATGATAAAACTTTAAACATAATTACATCTATTAATCTCCTATATGACTATAGATTTAAAGCACATAAAACTAAACTTTATACAGAATTTTGTATAGCATATTGCAGGTAGATATTGTACTGGTATTAGCATAAATAAATGGCAGTGTATCTTCAGTGATTTTTCTCATAAGTTTGCAATGAATAGTCAATACCTCCATTTTATTTTCATTTTTACCTATAAGTAGATGCTATCTTATTAAGAATGCAAGAACTCCCAAACCTACATTGTCTATTTTTATTTTTATTTATTTATTTATTTGAGACAGAGTCTCCATGTGTTGCCAGGCTGGAGTGCAGTGGCGCCATCTCAGCTCCCTGCAACCTCCTCTGCCTGCCTGGTTCAAGAGATTCTCCTGCCTTAGCCTCCTGAGTAGCTGGGATTACAGGCATGTGCCACCATGCCCAGCTAACACTTCTGTTTTTAGTAGAGAGGGGGATTTCACCATGTTGGCCAGGATGGTCTCAATCTCCTGACCTCATGATCCACCCACCTTGGCCTTCCGAAGTGCTGGGATTACAGGCATGAGCCACTGCGCCTGGCCTATTTATTTATTTATTTAGAGACGCAGTTTCGCTCTGTCACCCAGGCTAGAGTACAGCGGCATGATCACGGCTCACTGCAATCTCTACCTCCTAGATTCAAGTGATTCTCCTGCCTCAGCCTCCCAAGTAGCTGCGATTACAGGTGCCCACAACCACACCTGGCTATTTTTTGTAATTTTAGTAGAGACGGGGTTTTACCATGTTGGCCAGGCTGGTCTTGAAGTCCTGACCTCAGGTGATCCACCCGCCTCAGTCTCCCAAAGTGCTGGGATTACAGGCGTGAGCCACTGTACCCAGTCGCAAACTTACACTGTTTAATACAGTAGCCATGAGCCACAAGTGACTACTGAGTCCATGAAATGTGGCTAATCCAAATTGAGACATGCTGTAAGTGTAAAATACACACCAGATTTGAAAGACCAAGTATAAAAAAAAAAAGAACGGATGCCGGGCGCGGTGGCTCAAGCCTGTAATCCCAGCACTTTGGGAGGCCGAGGCGGGTGGATCACGAGGTCAAGAGATCGAGACCATCCTGGTCAACGTGGTGAAACCCCGTCTCTACTAAAAATACAAAAAAAATCAGCTGGGCATGGTGGCGCATGCCTGTAATCCCAGCTACTCAGGAGGCTGAGGCAGGAGAATTGCCTGAACCCAGGAGGCGGAGGTTGCGGTGAGCCGAGATCACACCATTGCACTTCAGCCTGGGCAACAAGAGCGAAACTCCGTCTCAAAAAAAAAAAAAAAAGAACGGGAAATATCTCATTAATAATTTACTTTACTTTGATTACATGTTCAGATATTTTTGATATATTGGGCTAATTAAAATATATTATTAAGGCTGGGCACGGTAGCTCACGCCTGTAATCCCACCACTTGGGAGGCTGAGGCAGGTGGATCACCTGAGGTCAGAAGTTCCAGACCAGCCTGGACAACATGGTGAAACCCCGTCTCTACTAAAAATACAAAATTTAGACAGGTGTGGTGGCAGGCACCTGTAATCCCAGTTACTTGGGAGGCTAAGGCAGGATAATCACTTGAACCTTGGAGGCGGAGGTTGCAGTGAGCCAAGATCATGCCACTGCATTCCAGCCTGGGTGACAGAGCAAGACTCTGTCTCTCTCTCTATATATATATATACACATACATAAAAATGAATTTTACTTGTTCCTTTTCGCTTTTTAAAAAAATATGGGTACTAGCTGGGCGTGGTGGCTCACATCTGTAATCCCAGCACTTTGGGAGGCTGAGGCAGGTGGATCATCTGAGTTTAGGAGTTCAAGACCAGCCTGGTCAACATGGTAAAATCATGTTTCTACTTAAAATATAAAAATCATCCAGAGGTGGTGGTGCGCATCTGTAGTCCCAGCTACTCAGGGGGCTGAGACAGGAGAAACTCTTGAACCCAGGAGGTGGAGTTGCAGTGAGCCAAGATCAAGCCACTGCACTCCAGCCTGGGCGACAAGACCTAGACCCTGTCTCTAGATAAATAAAACGTGGGTACTAGAAAATTTAAAATTATATATCTGATTCATTTTATATTTCTACTGGCCAGCGATGCCCCAGATAAAAAAAGATCCAAAGACCTAAATGTCAGCCCAAAAACATCCATATGTATAAGGGAATACTGAAGATCTGTGATGGGCTGGGTGCAGTGGCTCACCCCTGTAATCTCAGCACTTTGGGAGGCCAAGGTGGGAGGATTGCTTTAGGACAGGAGATTGAGACCAGCCTGGGTAACATAGCAAGACTCCATCTCTACAAAAAATTTAAAACTTAGCTGGGCATAGCTGAGGTTTATCCTGGAATGAAAAAAAATTAGCCAAGCATAGTGGCACATGCCTGTAACCACAGTTACTCAGGAGGCTAAGCAGGAGGATCACTTATGCACTCCAGACTCGGTGACAAAGCAAGACTCCCTCTTAAAAAAAAAAAAAAAGAAAAAGATCTGTGCTGTTCAGTATAGTAGCCATTAGCTATATGTAGCTATTTAGATTTAAATTAATTAAACAAGACTTAAAAGTCAGTTCCTCATACACACTAGCCATATGAAAAGTGCTCAGCAGCCACATGTGGCTTGTGCATCTGAGGCACTGAATTTTAAATTTGATTTAATTTTAATTAAACTTATATAGTCACATGTACCTAGAGGCTATTGTAACAGACAGGATAGAAACAGAACATTTCCATGACTGCAGAAAGTTCTATTGGATAGCACTAACTAGGTCTTAATTAAGTTGACCTTAATTAGAAAAGCAGTTGTTGACATCATGGTAATCCTAATTCCTTAGATTAGGTAGTTCAATGGTACTTCTTAATCATCCACTGGCTCCGAAAAGTACATCTTCACTAACCTCAGTGCTTGAGATGCATAAGCCACATGTTGCTGTTGAGCACTTTTAATATGGTTAGTGTGTATGAGGAACTGACTTTCCAGTTTTATCTAATTAAGTTAAATCAAAATAGCCACATATAACTTATGGCTACTACACTCAACATCACAGACTTTTTGTTTTTAAGAGATGGAGTATTGCTGTGTCGCTGAGGCTGGAGTGCAGTGGCACCATCATAGCTCACTGAAGCCTCAAGCTCCTGGGCTCAAGTGATCCTCCTGCCTTAGCCTCCCAAGTAGCTGGGATTACAGGCGTGTGTCACTATGCCCATAATTTCCTGTCACTTAGTAGTAAAAAAAAAAAAAAAAAAGGAGCTTTGGTCATTTTGCTACAAAGTTTGATGAAAAAGGAAGAAACTATTTAACAAAATTAGATTTAAAATATTTATGGAATGTTTGAGTTCCCTTATTTGAGATGGATGAAACTAAAAAGACACCAGCCCAGAAATGAAATTCTTAAGAGTTAATGAAGGTTTATATATTCCAGGTAAAAAGTTAAGTTTCCAGCCAGGTATGGTGACTCATGCCTATAATTCCAGTACTTTGGGAGGCCGAGATGGGCAAATCATGAAATCAGGGGATCGAGACCAAACTGGCCAACATGGTGAAACCCCATCTCTACTAAAAATACAAAAATTAGCTGGGCGTGGTGGCACACGCCTGTAGTTCTAGCCACTCGGGAGTCTGAGGCAGGAGAACCACTGGAACCCAGAGGTGGAGGTTGCAGTGAGCCAAGATCACACCACTACTCTAGCCTGTCAACAGAGCAAAACTCCATCACAAAAAAAAAAAAAAAAAAAAAAAAAGTTAAGTTTCCAATTAACATTACATGAGTGGTATCCACATCTGCAACATGATCAAACGTAAAAATCTTGGGCTCAGGGTTGGAGTGCAGCCGGAGACTCGTGGAGGAGAGTACAGATAAGCATAAGTTCTGCTCTCCATCAGCTGATCCAGATCTTTCTGCAGGAGGACGAATTCGCACAAAAACTTTGATGGCATCACCTTCATTACTAAAGACAAAAAAAAAAAAAATTAACAGCTAAGTTTATTGAAGAAGAAAGAAAACTGAAAAAGGATCCAAGTCTATTATTGCCTGTAACGTTTCTGTAATGAGTTTCTCCAACAAAGTCCAAGACATACCCCATACAAATTTATCTTTTTTTTTCTTTTTTGAGATGGAGTTTCACTTTTGTTGCTCAGGCTGGAGTACAATGGTGTGGTCTCAGCTCACTGCAACCTCTGCCTCCTGGGTTCAAGTGATTCACCTGCCTCAGCCACCCCATTAGCTGGGATTATAGGAACCTGCCATCATACCCAGATAATTTTTGTATTTTTAGTAGAGAGGGGGTTTTTTATCATGTTGTCCAGGCTGGTCACCAACTCCTGACCTCAGGTGATCCGCCCACCTTGGCCTCCCATGAAGTGCTGGGATTACAGGCGTAAGCCCCCACGCCAGGCCAAATTTACCTCTTTTTAAAGAGTCTCACATGACCCATACCCTTTATTGATTTAATTCACAATAGGCACCTTCACAACCCTTTACTTGAACTCAAAGGGAGTGTGAGTTCATTTCATGGAGTTCCAAGTACTGCTTGTCTCTCATTAAGAAATAAGAAATAAGTCATTCCAGAGGAAAATTATGCTATTGATTCCATCATTTGCCTGGAAAAGTGAGAAGGCAGGGGGACTATGCGATTTTCCCAAATTTCCAGCTGGTTGAGGACTAAGTTAAATTTTGAAATAAGTATTTTTTACTATGGCAAATGGTTGTTTTAAAAATATTCTATCCCTAGTTCTTTTGGAGCTCATCAAGAATATTTTTCTTACCTTGATTGGTTAGACTGACCATCTGTCACACTTCGTAACTCAGCTAGGAAAAAAAAAGTTATTAAAGGTCATTTAAGTTGACATATGGAAATCTCATTCTTCTCTAACATGCTCCTGGGTTGCCTATATTCAGCCTCCTCAGATCCCTGACATCAACAATGTGACACTCCATGGCCCAGGCCTTGATCCTATTCTCATTTTATCCCAACCCATTATACCATGAAACCTAGTCTCCTGGTGACACAGACAGGAGACAGCCAAATGTCGCCCAGGTCATTGTGCACAGGGGGCTTGCCAAAGCATGACCACAGTGAAAAAATTCCATCCTTCAACACATGCATAGTAAGGGAAATAAACCAATGTGGAGTGGCTTAGACTAAGGGCCTACCTGCGCACTGGGAGAATGGGGTGGAGCCACCTGGAATTTCTGACTTAGGCAGTGGGAGAAGCCTGGCCTCTTCAGCTGGTGTGTTGTGGCCTGGTATTCAATCTGTGAGGTGGGAGCCTTTTGGCAGGACCCCCTTTTTTCATTGAGAGTTTTTTTTTAATAAATTCTGCTCTTCTCACCTTTCGATGTGTCCATGTGCCTAATTTTTCCTGTTCATGCAACAAGAACCTGGATTTTAGCAGAGCTAAGGAGCAAAAAATCCGGCATCATTTTGGTGGCCCATATGGGGACATGAGTAAGGTGAGCAAAATGTGGACCAAAAAATATTTTTCCCTCATTTCTCAGCCTTCCTGTCCTCGGACTTCTTCTGAGGGTAGAGAAAACTGCATACCCCTCTACCTCCCATCACTTTCAGGGGTAGAGAATGTCGGCCTTTTTCTAACCCAGCCTTTTCTGTGGCATTTTCCTTCTTTTTTTTGAGACTGGAATGGCACCTATCTTTTCTTTCACAATATTGGGGGTGTTCTACTCTCAACCCAATGGCTGCAGGCAGCAGCTCCTTGCACCTCTCCCCTCCAGGGTGGGGCCAGGACACACAGCCCAAGGGCCCTGCTTGGCTGATAGCTAGCATTTCCCACTAGTGCCCAAAGAGTCTTCCCCTCCCCTAGCCAAGGGGCCCAGCTAGGTCTGATCCCTAGAAGAAATAGAGATTAAGGATTTCCCTCCTGCTGTAGAAACCCATTTGCATAAGAATAAGAATAAGAGGTTCTTCCTTCAGGCATCTTCCCAGCCCAGCAGTTAAGCTTTTTTTAAATTTTTTCCACCAGGGGTTAACATTCACTTTTTCTTTTTTTCCTTTTTCAACTGGGGGTTAACTTTCCATTTTTTTCTTTTCTTTTTTTTTTCCTTTTTTCCTTTTTTCACCAGGGGTTAGCTTTTACGTCTTCTTGTTTTTTTCCTTTTAGAAGATGAAGGTTTCAATTATGAAAAAAGAATCTGTGAGGTTGGGCTTAAGCTATAGTCAATCTGGTATAATCCGCTATGTCTTTCCGTTTGGTTCTGTCAGAAAGAGAGGTACCTTAGGATGGGATCCTAGCCTAGGACTCCATAGGTCCACTGTTCAAACCAGCCTGCCAAACTGGTCAATGGCAAACTTTGCTGTAGGCCTCAATCTTGTTTTACGTCCTGGAAAGCGTGGCCTGTAACCATGTGCCCAGTCCTTTGTTTTAGCCTCTGCCATTTTATAATGCGGCCTAGGTTCAATTCTGGCTTGAAGAATAAATCCTTTCTGGTTTGATATCTGTGTGACCTTTGCCATTTGTTGATTCTACTCCTCTCCATGAATCACCTTGAATATTTCTTTCTCTGAGGACCTGGGAGGTTCCCTTTGGTAAAGTTTGGAAGGCAGAAGTGCTGGCCACTTGGCATGGCTAATGTTGGGTAATAAGGGATTAAAAGGATTTTCTTAAAAAGGGCTCAGCTTAGTTCAAAATGGATACCCAAGTTATATATTTTTCTCTTCTTCGATCTTATTTTGCTGGGGAAAGTTCTTTTTTTTTTTTCCTCAGTCAACTGAATTCTTTGTCTCCATTTTGTCTTGCCACTCTTAATGCACACATGAGGGGCCCTAAAATAATTTCTGATGGCCTTAGACTCCTTGGGCAAACAGAAAAAACTCCATGGATTCCATTTTGTAATTTGTTTTCCTAATGGAGTCCCAGGAATTGGAGGCGAATGGATCCCTCTCAAAATCTTTGTCTTCCAGCTATACCTGTTTACTAGGCCCTAGAAACTATATGCTTTCTTAGCCCTGCTCTTAAAGGGCCCCATTCAGAGGCCAGTTAGGAAAGTGATGAACAGAAAATCTTAGAGCTACTGGACCTTCTTCTGCCTGTGTAGTTATATATGTGTTGTGTGTGAATGATGTCTATTAAAAAAAGAGTTCTAATTAATTAGCTTAAAGGAAAATAAGCACTTAGATAAAATATTTCTTAAAAAAAAAAGCTGTGGTACCTTTTAGTTCACACGACTTTAATCTTTGAGAAATAAAAACCGCCTTAAAAATTATTGGTAAGCTACTCCACCCGGGCTGCCAGACCGGAAGCACACCACTGGAACTCAATCCTGCTCCTCTGGGTTGAAACCAGGGTGCCGCCAAGATGCCGGCTTACCACTCTTCTCTCATGGATCCTGACACCAAACTCACTGGAAACATGGCACTGTTACCTATCAGAAGTCAATTCAAAGGTCCTGCCCCCAGAGAGACAAAAGATACAGATATTGTGGATGAAACCATCTATTACTTCAAGGCCAAAGTCTTCTTCAAGAACTATGAAATTAAGAATGAAGCTGATAGGATCTTGATATATATAATTCTCTACATTTCTGAGTGTCTGAAGAAACTCTGAAAGTGCAATTCCAAAAGCCAAGGTGAGAAATAAATTTATACACTGGGAATCACTAATTTTCCCATTCCTGGAGAACCTGGTTTTCCACTTAATGCGATTTATGCCAAACCTGCAAACAAACAGGAAGATGAAGTGATGAGAGCCTATGTACAACAGCTAAGGCAAGAGACTGGACTGAGACTTTGTGAGAAAGTTTTCGACCCCCAGAATGATAAACCCAGCAAGTTGTGAACTTGCTTTATGAAGAGACAGTTCATGAACAAGAGTCTTTCGGGACCTGGACAGTGAAGGTAGCTCAGACAGCCACCATCTCCAGAGCCCGGGGCAGCATTTTCCAGCAAGATATACACAATCTTTTTGCCTTATTTCATAAAGTTTTATACAGAAGAGAGAAGAGCATGTCTTTACTTGAAAAACTCTTGATCAAGAATTCTGGTAGGAGAAAAAAGAAATGTGTTACCAAGGGTGATTTGAAATTTTCTGCAGTATTAAGCTAGAGCTTAATAAGAATAAGTAATAATAAAGAAATTTCTAACAACAAAAAAAGATTATTGATAAAATGCAGATATCATCAAAATGTACATTTTTGCCTAGGGTTAAAGGATTGTTTTGAATTTGATAGGATAAAATGAAATGTTTAAACAAGTTGTGGAAGGACTGTAAAAATTAATCTCAGAAAAAAAATTCCTAATGTTAACATACTGACTAAATTCAGAGGGGTATTATATGGCTTTTCCATAAATTAAGCATTGAAATAAAAGCACAACAAGGTTCTCTTAAGGCACTAATCTGCTCTTTAGGAAAAATCTGTAAAGAGTTATAAAAGGTTTTTGCTTTTTAAAATTTCTGAGTCATCATTTTGGCAAAATAAATAACTTATGGTAATCTGGAATTCTAGTTCATAACATCAAGTTTTAGACCTCTAACATATTCAATGGGCTTCCCAAAGTCAAACTTCAGTTTCAGAATTTTTTTTCCTGACCCCTGGCTTTTGGATGCTGCAGAGGGCCCTTAGAGCATCCAGAAGAGAGGTAAACAGGATTACCTGACATGCTTAGGTACATGGGATTGCCAAAATGATGTTTAATCTTCTTCAGGTTATATTTTAGGGAATAATATTAATATATGTTCCAAAATTGTATGGGATTTATAATATTCTAATGCCTGGCCGCCAGAATGGAATCCGTGGTGCCTTTTCTGATTTTTTTTCCAAAGAGTCTCAGGCCATCAGAATTATCTTAGCGTCCCTCATGAGTATATGCTATCAATCACAATTTAGATTGTTATGTTAAATTATTGTAAACCACAGAGATAACCAAACTGATTTGTCAATTGTGTTTCTGACTGTACCCTGGACATTTTGTTATTCAGACAATTGTTGTCTTTTTTTCATCTTCTTCAAAAGATGGTGCTCTCAAATGCAGGTTTCTGATAACTTTGGAGATTGTGACATTAGAATAAAGAAAAAACAAAAAGGACTCACAAAGAGCTGAAATGTTCACGAATACCAAGCAAAACCAGAGTTAACTGAATGGACTTAACTAATACAAAACTGAAGTAATCTTTTTGAATTTTGCTTGGAACATTGCTGATCCTTATTTTATTTTTCAGAGTCAAGGAAACTTATTTTGAGCTATTTACAGCCTTTAATAATTGAGTAACATATACTCCTGTGAACAAAATTTGGAGTATGTTTGTCTCTCTCCCCCTCTCTCTCTCTGTGCCTGGCTCCTCCACAATTTGGAAACTAGTTGTGACTATTCTTAACTTATGACAATATAGTTGTTTGCATCAGTGCAGTAAGATTCCATTTTCTTTGCAATATAATGCAACTGGAGAAACTGGTTGTTTTACCAAGGCCTTTGACTCAAAGGGTATGTTTCCCTTTAAGGAGTCAACCTTCACTTGCAGAACTGATAAAAAGCCCCTTGGGAAAAACGGTCCCAAGTACAGTGTTCCCCATACAGTGTTCATAACCTGCGGTGAGTAAAAAATGTCACTTTTTAACAGGCCCAGGAGCCCTATTCTCTTGGGACCTCAAGAAGAGAGGGGTTTACCCAACTCACAGGCATTTGAGGGTACAAACCCATGGCTGGGCTCAGCTTTAGAAAGCGCTATCTGAGATTCCTCGTGGAACAGAGTTCCATGAAAGCCAATCTAAAAGTCCTATGTAAAAATAATTATTCTTGCTGCCCTTTATGTAAATAATCAAGCCACGTATAAGACTAAAGTCTATTTTGCAAACAACTCAGTCCTATTATGGTTTGTTTTTAAGAAAAATGAGGACTGGAGAGAGATAAATTATGTTTTAAAACTTATCATCATTAAATTCTAGACCCATTTGTTGTTTTCAAGTTTTTTGCCTAGTTCATTTAAAAGCTAATCCTGCTTATCCCTGTGATCCAACCAGATATCTCCAGCTGCAGCACAGAAGGAACAAAGGGGGATGGGTAATGTAAAAATCTGAATCGATATTCTAGTTCTGAGCAATTATCCTGCAAATCTTGCTAGGTGGTGGGAATAAACAGGATGCCTAACACCCAGAGGTTTCCTTTTTCGGAAAGTAAGACCAAGGGAGCTAACCAAAGCCAAGCCCCATGCACCCAAATCTTAGCAAGCATAACTATAGCCACTAGTTATCTGGGCATGTCACAAGACATCCTTTTCTTTCCCTTGTTGGAGGAGGACTCACTTCCACAGCTTCACCTTAGCATTCAGCTTATGATAAAGAATCCATACAATTTGAGACACATTTTGGGCCCCAAACTCAATTCTAAGCTTTAGGTCAAAGCCCTAAGGAAAAAAAAAAACCTGGATCTGAGGGATCCAGAGGCAGATGATAATGGAAGTTAAAGCACAGCACAGGTGAGCATGACTAATTCCTGCCGATTTAGCCAAGCCTCTTGTTTCATGGATAAACAGCATGCTAGTATCCATGACATAAAGGAGGTCTAGAGAACTCAAAGGCTACTGACAGCAGGAGAGACAGAGTGTAGGTGGGTAAGAGTAGATATTTCTACCTCTTAGCCCTCCCTGTTAACATGGGGGAAAACCTCATGGCACCCTGTTATGGTCACCAGGTTGCAGAGATATAAGGACAGAAGAAATAAAAAGGGACACCTCACTTTCTGTCTCCCTCACCTACCCTGGGTATTTGCTAGGAAGTGAAAGGAACCAGGGACAACTGCTCCCCTTTCTTAATGGGTAGCCATTCATCTTCAATCTGTACCCTTTTTGAATGCATCCTGAAACCCTGGGACTCCTTTGAAAAAAACACCTTTTTTCCTTTTCCTCCTGTGTCCTTCCTCTCTTTACAGATAGGTAATTGTGTCTCCTTACTACAGGACACTCCCCTTGGATCCATCCTCTAAACTTGGAAAAATTAGTTTTCCAAACCTTAAACTTGATATCGTCTTAAGATTGGTCTCGTAGAAAGGTAACCCAGAAGACTGACATGCCAGAAAAAGGGTAAAAGTTTTTTTTAACCAATCAGACGTTTTGTCTCCCTCTCCCTGTACAAACCCATAAAAGGCCTGAGGATTTTCGAGTATTCTTACTCCATTCTTGTTTATGTTTTGATACATGTTTTCTAATAAACCAGTTTGTCTCTTCTCATCTTCAGACCATCAAACTCCAGTCATGCAACTGGAGCCTTGGATAATGGTCCCTTTTGCTGGGAACCCTTGGATTGGCCTCTTAGGAAGATCTGACTGCCATTCTCCCAGCACAGCACCCAGTGTCAGCAGGAAGCAGTTAAGATTGGTCTTTGTCCTTATCTTTACTCTAAAGGTGTCAAATGTACTTATTTAGAGGGGGTAATGACAGAGACAGGAGATGGCCCAGGTCACTGAAAAATTCTGTCCCTTAACACATGCTCAGTAAGGGACCATAAATCAATGTGGAGCAGCTCAGACTAAGGGCATGCATGCTCACTGGGAGAATGGGGTGGAGCCGCTGGAAATTTGTACCTTACACAGGGGGAGAAGCCTGGGCTGGTATTTAATCTGCGAGGTGGCAGCCTGTTGGTAGGACACATTTTTTTTTCACTGAGAGCTTCCTTTTAATAAATTCCACTCTCTTCAACTTTCAATGTGTCTGCATGCCTGATTTTTCCTGGTTGTGAAACAAGAACCTGGATTTTAGCTGAGCTAAGGAGCAAAAAATCCTGCACCAATGGCTTTTGTTGTTGTTGCTTTTTGAAATGGAGTCTTGCTCTGTTGCCAGGCTGGAATGCTGGAGTGCAGTGGTGCGATCTCGGCTCAATGCAACATCCACCTCCTGGGTTCAAGCAATTCCCCTGCCTCAGCCTGCCAAGTAGCTGAAACTACAATCCCACGCCACCATGCCTGGCTAATTTTTTGTATTTTAGTAGAGACGGGGTTTTACCATGTTGATCAGGATAGTCTCAATCTCCTGACCTCATGATCTCCCCACCTCAGCCTCCCAAATTGCTGGGATTACAGGTGTGGGTATATTTTGAAAGGCACTGCACCCGGCCTGGTTTTAAATACTAGGTATAAATTGATGATTCCCAAATTTCTTTTTCTTGGACTGCCCTCCTGAGCTTTACACTCTTACAACTAATTACCTATTTGGTATCTCTAACTGGATATGCAGTGGGCAATGAATCAAATTTAATGTATCTAAAATTGAGCTGATCACCTCACCTCTACCCCAAATGTGTTTCTTCATCTCCATTAACTCCAATTTCCCAGTTGCTTAGGCCAAAAACCATATAGTCATCCCTAACCCTGTTCTTTCTCACTCTTCATATCCAATCTCAGGAAAGCTTTGGCTATAATTCTGTAACTTCCTGCCAAATCCACTGTCACAGTGTGGAACCAAGCCAGCAACATCTCTTTCTTGTGTTATTACAACAATCTCTCTGCTTCTTTCTCTCCCCCACTCTCACTTTTCTCAACCTAGCAGGCAGAATAATTCTTTTAAAAAAGAAGTCAGAGATTGACTTCTGCCATGACATTATAGGAACTCCACTGACCCACTCCCCAGTGAAACTGGTACAATTAAAAAAAAAAAAAATAAAGCCTCTGGAAATGTTTCCAAAGGCAAACGGCAAACAAAGAAACATCTGTTCAAGAAAATACATGAAAAATCATCAAGAAAGGTGATCCTGTGTTATTTGAACCAAGATTACTCTCTCCCTCCCATCTTAGCAAGGTAAATACTCCTCTGTAGATTGCAGCATCCAGGAACACAGGGATCCCTTGAGCTCCCAATTCCAGTTTCTTCTATAGAGTAGCAGTGTGTCAGTGTCTCCGGCTAGCTACCTGATGCTGAGGTAAAGTCCCAGACAAGTGTGGTTGAGAGGTGGGGGCTCTCCCTTCTCCCACCTAGCTGAGAACACTGGGGCCCTGATCACCCTTGCTCTAACTCATTAGGCAGTGGTTCCACACAGGAGAGGAAAGTTTAGAAGACCAGAGGCTGCTACACTCCACACCCTCCCCACAAAAGGCTTTGCAACTAGAATATCATTCAGAGACAAGACTGCCATTATCCTATTAACTCCATCCCCAACTCTAGTGCGCAGGCTCAGAGATTTTGCCTACAGGAAGAATCAACCCATAAACAGATTACAGGTGGTTCATGCCTGTAATTCCAGCAATTTGGGAGGCTGAGGTGGGTGGATCACTTGAAGTCAGGAGTTTTGGACCAGCCTGGCCAACATGGTGAAACCCCATCTCTACTAAAAATGCAAAACAAAAATTAGCTGGGCATGGTGGTGCATGCCTATAATCTCAGCTACTTGGGAGGCTGAGGCAGGAGAGTCACTTGAACTCAGGAGGTGGAGGTTGCAGTGAGCTGAGTCCATGGCACTGCATTCCAGCCTAGGTGACTGAGCGAGACTCCATCTCAAAGAGAGAAAAAAAAAAAAAGGCCAGAAGCGGTGGCTCACGCCTATAATCCCAGCACTTTGGAAGGCTGAGGCAGGCGTTTGAGACCAACCTGGCCAATATGATGAAACCCCATCTCTATTAAAGATACAAAAAATTGGCCAGGCATGGCGGTGCATGCCTGTAGTCCCAGCTACTTGGGATGCTGAGACAGAAGAATTGCCTGAACCCGGGAGGGGGAGGTTGCAGTGAACCAAGATAGCACCACTGCACTCCAGCCTGGGCAACAGAGTGATGTTCAAACCTAAGGGCACTCTCAGGAACAGTGTCAGTTTTAATGAAAGCAATTAGGAAGACATTCAAGACACAAGCTAAATTGCAGGCCTGTTGGCTTGCCAGAAGACAGTGGGAAATAAGACAACTAGCAGCAGCTACACTGGAGTCACAACAAATACCAAAGACAACCTCAGAAACTACTCCTTCAAAGAAGCAAGAATTACAGTAGTTTGTAAGACAATTTATGCCCCAGGGCATCGTTAGAAAACAATAAGGCAATCAGCTAACAATTACTGGACTTTAACAGCTATATGTAGTCAGGGAAAGAAAGAGATCCCTATCAAAACCACTGTCATTCCAGGATAAAGGTGGGCATATCCAAAGCTGTGCTTTCCTAAGGAGCAATTATCAAAGGTTTAACAAATAATAGGAGGGAAATATATCAGATGGAAGCTGATCAGATGGATACTGATCTGCACTTATATGCAACTTTCTGGTAAAACTAAAAGGAATCGAAAATTCTCAAGGAGAATCCTTGAACAAAGATGGAGGTTGAAGTGAGCCAAGATTGTACCACTGCGCTCCAGCCTGGGTGACAGAGCAGGACTCTGTCTCAAAAAAGAAAAAAAAAAAGAAGTCTATAGGCATTCCCTATAAAATTATTTCAAATGTCAATCAACAGGAGAATAAACAAATCATGGTGTTAAAACTTGAGCTTTGCATGAAGAGACCCCACAAGCCGGCTTTGTGTGAGCAGCATGGCTGTTTATTCACCTGGGTGCAGGTGGGCTGAGGCCAAAAAGGGTGTCAGTGAAGGGTGGTAGGATAACAGTTGCTTTTATAGGTTTGGGATGTGTAGTGGTGTTAAGAGTAAGATCAGTTACAGTGGTGGGGGTAGGGGCAAGGAGTATATATTACCATTTCAGTTACAATGGTGGGTGGGGGTAAGACCTGAGAGTAGTTAAGATGGAAGGGTGGGGCGGAGGGATATTCACAGAGCAAGAACAGTTAGGATGGCAGGGTGGGGTAAGAAGCTTAATGTAAGGAGCGGGGAAGCTCCGCTGAGCAAGTAGCAATAATGACGAATGCCGGGGGCGGGGAAGGGCGGGGTGAGGGGGAATCAGCCAAGACAGGCAGGACTTCAAACTTTCTGGGTCTGGGCTTGCACATGGAGGCCTGACACATAGTATACTCACATAATGGAGCACTACACAGCAATGAAAAAGAACTGCTGCTACATACAATACTGGACTATGCTCACCGACATAATGTTCAGTTAAAGAAACCAGAATAAAAAGAATACATATTGTACCATTTATATTAAGTTCAAGAATAGAAGGAAAACTAATCAGTGATGATAATAATCAGAGTAAAGGTTGGGGGTGGGGTAGTTATTGACTAGGAAGGGTCACAGGGAACTTTCTGGAGTACAGGAACAGTTATATTTCTTGATCTGCATGGTGGTTACGGGAGTGTATTCATATGTTTAAAATTTGTTGAAGAATATTAAGATTTGTGCCTTTGACTGCATGAAGTTATACCTTAACAAAACAGTCTTTTAAAGAGTCTTCCTGCTTTAAAAAGATCATTGGATGCTTTACTTTGCAGTCTAGATAAATATTCACCATCTACCCAAACATGACTAGGTTCAGAAAGGAAATCTTAAGCCAGGTGCAGTGACTCACACCTGCAATCCTAGCACTTTGGGAGGACAAGGCAGGTGGATTGCTTGAGCTCAGGAGTTCAAGATCAGCCTGGGCAACATGGTGAAACCCTGTCTCTGCTAAAATACAAAAAATTAGCCAGGTGTGATGGTGCACACTTGTAGTCCCAGCAACTTGGGAGGCTGAGGCACGAGAATTGCTTGAACCCAGGAGGCAGGGATTGCAGTGAGCCAAGATTGCATCAGTGCACTCCAGTCTGGGCAACAGAGCAAGACTCTGTCTCAAAAAACAAATAAACAACAAAAAAGGGGAATCGTAAATACAATCAGTTCCATAAGGGTAATATTTCACTTTTTCATTATATTATTTCACAGTCAGCAACACCTGGTGCCAATGATGTCTCTAGAGATAGCCTTCATGGGCACAAAATAAAAGGTGCAAAGACCACTACATGAGCTCTCTTCGCCCATGTGTTCCCACTTCATGCTCCAGGCCTCTGGGCTGCTGGGAATGCAAGATGCACTTCACCTGGGAGGTCATCAACCTCAATTTTGCCAACAAACTTAAGGGAATGGAAAAGTTCCCCATGGCATCACCACCGTCATAAACAAGAGTGCTCCCAAAACTTAAGTTCTCAAATCTGGTTTTCAGACAAGAACCCTACATATATCTCATTAAATAAGCAGATGCTCTACTTATGTCAAAGGCATCAAATTTTTTTGCTTGAGTCCAAATTTAGTGACCTGATCTATAAGTGGGAAAAAACTGTATGATTGTTCAGAAAGCAGGATGAACATTTCTCTCCGATAAGGTACTATTTTGTGAGCTCATCGTCCTTGCACACCGAAAATGAAGAAAAATAAATATTTTTGACGGAAAAAGATAGCATAGAGAGGTGTTCAGATAATGACGTGATCGACCTAACAGGTTAATAAACCCATCAAAAGCAATTACAATTGACAGAAAGCTGGAAACATTAACGCTGTTGGAAAGCTCAAATGACAGAAGTTCACAAATTCTTAATCATCTCATCTAGGCCTCTCCTCATTACCATTCAGACCACTCACAAAGATCCCATTAAATCAGCTCATAATCATCAGCTTTAAAAAACAAGACTCCTTAAGAGATGTGGCAATGTAAGAAGTGGCGCACGTACACAGGAACAGCAAATGACTAGTGAAAACTGAAACGTTTATCGTAAGCAGAAATAACAGTGCTCTCCTCCGTGAAAAAGAGAAAGAAATCGGACGGGTCTCCTTTAAGTGAAATAGACTGTAAGAATATAAAGACATTGCTGACATCTGTGTTTTAACATTCTATTTATTTAAGGAAAGAAGAGAAAGAAGTGTTTGGAACATAAATATATCCTTCCTTACAGGAAGGTCAGAAATGTGGAAATACGCAGAAGCTGGTGGGAGCAAAAGCCGATTGTGAGACAACGATATCTGGAGAAGTAGCCCTGGTCGGGATGTGGGAAGAGGGCTGCGAAGAAACAGCAGAACCGAGGGAAAGAAAGGGAAGAACCGCAGGTCCACTGCTCATCCGAGCACCTATAAATACGCCAGACTCTTAGCATCCACACACGACACAGAAGGAAGGGGTGAGCTTTACGGCCAGCCTATTGTCTTTGAGCGACAGGGAGGGATTCCCAAACGCACCCGCCGTTCCCGCCCCAGGTCAGTCCCTGCAGCTCGTGCCCAGCAAGAACCTTGCGGGTGGTCACAGGCTGCTATTCTTTCACAGCTGTTTTTGGGGGCAAAGATAGGGTAACGAAGCCGGGCTCCAAACTTACTTTTGCAGCCGGGCGCCATAGCGCCCTCACCCTTCGTTTCCGAGAACAATGCAGCTGATGCCCCCACCTCCTGACTGCGCCGCGCGACCGAATTCCGCCCGCTCAAGATGGCCGCGATTTTGAATTTGGCGCTTGGATCAGACGTTGACGCCCGCGAGGAGGCCGCCATGTTGCCCGGCCTAAGCATCGGGGGCGTGGCCCAGTGACGTCACAGCTAAGTGCCCTCGCCTCTGTATCGTCGCCAATCCGTCGCGGAACTTGTCTTTATCCGGAGCTACCATGAGCAAGCGGAACCAGGTATCTTACGTGCGGCCAACCGAACCAGCGTTCCTGGCTCGCTTCAAGGAACGGGTCGGCTACAGGGAGGGGCCCACCGTAGAGACCAAGGTGAGCTCTCGCCAGTCGTGATACTTTGGAAGCGAGGCCCGCCCGCCACTTCCAATTTCCGCCTCTACTTGGAGGCTGGGTGCTGTCGGGTCCCTCTTTTCACCCGCGCTCGGCCCCAATTCTGGTGGAATCCTACCCCAGGCTGGTTTTCAGGCGACTGCAGCCCCCTACGCTCAGGAAGCTCTGTAGTTTTCAGAGCTCCACTGTGTTCCTGAAAATGACCTGACGGGTAAACCGCCTGGTCCTTGATAGATGATGGTAAAGAAAGATCACTTTTCTGGCTTTTTGTCACTTGTTTGCCTCAAAAGCTGAGTTCGCAGGGTGAGTTGCAGTTACAGCGTCGTCCCGTATTCCAGATAAGGACACAGATGCATCAGAGGAATTACTATCCATGACGGCTATAGCCTCACAAAATGGCTTTGATTTTTTATTTATTTATTTTTGAGACAGGGTCTCGCCGTTACCCAGGCTGGAAACAGCAGGGACTTCCAGAAATACTTGCCTACCTATGAGCTATGCACAGCATAAGAACGAAGTGGAGGTAAATACTTCCAGAGGCTCTAAATCTGGAAGGCAGCTTGATTATGAGTTGGCCAGGGACAGTGGGGCTTAATTGGCAGTACGAATTTGTTCAGAGACAGGAAAAGCAAAGGAGCTAATATATTTATGAATCTCCAAGTACTCAAACCTTGCTAGAGCCTAGATGCCATGAGAGTGGCACGGGATAAAGCTATGGTTATGGGCTGAGGCTAGTTCTTGCAGGGCTTTGTTGCCTTGTTTAGGAGACAAGGAAGACTCTGTGAGAGGTGGAGTAATGAGCGATTGTGTTTGAATAACGTGTGAAAACACATTTTGGTGTGCATACCTTTCAACCCAACAGTTTCACTTTTAGTAACTTAACATTAGAAGTTCTTGCATATAAGTTCCCAGAAGTGAGCAAAAAGAGTGTATGAAGTTTTTTCGTAGTAGAAAAAAATCTGGAAACAAGCAAAGTTTTTATTTACAAAATACTGGTCAAATCATGAGATTACCATATATGTAATTAAATGCAAGGCATTGATTTTTTAAAAATCAAATAATTTTATATGTGTCTTAAAGTACTGTGCAAAGATTTTTTTTAGTTAAGTTGTGAGAGTGGGGCTCTTATGGTGTGTGAGATTTCAAAAATCTGAATCAACCAGCAAAATATTACCATTTGTTACACTTACAGGGAGTGCATGGTTTCTGTTGTGTTATTCTCTGTACCTCATATTTGAAAAATTTCATAAATAAGAAAAAAGCAAGTCACAGTAACATGTACAGTGTTGTTGGTATACAAAAAGTTTTATGAACCTACATAGTTTTATAGACTTGGAAAATAGCTATTAGGATATCTACCAAACTGAAGGTATTAGGAGGGCGAAAAGATGAGCAGAGGTGAGAGAAAGAGATTTACTTGTTGCTTTCTATACTTGGGTGGTGTTTATTTCTTGTCTAAGTCGGAGAAGAAACAGGTGAAAAGTGTTGATGAGAAGCAAACAACTGACATGGCACAGTGCTGGCCTGAGTAGGCTAGGAATGACAACAGTACCCAAAGCAGAGAGACCCTCACACTAGTAACCACAGGCTGGGTCCTGCTGAAATGGAAATGAATCACTAGAAGGCATTTCAGGGTGAGTGGCAGTGAAACCTGTTCCCTTTGGCAAGCTTAGTCTCTTTGCAGTTACCTTAAAATTCATTGCCAATTCATTTACTCAATAAAGATACCCTTCTCACGAAAAACTACAGTTTCTCTTAGAGGCAGTGGTTCTGTTTGTCTAAAAGATCAGTGATCTACACCTTGTATTTGTGTTTTTCCCTAGAAAATCCAGCCTCAGCTCCCAGATGAAGACGGGGATCACAGTGACAAAGAAGATGAACAGCCTCAAGTGGTGGTTTTGAAAAAGGGAGACCTATCACTTGAGGAAGTCATGAAAATTAAAGCAGAAATAAAGGCTGCCAGAGCAGGTAGGTCTGAAAGTAATCTGGTTTTTCTAACAATTTACGGAGCCCAGGGTACAAAATTGTTTATTTTGTTTAGCAGCGTGGTATGTTTCAAGGAGACAGTTCCAGGTTCAGGCTTTAGCTTTGACACTTACCAGATGTATAACCTTGAGCAAGTTATTACATTGCTCAGCCTTAATTTCCTCATCAGTAAAATGGAAGTAATTGTACCCATTGGGTTGTTATAGGATTAAGTGTGAGTTTAAGTAAAGGCATCCTATTTTTTTTTAAATAGATGGTTAGACTTATAAACCACTCAAAAAAGGTCTGTTTCATTACTGTTTGGTATGCTATGTAGTGTATTTTTCATTATTTCTGAACATTTACTACATTGCTTTAGGGGAAAATGTTGTAGTTCCAATCACTTTCAAAACACTTAAAAATATAACCTAATTGTAACTGGGATCTGACAATATTATAGAATACTTTAGCATGTGAGTTTTTATTCAGTAACTGCATGTCTTGAGGGCAATCTAGAAACAAGGGAGAGGATCAGACTGAATCAGATTCAGGGACACCCTTAAATACAATATGAGATTTTTCAAAGACAAAGTAATGAGGAGAGAAGAAAGTTCTTAAAAATCTGTTTTTTGCTCAGATGAAGAACCAGCTTCAGCTGATGGAAGAATTCTATATCGAAAACCAGTCAAGCGTCCTTCGAATGAAAAATGTTCAGGTTTAACAGCAAGCTCAAAAAAGAAGAAGCCACATGAAGATGAAATAAATCAGGACTCAGTCAAAAAGAACTCACAAAAGCAAATAAAAAACAGTAGCCTCCTTTCTTTTGACAATGAAGATGAAAATGAGTAAGTGTAAATAGTTTGAATTTGGTCTACTTTGAAAGCATATGGGGTGGTTTTTTTTTAATAACATTTTTTTCCTGTTATAAAGATACTACAAGTTCCATATGGAAAATTTAGGAAATACAGGAAAAAAATTAATAAACTACATCTATTCATCAATACCCCTCTGACTTAAAATGCCAACTCTATAGAAATTAGCTAGTATTATTTTGTTATTTCCCTTGTATGGGTGTGTATATATGTAAATTATATTTTTAAGCAAAATACTTCTTTGTGTGTAAACAAAATGTTAGAAATACAGTTGTATTGCAAATGTTCTTTGTCCTGCTTCTCACTTGATATTACGTTATGAGTATTCTTTCAGGTCAGTAAATTTCAAAGACCTGACATTAATAGCTACAAAGAATTTCATAAATATCTCATTGTATCTTTTTCATTAACAATAGCTCCACTTTGGGTTGGAGAGATGGTAATGTGCCTAGTTAAAAATACCTCCCCAACTCCTGCTAAGGGTGGCCATGAGACAGCTCTGGCAAGTTAAGAGATAGAAGTGGAATTATGCTTGATAAACCTGCTGGGTTTTTTGATAACAAAAGGACAGACTTGGCAAGCATGAGCCTTTGCTCTTATCTCTTCATCCTACTTTGAGTAGGAAGATAAAACCTGAGTACCAGAGCCATTTTTAGGCATAAGGAAGGCAGCTACATGCTTCGGGTCATGTTAGTGAAAAGACTCAGAGCTTAACTCCTTGCTGACAGACCTCAAGGAGCTGCTAACACCAGCTTGAATTGCTGACCTCTGACTTCTTGATTCATGAGAAGAATAAACACTGTGCTTAATTAGGCCTCTGTCAGATTTCTCTTACATGCAGCCAAATGCTGTCCTAAGTAATACAGTAAATAACTGGTCAAACTGTTACTGGTGGAGGGTGTCCAGGTTCTTGGCATTTTGGACAAAGAATTGGACAAAATGCACAAACAAAGCAATGAAAAAAAGCACAGATATATTGAAATGAACGTATGCTCCACAGAGTGCAGGCTCAAGCAAGTGGCTCAAGAGCACTGGTTACAGAATTTTCTGGGGTTTAAATACCCTCTAGAGGTTTGCCATTGGTTAGTTGGTGTATACCCTATGTAAATGAAGTAGTGGCCCAAGACCTGTCTGAGTGGTTGCAGAAAGTGACCACTCAGAGGCTGAAGTGAAGTTACAAAGTTATACTCCTGTGTAAATGAAGACTTGGCCCACAACCAGTCTGATTGGTTGCAGGAGGGGACCAATCAGAGGTACTTTCATTTTTCATCTGCAACACAAAAAAGGCGAGGGGATTGCAAAGGGAGTAGCCTCTGATCCTTTTGTTTCTTAGGTTTGGAGAGGTAGGGCTTTCCTTTTGATTGACTTCTAGGAAGTCAACACAAATTGGCCTTAGTCCCTGCCTCCAGACCTTATTCTCCTGCCTCATTTTTCCTCTGAGAGATACGATCCTCTTAAATCTTTATGGGAGGCCAAGAGACAGGGTCTTTCTTCTGTAACTGCTCCATGCTAACTTGGGAAACAGTCCCTACCTATTGGAGATGACATAACTGTCACCCTGCTCTATCTAGTGGAGACAGGGTAGCTTCTTGATGGCTGGTGGTGTCTTCACCTGAAACTGGCTAGAAATCTTGCCGCTTGATCGTCTAACGCAGTGGTCTCTAGGCAAAAGGTAATGGACTTGGTTAAAAGATTTAACAAACATGGTCCAAAAACCAAGGCAAGTATAATCATTAATAATGGGCTGGCCAAGGGAAGGAGCCATGAAACCCAACTTAGTGCCCTTCAGGTGCCCCATGACCCGGACTGCTGTTGTCATATTTTGGAGGCCCAGTCAACTAGTTTTCAGGTGGCATTCCTTATTAATCCTGATTGGTTGACATCAAAACAGCATTCTTTTAGGAAAAAGACGTAAGCCACCTTTTTCAGCAGTTAGGAGATGTAATCCCCGTCGATTTTGCAAAGCAACCACTGCCAAGGAGTCCATCTGATTTTATAAGGTGACGATACTTTGGGCAGTGTCATCCAAGCTTTCCATAAAATCCTTGTACAAGTATTGGTAATAGGATAGGGAAGTTGCAATCCCTCTAACTCCCATTCCTACCCCTGCTTTTACTCCCAACCCTTGTGTCTGGTGGTTGCGGTTAAAGGTACAATAAGGGATTGGTTGTTGGGAGCTATATTAATTTTGGGACATACAATACTTCTGTCTCTAGTCTGCCACTTCCACCAAAGACAAATCACAGTAGAACCCATCTAACTTCAAAATAAGCTTCAGTCCCATATACTTGGCCTGATTACCCACACAAAGTACAACAAGAATAATTGTCCATATAGACGCTCCTAGATTGGCTTTGCTGGAACATTTCACAAGGCCATTTCGGTCAAAGTCCTGAGAAAGTAACTGGTTTCTTCAATTGTGTCCTATTTATTACAAAAGAAAACGTGGTTACTAACTTGATACAAATACATTACCAAGATTTAAGAATATTCATAGTTTACAAATTCTGGAGAAATTAGAAATACGACGCAAATTCTATTTGTTTACAAAAGTGTACTCAATACACTTATAGTTCAAGGCTATAAATAGCTCAAAAGAAAAAGATACTCAGACTCTGAAAAAAAGAAAAGAATTAGCACTATTTCAAACAACAAAAGCCATACATACAAATTATTTCTGTCGTCCATTAGTTCATTTCAGCCTATGTAGTTAACTCCTGCTCTACTTCATATTCATCTTTGTGAACACCTCAGCCTTTCAATTAGTGCCTTGGAAGTTTTCTGTCTAATCTAATGGTACACTCCAAAGTTACCAGAAACCTGCATTCAAGAGTTCTTTTCAGGAACTCCTCCAAAGAAATAAGCCTTGGACTGTAACTGATTGATTACAAGTCACTTTTTTTTTTTTGAGAAGGATCAAAGCAAAACATCAATTATGAATGACAAAAGTCTTAAGACATCCATATAAAGACACGGTTAACAAGTTCGGTTATTTCTGTGGCGTATAACAACTTAACATAATCATAATTATTGCAGGTATTAAGACATATCAGAATTTTAGAAATTTCATCAATCTTCGAACACATGTTAACAACAAATCTATATCAATATAACTCAAAGGAAGCTAAACACCACCTCAGACTTGACAATCTTTCCTGTGTAATTCTAACATTACAAATAAGCCTAATATGTCACTTGGACTTCAGGGTGCCTAAAATCCAAAAAGTTAGTTTAAGGTCAAAAAGACTGAATTTAGAACTTGAAGTTTTATCATTGGAAAGTCTGTGAGATTTCAAAGATTTCATATACTCGATACTACAAAATAGGATCATAAGTTAATATAAAATTGTCATTTAGGTAAACGGTTATATTTCTAGTAAAAAAAAATTGTCATTTAGGTAGCCAAAATTATAATGCAAAAACATTTACTCTTTGATAGAGAGAAAACTCAGTTAACCTAACACTTAAGAAAGACAGCATGAGGCCAACTAAATCTGTCTGTTCCCCTCCATTTTCTCCCTGCAGTTTACTCAAAAGGTAAACAAAATATTTTATCTCTTAATACTACACAAACATTTTGTTCAAGAGAGAAAACCAGAGCTTACCTTTGTATGGTATATTATTAATGTGAATGCTAATTTTAATAAAACCTTACAAACAAATCTATCTAGTTTGGATTACTTTGACCATAAGGTAAGATTTCCATAAATTTTTTATA
Source organism: Cebus imitator (assembly GCF_001604975.1). Lineage (NCBI taxonomy): Eukaryota > Metazoa > Chordata > Mammalia > Primates > Cebidae > Cebus > Cebus imitator. The sequence goes on from NW_016107315.1 coordinate 9,313,656, forward strand.
ACATTTTACAATTTTCTTCTAAACAGCAGAACAATGCTCCAAGAAAACCCTGCTATTGTAATACATGGGCCCAGATACTGGTCTTGCATCAGTGCTCTTTTTATGTTAATGTTTAATTTATAGAAAATCCCTGAACTAATCTTATCTCTCAAAATTACCCCTCACAGTCTCATGTGCCTACCTCTTCTGGTGCAGTCCCTGGGCCTAGGGGGATTGAATAGTTTAATTTTTAGACTTACGACTCACAAAAGCATTTTGAGTGTCACCTTCTCCCAGGTTTGAAAACAAGGCTTTGACTGGTGTCAATGCTTAAAATTTAGCAGGGATTGGTGCACAAGCATTGGTTAACAGGATTCTTAACACTATATAGGGTCTCATCGTTTTCTCTAACATGTTACAAATTAAAACGCTGTGATTTGGTGTTTAGGAATTACTGCCTGCTGTATTAAAGTAGTTAGGTTACTCATTGCATATGTCTACTTGCTATTAGTGACAGAACTGTGACCAAAAGCATCAAAAATATAAGTCCTGTGACAAACTCATCAAAGTAAGACAACTAACTTTTCATCCTTAAAAAATGATAAGCACAAGTATCAGTTTTGGAAATTCAATATGAGAAATAATCTCTTTACGTTTAAATATTGTGCAACAAAACAAAGACAAAGTAAAAACAAGCACCAGTTTATTTGCACAGTTTCTTTAAAAAGCACACCATCACACAATTCCAAGATTGTTTTCTAGAGACACTGACAGCTGATTAGGTAACTTTCACCACCAAAATTTTCAGACTATTGTACCACCTGCACATATTTTGTTTTCAAGTACACACATGAAGTCCCATCAGTGATGGACAGCTTGAGATCAAAAATCACTACAGGCTGGGTGCGGTGGCTCACACCTGTAATTCCAGCACTTTGGGAGGCCGAGGTGGACAGATCACAAGGTCAAGAGATTGAAACCATCCTGGCCAACATGGTGAAACCCCGTCTCTACTGAAAAAAAAAATACAAAAATTAGCTGGGCATGGTGGTGCACACCTGTAATCCCAGCTACTCAGGAGGCTGAGGCAGGAGAATTGCTTGAACCCGGGAGGCAGAGGTTGCAGTGAGCCAAGATTGCGCCACTGCACTCCAGGCTGGCACCTGGCGACAGAGCAAGACTCTATCTTAAAAAAAAAAAATCACTACAAAGTCTCACCTTTTTAAAAATTACTACTTAATCCAAGTGAATGTCACTCTAATTTAAAGAGTAGTAAACACAAATAAATTAGCTTGAGAGAAAATTCTAATCAATTTCCTTACTGGTAAAGCCAGTGTTTCCTGAACATTAAAATTAAAACTGTACCCATTGCACTTTTTCTTCATGAAAGGAAAATATCTGAAACCAACCCAAAGTATTGATTCAATTGAGTCATCCTGAAAAGCACCACGCAAACATTTTTATTCTCACCTACTTTTTCCAAATAACAGAGTATATAATGTACTCTTTCTGTTCAGAACTTGTCATTTATTATTATTATTTTTTGCCAGAAACCTTAAAGCTCTTGTAGTTTTCTAGATCATTAGAGGTAAACAAAACCAACCAAATTTTAAATGGCTTGTGTCCTCTTGTCAAATTTTGGAGGCTAGACCAAAGTAGCTTAGTAACTTTAGATAAATAGAACAAATCGTAGAACCAAATAAAAGCTTTCCATTAGAAACAAAAACATCAATAGTTTTATATAAATGCAAACATAAGCAAAATCCACGGAACAAACAGCAAACATGCAATCAGAAGCAAAAACAAACAGAAACCAACCCTAGATTTTTCCTACTCAGTCCAACCAGGAGGCTATAGCATCACCCAGGGCCGTAAAATAACTCATGATTAATATTTTCTTCCGGATACACAATTCAGTATCCTTATGTCCACCAATATCACCATACATCCTATGCAATCAAATTCACTAACCAGTAGTTACTCCAGTGCCAGCACTATCCATGCGAAACAGTAAACATAGTGTGAAGCAATGTAACCATGTATGTGAAATTTGGCCCCACACGAAATCTAGCTTCATGTATAACTATATTAAAAAAGAATTGCTAAACTGCCAATGCATTTCTTTACAAAATTTCTTATTTTACTTCAATCAAGACTAAGTTTTAGCTATGAAAATGTTAATTAGCCAAATTTTTCCAATTATCTATCAGGTTTTAAGAATATTTTACACCTAAACTATTTCAGCTTCCTATTTTCTGTATATGTGCATGAAGACAGACACGAAGGAAAAAAACAGGAAAAATTACATATGACTTACACAGATTATCCATGACATGCCTGTGCTTTCTGTTCAGTCCCAGATTTTCTTTTTCTTTAAATAACCAGTCATTTTACTTTTGGCCAAAAAAACTTTGCCATACAAGATTCTTTCTCATACAAAATTACTAAGTTTTCTTTATAACCCTCCTTACCAAAAATACAACTTCATATACATAACTTTTTCCACATCGTTCTCCCCTACTTAGTGGTTCCTTTCTACATTGTTTCATAAATGACCATTTCAAATCTGTAATTTGAACTAACTTTGGGTAAGTTCTGAATTAGACAATTTTTTTCCTTTTCTCTAATAACACAAATTTTTGGCACATTTTATATACATAATTATGTGTTAACTAGAATTCTTTTCCTTAGTGACCTTAAATTTTAGTGAAACCCTAAAAAGCAAGAAATCCTGAACTATCTGATAAGAGCATTTTATAGATAAGAATGATTCCACAATTTTTAGAAGCATTTCCCCATAACACAACCCTTTCATTTACATAGGGTGTACATCAAGTAACCAATTGTTTAAATGCCCTGTAGAGGTTTCCCATTGGCTACTTGATCTACACCCTATGTAGATGAAGTAGTAGCCCATGAACAGTCTGATTGCAGAATGATTGCTGAAAGGGACCAGTCAGAGGCTGAAGTAAAGTTACAAAGTTATGCTCCTATGCAAATCAAGACTTGGCCCACAACCAGTCTAATTGGTTGCAGGAAGGGACCAATTAGAGATACTTTCATTTTTCATCTGCGGTGCAGAAAAGGTGGGGCATTGCAAAGGGCGTGGCATCTGATCCTTTTGTTACTTCTTAATTGGAAATGACCCAGATATTCAGTGAGCATCAAAAATAATTTTGACATTTAACCATTTAGATTACTTCTGAAAACTGAGATATTAGACACCATCATTTAAAGTGAGTCATTTCCTTGTTAACCATTTCATAATATGTGAATATTAGGTGTTCACCAAAATAAGAACCTTAACTACATAGGCATTTTTACCAATAACTCAGAAGATTCAGCTGTTTTCACTAAACCAATAAGAGTTATTCCAATAAAAAATCTGCAGAAAGAACATTTTGTTTTGGCTAGGTTTGTAGTTTTATAACCTTCTATGCCAAACACACCTCAAAATATCTAGCAGAGGCAAATGTAAAACCTAGACAAAAATATATGCTGACAATTCTAAAGGCATTTCTATTTTTATTTTACCAATAATTTTAAAGCCTGCTTGTTTAGTAAAGTTATACTTAAGTCAAATGAACTTGAAAATTGCTTAGACTTATTTACTTAATTTATGAGTACTCTTATAAGCCAATTTGGCAGACATAAGTGTACATACATATAAACACATGTACACATGTATACACAGAAACAAAGATCCAATAGCTTTTACCTTATAACTCAAGCCATGAGATAGTAATACAAACTCACCAGTTTTACATGGTTACACTTTGTTTGCCACAATAGGTAATCCAATGGAGGCTGTGAGCCAAAATTTTGGGTAAATCGGTTTTCATGGCTTTTTGATTTTTAAAGGCCAAACCTCCCCCAGATTCCAAAGAACACCAGGGCCAAAGAGCACCAAAGGAGAAAGTCACATACAGCCAGGTCCAACCCTGCTTAAAACAGCAGCATAAAAGCCCAGATACATGCAACTCCATCCCACTTTCCCATTCAACAGGAAACTCCAGATTCCAAACAATACTGGGGCCAAACAGTATTGCAACTGCAAGAGAAAATTCTAAGGAGGGCTTAGTACGAGACCTCAGAATCTCTGCAAAGGGCATCCCTTTGGAGAGGTCAAAATCTGGAGTTGGATTCTCTGGGGAGTCCCCCTTGGGGGCTCAGTCTTAGAGTGTCAGCCGTCTCTGACCTTAGGTGGTACCAGTGCTGCTTTGTATGTTTTCCCTCCAGAAGTGATGGCCTGCTGTGAGCTTTCCTTCTGTCCCTGATGAAGGCCTCAACTTCTAGCATTTTTTTTATAGGAAGTGAAGATATTTTATTCATTTCTGACTTAATATTTCAACGGACCTTATTCTATTTAAGTAACCAATCTTAAGGAGTCCAAGAGTCATCCTTACATAATATTTTACAACACTAAAGAAATGTATTCTTTTTTTTTTTCAAGTTTCTATTTATTTATTTATTTTGAAAGATGATGAAATATTTATTATACTTTAATTTCTGGGACACATGTACAGATCGTGCAGGTTTGTTACATAGGTATAAACGTGCCATGGTGGTGGTTTGTTGCATCCATTGCCCTGTCATCTACATTAGGTATTTCTCCTAACGCTATCCCTCCCCAATCCCCCCACCCCCTACTATTCCTCCCCTAGCCCCCCACCCTCCAGGCCTCAGTGTGTGATGTTCCCCTCCCTGTGTCTGTGTGTTCTCATTGTTCAACTCCCACTTATGAGTGAGAATATGCAGTGTCTGGTTTTCTGTTCTTGTGTCAGTTTGCTGAGAATGATGGTTTCCAGCTTCATCTATGTCCCTGTAAAGGACATGAACTCATCCTTTTTTATGGCTGCATAGTATTCCATGGTGTATATGTGCCACATTTTCATTATCCAGTCTGATGGGCATTTGAGTTGGTTTCATGTCTTTGCTATTGTGAACAGTGCCGCACTAAACATACATGTGCATGTGTCTTTATAATAGAATCATTTATAATCCTCGGGGTATATACCCAGTAATGGGATTGCTAGGTCAAATGGTATTTCTATTTCTAGATCCTTGAGGAATCACCACACTGTCTTCCACAATTGTGGGCCCAGATGGCCAGGGGCAGACATATGTTCTCTCTACTATTACTAATTAAACAAATGTAAGTTTGCTTTGCTTATTAGCTTGTAAAGTTTGCAGTACACTGAAGTTTATACCCTGAAATAAATAATAGTAAATGAAAAGCACAGAACAAAAGAGAACAGCTTGTAGCTTATAAAAGCATGAGTAAAAGCGGTAATGGGAAGCCTAAAGTTAGACCATCTGAGGGCACCCCATTAACCGTGGCACATCCACAGTGTGGTTGCAAGGCAGGAAAACACTGCCTTGTTCCCAAGAACTCCTTTCCAACATGGGGTCTGCACAGGGGTCTCGTAAAGAGGGTTTGTGTAAGCACCCAGGAAAGGTCAGCAACCTCTGCTCACAAGATCCGGGAGGGTCTTTGCAGATGGGAGCTGTCAAGGCAGGAAGGCCTTGGGGGCGGAGATAGCAGAACACCTCCTGCTCTGCCTGTGTTCTCAGAATATGGGGTAATCTTGGTTGCCCTATGTCCACAGTGCTCAGGAGGTAAAAGCCCTTGATGCATTGTGTGTGATCAGACCTGGTGGTGCACCACCCGATATGTTCTGGTGCAGCTGCAGATCAATAATGATAAGTGGTAAAACTTGGTGTACTAGATTAGCTCTCTTAGAAGAACCACCTGTTTGATTGTATTCTAATGATGTATGCTTTGCCCCCTGGCTATCTTGCCCCACAATAGTTTCAAGGCCTCCTCCAATAACCCCCCTGCTGTCCACCCCTCAATGAGTGTGTGCACCTAATAAAAACCTGTGGAAACCAGAACTCAGCGCCAATGTGGTTCTTGCACTTTATATTGGTCCCCTGGACCCACACTGTAACTCTATTTCTGTGTCTTTGTCTTTATTTCCTTTCTCAATCTCTCATCACTGCTGGGGCTCAGGGCACCCACGAACAGGGTTGGGGCTGGTACCCAACACACAATGGTTGAATTAATTTATACTCCCACTAACAGTGTAAAAGCATTCCTATTTCTCCACATCCTCTCCAGCATCTGTTGTCTCCTGATTTTTTAATGATCACCATTCTAACTCATGTGAGGTGATATTTCAGTGTGGTTTTGATTTGCATTTCTCTAATGTCCAGTGATGATGAGCTTTTTTTCATATGTTTGTTGGCTGCATAAATGTCTTCTTTTGAAAAGTGTCTGTTCATATCCTTTGCCCACTTTTTAATGGGGTTGTTTTTTTCTTGTAAATTTGTTTAAGTTCTCCGTAGATTCTGGATAGTAGCCTTTTGTCAGATGGGTAGATTGCAAAAAAATTTTTCCATTCTGTTGGTTGCCGGTTCACTCTATTGATAGTTTCTTTTGCTGTGCAGAAGCTCTTAAGTTTAATTAGATCCCGTTTGTCTATTTCGGCTTCTGTTGTTGTTGCTCTTGGTGTTTTAGTCATGAAGTCCTTGCCCATGCCTATGTCCTGAATGGTATTGCCTAGGTTTTCTTCTACAGTTTTTATAGTGTTAGGCCTCAGGTTTAAATCTTTAATCCATCTAGAGTTAATTTTTGTATATGGTGTATGGAAGGCATCCAGTTTCAGCTTTCTGCATATGGCTATCCAGTATTCCCAACACCATTTATTAAATAGGGAATCCTTTCCCCATTGTGTGTTTTTGTCAGATTTGTCAAAGATCAGATGGTTGTAGTTGTGTGGCATCCTTCTGAGGCCTCTGTTCTGTTCCATTGGTCTATATCTCTGTTTTGGTACCAGTAACATGCTGTTTTGATTAATGTAACCTTGTAATATAGTTTGAAGTCAGGAGCGTGATGCATCTAGCTTGGTTTTTTTTGCTTACTGCCGACTTTGGAAACCTTCATCTTTGCATAAAACCTCTATTTTGTCTACAGACTCAGAAATTTCTGCCCAGAAGTCATTAACAACTGCATTCAATTTATGTAGTGCAAATTCTTTAGGCTGTGGTTCATCTTCATACAGAAGAGAAATAATTCCAGTGGCCGAGGTAATCATGGCTGTGCCCTTCACTCGCCTGTTGGCTCACTCACCATTCCAGCCACGCTGTGTATCTGTCAGCTCAGGGCTCACTCTCTCCACTGCACCTCCTCACTCCCCAGGTGCGCTGCTCCGACTCTAGCATTTTTATAATTTGATAAGGCCATGCTTTCCCATGCTTCCCATTCCACTAGAGTGATAGCCATGAACTTTAATGATAGGAACTGGAGGCTGGTGAGGGTTTTTTTTTGTCCTTAGCCAGTAGAATAGATCAAATAGGAGAAAAGAGGTCAAAACACCTAAAAGACATTATCTTTTACCACTATAGATTAATTCTATAGAATAACTTAATAACTTAGCATAAGAAAAGAAGGTTTAAATCACCTGTAACACGGGTAAGTTTGCCCTGGATGAGCTGCTGCTGCCAACTGGATCACACGTAGGGATCAGGGACTATACCTGGAAAAGATAGAAAATAATCCTTCCCAATTCTGGGCAGGGCAGCTATCCCATTCACTCATTGGCCTTCAGGTAACACTGGAGAGTGTCCCCAGCCAGTTGCTCTCAATTACCAACGAGCTACTAGGTAATGGCCACTGAAAGACTGAAAAAGGGAAATGACTCAGGTCCCTCACCTGAACCAGGCAGTGGTGGTCAGGCACTTCCACATGGAAGCCTTTCAGTTTCACTGCAGGGCCAGAAACCTGCAGTTGCCTCTGTGCTTGGGTGCTGTCCACTGAGGGCTGAGAGTTGGAAAGAGAAAAAGAAAGGGAAGAGAAAAGTGTTCCTGTATGTAACAGAGAGGGAAAGAGAAAAAGAGAAGAAAAATAAATCCCAAACTTTGGGCTTGTTACCTGGCTGGCTCACCAAAATATGTCACCAGTGGAGGATGTCTAAGTTCTTGGCATTTTGAACAAAGCATTTGATAAAATGCACAAAACAATGAAAGAAAAGCACAGATTTATTGAAATGAAAGTTCACTCCACAGTGAGAGCAGGCTTGGGCAAATACCTCAAGAGGTGCTGGTTACAGAGTTTTCTGGGGTTTAAATACCCTGTAGAGGTTTCCCATTGGTTACTTGACCTTACACCCTATGTAAATGAAGTAGTGGCCAATTACCAGTCAGATTGTTTGCAGAAAGGCAGAGGCCAAAGTTACAAAGTTATGCTCCTATGCAAATGAAAACTTGGCCCATAACCAGTCTGACTGGTTGCAGGAGGGGACCAGTCGGAGGTACTTTCATTTTCCATCTGCAGTGCAGAAAAGGTAGGGTGTTGCAAAGGGAGTAGCATCTGATTCTTTTGTCACTTGGATGTGGAGAGGTGGGTTTTCCTTTTGCTTCAGTTCTAGGAAATTAGCATGAATCGGCTTTAGGTTCCCTGCCTCCAGAGTCTATTCTCCTACCTCAAAGCTTGCTTATATTGACATCTCTGAGTGTATTTCTCTGGTGTTTCTGATGATTTCCTTAGAATGAATTGCTGGAAAGAGAATTCTTGGATCAAAATATTTGACTATTTTTACAGCTACTGATGTTTACTTTCAAACTACTTTCTAGAGTGGTTTTTATCATTTTATTCGTTTACCATCTCTATACAAGTTCACTTCACCTCATCCATGATTAATGGTGCACCAGCCTTGTGTTGGCACCATGCTTTTAATTTATGTCAGTATGATGTTTTGAAATGTTGTTTCATAAATTTAATTGGCATTTTCTTTATCTACCAGGGTGTCTCAACTGTTTTTCATACATTTACACTATTTTATATATTTTTAAAAATTTTTTTAAATTAATTTTTTCCATTAGTATGGTCATATTTTTCCTACTAATTTGTAAGTTATGTAATTTATCAATCTTTTGTTGTTCTGTTTCCCAACCTCTATATCAGATAAAGAATCACCCAGGCCAGGCACAGTGCCTCATGCTTGTAATCCCCGCACTTTGGGAAGCCAAGATAGGAGAATTGCTTGAAGCCAGGAGCTTAAAATCAGCCTGGGCAACAAAGCAATAACCCCATCTCTGAAAGGAAAAAAAAAATAGCCTGGTGTAGAGGCATGCACCTGTAGTCCCAGCCGCTCAGGAAGCTGAGCAGGATGGCTTGGGCCCAGGAGTTCAAAGCTGCAGTGAGCTATGATCGCACCACTGTACTCCAGCCTGGCCACAGAGCAAGAACTGTCTCTAAATTAAAAAAAAAAAAAAATTACCCATATTCTCTACCCACATTCTTTGGTTTTTAAATTCATTTTAAGTTTTGTTCTATCTGGAATTTGAGTGTATATTTTTTTCCCAAATAATCAATTGTCCTAGAACTATGTGTTTCTCATTTACTCGAAAGGGTGTCTGTGTAGAGATTTCCCCAGGTGTTGGGAGAGGGAAGGGAGGGAAGCACTGTAAACTCTGAGCCTTTCCAGGTGATTCCTCAAGACCCTGTTTAATCCTAACAATTTTCCTTATTAGTAAAATCAGACTAAACTGGGGGCTTGTTAAGATCCTTACCAGCCACATCCATCTGAAATTATGAATTTCAAAGTATCTTACAAATTTGATGCCACATTTATCTTTCTTAGGTTTTAAGTACCTGTAAAGAACACTCAAAAGTGATATATGTGGGTGAGCTAGGGAGACCTGAAATAGGCTTTCTCTAAATTACTCAAAGTAATCTTCAAGCCATTCTGCAATACTGTCTTTAATGTATACTCACTTGTTATATAAGCCAGGGTTTTTTTTTCTCCTAATTTGTATCATTGCTGTATGTGTTATTGTACCAAACTACACTGTTTTAATTACTGTAAATTTTAATATGTCTTAGTATCTGGATGTGGGAATTTTGAGAGCAGAGACTTTGTGTTTTTCACCACTGTATCCTCAATACCAGAAGAGTATCTGGCATTCTAAGTGCACAATAAATATAGTTAAAATGAATGAGAGTGTTGTCTCTAATTTCCTTTTATAGACCAGTAGGTCTCATGTGTAGACTCTGTACCACCAGCAGCAGAACCCCCTAGAAACCTAAAAATTAAATTCTTGGTCCTTGCCTACTGAATCAAAAACTGTGTGTAGGGCCCAGTAATCACTATAACAAGCCAACCAGGTGGTTCTGATATTCACTCACGTTTGAGAACCACTGATAAAGGCTATAGTAGTCCTCCCTTATCCATGGGCAATACATTCCAAGACCTCTGGTGGATGCCTGAAACTACAGGTAATACCAAACTTTATATGTAGTATGTTTTTTTCCTATACGTACATACCTATGGTAAAGTTTAATTTATAAATTAGGCACAGTAGAGATTAACAACAATAATAATATAGAACAATTATAACAATATACTATAATAAAAGTTACGTGAATGTGGTTTATCTCACTCTCTCAAAATATCTTATTGTACTGTACCTTGGGTATAAACCACAGAAAGAAAAGACTTGGAAGACTACTCTATTAGAACTGTGAAAAAAAATTAAATGGGCCGGGTACAGTGGCTCACACCTATAATCCCAGCACTTTGAGAGGCTGAGGTGGGGTGACTGCTTGAGGCCAGGAGTTTGAGAGCAGCCTAGCCAACATGTAACTCTGTCTCTACTGAAAATACAAAAATTAGCTGGGCACAGTGGCTCTCACCTGTAATCCCAGCTATTTGGGAGGCTGAGGCACAAGAATCACTTGAACCCAGGAGGCAGGGGTTACAGGGAGCCAAGATCACACCACTGCACTCCAGCCTGGATGACAGGGCAAGACTGTCTCAAAAAAAAAAAAAAAGATGAAAATTTAAACAAGGATTATGAAAACTGTTTGAAAGGTCTTAAATCTTGAAACACATCATATTGGTGAAGCCTTTACTGCAGGTGATATTGGTAGCAATGTAGACATAAAAGCTATCAGCCAGGAAGCACATCTTGTGATGAAAGACAAAGACCAAGACATGGTGGCACCTGAGACGTGTTTAGCATTCTTGGGGAAACTGCTTCCTAAGAACAGTGGGTCCTGTTAACTGCAAGATCTATTTTGCTAAGGTGGGTTTGGAGTCAGAGAAGAGAGGCTCAGAGAAGAAAGACGAGGCCTGTTCCCTCATGCTGCTTCTAAGCAATGTTGAACAAGTATTTGAAGCTCCAGGGTACAAATAGTAAATTTTGGTGGTGTCCACCTGCTGCTAATTCTGCAGGCTTGCAGGAAAAAAAAAAAAATCCCTGGACATTTGCCAGCCTCCACTGAAATTTCAAAGGATGGCTACCCGGGCAGAGACTTGTTGCAGGGGTGGAGCCACCATAGAGAACCCTTCTATCCCCCCACCGCCTCCCCAGTAGAGCAACACCAAGCAGAGATGTGAGGCTGGAGCTGCTGCAGAAAGTCCCGACCAGGGCAATGCATAATGGAGCTGTGGAAGCAAGGCCACTACTGAGAGTCCTCCCTAGGGCCATGCATACTGGAGCCTTGGGAACAGAACCACTACCAAGAGCTGTAGAATCACGGCAGTATGCAGCACCTGCTGCTGAAAGCTGCAGGCACCAGACTCCATCCTGTAAGAGTAACCATGTGGGAGGCACCCAGCAATGCCATAGAGGTGGGGCTGCCTGAGGCTTTGGAGGCCCAATACCTGCCCTAGTGTGTCCAGGAGGAAACACATGGAGGCAAAAGGTATTATTCTCTAGCTATAAGATTTGGCTGGGCATGGTGGCTCATGACTGTAATCCCAGCACTTTGGGAGACTGAGGTGGGAGGATCACTTGAAGTCAGGAGTTGGAGACCAGCCTGGCCAACATGCTGAAACCCTATCCCTGCTAAAAACACAAAAATTAGCTGGGTGTTGCTGGCACATGCCTGTAATCCCAGCTATTCCAGAGGCTGACGCAGCAGCAGCAGAATAGCTTGAACCCTGGAGGTGGAGGTTGCAGTGAGCCGACATAGCACCACTGCCCTCCAGCCTGGACAATAGAGTGAGACTCCACCTCAAAAAAAAAAAATTAATATCTGCCCTCCTGGGTTTCAGACTTCCTTAGGGCCTCTTACTCCTTTCTTTTTGCCTATTTCACCCTTTTAGAATGGGAATATCTGTCTTTTGCCTGTACCTCTCATGTATCTTGGAAGTAGATAACTTGTTTTGATTTTATAGGCTCATAGATGAGACTCTGTACTTTGGACTTTTGAGTTGATGCTGGTTGTTAAGATGTTGGAGTTACAGGGTTGTATGTGAGAAGGACATGAGTTTGGGGAGACCAGGGATTGAACGCTATGGTTTGAATATTTGTCCCTCCCAAAATCATGTTGAAACTTAATCCCCAATGTGGCCTTTAAGAGGTGATTCGGTCATGAAGGTTCTGCTCTCATGAATTGATTAATTCATTCATGGATTAATAGGTTAATGGATTAGTGGTCTGTCATAGGAGTGGGGTCGGTGGCTTTAAAAGCAGAAGAAGAGAGAGAGACCTGAACTAGCATAATCATATGCTACCTCCCATATGATACATTGCCTCAGGATTCCAGAGCCTCCACCAGCAAAAAGACCCTCACCAGATGTGGTTCCTCTACCTAGGACTTCTTAGCATCCAAAACTGTAAGAAGTAAATCCCTAAGGCGGTGTGGTGACTCACACCTGCAATACTAGCACTTTGTGGAGCTGAGGCAGGAGAATTGCTGGAGCCAGGAGTTTGAGAACAGCCGGGGCAAAATGACAAGATCCTATCTCTAGAAAAATGAAAGCATTAGCCAGGCATGGTGATGTGTGCCTGTGGTCCCAGCTACTTGGGAGGCTGAAGTGGAAGGATCACTTGAGTCCAGGAGGTCAAGGCTGCAGTGAGCCATATTTGCACCACTGAACTCCAGCCTGGGCAACAGAACAAGACCCTGTCTCAAAAATTAATAAACTCCTCTTCTAAAATAAATTACCCAGTTTCAGGTATTCAAAACAAAAAATGGATTAAGACAAGCTTGATCTACTCATTATAAAGTTTCTTTTCAGCCGGGCACAGTGGGTCACTCCTGTAATCCCAGCACTTTGGGAGGCCGAGGTGGGCAGATCACGAGGTCGGGACTTCAAGACCAGCCTGGCCAACATTTAGTAGAAACCCCGTCTCTACTAAAAATATAAAAATTAGCTGGGCATGGTGGCAGGCACCTATAATCCCAGCTACTTGGGAGGCTGTGGCAGGAGAATTGCTTGAACTTGGGAGGCAGAGTTTGTGGTGAGCTGAGATTGCACCATTGCACTCCAGCCTGGGAAACAAGAGTGAAACTCCATCTCAGAAAAAAAGTCATACTGACATCATGACTTACTGATATGCACTGAGAAGGACACCCCACTTCCAAAGGCCACAAAGATCCCACTAGGACCTTCACGATGTCCTTCTCAAGGATAGGGCAACCAAGGTCCAGTATTAAAGAGGCCACAATCCTAGGCCTTAGTAGTAGGAGCTGTTTATAAATCACGGATACAAATCCCTTGTTAAATTATCTATTATAAATATTTTCCACAGCCTGTAGCTTGTCTGTTAATTTTCTTAAAGGTTTCTCTTAGTGACATAATAGTCTTCATCTTCATTAATTTATTGATTTTATGAAACTATTATCAGCTTTTTATTTTATGGCTAATGCTTTCTTCTGTTCAATAAATCTTTGCCTACCTAATGTTTGCAAAAATAATGTTCTAAAATTTCATCTAGAAGCTTTATGGTCCTGGATTTTATGTATATATCTATGATCCATCTCAAATGTTATTATTGTGTATTTTTTACAGAAGTCCTGGAGTATTATTAATAGTATCTCATTTCCATTTTACGGATAAAAGGGGGCAAGGTTCAGTACTTTATCTAAGGCCATACTTCTAGGGGTCAAACTCTAGTCTCATGTTAGCACATTTTCTACATTTTCTAATATATGCCATGAAGCTTTCAGTACGCCCCCTCAAAACCAATGCCCTCATATTACACAGCATTTTTTGAGACAGAGTCTCACTGCCACCCAGGCTCTAGTGCAGTGGCAAGATCACAGCTCACTGCAGCCTGGAACTCCTGCACTCAAGTGATCTCCTGCCTCAGCCACCCAAAGCACTGGAATTACAGGTGTGCACCACTGCCGCTAGCCTACACAGATATTTTTATAATACCACCTTTACTACCCTAAAATGAAACTCCTAGGAAATATAAACTACTTATATACACACACTTTAAAAAATCAATAAATCTCCTAACTTAATATGAACTTAAAAATCAATAAATCTCCTAAACCTAAAAATAATGTAATTTATAACAAAAACAATATATATTTCAGTATGTAAAGGCTTGGGCATGACTGCAGTTAGAACACATAGGGAGTAAAATGCTTGCTTGATCCTATGCAGAATCACTATGAATGTGACAACTGCATTGCAAATGGATTCAAATGTGTTATGTTGGTTACTCAAATAACAGTTGGAAATTTTTTTATTTTTCAATTTTTGTGGGCACATAGTAGGTGTATATATGTATGGAATAAATATTTTGATACAGGCATACAATGCATTAAAATCAAATCAGGGTGGTTTTTTTTTTTTTTTTTTTTTTGAGGTCTTGCTCTGTTGCTGGGGCTGGTCTCAAATGCCTGGGCTCAACTGACCCTCCTTCCTCAGCCTCCTAGCTAGCAGGTGGAAATTCTGTCAACAATGTGGGGTGAGTTGGAAATTAAAAAAGAACTTTTTTGGTACAAACGAATTGTTGAGCAATTGTTTATATGCTTTACTGAGCACACCTCTCATCCATTGTTAGTGGGAGGATTAACTAGTTAAACATCTGGAAGGTCACAATATCTATCAAAATGACCAAGGCACATACTTCTTTTTTTTTTTTTTTCCAGACATAGTCTTGCTCTGTCACCCAGGATGGAGTGTAGTGGTGCAATCTCAGCTCACTGCAACCTTCATCTCCCAGGTTCAAGTGATTTCTCTTGCCTCAGCCTCCTGAGTAGCTGGGACTACAGGTACCTGCCATTCTGCTGGCTAATTATTTTTGTATTTTTAGTAGAAATGGGTTTCACCATGTTGGCCAGGCTGGTCTGGAACTCCTGACCTCAAATGATCCACCCACCTTGGCCTCCCAAAGTGCTGAGATTTACAGGTGTGAGTCACCATGCCTGGCTTGGAAATTATCTTATAAATATCTTGCACATGTCCCTAAAGACAAGGATGCTGCATATGCAGTTTTGTTTATAATAGAAAAATAAAAGCTATTAAATGTCCACTAATAGGGAACTAATTAAATAATGATCTATTAAGATAATGACACATTGGGCAAGGGTGGGGGTAAAATCTTTATTTACTGATATAGAACAATGAGTGAGATGGATTCGTCTTAAAAAAATTAAAATGGACAACTGTGTATATTATGCTACCATTTGTTTAAAAAAAAAAAAGTAAAGAGAGGGAATCAAAGATTGAGAAAATAAGCCACAGACTGGGAGAAAATATTTGCAAAAGACCTATCTGATAAAGGGCTCTTATACAAAATATACAAAGAACCCTTAAAATTCAATAATAAGAAAATGAGCAATCTAATTAAAAAATGGGCAAAACCCCTAACAGATACCTGACCAAAGCTATACAGATGGCAAACATGAAAATATGCTAAAATCATATATTATTGGTGAACTGCAGATCAAAACAATGAATACCACTACATACCTATTAGAACAGTTACAAACCGTGTGTGGTGGCTGACCCCTGTAATCCCAGCATTTTGGGAGGCTGAGGTAGGCGAATCACTTGAGGTCAGGAGTTCAACACCAACCGGCCCAACATGGTAAAACCCTGCCTCTATGAAAAATACAAAAATTAGCTGGCCACGGTGGCAGTCACCTGTAATCCTGGCTACTTGGGAAGCTGAGGCAAAAGAATTGGTTGAACCCAGGAGGCAGAAACTGCAGTGAGCCGAGATCATGCCACTGCACTCCAGCCTGCACAATAGAGACTCAGTCTCAAAAAAACAAACAAACAAACAAAAAAACCCGAAAGGTTAAAATCCAAAAACACCAATACCACAAAATGCTGGCAAGGATGTGGAGCAACAGGAACTCTACTTCATCATTGATGGGAATTCAAAATGGTACAGCCACTTTGCAGACTTCTGGCAGTTTCTTATAAAGCTAAACATACTCTTACAATATAATCCAGCAATTTCATTCCTTAATAATTTACCAAAATGAGCTGAAATCATATGTGCACACGAAAACTTCAAGCAAATATTTACAGCAGCTTTATTTATAAATGACAAAAGATGGAAGCAAACAACATGTTCTTCAGTCAATGAATGGGTAAATATAGTACATCCATACAATGGGATATTATTCAGCACTAAAAAGAAATGAGCTAACCAGCCATGAAAAGACATGGGAGAACCTTAAACTGCATACTACTAAGTGAAAAAAGCCAACCTGAAAATACTACATACTTAATGGTTGCAACTATATGACATTCTGGAATAGGCAAAAGTATGGAGACAGTGAAAAGATCAGTGGTTTGGGAGGCAGAATTGGGTGGAGATCGAGACCATCCAGGCTAACAACGTGAAACCCCGTCTTTGTTAAAAATACAAAAAAATTGGGCTGGGCATGGTGGCTCACGCCTGTAATCCCAGCACTTTGGGAGGCCGAGGTGGGTGGATCACGAGGTCAGGAGATCGAGACCATCCTGGCCAACATGGTGAAACCCCATCTCTACTAAAAATACAAAAAATTAGCTGGGCATGGTGGCGCATGCCTGTAATCCCAGCTACTAGGAGGCTGAGGCAGGAGAATTGCCTGAACCCAGGAGGCGGAGGTTGCGGTGAGCAGAGATCGCGCCATTGCACTCCAGCCTGGGTAACAAGAGCAAAACTCCGTCTCAAAAATAAATAAATAAATAAATAAATTAGCCAGTTGTGGTGGCAATGTGCCTGTAGTCCCAGCAACTCAGGAGGCTGAGGCAGGAGAATCACTTGAACCCAGGAGGTGGAGGTTGCAGTGAGCCAAGATTGCGCCACTGCACTCCAGCCTGGGCAACAGAGCCAGACTCCATCTCAAAAGAAAAAGAAAATCAGTCGTTGCCATGGGTTAGCATGAAGGGACGGATAGGCAGAACACAGAGCATTTTTAGAGAAGTGAAACAACTCTTTATGAAACGATAATGGATGCATGCATATCATTCTACATGTCAAAATCCATAGAATATACAAAATCAAGAGTGCCCCCTCTGACTTTGGGTGGTAATGTGTTAAAAGTACGTTGCACCACTCTGGTGGAGGATGCTAACAGGCAGACTATGCGTCTCTTTGGGCAGGGGATATGTGAGAACGTTCTGCTTTCTACTCAATTTCACTATACATTCAAAACTGCACTAAAAACAGTCTTAAGAGAAAGATGTTTGCTTAATTATACTTATCTTTGTAAGAAAAACAACAAACATAAAATTGGTTGTCTATGACAATGAGGGGACAAGCAGGTGGCTGACTGGAAGACTTTTCACTGTTCAACTTTTTGTACTTTTAGAATTTTAAGCCATAAGCTTTTATTATCAAGTCAAAAAGATGAATGAAATTTTAAAAATAAGTAAGGCCAGGTGTGGTGGCTTACGCCTGTAATCCCAGCACTTTGGGAGGCCAAGGTGGGCAGATCACGAGGTCAGCAGTTTGAGACCAGCCTGACCAACATGGTGAAACCATGTCTCTACTAAAAATACAAAAAGTAGCCATGCATGGTGGCATGTGCATGTATACCCAGCTACTCAGGAGGCTGAGGCAAGAGAATCGCTTGAACCTGGGAGGCAAAGGTTGCAGTGAGCCAAGATTGCGCCACTGCCCTCCAGCCTGGGCAATGGAGCGAGACTCTGTCTCAAAAAAATAAATAAATAAAATAATAAATAAGTAAAAAGATTAAACCCTCTGAAAATCCTCAGGAAATAATTTTTAAATGGTAAAAATGTTATATATAAAGCTATTTCACTGCCAAATGAATATTACCAATGGGAACTCACACCATGACAGGCACCATCATTAGCAGATTCTGACTTATAAAAAATATTTTTATGAATATAAATATCACACAGATGGGGAACAGGTCAAAAAATTATGAACAGACCAATGAAATGTTGGGCAACCATTAAAATAAAGTTTATAGAAAGTCTAACATACTGCTACAGTGTTATGTTAAAAAGTAGGCTATAGTACTCTAATATAGTACAACTGTAATTATTCTTAAAAGGGAAGCAAAAAGAGCTATGCAGAAAAGGAAGGCTAGAATAAATACATTAAGGTGACTATTTGCTGAAAGTATGCAATTTTAATTTTTTTCATTTCTCTAATTTTATCAATGTATTTCAATAAGCACACATTAAGTTGAAAAAAATAAATTTTTACTTTAAAAGAATGGTTTTGACAAATTTGGCATCTCACATTAATAGCAAGGTTTAATGGTAGGAAATTACCTGCATGTGACTTTGGTATTATAGAAACCAGAACTACACTTTTGATAGTAAGATACATATTTGAGATTCAACTCTGACATTACCTGTTTGACTTTGAGAAAGTCAAACTCTTTTTCCTTGACTATAGGATGTGAATAGTTAACTCCTACCTTTCTTGCAAGGATGCTTTTAGCATTAGAGGTTCTTGTTTACATTAAAGAGCCTAGCACAGCCTAATGCACCATTAAAAGTATCCTTTCTTTGTTTTTTTTATGGCTTTTAATGAGCCAGTCTTTTAATTAGGCACTCCAACCCATCAGCTTCCCCAAAACACTGTTCTCTCCTTCCTTTGAAAGTGGCTTGTTAGTCTGTGGCATAGCTTGCTGGAACCTGGGATCTTAGTATCTTCTAACCTCATCTTCCCTTAAGTGACTACATTTGGTACTCTGCTCCTAGAACTCAAAACAAATACAGCCACATCCTCATCTACATGCTTATATTCTCCTCTATATTCCAGTCCTCTCTACTGTCCTATGCTTTCTCTTAATCATCTGCTACCAATCCTGCCAATCCTAAACACACACAGAAGTCCCACAACTTGAGGTTTTATTTAGTTAATGTCAGAGAGGCTTTCCTTTTAATGCAAAAGTAAAACTTACAGCTTAAAGTCAAATTAGACCTAGTAATAAAAAGTATCACAACCTAAATGAAGATCTTGAGGGTATCCAGAAGCACACCTCAAAATGTCCACTTAAATCTCAATCAGTACTTTTTTTCCTCTTATTAAATCTGAAATTTCTCAAGGATAAACCAGTCTAGATTACATTATCCTATTTAAACCTAGACATACAGTTTAAATAGACTTCTGTAGATTAATAATGAAATCACAGCCCAATTACAAAATGTCCTTAAGAAATAATACATTATGGAACCAAACAACAATGCTGATTTGCCAGTCGGATTTTAATATTTTAAATAAACTTTTAGAACAGCTAATTAATGGCAGTTAACTGTCACACAGAACTCATTTTAGTCTCAACACAACCCTAGGAAATATCCCCATTTTTCTATTGGGGGACAGGGAAACTGAGGCTCAGAGGGGATAAGGTTACGCCCATTGAGCAGCAGATAAGGCGTCAAACTCCAGATTAGGACACATTACTTCTTGTTCAAAATATAAAATATTCATACTAGCTGCAGATTGAGTCTTATAGTCCCAGGAATTTAGGAGAAAAAAAAAAGATGCTTTCATACAAATCTTTCCATACTCATTATATTCCAAATTTTACTCTCCAGCATGAAGCCTCTGATGTCGAAGAAGTGCTGAACTGTGCCTAAAGGATTTTCCACATCCAACACATTCATAAGGTTTTTCTCCAGTATGAATTTTGTAATGCTCACTAAGGTGTGCTTGTTTGCGGAAAGTTTTTTCACACTCACTACACTTATAAAGTTTCTCTCCAGTGTGAGTCCTTTCATGTTCAACAAGGGAAGAGTTCTGAGTGAAGGCTTTACCACATTGACTGCATGTGTAGGGCTTCTCTCCTGAATGAATTCTCTGATGCTGCATGAGGCATGCACTCTGATTAAAGGCTTTCCTACATTTATTACACTTAAAAGGTTTATCTCCAGAATGACTCCTCTGATGCCGAGTAAGGCATATGCTCTGACTGAAGGCTTTGCCACATTCTGTGCATTTATAAGGTTTCTCTCCAGTATGAATTCGCTGATGTTTAATAAGGGATGGGCTCTGACAAAAGGCTTTTCCACATTCACTGCATTTATAGGGTTTCTCTCCAGTATGAATTCTCAGATGCTGAACAAGAACTGCTTTTGTTTGAAAGGCTTTCTCACATTCATTACATTTATAAGGTTTCTCTCCCGTATGAATTCGCAGATGTTGAGTAAGATTTGACTGTTTGCGGAAACAAGTTCCACATTCACTGCACACATAGGGCTTCTCTCCTCTGTGAATCCTCTGGTGCTGGGTAAGAGATGATCTCTGAGTAAAGAACTTTCCACATTCACTACATTTTGAAGGTTTCTTCTGCATGTTAACGCTCCGATGTTTCATTTTGAGTGATATTTGGCTGGAATTCATGCTGCTTATAACACCAAATTCATATAGTAATACTGTTCTCCTAGGAAAGGTTACTGTTTGTGTGTGCTCACACACATGCATTACTATCCTCTCCTTCATCCCTGAAGGATTTCCCTTCCTCTTCCTTGTTCAGCATGCTTTCTCAATTTCTCCAAAAGTGAACTCCTGATGATCAGCCTCTCTGAAGAAAGAGATTAAGTAGTGACAGGTCTTAGAAATTCTATAAAATTCCCTATCATGATTGATTCTGAAACAATCAAATACTAAAAAGTAACCCAGGTAATTTGGGATCATCCAGATTTGCATCCATCCACAGTCATAAATAACTGGAAAATGTGAAAGGAATAAGTATCCTAGACTTGGGAAAATTAAGTGTTAGGGAAACTTATTGTCCACTTACAGTCTGTACTCAAAAAACAGAGGAATAATAATTCAATTTCCTTAGGTTACCTACCAGCGATAATCAAAGAGTTTCCCTTCTAAGATTTCAAATGTGATCCAGGCTGTAACTTTCAATAGGCCTATCTCACCAATCCTTCCTTATTCAGTCACTTTTACAGGTGTTGCTTTGGATCTCTCTTTCTCTACAAAACATTCGCCATCTGTAGTTCTCTCCCTAGGTCCAACTGGAAACATATGGGTTTGAAAACTAAAGTCCTGCTTACAGAAAGAGAATAAGATATTGCTGTGTTGTTTCAGGAAAATTAGAGAAGTGGTCCTTAAAGAAGAAGCTTTAATTGGACAGTAACTTGACTACAGCATCATGGTCCAAGAGCTGGCCCTCACCTTTGTAGCCAAAGAAATACTTCAGAATCTGAAGTATATTAATCAGCTTCACAAGGGGAATGAGATAGAACATAAAGTGACTTTACTTATTTACAAGGAAAAATTTTTATGCTTAATATAGAGCTGGTTAACACATTCTCTGGACTTCAGAAAAACTGTCTGGGAACCAAATCATTGTCTTCAGTGCACTCTTTGGGAAATAAAGAACTGGAGAAAGAATAAATTACTTAATTGATCATAATTAAATGATCATCAAATTTTGAAACCCTGGTGCCCTAAATAAGCCACACAGAATTAAAGAATAAACATTCAGGTGCTGCACATCAGAGCAACCTCTTCCCTAGGTGGTGCTGGACACTAACACATCCTTATTCTCTGAAGCCCATTTTTATCTTAGTTTTCTAATCATGTAAATTACATATATATAACCTCACTTTAAAATAGATAATATAGAAGTATATAATATAGGCCAGGCATGGTGGCTTGCACCTGTAATCTCAACACTTTGAGAGGCTGAGGCAGGGCCCCGCGTAGTGGCTCACGCCTGTAATCCAAGCGCTTTGGAGGCCAGGGTGGGTGGATCACCTGAGGTCGGGAGTTCAAGACCAGCCTGACCAACATGGTGAAACCCTGTCTTCAAAAAAAAAAAGAGAGAGGCTGAGGCAGGAGGATCACTTGAGGCCAGGAGTTTAATATCATTATTATCCTAGAGGAGTATCACCAATGACAAAAATTAGTGAGTGGGTAGACTTCAGGGAGATGTGGCAATGCACAAAGAAAGAGGGCAGGTCCTTCTAAGGACTAAGCATCTGGAGTAAGTATTTCTTTACAGGAGATCAGCTTAGGGTCCAAAGGCTCCCCAGAGCCTACTGGAAAAGCCATTGATTTCAAAAGTCCTGCAGGACTACAGCAGAAGGCAGTAGGACCAGAAATGGACTCAGTCAAGAGGTGTGGATTCTAGTCTCAGCTGTCACTAATTTATTCAGAAATCTGAAGCAGGTCACTCACTCTCATCCATTTGTTATTTGTTAAATAAAACTGAAAATCTAGAAAATATTGAAAGCTTCCTCTAGTATCAACATTCTGCAGTGCTTTGATTGTATATACAGAAGGGAAAAGAGCAAAAACCTCAAACCAAGCCCTTCCAGTCCATCTTTGATTGAGTCTATTTATTCATTATTTGAAAAGTACTAAATGAGCTAGCAGTGAGGAGAGTGGGTCTTGTTCAGAACCGGCTGAATCAACAGCAGGGAAGCTTACTGTCAGTTATCCTCCTATAATTAGAACTGGGGGAATTTCTGTAAAATAAGAGGATTGCCTTTGTGTGAGGAGTATCTGCTGCAAGATGTTAAGGACCCTTCATAAGGAAAAGGTTTCAAGAACCCCTCCTAATGTAAAGAACACTGCATTCGAAGGCAGGAACCTTGTTTCCTGTCTAATATCCCAATCCACTCGCATATTTTAACTGACACTGAACAAACTATTTAATTATTATTATTATTATTATTTTTTGAGACGGAGTTTCGCTCTTGTTACCCAGGCTGGAGTGCAATGGCGCGATCTCGGCTCACCGCAACCTCCGCCTCCTGAGTTCAGGCAATTCTCCTGCCTCAGCCTCCTGAGTAGCTGGGACTACAGACACGCGCCACCATGCCCAGCTAATTTTTTTGTAGTTTTAGTAGACACGGGGTTTCACCATGTTGACCAGGATGGTCTCGATCTCTTGACCTTGTGATCCACCCGCCTCGGCCTCCCAAAGTGCTGGGATTACAGGCTTGAGCCACCGCGCCCCGCCTGTTTATTTTCAAACTTCTCTTTTTTTCCCCGTTTGATCAAATAAGACACCGATTATTTTCAAGCTTGTCATCAACCTTTAATATTTAGCTCTAATGTAAACCTCGACACCTCTTCCTTGTGGGACATTTTTCTTAATTTTTCCAAGGCACCTTCTCCTCTACATTTTCAAAGAATTACTTTTCCAAGGCACCTTCTCCTCTACATTCTCAAAGAATTTTACGTGTTTCTACTGTAGGACTTTCTGCTCTGATTATATTATCTTCCTCCACCAAACTTACAAGTATGGCATGGGTTCTGGGGCTAGGACTTTTGAACAAGTTACCTAATCTTTTTTTGCTCCCGCTTTTCAACGGTTAAATGGAGATGATAACAGTAAGTACTTTACAGGGTTGTGGTGACGAATGAGTGGGTAACTCCATGGCAACTATTTAGAAGAATGCTAGCTGGTAAGCTTTAAATAATGCCTGCTGTTAACGTATTATTATAGTGTCTACAAGTCTTCATAGAGTACCTAATTTGTTGCTGTTAAGAATAAATAATGAAGGAAAGGTGATAACTCTTGCATATACTTATGTCAACCCGCATAACTTTGGAAACGGCAAGGCAGGAAACAGTATTCACTTCTGGAAATCAGAAAAGTAAAGTGCCCAGAAGTTCCCTGACTTGCTCAAGTATGTACAAATCGAACCCAGGTCCCCCGACTCCCAGCCTAGGGCTCTTGAACAACCTCTCCTTTCTTCATGGCAAGCTTGCCCCAGGCCCCCAGCCTCTGCTCCCAAGGCCCTCCGGGATGGAAGAGGCCCTGCGTCCCGAGGGAGGCGCTGGAGTCTACCCACAGCAGCCGGACACAGCAGAAACCGCTCACCGTGCGCTTCCTGCGGCGCTTCCCTCTTGCACCTAGCAACACTCAGGTCTCTGGACGCTGCCTGGCGGAATGCGGCAAGTCCCTGACGCCCCACGCTAGCGTGACGTCAGCAGTCCGCGCCTCTCGGCCAATAACGGCTACCATCTCCTCTCTAGGAAGGCAGGAGTGGCTTCCTCTCGGTGGTTCCTCCCCGCCGGAAAGCGGAGGATTTCGGTCCTGCGCCGGGGAAGACCGGCCTTAGAAGCCGCCTGCGAGCCCACCTGACGGGCGTCTTCCAGCACAGGGAAACGGAATGGAAGTCAGGAGGGTCGACCACAAGGAGCTCTTAGTGTGCATCAGTCCATTCTGCAGGTCCGCTGCATTTAGCTTCCTATGTTACTGTCTGTTGGGGATTCTCAAGGCTTTCACAAAACTGACTTCCACTTTACACATTCTCACCTGTAAGAAAACTGATCTTGTCACAGGAATCCCTGAGTTTAGTGACCCAGGATGTTTGTTCAAGTGGCCAAAAGAAGAGCTCTGCAGGCCAGGCGCCGTGGCTCACTCCTGTAATCCCAGCACTTTGGGAGGCTGGAGCAGGCGGTTCACCTGAGGTCAGGAGTTCGAGACCAGCCTGGCCAACATAGCGAAACCATCTCTCCTAAAAATACAAAATTAGCCAGGCTAATTTTGTATGTATGCCTGTAGTCCCAGCTACTTGGTAGGCTGAGGCAGGAGAATCACCTGAACCTGGGAAGTGAAGTTTGCAATGAGTTTAGGTCATGCCATCCATCCTGGGTAACAAGAGTGAGACTGTCTCAAAAAGCAAAAACAAACAAAAAAAAAACCTCTCTGCTTTGGGCTTAAATCCCCGGTTTTTGTTGTTTGAACTTTACAACTTTACCTCTCTGTGCCTGCTTCCTCACTTATTGGTATAATGATGATACCAAATTTCATAGGGTGGTTGTGAGGATTAAATGAGGTTAATATGTGTGAATCAGTAAGAACATCTAGTATTTTTTAAATCTTTGGTGAATGTTAGGACTATGATCTGTTTCTCAAATCCCAGCTTCAGTCCCTATTGTTCAGCCTTGGCTTCAGTGACTTTTCAAGGCCTGAAGGTAGCACACCCATCCCTTTCTACAAAACTTCAGATCTTGCTGGCCCTAACTCAGGAAATATTTGCACACATGGGCTTATCTTGATGGGTAGAGTCCAGAGATGAAGGCATGAGCAGAGAGTACCTTATTCACTTCCAAGCATTCCTACTGATCTGCAAGCTCAGGACAATGGGGCTGTGTGCATACCATCATATCCCTAGTGTGCATCATATGGTAGTGAACACTTGCTGAGTAAATGAGATGCAACAGAGAAATTATCCATTCCAGACCAGTCACAGTGGCTCACACCTATAATCCCAGCACTTTGGGCGGCCAAGGCAGGCAGATCACGAGGTCAGGAATTTGAGACCAGCCTGACCAGCATGGTGAAACTTCATCTCTACTAAAAATACAAAAATTAGCCAGGCATGGTGGCACACACCTGTAATCTCAGCTACTCAGGAGGCAGAGGCAGGAGAATTGCTTGAACCCAGGAGGCAGAGGTTGCAGTGAGCCGAGATTATGCCACTGCACTCCAACCTGGGCGACAAAGCGAGATTCCATCTAAAAAAAAAAACTACCCATTCCAATCTCCAGATGGCTGTTTTCCCAAAATGGAGTCCCTTTCGGACACAAATCAGGAATGATGGTGCCACAGACAGGCCATCTCTATCTTTGGCTAAAAAGTGACCCTTTGTAAAACTGTCAGTTGACATGCCATGTATCAATAATGTTACGTTTCCTTGACTTTCTGGGTGTCATATCCTCAGCATTTGTTTGGAATCAGAGAGCAAGTTCTTCCCTCTAGCCCTAACATCCCACAAGCCACAAGCCAGAGAGCCTAGGTCTAATTATTTATTCCTTAAACATTAGGGTTCAAAGAATCTCCAATTCGGCAGGCTATAGTGTGTGGAAGAGATTAAGTCTGGAGTGAGGTACCCTAGGTAGCACAAGTATCTAGAAACAGTAATCTGGACTTTAATAGTTTGGGCTGAGCTTCTTTCAATGAGGTGGAAAATGAATGGTAGGGATGGACACCAAAAACATTCCATAAAACTAAAATAACCTTGGCCCTTATGTGGCCAGTGGACAAAATAAATGAAACTAATGCCACATATGGTCAAGATTAGGGTCTGCCTTATGTAGAAAGTAAAGGCCAAAATGTGTAATCAACTTACTTGTCACCCTCACACTCAGGGAAGTCTGAGATTCTGATAACAAAAATCTTATGCAAGTGAGCTCCTCACATCCTCAGGATGGGGAAAAATTGGAGCACTATGTTGCTCGGACAAGTCCTAATGCGTGTGACAGATTATATTGTTTACTGAGAACGACAGCAAGGAAAACCAAGCTGGCCCCCAAGCGGAAAATGCTCAGGGTGTTTTGAAGTAGTGGAAAATGTATGCATATCATATGATGGTTAAGCCAATTCTTTAAACACAGGATACATGACCCTGCCCCCATTGCTCCCTTGTGGAGAATGCTCATGTGCTGTGAGAAAACACAGCACACCTGCTCATTAATCACCTGTTTGACAGAGAATAAATATGTGGGTCAGCCGGGCGCGGTGGCTCAAGCCTGTAATCCCAGCACTTTGGGAGGCTGAGGCGGGTGGATCACGAGGTCAAGAGATCGAGACCATCCTGGTCA
>NW_016107315.1:9341564-9343408 GCF_001604975.1 Cebus imitator
GCTAATTTTGTTCATTATTTTTTTGTAGCGACAAGGTCTTGCTATGTTTCAGAGGATGCTCTCAAACTCCTGGCCTGAGTCAATCTTCCAACCTCAGACTCCTGAGTAGTTAAGATTACAGGTGTGAGCCACCATGCCTGGCCCACTTTGGGATTTGTAAGCTCCAGATGCTCTCCTGCTAGGCCAGCATTGCTCTTCCGTTCCTGCTTATTATTTAATAGATATTCCAGTTGACACAGATATGCCTCTGAAGCTGCATGCATTTTCCTCTTGACCCTGACATCAATATAATTGAAAGCATTTTGCTAAACTGTGATAGGCCTTTTATATCTCTAATAAAAAAATATTACTTTTTCTTATGGGATCCTGTTTAATACAACCACACACACTGCATCTTAGGGAAAGTTTTAGAATTCTTGCTTCTGGCAGACATTTCATGGATACACATACTCACCACACCTCCTTCCTGCTGTCAACTGGGGACCTAAGTCACAACCTGCAGACTGGCACAGAAATGTCTGACTCTTCAGTGGAGTTCAACAAATACTTATTGAGCACCTCCTAAGTACTAGGCACTGCTGATACAAAGGGAAACAAATTTCATATTGTTGCTTCCCTGGCAAAGCTGAAAAAGGGAAAGATGTGTGACCAAACCATTATAATGCAACATAATGATGAAAAATACAAGACAGAGTAAAAAAATACATGAGGTTGGAGACAGCTTTGAGATGCTGCCTGAGCACATTCCTAAGTGACAAATGGGAGTTTTCCAGTCAAGCAGAAGCAGGGAAGTGAACTGAGGCAATAGGAACAGTATGTGCAAAAATGCCCAAGTAGAGTCCAGAGGTGATACTGCAGAATCACAGGAATTTGAACTATGGAATAGAATACGCCAGGCTAGGAATGGCAGCTGAGAATGGCAATTCAGGCATGGGCCAGATTAGAGGCCTCACATGCCTCTTTAAAGGCCTAGTACTTTGAGAACAATAAAGCAGCCAGTTATGCTTACAACGATCAAGAAGAAATGTGAAAAATGGCCTAGTAGGGCAAGAAACTGCAAGACTATTAGATAAATTTTTAAAAAGTCCAGGCACAGTGGCTCATGCCCATAATCTCAGCACTTTGGGAGGCTGAGGCAGGCATATTGCCTGAGCCCAGAAGTCCAAGCCAAGCCTGGGCAACATGGTAAAACCCATCTCTACAAAAAAATACAAAAACTAGTCAAGCATAGTGGCACATGCCTGTAATCCCAGCTACTTGGGAGGGTGAAATGAGAGGATCACTTGAGCCTGGGAGGTGGGGGTTGTGCATGTCCCACCTACTTGGGAGGGTGAAATGGGAGGATCACTTGAGCCTGGAAGGTGGGAGTTGCAGTGGGCAGAGACCATGCCATTGCATTGCAGCCTGGGCAACAGAGTAAGATCCTGTCTCAAAAAAATTAAAATTAAAAATAAGGGGACTGGGCTACAGCAATTGCAGTGGAGATGGCTTCCAGAGGTAGGAGATAACTTCAACAGAACACATCCATTCAGTCTTCAATGGATATGAAGATTGAATAAGAGGGAAAACTGAGGGTGAGGGCAATGCCCAGGTCTGGGGCCATGCTGGAGTGACTAGGCACATCATGGGCCAACAACTGAGAGAAAATCAGGAGCACATAAATGCAAGTGTGAGAATATGGGGTTAGGGTAGTGGAAAGACAAGTTATTTACCTTTCTGTTTCCCCAGAAAGTGAAAACATGCCAGATTTTCTCAGTCTGAGAATTAAAAATTCAGGATCAAGTCTCCATTTGAGAAAATCTTTCCCACAAGAACTTACAGGTGTCTTTTTTTTTTTTTTTTTT
>NW_016107315.1:9343483-9386068 GCF_001604975.1 Cebus imitator
AGTCTCACTGTCTCCCAGGCTGGAGTGCACTGGCACAATCTTGGCAGACTGTAGCCTCTGCCTCCCAGGTTCAAGCGATTTTTGTGCCTCAGCCTCCTGAAATGTTGTTTTCATTTCTTTCTTAAGAAAACTCTCCCTATTCTCTCTGCTCTCCACTCATAATTCTCAAGATGGCGTACAAATATTGCTATAACTATATATCAGGAAGTTTGAAGAAAGGTTCTGTTGGGCAATGGTTGATACATTAATTCATAAAATATTTACTGAATGGCCAGGTACAGTGGCCCACACCTGTAATCCCAGCACTATGGGAGGCCGAGGCGGGTGGATGATGAGGTCAGGAGATTGAGACCATCCTGACCATGGTGAAACCCCGTTCTCTATAAAAAAAGAAAAAAAATTTACTGAACATGTATTATGTGCCAGTAATTATACAGTGTTGCTATCTAGGAGGTATACATACAGACTTTGCTTTTGACAAAATATTTTCACGAACATATTTAGAAAGCTTTTACAGTGTTACTTTTACTCATAATGTATTAATATCCTCAATTATGACTTCCCTTGTGATAGGTTTTGAGAACATAATCTTCCTAGAAAGGGAAAAAGATATATATTTATATCAGATTCCCATTAATGGTAATTCATGACCCAAACCAATGCCTACAAGGCAATTGCTCTAGAAAAAAAAAAAAAAAAAATCAATGATAAGTTCCAAATAACCAAGTATTCCAGAATCAACTTAATTTAGTTGTTTTTAATAGCCATATTTTAAAAATGCTATAAGCTTCACAGTTTAGAAACTATTTTAAATACCAGTCAAAGGCAATCTTCTGGAGCTCAATTTCTGGGTAAGAGTGAAGAACATGAAATGAATTTGGGAAATAATGGGAAAACCATGTCATTTCTCTCAAAAAGAATAAAATACTGTCACAGTTAGTGGTAAAATGTGCTATCCTGATTTTCAGGGATTTGAAAACGATTCTTTTAGAACTCTTTCCAAAGCCATTCCATGACAAATGCCAACACTTTCTTAAGCAGCCCCAACATCCAGCCAACTGAAAATTGTATCTTCCTTCATCACTAATGCTTTCTCATAAAGACCAACAAACTTAAGTCTCGTTTCGTTAAGATTCTGTTAGTACTAGTGGGTGTCTCTCCTGTGGTCCCTGTATATCAATAGTCTAGGCAAACTTACAATAGACAGGTGTACACCTTAGTACAGGCAGAGCCATGTAAGTGACTTGCTCAGTCACATGTGGACTTCCTGTTCTGAGGCTTATCACTCTAGCACCCAATTCTTTCCTGGGTAACCATTATTCCTTTGAGATAGATATTGGGTCATCCTGGTTCTCTGAACAGGTATGAACTGTCTTCCCATAAACCAACACCATGAATTCTAACTTCATCTCCTATTTCATTCTTAGCTCTGAGTCACCCCAAAGCTTGGAAGAATCAGGATCTTCACCCTGATAATGAATCCTTTACTAGCAGATCTATAGAGGTCGACCCAGTTGTTGCTTAATATCTCATTTTTTAGATGAATGAATATGGATTTTTTTTATTTTTAATTGTTGCTGTCTCCTTTTCACAGTACCACTTCCACAGGCTGGGAGCCTTCCCCATGGTAGCATGGTCAAGGCTGCCTCAAATATCTAGAGGCTACTTAAACTTAGCACTACATCAGAAGTGTGCCACTTCACACTGACAGGCAGTGTTTACGAAAAACATCTCAATCTGCCAGCCCACGAGAATGGGTGACAAGTCAGAAGGTAGGGCAGGGTGTAGTAAAGGGAATAGAAGTGCTAACTTCACAAATGCCTCTTCAAGCTGTAAGAGTTACATGGGAAGACAGTGGCAATGTGCAGGCTTTATCTGAAAAGCAGGAATTTCCTTCTACCCTGTATTCCCAGATGTCCACCTGGAGTAGGCTTTGCATTCCCTAAGCTCCCACCTCTATTTCGAAAACATTCTTCTCGGAGTGCAGTAGCCAAGTCTCCTTCATCCTTCCCTCCAGGAACACTACCTGCCCCTCTACTCCCAGTCAGATTCCCAGTCATCCTCACTAGAGAAACTGTCATAACCTAAATGCCAGTATTATTCACCACTATGAAGTTTCTGATGTCTGAAAAGGACTGAACTATGTCTGAAGAACTTTCCACACTCAATGCACTCATAAGGCTTCTCACCAGTGTGAATTCTGTAATGTTCACTAAGGTGTGCGTACTTGCGGAAGGTTTTCTCACACTCACTACATTTATAGAGCTTCTCACCAGTGTGAGTTCTATGATGTTCAGTAAGAGATGAACTATGAGCAAAGGCTTTCCCACATTCTTTACATTTATAGGGCTTCTCTCCAGTATGAATTCTCATATGCTGAGTGAGGCAGGTGTTCTGATTAAAGCCCTTTCCACATTCATTGCATTTATAGGGTTTTTCTCCAGTGTGACTTCTCTGATGCCGAATAAGGCAAATGCTCTGAATGAAGGCTTTACCACATTCACTGCATTTGTAGGGTCTCTCCCCTGTGTGTATTCTCTGATGTTTAGTGAGTGGGGTGCTCTGAGTAAATGCTTTGCCACATTCCTTACACTTATATGGTTTTTCTCCAGTATGAATTCGCTGGTGCTTAATAAGAGATGGGCTCTGACAAAAGGCTTTACCACATTCTTTACATTTATAGGGTTTCTCTCCAGTATGAATTCTCTGATGCTGAGAGAGGTTTGCCTTTGTTTGGAAAGTTTTCCCACATTCATCACATTTATGGGGTTTTTCCCCAGTGTGAATTCTCTGATGTTGTGTAAGATTTGAGTGTTTTCGAAAAGAAGAGCCACATTCACTG
This sequence comes from Cebus imitator, assembly GCF_001604975.1. Classification (NCBI taxonomy): domain Eukaryota; kingdom Metazoa; phylum Chordata; class Mammalia; order Primates; family Cebidae; genus Cebus; species Cebus imitator. The sequence continues at coordinate 9,346,326 of NW_016107315.1, forward strand.
CATATGTAAGGCTTCTCACCTGTGTGAATTCTCTGATGATGAATAAGGTGTGTATTTTGATTGAATGCCTTCCCACAGCTATTACATTTATAAGGTTTCTCTCCAGTGTGAATTCTCTGGTGTTCAATGAGATGTGAGTGATTGCGGAAGTAATTCCCACATTCACTACATTTATAAGGTTTCTCTCCAGTGTGAATTCTTTGATGCTGAGTAAGAAATGATCGACATCGAAATGTTTTTCCACACTGCTCACATCCATATGGTTTCACTCCAGTGTGAATTCTTTGATGTTGAACAAGGAATGAACTACGACTAAAGGCTTTCCCACATTTCTCACATGCGTAGGGTCTCTCTCCAGTATGAGTTCTCTGATGTTGGGTAAGGGATGAGCTCTGAGTAAAGGTTTTTCCACATTCATTACATTTCCACGATTTTTTCTGTGTGCAGAGAGTTGGACATTTACTTTGGTCTGAAATATCATTGCTGTGTATATTACTTGTTTCCCACTGATGCAGACTCTCTTCTGTAGAAACTCTGAGATGTGTAACAAGGTTTGAGGTCAAAAGCAAGCTTTTCTCTAAATTATATTCTTGACTGATAATTGCAGGGGGTGCTTCTTTGTGGATGAAAGTTATTGCCCCAAAACCGCCTTCCTGGAAAAGGCATGATCCAGGAATCTCTCTAGCAGAGTTTTCCTTCATGCCCTCACATGCATATTTTTCTTCAAATGTAGAATCTTGGTATTCATCCCCTTGGAAACTCCTTACTACTATCCCTGATGAGTCAGTTTTACAGACTTCCTGCTCTGGAACAGGCTTGTTCTTATTTACCCAGCCTGAAAGAAAACAGCAAAATGAATATCTCCTGTACAGGGCAGAGTGAAGGCCCCTGAAACTGTAAGACCTTAACTTTTGGCAGACCTCAGTAATGGCCTATGAGGAAGAGCCAGTAACAGCAAGTGTGGCAAGTAAGTTAGCGTTGCAACTGGTGGAAGAGATATGCATTAGGGTAATGTGATCACCATTAACAAGGAGCTCCCATAGAAGAGGCAGCTAGAGACACCCAAGGAGCAAGAGAATGAGACAATGGAGATAAACAAAAAACAACCACCAACACACAGGCTAAAATTAGGGCAAGACAGGAAACATGAATGGTTTGTACTCAGAATGGAGAATGGTAGAATGTAAACGGGAAAATGCTGGAAATGAGAATGATAAAATTATTGCTAGGGACAAGCTGGCTCCAGAGATGTTCATCCACCCCTGCCCCCAACATCCCTGTAAGAGACAGTTATTTTATCTCCTGAGCCTCACCCAGCTTCTCTACTAAAATTTCCAAAGGTTTCCTGTTGGCTGGCTATTTCTCCCACTGCTTGTCTCTTGCTCACTCACCTGGACAAGTCTCTCTTGTAATCTCTCTCTCTTCAGCTCCTTGCATATTCAAAATTCACAGATCGTTTTGTCGCTTTGATTGGAAAACACTTCAGGTTCGGAAAACTGGGAGCCCTGCTCATGGGGAAAAAAAGGTGTGGGAGGAGGAAGGGAATATTACTGTCCCAGTAAACAGAACAAAAGAAAGAGCTGTTGCCTAGGGACACTATCTAATAACACACACAATACTTCTCAGGATAACAATGTGGAAGCAACTGCAAATCAGCATTGGCTCATAGCCTCCTAGGTTCACAAACCACATTTGTTAGCTGTCCAAAAAATGGTAACAGCAGACTAACATACTATTTCAGCACTTGATAAATAAATCAGAATGTTATTTATCACCTTCTTATAATGACAAAGATTAAATGAATAGGAATATTCACATCAATTAGTACACACTGTCCATCACATAATAATCTATATGAAAAGTCAGTTAAATAGTTAGAAGCTGTACAGCAAAATGTCCTCATAGCAAGGCTTGTGCATTAAGTCTGATTTACCCACTTCTACCAAATGCCAAGGAGCTGAGATAGTGTTAGGGAATGCTATCTACTTGATACAAACTAGAGACACACTGATTGTCCTTTCTTCAAGATGTCATACCAATTAAGAAGTTTTTCTTCAGGTGTAGCTGAGTGTCAGAGGACAGGCTGTAGCTAAAAAGAAACAAAAATAAATTTAATTGGGAAATAAGTTTTGACTTATAAAAAGGCTGCAAAAATACCAGTTTCCTTAAATGCTGCTTTTTAAAAATGTCAGTATCAAACTGTTTATTCAAAAACCTCTCTCCATTTAACATTGAAGTGAGAAGCAGAACTGGCAGCATTATTCAAGGAAAAAAGGAAGATGCAGAGATGATTTTACCAGAGTCAAGAACTTGAAAGACATGAAAGAATAAAATAAGTCTGCTCAAGTACATAATACACTTGGTCTTGTGCACTTCTCAGTGAAGTCTGTGCCACTGCATTGAATTTTAAAGGTTTAAGAAGATCCTTGGCTGGGAGCAGTGGCTCACATCTGCAATCCCAATACTTTGGGAGGCTGAGACAAGTGGATCAGGAATTCAAGACCAGCCTGGCCAACATGGGGAAACCCTGTCTCTATAAGAATACAAAAATTGGCCAGGCGTGATGGTGGGTGCCTGTAATTCCAGCTACTTGGGAGGCTGAGGTGGGAGAATTACTTGAACCAGGGAGGCAGAGGTTGCAGTTAGCTGAGATTGTGCCATTGCACTCCAGCCTGGGTGACAGAGTGAGACTCTATTAAAAAAAAAAAAAAAGATCCTATTTGGGTTTTCCTGATTCTCATTCACAGGAAGGACATAAAGGGACCTGTAAGCTACTATAGAAGCCTACAGAGACTTACGCAAGTAAACTGGGATTTGAGTGACTAATCAGTGCTAGACACTGGAAAAGGAAGCCAGACACCCTGTCTGCCTACAACTTGTGTCACAGCTGGACAAAGACATTAAATGAATTATTTCAAATACGGGAGCTACAAAACTGCAAGCATAGGGTACTACTGAATGTAAAGCAGAGGGGACCTAATATAGTCTGGGTCCCCTTTAGACATGTGAAAAGGAAAAGTACAGACAAAATAGAACATACAAAAGTCATCAAGCTCAGTATGTTGGAGGAATAGAAGAGACACAGTATGCTCAAGTATTAAGCACCAGAAATGAGACATAAAGCTTGAGGCAAGCCAGTTCAAACAGAACCCTAAAAACCATTTTAAGGACTTTACCTTAAAGTGAAGAGAAAGCTATAATAGGGATTTGAAAAAGGTTGATAAAAGACATGACATGGTTAGATCTGCTGTTTAAAGGAAACACATTCCTCTATCCACAGCACAGAGGGTATATGTAATGGTGGGGAGTGAGAGGGCAAGGTGAAGGTGAAGGCTAGAAGATCCCTTGTAAGGCTATTTTGGTAGTCCAGTATGGGGACTGGATTAAGAGAAAGAATCAACCAGAATGAATGAATATTGGTGGGAGGGGTGAGAGAGAGAGAAGTCAAGGATAATTAGCCAGTTTTGGATGATGACAGTCACCTTTAGTGACAGGTACAGTGGTCTGGAAAGGAATAAGATACACTTAGTTTCAAATATCCAAATATAAAATAGAACAGGGTATACATAGCTGAAAGAGAGGAGAGAGGTATGGTCTGAAGAGTTTTAGACATTAAAAAAAGTAATTGAAATCACAGGAGTAACAGATAAAAACTTCAAAGCAATGTGGCTAAGAAAACTCCAACAGTGAGTCTAAACAATTAAAAGATCTCTAATCCCAGCAACGTGAGGTAGCTCACACTTGTAATCCAAGCACTTTAGGAGGCCAAGGTGGGACAATCAATTTAGGCCAGAAGTTTGAGACCAGCCTAGGCAACATAGAAAAACTGCATCTCTAAAAAAAACCAAAAATTAGTTCGGTGTAGTGGTGTGTATCTATAGTCCTAGCTACTAAGGTGGGAAGATCACTTGAGCTCAGGAGTTTGAGACTGCAATGAGCTATTAATATGATTGCCTCACTGCACTCCAGCCTGGGCAACAAAACAAGATCCCATCTAAAAATAATTAAATAAAAGATCTCTAAACCTCTAAGAAATGTTAATAAAATTTAATATATGATAAAAGCAGTATTTCTAATCACACAAAGATAGATTATTCATAAATCGTGTTGGCACCATTGCTAACTACCTGGAAAAAAAAGGTGTGACTACTACATCATGCCACACACCAAAATACACCCAAACCAATTAAAGGGTTAAATATAAGAAGTTAAACCACAAAATAATAAAATATGACCAATAATTCATTGTAGGGTTAGCACTTTCAAGCATGATACAAAATGGATAGGACAAAAACTGATAAATTTGACAACATAAAAACAATACTCTGTATATTCAAAATATAAAGAATATTAAAAGACAAACAAGCTTTAAAAAAGTATTTTTCAGTTATATATCAAGGGATAGACAGACCTAATAAACACTTCTTAAAAATGAGCAAGAAAAAAAGATGAACCGAGAGAAAAATGGAAAATACAAAAATATACCAAGAATTACAAAAGGCCAATAAACATATTAAAAGTTCCATCTTTGTGGTAAACAAAGAAATGGAGGCTGAAAGAATGAAAAATCATTTTTTACATCAAACAGGAAAATCTATTTTTAATGCTACACTCAAGATTCAGAAAGGTGTAGGGAAAGAGGTTCTAACACACTGGTGGGAATGCAAGTTGGTACCATCTTTCTGGAGCTAATCTGACAATATACATCAGGTCTGAAGGTTGTAGCTTCAGTTATAGTGGGGATGTTATGATCAACATTTTGTGGATACAGCAATTCAGAACAGAATGCTCATTTTGTATATACACCACCTGTAGTGTACCTCAGAGTCATCAGTATGCCGTAAGAAATGACTATATTCTGGCTGGGAATGGTGGCTCACGCCTGTAATTCCAGCACTTTGAGAGGACAAGGCGGGCAGATCATGAGGTCAGGACATCAAGACCATCCTGGCCAACATGGTGAAACCCCATCTTTACTAAAAACAAAAAAATTAGCTGGGCATGGTGGCTACCTGGCTACTCAGCTACTCAGGAGGCTGAGGCGGGGTAATTGCTTGAACCCAGGAGGTAGAGGCTGCAGTGAGCCAAGATTGCACCACTGCACTCCAGCCTGGCAAAAGAGTGATACTCCGTCTCAAAAAAAAGACTATATTCTTTGACTTAGTAATTCTACTAATAGAACTTTCTCAGAAAGATGTAACTTTCCAGAGAGAAGAGAAACAGAATTCTCCTGATACTTCTAAAAATATTCCCTGAAATGTACATGGAAATAAAAGTTTTTCTATTGGTAGACACTGAGGATTACCAAATTATGGTACTTCTAGTTGGTGAAAATTATTTAGACATAAAGATAATTAAAAATGAAAATATGTGATTATCGGGGAAAATATTTACGCCATAAATGGAAAAACCCAGGATAGTAATATTTCAAGTATTAACATAATATAAAACATATGTTTGTTGAAATATACATGTGACATGCCTGTGGTTCCAGCTACTCAGGACGCTGAGATAGGAGGATCACTTGAGCCTGAGAGGCAGAGGTTGCAGTGAGCTGTGACAGCACCACTGCACTCCAGCCTGAGCAGCAGAGCAAGACTCTGTGTCAAAACAAAATAAATAAAATAATAAATTGTGAATAATTTTCCCGAATGCCCTCTATTATCTATATTTTGCTCTACTTTTAAGAAAATGAACAAATCTGTAAGAACATATAGCAAATTATTTATTGTAATCATTTCTGAGGAATAAAATTATGGTAAACTTTTGCCTTAAGGTCTTTTTGTAATGTTTGAAAAATTTCCCATAGGAATAAATAACTTCTGTAATCAAAGAAAAAGTCAAAAAGTATAATCGGAAATAGCACAGAGATTTATGTACAAAGATCAAACTATTACTACAATTGTAAGATAAACAGGCAAATAAACATTGATAGACTAGCAAATATAGATTAGAAAAGTATTAAAAATCATAATTTCAAAGAACATTCATGAGAAAATGTATTATGTTAAAACAGGAAGATACAAAACACTAAAACAAAAACAAGAAATATGCACACACATATATTGGGACTAAGTAAGCACTCGATAAACAGAAACTATTGTTAATAAACAGATAAAACATACGCATTTTAAAAAGACATAAAGAAAACCCACCAATATTAACACACTTATCTCTATGTCAGTTAATGGGTCACTTTAGTTTGTCCTTTTTACTCTTCTATATATTCTACTTCTCCTTCAATAAACATATATTACTTTTATAGATAGAAAAAGTTACTTTTTAAAAACCCAGAAACAAAACAAAAACAAAAACAAAATGCCAGATCTAATGGCTATGTTATTGGCCTCCTACCCACAAGATGATAGTAGATTGGACTGGGAGTCAGGAAAGTCTGCTCGGCCAATAGCCCATGTGAATGGGCCTACATGACAGGCTATTTATCTGAAAAGGGTGACAAATTAGATAATATTTATGTGTCATTCCAGCTCTGATAATCTGTGAATCCTTGATGAATTAATTCACATAAAGCATTCACATAAAGCATATTTTATCACATAGATAGAAAGATATCTACTCAATGGCAGGCACTCAACAGGGGTTAGATGCTATTATGGTTGATACTAAAACCTGCAGAGAAAGACAGACATCTTGGTGATGACCACATCCTTCCAATCACGGATCATCTGAGCTGTCAGCAGTTTGTCTATGCCAAGGGTCGGCAAACCTTTTCTGTAACAGGCCAGAAAGTAAATTTGTTTAGGTTTAATGGGCTAAATGGGATACATAGTCTCTGTCTCAACTATTCAATTTTGCCTTTGTAATGTGAAAACATATATGTAAAATATATGTTTGTTAAAACATACATGTGACATGCTTGTGGTTCCAGCTACTCGGGAGACTGAGGTGGGAGGACCACTTGAGCCTGAGAGACAAAGATTGCAGTGAGCTGTGATAGCACCAGTGCACTCCAACCTGGGTGACAGAGTGACAGCCTTCTGACACTATGTAAATGAATGAGCTTGTCTGTGTTTTAACAAAACAGCTTTATCAAAAAAAAGTGGCAGACCAAATTTGGCCCATATTTGCTGACTCCCAGGTCTGTAAGTTGCCCAGAAAGTAATGTACAGGTGCTTCTACAAATGCCTATTGTGGAATAATCTAGCTGTTAGTGATTTTAAGATGCTAAAAAGATCCCTCTGCAAATCTGGGGAAAGAATGGTATTATGCGGAAGGGTAAAAGGAAAGAGGCTCTTAATAGCCCTAACCTGCTAACCTAATAGAGAGCAGGCTTCCTCCCTCTACCTTGTAAGCTTTTTCCCTGATGCCACTTCTTTTCCCCTCAATAATTAGCTAAAGGAGCCTAGGCAAGCTAGATGAGATTTTTCAAGAATTTTGAACAATCCCTCCAATGAGACCGCATTGAAATGTACTCTCTGAAGCCCTTCTTGGTCTGCATGTTGGCACCAAACAGTACACTCAACCAAACTGTGGCAGTACACTTTATCTATCTCTTATGCAGCCTTGGGTCACTTAGCGATGTGACCTGGGACAATTTTCTATTCTCCCTGTACCTCAGCTCCCTCACTTAAAAACGACACATAGGCCGGGCGCGGTGGCTCAAGCCTGTAATCCCAGCACTTTGGGAGGCCGAGGCGGGTGGATCACGAGGTCAAGAGATCGAGACCATCCTGGTCAACATGGTGAAACCCCGTCTCTACTAAAAATACAAAAAATTAGCTGGACATGGTGGTGCGTACCTGTAATCCCAGCTACTCAGGAGGCTGAGGCAGGAGAATTGCCTGAACCCAGGAGGCGGAGGTTGCAGTGAGCCGAGATCGCGCCATTGCACTCCAGCCTGGGTAACATGAGTGAAACTCCGTCTCAAAATAAATAAATAAATAAATAAATAAAAATAAAAATAAAAATAAAAACGACACATAATACGCTGTTGTGAAGATTAAATTAGAACACATGCTTCAAACAGTACCTGGTATACAGAGAGTGCTAAATGTTGTTTACAGTATTACCACCAAAATCTGCTAAAGCATATATCCCCCCTACACAAGACTGGAAGCATCTTTTACATTTGGCAGTCTCCAACCTCACTTCTTCTGCAGCCTCGCCCCTGAATTCCGTGTAATAGTTGGCCTGTAATGGATAGTAACCTTTCGCTGGGAGACATTAAGGCTTGCATACATGGTATCACATATAAGCTGTCAACTGAGCCTTGTGAAGAAGCAAGGATCTCTAGTACTTTAGAGATCAGGAAACAGTCTGACTCTGTTCCCTCCAGAATTGTAATTCAGGTCTCAAGACTTCCAATGAGTGCACTTTACATTTACACTATTTGGAATCTCCTATAAAAACAGGCTCTAAACAAGTTTCTGAGCTACAGGATCGGCCGGGTGGAGAAACTGGTATCAGAACCGATCATGTGATCCCCAGGATCTCGTTTCCTGACATGGGTCCTAGGTCTTTATAACCATCCATCATTCACTCACTCATTAATTCATTCACTCCGCCATTTTCCTAGGCATCTCCTCGGTGCCAGGCATAGTGCTGGGTTTTGGGGTCTGCAGTGCTGAGCCTGCAGGCTGGGCTGGCCGAGCCGCCAGGAGTGCCCCAGGTCCAGGCGGCTCCCGTAGGCAGCAATTCAGGGAGGATCGAGGCCGGGGGGACTTCCCTCCAGCCCGCCGCCCCAGCCAAAGTTCGCCGGGGCCCCTCTTTTCCCTTCCCTGGGTCCCAACCCGCTCACTGTGAGATCCAGGGGCTCCCCGCGAAGCGGCGCGGGCGCTCCTAGAGGTGCATGGGACCCAGGACGCAGGCCTTACCTTCTGAAACCGGAAGAGAGGTGGCGCGGCCGGTAGTGCGTCAACATCGGGCTCGCGCATCCGTCCTCGGATTCTCTAGGAAGCAGGAGGAACATCTCTGTGGGACCCTAGAAGAAGGCGTTCCCTACGAGTCCGGCCGGTGACTCCATCCTTGTTTCCATCCAAGGCCAGCCGCGTTCCTGAAATCTCGTTAACAACTATCTTGGTCTGAAACACAGTGGCTATCTCAACCCTCAGGAAAACTGTAGAGGGAGACGTTGGGGATGGAAAGGATGCCGGGTAGCAGCTGGAATGGGCCATCCCAACAAGAAACTAGTATATTCTATCTTCTTAAAATAATCTCTGTTAAGAACCTTGAGTGATCCCCTGTTATGTTAGAATAAAGGACAAACTCCCAATCTAGGTCCACACAAATTGACCTGAATATCAACATCTCTTATTTGGCTATCATATACATTCTGCTCCAACATTACTGAATTCCCATTGGCCTCCTGAAATCCCTTGCCTGTTTCTGACTCTAGATCTTTTTCCCAGGATTTTCCCTTTGAAATATCTCCCTTCCTTCTACCTGCTCTTCCTGACCTCAGCTATCCAGTTTATGCTGGTTCTTCAAATCCCAGTGCCAATTCTCACTTGACCACCTAGACTGTTGCCCTTATGAGTCTTTACACTTGTATATCACTATGAGTAATTCTAGCTCTAGCTAACCTTGTATTTAGTGGCCCTCTAAATGCATCAACTTGTACTTTTTACATAGGTATTCTTAGGAAGATATACACAAGTAGCATCCCACCCAGAACTGTGAAAAACCAATCAGTTCATCTTTATACAACTCTACTCAGCTATATGGAGCTTATCATTATATTCCAATGTTTAGCACAATGATTGGTAGAGAAGGTGTTCAATAAATACTTGTTGAATTCATTAATCAGAAACAAAGGTGAAAATCAGATTATTTGCATTTTTGATAAACTAAAAAAATGAGGATGCCATAGACTAAGTCCAGGAAGCAAGCTCTCTGCACATCTCAAAGGAAGTACCACCTAGCTGGCATATTCCCATTTCTTCAGCTCACTCTATCTAATCATTAACTCCATTGGTACAATGTAAACTGTATGAAGGTAGGGGCCTTCTCTGTTTTGTTCGCACTGTATCTCTAGCACTGAGAGCACTGGCTGACATACTAGACATTCAATCAATATAAAGTTACAGGAAATAGTTATTCCACATAGATGTATATTGCTTGTTTGAGAGCTAAAACTGCTGGAAAATTATCTTTCTTCCCCCAGATTACCTAAAGTATACACTCCAGAGATGAATGTTGCTTCCTTGTAAGAAATAGAAACTTCTTCTAATCATATTTACCTGACTCCCCAAAAGAGATTATGTGAAGAATATGCCATAGGGAGATCTGCTGTTTTTCTATGCGAGATGAAATTATTAGTAAGTTCGCATTTGCTTATTCAATATCCGTTTCTCCCTTTCTTTCTAACATTCCATTGCCATCTTACAGACAAGGGTAACAGGCTTATAAAGGTTAACTCAACCAATGTCACACAGTTTGTACGTGACAGAATCAGGTCAGAAAGCTAGAACTTTCAATTCCAAGCCCAGTGTCCCTTGAAGGCTACAACAGACAATCCTCTTTCCCTTTTCATCATTTCAGTTGTCCTTGTCTAAATTTTATCCTTTTTTCCTCAAACTATCTCTAAGGGAGTCAGAACTACATACATGAATTTTAGATGCACTAGCCATCAGCTTAGCAAGGATATCATGGCAAGTACTAAAAGTTGCCCGTAAAATATCTATTCTCCTCATCCTCCTTACCTAACCAAACTGAATTTTATTCAGAGTGGCACTGTGCCAAGATTTCTCAAGTTCTTTCTCAGCTAAAGCTGGCCATATGATACATCTCTGTCCGAGAAAATATAAATGGAGGGCCAGGCATGGTAGCTTATACCTGTAATCCCAGTACTTTGGGAGGCTGAGGCAGGCAGCTCACCTGAGGTCAGGAGTTTAAGAGGGCATGGTTTTGGGCACCTATAGTACCAGTTACTTGGGAGGCTGAGGCAGGAGAATCACTTGAAACCAAAAGGCGGAGGTTACAGTGAGCAGAGAATGCGCCACTGCACTCCAGGCTGCGTGACAGAGTAAGACTCCAAAAAAAAAAAAAAAAAAAAAAAAAAAAAAAAAAAAAAAAAAAAAAAAAAAAAAGAAACAAAAAGTTAAAAATTTCAGACATAAAGACTAAACTAGAAGGAACACAAAAGTGAATAAAAATAAACAGAGAAATAGAAGTTGAAAAGAACAAAAAGTTATAAAAATCAAGAAAGAAAGAAGAGATGAAAGGCTTGAAGAAAAAGTGACAAGTATTCAAAATTTGTGAGAAGATTTGACATTTAGATGATAGGACTCCTTGCAGAAGATGCTGAAAACAAGGGGGCAAGTACTATAAAGGTCTCAGAAAAACTTCCCATAAATACAAGAGATTTGAAATTTCACATTGAAAAAATACACAGCATACCTGAGAATATCAACAAGAACAGCTGACACCAAGACACATTTTTGTGAAATTATTGTACTTTAAAGAAAAGGAGGAAGACTGGGCATGGTGGCTCACGGCTATAATCCTAGCACTTTGGGAGGGCGAGGTGGGCAGATCACAAGGTCAGGAGTTCGAGACCAGCTTGGCCAACATGGTGAAACCCCATCTCTACTAAAACTACAAAAATTAGCTGGACATGGTGGTGTGTGTCTGTAATCCCATCTACTCAAGAAGCTAAGGCAGGAGAATTGCTTGAACCTGGGAGGCAGAGGTTGCAGTGAGCCAAGATCATGCCATTGTACTTCAGACTGGGCAATAGAAAAGGAGGAAAAGATAAACTATGAACACTTAGACAAAAACAGTAAGTGACTTGTAAGAGAAAAAACTATGTTCTCATCGGACTCTTTGACAGCAATACTTTATGCTAAAAGAAAATAATTAAGGACACTCAAGGAAAGGTAAGCCCAGAATTTTATACCTAGCAAAACTGACTTTCATGTACAAAGAGCACAAACTATGCAAGCATTAAACCATGCAAGCATTAAACATAGTCACTTATAGAACTACAATTAAATGACTGTTATAAGAAAAAGAGTACAGTATGAATTACTGTATAGCTCAGACAATGTTGACATAGCACATTTATTTTTAAATTGTGAGCAGAATAGGCAGAGCATATCAATTATTTTAGATAATTATGTTAGTCATGGTAACTTTAGAATCGTTATCCTGGGACTACTGTGTAGGTAATGTGGGATAATGATGGGATACTCTATGTCCTTGAGGACCAGGATTCTGATGTGGAAGAAAGAATATTCCTTTGTAATATGGAAGAGATTAATTAAAAACTATGTGGTCCTTGTTTTGAATTGGATATCAGTAGGAACTCTTGGTGTATATTATTTTTTGAATGTACACTGAAGACGCCTAGAAACAATGACCAACCCAGTAGCACTGAGCCTCCCTAGTATCCAGACTGTTGTCTTAATAAGTCATTTCTCATTAAAAAACAAAAACAGAAATACAAATCCAGAACTTCTTAGAGTAATGGCTGATTGCAGGTCTTGGGCAGTAAAAGTGTAAAATGAGGCTGGATCATCTTGTCACATCAGATTGCAAGAAAGCTGTGAAAGATGGCTGGATGCAGTGGCTCACGCTTGTAATCCCAGTACTTTGGGAGGCCGAAGAGGGTGGATCACAAGGTCAGGAGTTCAAGACCAGCGGGGCCAACAAATGAAACCCCATCTCTACTGAAAATACAAAAATTAGCTGGGTGTGGTGGCAGGTGCTTATAATCCCAGCTACTTGGGAGGCTGAGGCAGGAGAATCACTTGAACCCGGGAGGTGGAGGTTGCGGTGAGCCAAATTTGCACCACAGCACTCTAGCCTGGGCAACAGAGCCAGACTCCACCTCAAAAAAAAAAACAAAAACAAAGCTGTGAAAGACTTCAAAGACTAGGAGGCCTAGGCCAAAAGGACCCAGGAGCCAGCTTCATTTTTACTCTGGCAAAAGATGGGAAAATTTGATGCTGTCATCACAGAGAGGCAGCCAGTCACTGTGTGCCCCTAACTGAAGACACATTACCACCTACCGTCTTGCCAAAGGGACTGGGCCTGCGTGGGGTCAGGCCTCTGGATCCAGCTGCCAATGTCCAGGAAATCCAGTGGACAGGGGAACACACTGAACCGCACCATGAGGATGCAATCAGCGAAGTCCAGACTGTAGGAAACGCAACAGCGCAAGTTCTTCAGGTTCTTTAATAGATAAATTGTATGAAAATCAACGAGGCCGGGCACGGTGGCTCACCCCTGTAATCTCAGCACTTTGGGAGGCTGAGTCGGGTGGGTCACCTGAGGTCAGGAGTTCAAGAACAGCCCAACCAACATGGTGAAATCCCATCTCTACTAAATACAAAAAATTAGCTGGCTGTGGTGGTGCATGCCTGTAATTCCAGCTACTCGGGAGGCTGAGGCAGGAGAATCACTTGAACCTGGGAGTTGGAGGTTACAGTGAGCTGAGATGGTGCCACTGGACTCTAGCCAGGGTGACAGAGCAAGACTCTGCCTCCAAAAACAGAGGATAGGACATAGGACATGAACATGAACAGAGGGAAGAGCATGTGATGACACAGTGAGAAGTCAGACTTTTACAAGGCAAGGAGAGAGGGCTCAGAAGGAACCAAACTGCCAACACCTTGATCTTGGACTTTCAGCCCCCAGAACCATGAGACAATCCATTTCTGTTGGTTAAGCACCCAGTCTGTGGTATTTTGTTATGGCAGCACTAGCAAACAAATGCACAGTTATTATAAGCAAAAAAGAGAAAAAGAAAGAATGATATCCCTCTGTGTAATGAGAGCACACCAGAAAGATGCCCAGAATAAATGAAAATTCTAATATTCTATCTTGAAAGAAACCAAAAGTGTTAAGAAAATGAGCAAAACATAGAAGAAAAATGGGTCCGGGCACAGTGGCTCATGCCTGGAATCCCAGCACTTTGAGCGTCTGTGGCACGCGGATCACCTGAAATCAGGAGTTTGAGACCAACCTGGCCAACGTGGTGAAACCTTGTCTCTACTAAGAATACAAAAATTAGCAGGGTGTGGTGGCAGGCACCTGTAATCCCAGCTACTTGGGAGGCCGAGGCANATATATATATATATATATATATATATATATATATATGGAGAGCTTATAAATTGACCCTCCAGGAATGCTGCTTTTTTCCTAATTAAAAAGAACAGGCTTAATTGAAAAATGTATTTTGTCCTTTGCACTACTGCTGCTGCTCTGTGGAACTCTGAGGCTGCCAATGTTAAGAAGCCCATGATTGAGGGAGGACGAGTGACCATGTGGAGCAGAAACAAGCTATCCCAGCTGAACCCCACCCCAACTCCGACCCTCACCAACCAGCCTGCCAGCAACAGGACATGAGAATGAGGTCATGCTGTCCTAAACAACCCACTCTGAGCCAGCCCAGATATAAAACCACTGAGATGACCCACAGAATTATGAGAATTTTGTTGTTTTAAGCCACTAAGTTTAGGAGTGGTTTGTTAAGAAGCAAAAGCTAACTGATATATGCCCATTCCTGAGGCAGTCACAGGCAAGGAGAATTGCATTACTCAATGTACAAACACTTTTTAAGTCTTCATTTGCAACAAATTTGCTAATGTTTCATTGGCAAAAACAAATCACAAGCTGAGACCATGTTCAAAGAGTAGAGAAATAGACTGGACCACTTAAGGGGAAGAGCTGCAAGTGACATTCCAAAGAAAAGTGCATACAGACAAGGGAAGAATGTATAGCCATTTTTGTAATCTGTCCAGGACATATGACTCGTTTTGGGGGTAGGGAGAGAGAAAGGAGACACCTGAAAAGGTAATTAAGGTGACCATCTATGTTAGCTAACTGGCTTTATCCAGAGGAAAATCTCCTCAACTTTTATGACAGAGGTAGTTTTGCAACTTCAAGCAAGGCACCCACCAAAGCTAAGTTCCAATGTTTGCAATTCAAAGAGATGAATTCTGGGTCCTCAAGAAAAACATCCTTTGGTCATGGAACTGAGAAAAGGCAAGTTGGCAAAAGTTATGCCTATTCTTCAAAAGGCTTTATATATATATTTCAAAGAAATGAGAAAATACCTATAAGTTTTCTAAGGTAAATGTCCTGAGAAAAATGAGGGAAGGGAAATCGCTTCCCCTGTTTACATTAGGGAAAATTGAACCTCTTATTTTTAATTTGCATTTGCTTTTATACTTTCTATGTGAAAACACATTTTTTTGTTTGTTTTTGTTTTGTTTTTTGTAATTTAAGACAAAATAACTTATTTTGGGAAATTTATTGTGAATAGATATTAAAAATAGGTTCAATGTATGTTTGTGTGTATATATGTGTGTATATGTACATACACATACTGATATACATATACACACATGTACCACAGTTCTGTATGGGAAATTCATTAAACAAAGAGTAGAGTCAACAGTTTGAGTCTGTCCATAACTTAGTAAAATGTAATATTGATCTTTATAATAATAATTTTAAAACTTTTTTCTATTCTCTAGCAGAACGGCAAGAAAAAATTTAAAAAAATTTAAAAAAACAAACCTTTTTTATATTTGTGAAAAATATAATATCAATTTGAAAATTATTGTCAGACCATGAAGGCAAATAAGAAGTAATATAATCTGTCTTCATTTATAGATGAGGAAGAAAGTGAGTTCCAGAAAAATTAACTAAAACTTTCTTAAAATTGTGCAGGCAGTTATAGTGGCAGAGCTGGGTTGTTAATCTGTTAGTCCTCACTTCCAGTTCAGTGGGTTGTGTTTTTTGATTGTTTGTTTACTGCTTCTAGTGTTTTCATCTCAGCCTTAATATTTCCTTCTTTTCTTCATTTGAGCTAAGTATTATTTTAAATAAGACCATTGACTTTATTTGAATCATAAGTCTCACACACACACACACACACACACACACACACGTGCGCACACACACACACACACACACACACACACTCCTGCAGAACAATGTGGAAAATCTGAACACACTGGATATTTGACGACAATAGGAATGATTATTAAAGATGTGATAATAGAACTGTGATTACATTTTTAATAGGGTTTTGGGGAACAAGTGGCGTTTGGTTACATGAATAATTTCTTCAGTGGTGATTTCTGAGATTTTCGTGCACCCATCATCCAAGCAGTTTACACTGTACCCAATGTGTAGTCTTTTATAGCTTGCCCCCCTCCCACCCTTTCCCCCAAGTCCCCAAAATCCATTGTATCATTTTTATGACTTTGCATCCTCATTGCTTAGCCCCCACTTATGAGTGAGAACATAAAATGTTTGGTTTTCCATTTCTGAATTACTTCACTTCGAATAATGGTCTCCAGTTCCATCTAGGTTGCTGCAAATGCCATTATTTCATTATTTCATTCCTTTTTATGTCCGAGTAGTATTCCATGGTATATATTCTACATTTTCTTTCTTTCTTTTTTCTTTCTTTCTTTCCTTGGCTCACTGCAACCTCCGACTCCCAGGTTCAAGCGATTATCCTGCCTCAGCCTCCCGAGTAGCTGGAATTACAGGTGCGTGCCACCATGCCTAGCTAATTTTTGTATTTTTAGTAGAGACGGGGTTTCACCATGTTGGCCAGGCTGGTCTTGAACTCCTGACCTTAGGTGATCCGTTTGCCTCAGCCTCCCAAACTGCTGAGATTACAGGCACAAGCCACCGCCCCCAGTCTATATACCACATTTTCTTTATCCACTTGTTGATTGATGGCATTTGGGCTGGTTCCATATTTTCCAGTTGTGAATTGTGCTGCTATAAACATGCGTGTGCAAGTATCTTTTTCATATAATGACTTCTTTTCTTCTGGGTAGATATCCAGGAGTGTGATTCCTGGATGAAAAGGTAGATTTACTTTTAGTTCTTTAAGAAATCTCAACACAGTTTTCTGTAGTGGTTGTACTAGTTTATATTCCCATCAACAGTATAAATGTGTTCTCTTTCTCCACATCCATGCCAACATGTATTTTTTTAAATTATGGCCATTCTTGCAGGAGTAAGGCAGTATCGCATTGTAGTTTTGATTTGCATTTTCCTGATAATTAATGATGTTGAATATTTATCCATATATTTGTTGGATATTTGTATATCTTCTTTTGATAATTATCTATTCATGTCCTTAGCCCACTTCTGGATGGGATTGTTTTGTTCTTCCTGATTTGTTTGAGTTCCTTGTAGAGTCCGGATATTAGTTCTTTGTCAGATGTGTACATTGCAAAGATTTTCTCCCACTCTGAGGGTTGTCTGTTAACTCTGCTGATTATTTCTTTTGCTGTGCAGAAGCTTTCAGTTTAATTAAGTCCCATCTATTTATCTCTGCTTTTGTTGCATTTCCTTTTGGGTTCTTGCCTAAACCAACGTCTAGAAGGGTTTTTCCAGTGTTACCTTCTAGAATTTTTATGGTTTCAGATTTAAGCCTTTGATCCACCTTGAGTTGATTTTTGTATAAGGTGAGAGATGAGGATCCAGTTTTATTCTTCTACATGTGGCTTGCCAATTATGCCAGCACCATTTGTTGAATAGAGTTCTCTATTCGTTACATTGGTCTATATGTTTGTTTTTATACCAGTACTATGCTGTTTTGGTGACTAGGTCCTCATAGTATAGTTTTAAGTCGGGTAGTGTAATGCCTCCAGGTTTGTTTTTGTTTTTGTTTTGCTTGGTCTTGCTTGGCTATGCAGACTGTTTTTCATTCCATAAAATTTTGGTATTGTTTGTCCAGTTCTGTGAAGATGAATGGTGGTATTTTGATAAAAATTGCGTTGAATTTGTAGATTGCTTTTGGCAGTATGGTCATTTTCACAATATTGATTCTACCTATCCATGAACATGGGATGTGTTTCCATTTGTTTGTGTCATCTATTTCTTTCTTTCTTTACTTTCCCTTTCTTTCTTTTTTTTTTTTTTAGATGGAGTTTTGCTCTTGTTGCCCAGGCTGGAGTGCAATGGCACGATCTCAGCTCACTGCAACCTCTAACTTCCCAGGTTCAAGCAATTCTCCTACCTTACCCTTCTGAGTAGCTGGGATTACAGGCATCCACCACCACACCTAATTTTTTGTATTTTTAGTACAGACGGGGTTTCTCCATGTTGGTCAGGCTGGTCTTGAACTCCTGACCTGAGGTGATCCACCCGCCTTGGCTTCCCAAATTGCTGGGATTACAGGCATGAGCCACGACACCTGGCCATCATCTATGATTTCTTTCAGCAGTGTTTTGTAGTTTTCCTTGTAGAGGTCTTTCAGCTCCTTGGTTAAGTATATGCCTAAGTATTTTATTTTCTTTTATTGTAGCTATTGTAAAAGAGGTTTATTTCTTGATTTGATTCTCAGGTTGGTTGCTGCTGGTATATAGCAGGGCTACTGATTTCTGTACATTAATAACAGGCAGCCCACAGCCCAAACGGCTGGTCTCACTCCCACCATAATCTGTCCCCCAAAAGGCTGGTCTCACTCCCACTATGACCTGCCCCGCCAACAGCACCCAGTTTTTTCCAGGCAGCCAATGAGCAGGGCTGAGAACTTGCCCCAGACTACAAGCCTTTCCCCTGAGAAAGTAAGCTGACTCACAGTTTTTCAGCTGTCCCACAGAGCCTCCGGCAGCAATCCACCTCCTTCAAAGGGTCTGTGAATTCTCTTGGCTTTCCTGGTATGTTCCTGCAGTAGTTCTTGAAGCAAAAGTTTATGATGTGGGTCTCCACATGTTGTTCTGCCTGTCTGAGTGGGAGCTGCAAGTTAGTCCTGCCTCCTGTCCACAATTTTCATATCTTGCTCCGAAACACATTTCAAAACAAAACAGGTAAAAATCTCATTACAGATTAGCATTTACAGATGAATATTTACATTGGATTTTGTTGACAGGAAACACTAACTTTGAACCTCAAGCAAAATGTTGTCCCCCCAAAAGGGATTCCATTATTTTAATTAGTAGACCTGTAAACCAAAAGAGTATGCTTTTTTGGGGGGGTGGGGGGCGGTGGAGTTCCACTCTATTTGCCCAGGCTGGAGTTATAATGGTGCGATCGTGGCTCAGTGCAACCTCCGCCTTCCAGGTTCAAGTGATTCTTCTGCCTCAGCCTCCCAAGTAGCTGGGATTATAAGTGCACACCATCACACCCAGCTAAGGTTGTATTTTTGGTAGAGACGGGGTTTTACCATGTTGGCCAGGCTGGTATTGAACTCCCGACCTCAGGTGATCCGCCTGCCTTGGCCTCCCAAAGTGCTGGGATTACAGGTGTGAGCCACCATGCCTGGCAGGAGTATGCATTTTTATTATATTTTTAATTTTATCAATTAAAAATTTCCACAAAAGAAATTTATCTTCTTTATTGTTACATAATTACTACATATTATCCAATCTCTCAGCTGCAGAGGAGTAAAAGTAATATATTTTCTTCACCAATCACAAAGTTCACAGCTGAAACCCCTATAACACAAGACAGACTAACAAGAGAAAAGCATACACATTTATTTAATATATATTTTATGTGACATGGGATTCTTCAGAAATGGAGGGCAAAAGGGCATGAACTAATGATAATAAACTGGAAAGAACTTAGTAAGTCCTGTTTAGATTCTTCTTGGCTGCTCAGTGTCTTCATTCCTTTCCTCCAGGTATAGGGCAGATGAGGGCCTTTTGACCTATGTATGCCCCAGTGGAGAATCGTGGGAGATGGTCAGAGAGATCATCTTGCATCTGCTGTTTTCTCAAATAGCAAGATGCCATATTTTACCATAGTGTGTCATGAACCCTGTCACAGCCAACAAAGAACAGATAACCTATTTTCTCCATGAGTCTGATTTCTCTGAAGCTTGTTGGCTGATGTGGCCCCTACTAACATTGAGGCCACATCAAGGAGCAGACATGGGCAAAGGGGTGGGGCCAAGACCCCCAGGACGCCTTAGGGTCTTGCTAAGTGAGACAGTCACATGAAGGAGGTTGAGGGTGTTAGCGTGAAGATCCTCAGGAAGGAGGAGACCTGGAGTTTGGGCCTAGCTCTGCTTCCTGCCTGCCTGCCATGGAATGTGGGCAGGTTGCTTCACTGCATCACAACGAGTGGCTAATCTGAAATGAGGGGAGGACATCAACCCTCCTCTTAGGTATGGGAATTGAAGGTGGTATGGTACCCACTTATTGTCTCCTGATCCTGGGAAATAGCATCTCTCCTCTGGGGTTTAGCTTAGTTCCCTCCCATAGGGCACTCTCAGAGAACCTGGTTCAGGGCTGCTGGAGAGAAGTCAGAGGCAACAACAGCCTTAGAATTGAGCCTGGAATTTCTATCTCTCTCTGGTGGCAGCAGCTCCTTACCTAGGCCCCATTTGGCACCTGCTCTGAAACTGAAACTGGAAGCTAGAATTTGGTGGGGATGACCTGAGTCCAGCCCCTCTCACCCTTGCCATTCAGGGTTGCCTGCTTTGTAGAGGCAGTGGGGTCTTTGCTGGCTTTCAGTGCTGGGGAGCATCTGCAACTTTGGGGATTTCACAGCATGGGGAACCCTGAGGGTCTTTACACTTCAGTATAAGATACTTTCCAATCAGCTCTGGACACAGTTGCAAAATACATCTTTACAGCCCTGATAACTCAGGAGGATATATTTGGGAGTCTCCCCAGATTCTGAGGCTTACCAAGCCTAAACAAATTATTAAGTGGGTGAGTGGCTCTCTTCAACAAGTATAGGGTGGACCTCAGTGATGATGGCACAGAGAATTAGAGGCTATGAGAGTTTATTCCAAAATGGGAATGAGAGAAGAGTTTAGTTTTTATGAAATTTAATTAATTAATTTTTGAGATGAAGTCTCACTGTTGTCCCCCAGGCTGGAGTGCAATGGCAAGATCTCGGCTCACTGCAACCTCTGCCTCCTGGGTTTAAGCAATTCTCTTGCTTCAGCTTCCTGAGTAGCTGGGATTACAGGCGCCTGCTACCAGGCCCAGCTACTTTTTGTACTTTTAGTAGAGACAGGGTTTCACCGTGTTGGCCAGGCTGATCTCAAACTCCTGACCTCAGGTAACCCACCCGCCTCAGCCTCCCAGAGTGCTAGGATTACAGGTGTGAGCCACCACACCTGCGATTTGATTGATTGATTGATTGATTGTAGAGACAAATCTTGCTCTGTTGCCCAGGCTGGAATGCAGTGGTACAATCACAGCTCATTGCAGCCTTGAACTCCTGGGTTCAAGTGATCCTCTTACCTCAGTCTCCCAGGTAGCTGGGACCACAGGTGTACACCATGCCTGGCTAATTTTTATTATTTTTTTGTAGAGATGGAATCTCATCATATTGCCCAGGCTGATCTTGAATTACAGGCTTCAAGTGATCCTCCTGCTTTGGCCTCCCAAAATGCTAGGATTACTGGCAAGAGTCAAGAGAAGACTTTTAAAGTAAAAATAGAGATTAGAGGAGTGGAAAGGATGACAGGAATTGAAGAAAAAAGGAGAAATGGTAAGAGGAGAAAAGCAGAAGGGAAGAAGAGAAGTGAGGGAAAGGGAATAATGCATAAGAAATGAGAAAAGGAAAAAGGGAAGGGGGGGTGTAGCCTAGAAGGCTCTTTCCAAGCTCACTTTCAGCAGAAATATGAAAACTTTCCTTCAGGTCTCTACATCTTGAGTTCCCTAATACAGGACAGCCTCCTGAGCTCCACCTGGCTGTTTCAGAACCAAGCAGCACTCCTAAAGTTTGTGTTTCTAAGCCAAGCTGCTTTGTGGTACAGCTTGGCTTAGAAACACAAGAACATGGATAAGGAAAGGTGTGAGCAGTCCCTGGAATTAAGCCATTCCCTGTCCCAAATTGAGAAGTCTTTATAACCCACCAGAGTCTCATGCAGAGGAAGGGGAACATTGCCATCCTTTGCAGTGTCTATGAATGCCAAACACTGCTGCCTCTCCCCTCTGCCCTTCCTGCCTGGCTGCCTGCTGACCTTTTGCAGCCACATTAGGAGTGTACATGTGCTATTGATATGTAAGCATCACAAATGTCTAGAGTATATGTTAGTATCACTTAAAGATGTTTGGTCTCCACCATTGGAAACAGGTGACATTTCTGTTTTCTGTATCTTTTGTTAGATTATGAAACCAAATCAGATATCAAGGAGTTGCTTCCAAAGCAGGAAGTATCAGAAGAAACAGAGATACACTGAGCCACCTCCAGAGCACTCCAGAATAATTATTTCCAAGAATGCAAGATTGGAGCATTCAAAAATTGGGAAGACAGTTTGATTATTCATCAGGGAGATCCCTCCAGGGAGATGCTGAGGATGAGGACTAGAAATGTAAAGCCAGCAGAAATCAAGGATGTAAAAATCTCCCCAGAGAAGAAAAGCCAGAAAGGTGAAGAATTTGATAGCTTTAATCTAGGCTCAAAAGGTATTTCACATTTGAAAATTAACAGGGAGAAGAACAAGGGGCCAGTTTCAGAAGTCAAAACACAAGTCACAACTTATGAAAAGCTTCAGAATGTAACCCCTCTGGCAGCCAGGTTTAGAGAAGCCCTAGGGGGGGAAAGGAAGTATAGAGAGGCATCAGGGAAGCCAGGCAGGACCCAGAGCAAGGAGAAGGAAGAGAGTTTTCGGAGGTGTTGCCTTCAAAGACAGAAGTGCCCTAGACAAGGAAAGAGGGCAACAAAACTACCCAGGAGAGAAACCCTTTATCTGTAAAGAGTGTGGAAAAGCCTTTGGTCAGAGTGCAAACCTCATTGTGCGCCAAAGAATCCACACAGGTGGGAAACCTTTCCTATGTAATGAATGTGGAAAAGGCTTCAGTCAGAGATCACACCTCCTATGACATCAGAGGATCCACTCCGGTGAGAAACCCTATGAAGGCCAGGAATGTGGGAAGACCTTCAGCCAGAGCTCAAATCTCATAGTTCATCAGGGGCATCCACACTGGGGAGAAATCTTTTGAATGTGGTGACTGTGGGAAAGCCTTCAGCCAGAGTTCAGTTCTTATTGTCCATCAGAGGATCCACACAGGGGAGAAGCCATTTGCATGTAATGAATGTGGCAAAGCTTTTAGTTGTAGCTCATACCTTATCGTACATCAGAGAATTCACACTGGGGAGAAACCCTACCACTGTAATGAGTGTGGAAGAGCCTTTGGCCAGAGTTCCCATCTTATTCCATCAGGCAACTCATGCCCGGAAGAAACCTCAGCTGGCTACTTGGGTTAGGGCCCACTGTTAATGGGGCAGAGTTGAATGGTCATTTTATGTGCTTGCCTTCACCAAGGCCATCATCTCTTAAATACTAGGAAGTGTGTGAGAGGTTGTGAACTGCTCACTGCCAGAAATCTGGGTCCACAAAGTCACTTCTGCTTGTAAGGTGTTTTATTCACTTGTCTTTTTGTATGTGTGCCTCCAGTCAGATTTGGAGTTCCAACAGGTAGATTCAAGGTCCTGTCTTCCAGTTTGGCAGGAACGGAGGAGCTCTTCATTTCTACAAAGTTAATTAAATTTTAATTCATTGAGAAATTCCATGTATTGAGAATCTCTTAATCTGATAATCTTGCAAGATCCCAGCTGCTTTGAAGATTTATAATTTTTTCAATGTACAGCTTTAACGTGCTGTAGTTGGGGAGCTTAGAAGGTCCACTATGAGCAGTACTAAAATTTAGAATGTCATATTCTCATTCAAATATAGGCTGCCTTTAGGAATGACCAAAACAGTAAAGGATACATAGGATGATAGAATCATGAATCAAAAGAACCCTACCAGACCAGAACTGCAGACCAAAGTTAACAAGATGAAGTATCAAACCCTGTCCATAGGGCTAAGGAGTCTGAGCCTCTCAGAACAGAAGTGTTCTGTCAGAAATGTTGCAACCGTTGGCCATTAGACATGCTAAAGGAGTGTCTTTAAAAATACCCTTCTCTCTCATCTTCAGTTGCTAGCTGCTCAGGGCTGAGGTCCTAGTCTTAGGGCCTGTTCTCGCCTCTCTAGACCATATAGGTTGACTCTTCCTTAAAAGGAAGTAAAACAGATCATGTGTGTGTATAAAATTAAAAAGTAATATCCTAACCGTCTGCCACTTACACAGAAAGAGATTCATTACCTTTGGTCTAAAGGAAAAATACAATAATAGGAATGCAATATGTTTCAGTATGTGCAGTCATGTACCACATAATGATGCTATGGTCAACAACAGACCATATAGTGGATGGTAGTCAAATAAGACTGTAATGGAGCTGAGAAATTCCTATGGCCTAGTTACTCTGTAGCTGTCACAATGTGGTAGCACAATGCATTACTCACGTTTGTGATGGCGCTGGTGTAAATAAACAGACCATGCTGCCAGTTATATAAAAGGATAGCACTTGCTGTTACGTACAGTGCATACTACTTAATGATAAACAACTGTGCTACTGGTTTATGTATTTACTATACTGTACTTTTAGTTGTTATTGCTAAATGTCCTCCTTCCACTTATTTTTTTCAAAGTTTACTGTAAAACAGAATGCTGTGTTTGACCAGCAGCAGCCTCATATATCCTGTGTTTACCATATCTCTTGACTGCATCATTTCCTCTTGTGCTTGATTTAATCTCATGCTGTTTTGTTCATCATGTGCCTTAAGCATTCAAAATCCGTGGCTAATTTTGCCAGTAAGAGGCCATGTTGAGTAATTGACCTGGAAACAAAATTAAAAATAATTAAGGACTGTGAGGGTGGAAAATCAATGATGGTTACTGCTCACCAGTCAGGCATGTCCCATTTTACCATAGCTACCATTCTAAAGAATAAGAGCAAAGTGATAAAGCTTTTAAAGGATCTGCTTCATTGAAGGCAATGAGACTAACAGAAATTTGAGAAGGGCCCATACCAGATACGAAGAAACTTCTAATGGCCTATATTGAAGGCCAGATACAAAACATGTCCCTCTCAGCACCATGACAGTCACAGCTAAAGCAAAAAGCTTGTTTGCTATGTTGATAGAAAAGGCTGGACCTGACTATTGTTGAATTACTGCTAGCTCTGGGTGGTTTAATGATTCAAGAATTGTTATTCACTACACAATGTAAAAGTGAGTGATAAGTCTACAAGCGCTGATGTGAAGGCAGCTGAAGAATTTTTGGAAACTCTAGATAAGCTGATCATGGAGGAAAATTACTTGCCAGGGCATTTTTTGTTTCTTTTTTTCCCCAACTTCCTGCACAGAGCAAATCTTTAATATGGATCAAACCTCCCTATTCTGGAAAAACATGCTTGAAGTGACTTTCATCCATAAGGAAGCCAAGTCAGTGCCAGGTTTCAAGGCTTTTAAGGACTGGATAAGTGTTTGGGGGCAATGCTACTGGCCACAAATTGAAACCCTTTGTGATCTGGCACAGTGAGAACCTCAGCGACTTCAAGCATATCAATAAGCACACACTGCCAGTGTACTACAGCAGCAATAAGAAGTCATGAGTAACCCAGCTTTTCTTCCAAGATGCCCTCCTGAATTGCTATGCCAGTGAAATAAAGTACTGTTTGGAGAATAACATACCTTTCAAGATGTTGCTTACTGTTGATAATGGTCCGGCACATCCTCTTTTTATTGTTGATCTTTGTCCTAATATCAAACTGGTGTTTCTCCCTGTTAACATCACCTGTTTGATCCAATCATTGGATCAAGGAGTTATGGCAGTTTTTAAGGCCCACTACTTAAGGAGGATGTTTCCGCGGCTATTGCTGCTATTATCTGAGGGAGGACACTGAGGAGACACTGATGCAGTTCTGGGAGGATTACATCTATGACTGCATCAAGAACATTGCTTGGGCTTAGGGTGATATCACCAATGAGTGTATGAATGACATCTGGAAGGAGACACTCAAGGTTCGTTCATGACTTCAAAGGATTTTCCACGGATGACCAGGTTGCAAAAATCCACAAGGCTATGGTCGAGATGGCAAACAGCTTTAACCAGGGTGTGAATGAGGATGACACTGAGGAGCTCCTAGAGGTGGTTCCTGAGGAACTGACTAATGAGCAGTTGTTGGAAATGGAAGAGGGACACATAGCTGAACAAGAGGAAAGGAAACTGCAGAAAACCACTATCAAGAAAATCCACAGTAGGGGGGTTAGCAGAAGCTTTTGCAGACCTCAACAAACTCCTTTAAAAGTTTGAAAACATGAACCAACACCACCAAAAGGTTTTCATTAATAGAGATGAATGTTCATGGTGCATTATCTGTTTACTGGCAAATCTATGATGAAAAAAGGAAACCAGGCAAACCACCATGGACATATTTCTGAAAAGAGTGACGCCTCCTCAAGAAGAGCCCTAGGCAGGTCCTTCGCGGGTATTTCAGAAGAGGGCATTGCTATCATCGGAGATAATAGCTTTGTGCATGTTACTGCCCTTGAAGACCTTCCAGTGGGACAAGATGTGAAGGTGGAAGACAGTGATGTGGATGATCCTGACCCTGTGTATGCCTAGGCTAACATGCTTGTGTCTTAGTTTTTAACAAAAAAATGAAAAAAATTTTTAAATAGAAAAATGCTTAAAGAAAAAATATTTTTGTATAGCTATACAGTGTTTGTGTTTTAATCTAAATGTTATTACAAAAGTCAGAACATTTTTAAAGTTTATAATGTAAAGAGTTACATTAGGCTAACTTATTGAAGAAAGAAATTTTTTTTTTTTTTTTGAGACAGAGTCTTGCTCTGTCACCAGGCGACAGGCTGGAGTGCAGTGGCACAATCTCAGCTCACTGCAATCTCCACCTCCTGGGTTCAAGCAATTCTCCTGCCTCATCCTCCCGAGTAGCTGGGACTACAGGTACGCACAACCATGCCCAGCTAATTTTTTTCTTGTATTTTTTAGTAGAGACGGGGTTTCACTATGTTGGCCAGGATGGTCTCGATCTCTTGACCTTGTGATCCGCCTGCCTTGGCCTCCCAAAGTGCTGGTATTACAGGCGTGAGCCACTGCACCCGGCCCGAAGAAATAAATTTTTAATGTAAATTTAGCATACTCTAAGTGTGCGGTATTTGTAAAGTCTACAGAAGTGTATGGTCATATCCTAGGCCTTCACTTTTACTCACCACTCACTCACTGACTCATCCAGAGCACCTTCCAGTCCTGCAAGCTCCATTCATGGTAAATGCCCTATAATAAGCATACTATTGTTTATCTTTCATACCGTATTTTTCACTGTACCTTTTCTAAGTTATTTTTAGATTTACAGATACCATTTTGTTACAAATGCTTACAGTATTCAGTACAATAATACGCTGTGCCAGTTTGTAGTCTAAGAGCAATGGGCCATGCCACATAGTTAGGGTGTAGTAGGGTGTATACTATATAGCCTAGGACTGTCCCACAGAGCCTAGGGTGTACTTACACATGCCATCCAGGTTTGTTTGAGTACACTCTATGATATTCACACAATGAAATCACCTAACAATGCCTTTTTCAGAACCCTTTCCATTGTTAAGCAGCACAGGACTGTACTGTAATGCTGGTTGCTGCCCTCCAGTTAAGTCAGGAACTGGTCCTGTCTGGGGTATGGATCTATAGTCCCCACCAATAGAGGGTCAGTTTTAGAGATTTTTAACAAGCTGGAAGGTTGACTTTCAAAATGTCTCCAGCTATTTACAGGTCAATTCCAGCATGAGATATATTTTAACTTTCAATCACTAGTAGGTAAAGGGGTGCTAGAAATCAGTCACTGGCTTGACTTCCAGCAACAAGGAAAGCCTGAGGTGAATTACAGTTGCAATATCTGTCAGCTCAAGCTGCATAGCGTCATGGGAAGCTGGGATTTCAAAGTATAAAAATTTTTTTAGTATAAGAATAAAAAATTTCCATCCAAAGTATAAGAAAAATCTTTATTTCTTGCCAAATCCCTATTACTTCTTTGGGCAAACACCAGGGCCCTTTCCCTTGTTAAAATAGCCTATTTTAACAAAGGCAAGGTGTAGGGGGTGCACACCAACCCAGACATTCATGAAATCAACTGCTAATCTTGTGTGTTTACACAATAAGCATCTGAAATGGGCCGTGTGACTCCTTGGTTTTGGTTTGCATGAGACTTAGCATCCGTGTGAAACTGCCAGTTGCCTTGGGCAGAGACCTGGCTTAAGGACTGCAGGCCTGAAAATGAAGGGAAGTTAATTTTTTACT
Organism: Cebus imitator; assembly: GCF_001604975.1. NCBI lineage: Eukaryota > Metazoa > Chordata > Mammalia > Primates > Cebidae > Cebus > Cebus imitator. The sequence continues at coordinate 9,374,375 of NW_016107315.1, forward strand.
ATGACAAAAGTAGAGTAAAAGGGTTTTGCTTTGGACATAAGGGCAAAGCAGAACTAAGTGGCAAAAGAACCAAAACACCTCTGCCTACATGGAGACAGTGGTCAGGGAAGTGACCGCTGCAGCTGTGCACAGTTGGGTGTGGGCTACAGGTGGAGTATCGGGGAGACAGTAAATTGAATGGAGTGACGTCCACCCCTGGTGTGGGCTGTGGTGTCCAGAGTCCAGACTCAGCAGCCACTCACTGCCCACATTCCAGTCCCTTTTCTACCACTTACTGCATACCTATGGGCAACCTTCTTAACCTCTCTGTGCCTCACTGTCCTTGTCTATAAAATGTTGGTATTAATAATCTACCTAAGGGATGCAGTGAGGATTAAATGAGTAAAACATATTGAGAAGAGCACTGCAGAGTAACTACTATATAAAATAAAACAATTATTAATTTGCTTTCCTGCTCTGAGACATGGCCCAACAGTACCTTGTGTCTAGGGCAGGTCAGCAGGGGATAACCTGTACAGCCAGAAAAACTGAAACTACCAGGTTTCTCTGGGGGGGTATGTTGGGGGGAGCGCAGGGACTGGGTGAAATTAGTGTCTGCTGGAAAGTAGGAAGGGCCAAGGGTTTACTCTGACAGACACAACCTCCTCCCACTCATTTTAGAGGAGCTGCGTCATTCAGGGAAGTGGCAGAGGTAGAAATTGGAGAGAAGGGAGAAATTCATGTCCTACCAGAGGCCAACCAGCTCTGGGTAGAGGCTGATCTCTGCCCCACAGAGTTACTCTTTGACTCTCCACTTCTCAGCCTATGTACTTGTTATTCTTGTCTGCACCCCAGATCAATCATCTCCCTCTTTGCTCTGGGGCAGAGATTCCTGTGGGCAGCATCACCCTGGGTCCCTTACTTCTAGTTTCCTAGTGGGATGCACTGGTATCAGAGGGAGGCATGAGAAGGGGATGGGGTACTTCTGTCTGCTGCCATCGTTCTGGCAGTGGCTGGATCCCTCTGTAACCGCAGCTGCATGGCTCCAGTTACACCATTTCCTCCCATGCCCCTTCAAGCTAGGAGTGGCAGAGGCTCTAGTTCTTGCTGGTATCTGGTGTCTCCCCTTCCCCTCTCCAAACCTCTGTAAATCACCCTTTCATTAAACTCTCCTTCCTGCCAGGTCCCAGCAGATTGATAACTGCTAGCAACTCGGGGATTGGAGAGCTGCACTGTATACCTTATTGACTAGACCAGGCTGCACGACATTTTAAGCTAAGCAATGCTTAGTGATGGGGGAAGCACAGACCTGTTCTTTATTAACAAATCGTCCACACTGCAAAAGGAGCCAGTGCTAGGAAGGACTAGCTGGACCTTCCATCTCACATAGCATGAACATTAGCAAGCACCCAGAGTGTCACTGGCATGCCATCCTTCTATCAAGCCAAGACAGTACACTGTTCCCAACATGCTCCATGCTTTCCAGACAAGTCCTTCTGGATACAACTCTTCCCATCAGGTTTTGGGAATCCTCACCCTGAAGGGGTGGCTTGAATGCCACTTTTTTCATGATCCACCCCAAATCAAAGACGCATCTACGCTCATCTGAACTTCCCCGCAATTATCTTTAGCTGTCCTGCCACTCAGCATGTTCTGCCTTGTGATGGTCTTACTTCCCCTGCTGGATTGTGTTCTTATGAGAAGGACCAGCTGGGCATGGTAGCTCACACCTATAATCCCAGCACTTTGGGAAGCCAAGGCAGGATCATCTGAGGTCAGGAGTTCAAAACTGGTCTGGCCAACATGGTGAAAACCCATCTCTACTAAAATACAAAAATTAGCCAGGCATGATGGCGGGTGCCTGTAATCCCAGCTACTCGGGAGGCTGACATGGGAGAATTGCCGTGATCCGAGATCATGCCACTGTACTCCAGGCTAGGTGGATGAGCGACTCTGTCTCCCCCCACCCCCCCAAAAAAAAGAAGGACCAGGTCTCATTCCCTGTGGGCTCCATAGGTCACCTAGCAGCCTTTTACATAAAAGGTGCTCAGTAAATTGCTGAATGAATGGACAATGACTAAAGAGTGTCTTTGACTTGCTTCAGCTGAGCAAGGTAACCTGCTGTAGATAGATACCAAAGTCTAACTGAGAAGAACCAGCTGGATTTCCCCACCTGCCTCCCACACAGTCTCCCCATCTCCTTTTCCTCCTCTTTGCCCATCTACCCTGAGCTCCCATCAGTTTCATTCTCCCAACACCTCCCTCCTCCTTCGATTAGTCCTCATTCTGACAATGTCTTTGAAGCTCTGGAATCACAGATGGCAGAGAGAAGAGAGCTCAAAGCCCCTCATGTCCAATGCCTGTCTTGCACAAGTGTGGAAAATGATGTTCAGGCTCACCCAGGGTTACCCTGGTACAGGAAGCCCAGTAATGTGGGCAGGGCTTGGCCTTGGTTGGTACCACCCACACACCGGGGCTTTTGTCCTGAAACCTCTCACCTCCCCATGTGCATGTCAAGCCTGCCACTCCTAGTGACTGCACAGTCAGTTTCTCTCTCACTGGGGCCCAATTGGAGTCATTCCTTGTTTGCTTGGTCCCCTCCCTGGGCTGTCCCTCATCCACCTACTGCCAACCCATTCTCCCAGAGCTGGCCCACTAAAGTTTCATCCATTTCCCCTCCCCGCTGATCTTGCTATCTCTGCACATACTTCAGCACTTTATCTCAGCTTGTCACCTAGTGTCCTTTACTCAATGGTGTGTGTTTACATGTGTATGTATCTTAGTCTCTCCAAAGACACTAGGAGACCCTTACAGGAGCCTGCCTTAGCCTGAGAGCTAGGTTGATAACATGGGCCCAGCTTGCTCTTACACGGATTTGGTGTTGGACCTGAAGCCCTAACCCATCAGCACTGGACTCTGACGAGGGAAGTCGGCTGGTGTTTCTTCCAGGCGTGCTCCCAGGTACCGGGCGCTAGGCAACCATGAGGGACCTTTCAGGACATGTTCTGCTTCTGACTGGTTGCGTCACCTCTGAGAAGCTGCAAAACCCTGAGTTGATTTCTTCACCCTGGAAAGGTGGGAGCCCTAGCCAAAGGCCTTTCCATACTGGGTGCAGCAACAGGGCTTCTGCCTGTGTTGCTCTACCAGTGACCCAGGAAGCACGAGCTGTGGCTGAAGGTCTTGCCACCCTCTGGGCACATGTGTGACTTCTCCCATGTGTGCACAACAAGGCTCGGTCCCTGATTGAAGGCCTTGCCACACATGCCACAGACAAAGGGCTTCTCCTCCATGTGTACCCTCTGGTGACAGCTCAGGCAGGAGCTCTGCATGAAGGCCTTGATACACTAGCCACACCCACATGGCTTTTCCCAGGTGTGGATTCTCTGATGCATGATGAAAGTGGAGCTCTGGCTGAAGGCCTTCCCACACACAGTACCTGCTTAGAGATTCCTGCTGGGGCAGCCAGGCTGGAGTTGTGGCGGACATCCTTTCTGAGTTCCTGGCAGTTCCAGCCTCTCTCCCCTGGAAGACACTTTTCTTTTGCTGGGGCCTGCCCAGTGTCTGGCTTGTCTCTCCTCATCTGCTTGTTTGCAGCCTGTTCTGAATGCCCTGTTCTCCTACTCCCTGCTGTTCATGCCTCCAGTCTTCTCTTCCAGAGAATTCTCCTTTCATATTTGTTTGTTCCAGAATCAAATCTTCCTTTTCAGCTTTGGTCTTGATAAACAAGACATAGAAGATAAAAACAAATGTAACAAAAGCAAATAAAAACAGAATCAGCTTTATATTCTAGATAGGAAACATGACAAATGTAGGGGGATTTGAGGGAATTCAGTATATAACACCCTTTTCTTAAGAGGCAATATAGCATTGAGACCAAGGGTGTTGTCTCTGGGGCCAGACTGTCTGAGACCATATCCTGCCTTTGCCATGAACAGTTATGTGACCTTTCTATGCCTCAGTTTCCTACCTATAAAATGGGTTAATAATAGTATCTATGTCATAGTGATGTTGTAAGAATTAAGTAAGTCAATGTACATGCTGTGTTTAGGTGTTAGCTATTATTATAATTTCGTATTCAATATTTGAACCAACTGAGAAATAAGATGGAGAGACCAACATATCCCCTTTATTATGGAAAGGCTGATATTGGTGAATGTGGCACCCTTTGTTACTGAAAGATTTCATAAATGCAACTGGTAATTAGAGATGGAATAGTTTCATTTATTAAATATTGCATTCATTGAACACTTATTATATGCAAGGTAGATGGGGTTATGAATCCAAGAATTAGGCAGCATTAACTACCCAAAAATAGTGCTGGCTGCCATGGGTTTGCTCCTGAAACACCTGCAGCACACAAGGCCAGGGTCAAACGCATGGTTTCTGTGAAGAGGCCAGAAGGGAGACATGGGAGGAGGACTGGCTTTCCAAAACTCACCAGTCAAATAAAATCCCTTTTTATACTGTGGCAAGAGTGATGATCATAGCAAGGACCCAAGTGTTATACCACATATTGGAGTAATTCACAAAGAGATGTCTGCTAATTGGCTGGGAGGGAAATGGCCTTTCCTAATACATACAAACCCTGTTTGGCAGCCTTGGGAATGGCCAGGCCCTGAAGACTGGGTTCTGAGAGGCACACTCTGCTGAGAGTATCAGAGACCCATATTTCTGAGGCATGGAGGTGAAGGCCCAGTGGAAGGTGGCCTTACCTAGGCTGGCTGAGGCCTCTCAATTCAGCCCTAGCAGCATTTCTCTAGCAGTGGCCCTTGGGGCAGGAAACAGATGGGTCCCAGGCAGCAGGTAGCCTTAGAGGGCTGAGGTCAGAGTAAGCTCTGGCCCTACTCTCAGGGTGGCTTTCTCTCAGATCTCATGCTCTTGTCACTAGGTTACTACCGAGACCTGGAAAAAAAATACTGGAGAAAAGTCCACTGGTGGCCTTGGGAGGGGAAGCTAAAGGAGGTCACAGTGCTGGCCCTACTTTCTCCCACTCCTTTCGCTAGTGGGCAGTGCAAAGAACCCATAATAAGTAAAGGTAAACTTTCTGGGCGGGCCTGGTGTTTAAAGGCAAAAAAGACTGAGAAGTCATCTCCAGGAGGGGGCCCTGGCCCCATGCAGCCCACAGAAGCATCCCTCCCAGACAGCATCCGTTCTCTTCTTGGACAATGAGCTCAGCCTGGTTAATAACCACAGCAATGTCAAATGACTGAACCATTTACAGCCCTGTCCCATCCCAGTCTTCTTTGATGCATACCACCCAATGAAGCTGGCAGGGCAGGAAATGCTGCTTCATTTACCAGGCGAGGACATCGGCTCCTCTGAGGTGACCCAACCAGTCAGAAGCAGAGCAGGTCCTGGTGCTCGGCACTTGGTAGCATCTGGGCAGTTGGACACTGACTGAATGAGAGAGTGTGAAATTAGCCTGGTGCATCTCTCACACCTAAGGCCACGGCTCACCTGGGAACAAAGGATGGCTTATGAGAAAATGAGTTGCAGCTCTACCCTGGCAACCCCTGGTCCTTTCACCACACTCCTCCAGGGCCAGACATAGTCCACCTCTTATCTTTGGTTGTGGCCCACCAAGCTAAGATGGGAAATGCTAGCCCTTAGCCCTGGTGGGGGTGTTCCCAAGGCCAGAGCCACCAGCCTGGGGCTGCTCCTCCTTTAGGCTCACAGGACTCATCCTCATCTGTGTGCACTTCACTCTCATTTGAACCCAAGTGATGGAAGAGAGAAAACCCTTGGGTTCTTTGGGCTCAAGTGTCACCTAAAGGGACAGTAAATACTGTTCGCCACAGACCTGGCCCATTCCAGGAGGATCAGGGGTATCTTGGGACCAGGCCCCTGTGAATGCAGTTCATGACCGTGGGGACCTATTGTTTCAAAGGCCTACCTTTGCCCACCAGGGAGGAAGGAAGGAAAGGTGCTCCAGCCCATCCCACCCTCTGGAAGCCACTCTGGCCTCCACAGCTATCTGGGACCAGAGACTATCCATCCTGCTCCTTCCTCGCAGGGCTTGTGTGGGGGTATCAGGAGTGGTCTAGGCCATTGCAGAGACACTTCCAGAGACAACTCCCCATGCCTTCTTCTGGCCCAAGGGGTCACAGAACTTGTAGCTCCCTCCTCAGCACAGTGGCCCCTTAGACTCTATTCTAAACAGATTCTCCCCCCTTGGGACCTGAGTTGTGACTTCACATCTCACCTCCTTCAGACAAGGCCTCTGCTTATTATTTGGTAAGTGTCCATCACAGAACAAGGCTCTGGAAGCACGGCTGAGGCTCATGTGTAAGGCAGTCAGGTGCAAGCATGCCCCAGGTTGCCCTGTGAAAGTAAAAATGTCTTCCAATCAGGTAAGGCTTGGTTTTCTTTTGTCCATGCCTACCCTGTCCTCCAGAAGGCCATAGCAGACCTGTGCAACCAGGCAGCCTTTTAATAGTTACAAAGCCATTTCCTATCCCTCATTTCACTCCAGCCTCATAATGGCAAGAGAGGACTCATGTCAGAGAGCTTAGGGATCTGTCCTGGGTTGGGAGGTGAGGAACAGGGCCAGCCTAGAATGCCCTCTTCCCCATCTGCCCTCAGGAGTATGGTCTGGTTTTTGCCTTGCCCACCTGAGGCCACAGAAAGCAGTGGGCAGCACAAGGGTCCCAGAGGAAGCCGCCCTTTTCCTCCCTGGGTCTTCCCTGGACTGGGCTCCTCCTCCAGGCCACCACGTGTGACCCTGACTTCCACTGTGGCTGCCCATCTGCACATCGCTGCTCTTCTCCTTGACCATTCCCAATTCTTCCCCTTCCCCCACCTCTGTAGCTGCAGCCTCCTCCTTCGCCTCCCACATCTCAAGCTCTAGCCCCTCCTTCTCTTTCCTTCCCCAAACACACCTGGCCTGTCCCTAGCCTCCAGGCTGCAGCCCCCAACCAGCCCCAACCCCACCCCACCCCATCTGAGGATACAGCCCCTTCTGTTCTCCCTTTCTCAGACTGCCCACTCCTCCCTCAGCTCTCCGCTGGGCTCCCCGGAGCCCCTACTTCCGAGTCCAGTGAAGGCAGACGGCCCTGGTACAAGCTTCCTGCCCGACCACTCTAGGAAGTTGGGAGATGTCTTCATCTACGTGTTTTTCCAGCTTGGTTCCTCCAGCTGGATGCCAGAGGAAAAGGTGCGGGAGGTGGGGCCAAGAACTGACTCAGTCCTTAGCCACAAATAATTTCAAAGGGACCGATCTCAAAGGACTAGAAATTATGGGAGAACATATCATCTTAAAGAGGGAGTTCCTTGATTTGATATTAAATTTTAAGTACCTGAACAGCAAAATTGAGTAAGACAAACAATAAACCTGGGAAAATATTTGCAACACATGTGGCAGATAAGGATAATTTCTTTATAGTTTGCACAAATGGATTATTAAAAGGCTCAACAGAAAAACTGCTGAAGAACACAAGTAAGCAAGTCACAGAAAAGAAATACACATGGGCTTTTAAATATGAGGTATGATACCCAGTTTCACTCATAATTGAATGCAAATTAAAATATGAGAGCATTTTTCATTTATGAGATCAGAAACAACACAAGAGTTTCACAGAGGCTTCAGGGGAATGGGCATTTTCATACACACATTGGTAACTACATTTCCAATTTCTATCAAAATATCAAATGCACCTACCATTTAATTTCATCAGTTTATCCAAGCACAGTGTGCAGGAATATTCGGCACAGTATTATTTGTAATAGCAAAAGGCAGAAAAGAACCTAGAGGCCCACCAACAGGGGTACTGTATGAATTACGGTACATTCATACAATGGAGTATCACGAAGCAGTGAAAAAAGGAAATGAGGTAGATCTTACAGGCTGATATAAAGCCATCTCCAAGACACCGAAAAAAGCAAGGTGTAAACTGTGTATCATAAGCTCTCATTTGTGTGTGTGTGTGTGTGTGTGTGTGTGTGTGTGTGTGTGTGTGTGTATGTGTGTGTGTGTTTCTTTAAGTGGGATATTTAAGATTGTAAATGCCGGGACTATCTTGAGGAAAGATCCTCAAGGAATTTAACAATAGCTACCACTGGGGTAGAAGACTGGTTGTGTGGACTGGGAGGGAGTCTTACTCTTTGCATGATTTTGTACCACTGACCTTTTTACTACAGGCAAGCACTGCTCTTTCAATTTAACAAATAACTCTTACACATGGAGAGGAGCCCCTGGGGGTGCATGGAGAAGGTACCTGGGAGAAAGTGGCACAGACTTGTACCTCAGAGGTGTTCTAATCCTGACTGGGACTACTAGCTTTGCAAATGGGGATAAGAGAACTTCCCTCCTCAGGCGAGGATTAATGAGATAAAACACATTTGGCATTTAGTATGGTACCTGGCATACAGGAACCCCTCAACTAACAGCAGTGATGATTACAACCTTGCTATTGGTTCAGTAGAGAGACTTGCCTTGAGGGAACCCTAGTCCTTGGAGGGATAATACCAGAGATCACAGGCATTCTGGAAAACCACACATGGCACAAGTGGGGAACCTAGTCAGTGTCAAGGTATCCTGGGATAGCCAAGGAGCCTGCTACGACTTGGGTTGTCTCCTCCCTTGTCTCCTGCCCTTCCCAGCATCAGAGAGGCATTAGCCACTGTGAAGACAGGGTTGCTCCAGAGACTGCAAGGAAAGCAGTGCCTCTCAGACCTGGGCCTGGCCCCATTTGTCTCATCATAGGTCTCACCAGGATATAGAAGCCCAGCCTTCTGGCTTGGGAATTTGCTGCTTGATCTTCTGTGTCCCTTAAGGTCTGCTCATTTTATCTTCGAAACATTACATCTATTCCTTCTCCTCTGGCCCCCTTCTAGCAGCTGGGTCAGAATCCCACAGTCTCTCTTAGGCTCTGAAAAAAAAAAGCTGCCAATATGGTCTTCAGGATGCCTTTCTCCTCTCACCAGCTCAGCCTCCACACTCCAGCCAGAACAATGTCACAAACATATTCCTCTGCTGAACTCCTTCATCTGCTATTTGATCTTGGTAACCATAAAATGCTAACAATGGATAAAAATAAGGACCTTATTTCTCCAGATCCTTATTCTGTTATTCCCTACTGCCCATTTCACACTTCACAAGAAAGTCGCATCACTCTGAACAAGCCATGATCTTTCTCTCTCTCCTCCAGATCATAAAAGTAATTCAAGCTCATTGTAGAAAATGCAGACAATGCAGAAAATTTAACCGCAGTTAACCCCCAATTTCTTTCCAGGCTTTTCTATGCATGTACATCTTAGAAAAATGTGCTTTCTGTACAGTGTTTTATTTTGTGCTTTGCATTATTTATTTAATATTACTATGTGCATTTTATTATATCCCTATTCCTTTAATTATGACCTTTAGTGGTTGCACAATATTCCATAGTATTATAACTTAATCATTCCCCTATTGTTACTTAGGTTAGTCACTTATTTTTTGTGAAATAATATCGACATGTATATAAATCATTGTACAAATATTCATTCTTAAGATAGCTTTCTAAAAGTGGTACTGCTGTATCAAAGGATAACAACATTCTTTTAAAAATGGTTTAACCTTCCCCTAAAATAATAACAGATAAAAATGGTTAAAATGTGTAACAATGAGATAAAAGGAATAAATTTCTAGAAGATGGAAAATGAATGATGGGGTAACTAAGAAAGCTGGGAAGAGGGAGTAACAGCTTGGAACTCTTGCTGAGGGCTACCCAATGGAAGAAGTCACTGATCCACCCTGCCCAACCCCAGAGACTTGGAATTTCGAAACCCCAGGTACAATGAAGGATAGGAGGCAGAAGTGGAGCTAAAAATAAGAGCATTAACTGGAAGTCTGTAATAACACTCGACTGCTTTCCCTCCCATTTCCAGAAAACCATTTAACAGCATCTAAACCCCAGACAAAAATATCAGAGGATTTTTGCTAATTAAATATAAGAGCCCAAGGCAAAAGATTCTGTATTCTGGCATTTAGGGGTCTCCAGGGAAATAGTGGGCAAATCTCACTCCTATATACAGAGGTCTCAATTAGGCTTTTAATTCACAGACACACTCACGAGCACACACATGTATATAGGTGTGTGTCAGTAAGAATCACAACACTTTTGAGGAAAGTCTCTAATAAGACTAAACAAGGTAAATAGAAGGAAAAAAGGACCAGTGGCAGGGTCATGAAGGGAATAAGATAATTCATGTAACAGAAGACACTTTTAAGAAAAGGCTCTTAGAAATTAAACTAGTTGCTGTTAAAATTATTATGATTATTTTCTATAATTTCTGAGAAAATAACCTTATTCATGTAACTGAAGACACTTTAATTATTCGTTAGAAAATAATCAAGGTACTCTTCCCATAGTGGCAGGAGATAAAGAAACGGAAATAAAGAATGCAGCTAAGGATCAATCTACAAGGTCCAACATTTGATTAGCTGGAACTACATAAAGAGTAAAAACAGAAGGAAAAAAAAAAACATGGAAACGGGGAATAGTCATATAAATAATGAGAAAATTTCCAAGAGTAGGAGTACCTGAGTCTCTAGATTGAAAAATTCCACTGAGGATTAGGAAATTGAATACATCAAAGATAAAGAAGAGACTTTAAAAGCTTCCAGGCATAGGAGTGGGAAAACAGGTCACTGTAATGTAAATACTATTTATTGATTGTCAAATAAATAATAATCAGATTGGAATCAGGCATCTCATTAGCAGCAGTAGATGCTGTAGGCCGGTGAAACGATGGCTACAAAATTCTAGGGAAATTTTTCAACCTAGAATTCCAGAGCCAGTCAAACTACCAATCAAGTGTGAGATCAGAGAAGGATGTATAAACACTCAACAACTTTGCCTTCCATCTGCTCTTTCCTGACAGGAGACTTAACATGTGCTATAGCAAAATGATGAAATAAACAAAGAAAGAGGGAGACAAAAAATTCAGAAAACAGTTGAGTCCAGTGTAACAACAGAACAACAGGCAGAAAGGGCATCAAAGACAGACTAGAGCAGGAGGCCGAAAGCAGACTATACAGAGAGAAAAGGGAACTCAACAGAATACTTAATTGGATGGAAAATTTGAAAATGACTGACAGCGTGCTGAAAGCAACCAGTACAAGGTGAAAAGAAAGGCAACTAGAAACTTCAGTTAAAAAAAAAGCTGATCCCAAAAGGAAATATAAACACTGTAAGCTAAGATCTGCAGTCAACAATATTCACATGGTCATAATACTGTTCATGCTGTTTACTTTCAACTTTTGAAATAAATCAATAAACAAAGCATAAAATCCTAACTGGTTACAGAATAGAATTTAAGAATTATCAGACTTGAAAATGAAAGAGACAACGATGTGGAAAACAGAAGGAGAAAGAAAGGGAAGGGTTCCCCCACATTACAAAGTGGGGAATTGAGATATGGTTTATGCTTAATAAATTAGATATGTAAATATAATTTATTTATTTTATTTATTTATTTATTTATTTTTTTGAGACGGAGTTTCACTCATGTTACCCAGGCTGGAGTGCAATGGCGCAATCTCGGCTCACCGCAACCTCCGCCTCCTGGGTTCGGGCAATTCTCCTGCCTCAACCTCCTCAGTAGCTGGGATCACAGGCATGCACCACCATGCCCAGCTAATGTTTTGTATTTTTAGTAGAGACGGGGTTTCACCATGTTGACCAGGATGGTCTCGATCTCTTGACCTCGTGATCCACCCGCCTCGGCCTCCCAAAG
>NW_016107315.1:9386343-9399283 GCF_001604975.1 Cebus imitator
TTTAGTAGAGACGGGGTTTCACCATGTTGACCAGGATGGTCTCGATCTCTTGACCTCGTGATCCACCCGCCTCGGCCTCCCAAAGTGCTGGGATTACAGGCTTGAGCCACCGCGCCCGGCGAAACCCTTTTAATAACCCATAATCCTATTATCCAGAGTATAGTGGTTTGAATCTAAGCCTGTAATTAGCCATCTGTATGGCTGTAAGTCATTTAACCACTTTTATTTTCTTATTTCCTTTGGGTAATTTATCTATATACTTCTTAATAGTATATAGTATATATCACTGCAATAGTATATGAGAACTGTATTATACACACAATTTTTAATCCAAAATTTTCATTTTAAAGTAAAAAAGTAAATCTCTGGATACACAGCGTGTACACTTGTATACATGTATTAATAAATATACTTCTGAATACGCCTTTGGCCATAAGGTAGTCAGGGGTTTCCCAGAGATGGAACTTGAACCAAATATTACAAGAAACTTAAGCTTGCAAAAGTAGAAGGGGATTGAGTGGGAAGTAGTGATGAGGTATTACAGGAACTAAGAAAAGTGTGAGCAAAGGCACAGAGAAGACCAAGCACGTGCCTCTAGGCCTCAGTAAAAGGTACCTGAAAGTGAAGAGATGAGCCTGGAAAGAGATTAAGAGCTCAGTAAATCATGTTAGGAATCCTGGTATTTTTCCCACAACAGACATAACAGGGCAGGGCAGACCACGTTTGCTTTGGCACTCCAGAATCTCGCATGATGTTCACCACAAAGTAAACACAAAATACTTTTCTAAGCAATGAGTGATGCTCAGGAAGGCAGAAATGCCTTTTGGGCATTCAATCTGGGTGCCCTAGGTAGTGGGGAGAATGTCATTTGATGAGGGAAGGAATCCAAGAGAAAAACAAATTTTAAAGGTTATCTGTCTGGCCTAACTTCATTTAAAAAAAACGTCACTGGTGATTATGTAATGTATCCCCAGATTAGACTTAAGGCCCTAGATTTATATATTGGCTTCAGAGAGCCTGCATGACCCCCAAGCGAGCACGATTTGATGTGCAACATCCATTTCTTGGGGGAAGAGGATCCACAATCTCCAATGGATTCCCAAAGGGGCTGCAACCCCAGAAAGGTTGCAGTGCGTACACTGGATGAGCAAGTGGATAGGCGACAGATGTGGGAGAAGGACCACTACCTAAGGAAGGGGATCCAGGGCAGATGAAGAATTAGCTTTGTCCAAAGACACCTCTTCATAAGCCTGGAGGAATTTATGGCTGTGTTTGAGTCTGTAACTTTGTGTGTGTTAGGAATTGAAGCCTTTCTCCTGCACTCCCAGAGTACTGTACATGATTTCACCATCAGTTTTGCATCACTGTGTTCCACTTAATATATGTCTGTTGGTCTCATTTGAGGATGAGGACAGACTTTTCTGGCTCTACTCTTAACGACAATCACTAGGCCTGGAACAGAGCTCTTTTCTGGACAGCTAAGTCTGACAGCTCTCAGCAACTTGGGAAAATGGGGCTTCAGAGTTCCCAACCACTTCTAGCAAGACTACCCAAAAGAGATGGGAGATGAGCCCAACGAATAGGAACCTAAGCAAACTGACAAAAGGCAGTCACTCCTCCCTTATTATAAATCATAAAGAAAATGGCAGGCTGCAATTTATTCTGAATTAAGATGGAGAGATATTAGCTGGGGAAGGATAATTCCAATTTATTTGGAATTAAGATGGAGAGATATTAGCTGGGGAAGGATCCAATCTGTCTAGCAATCAATCCACTTGGCTCACATGATTTGTGCAGAATCAGAGGCCCTGAACCTGGATGCAGGTTTGCGGAAACTCAGACCTAGAGATGAAATCCAAGTAGAAATGTAAAAAGTCATAATACGTACCAAAAGTATGTTGTGTAAAACTTGGTTTGCTCATATAAATAAAATGTTTGGTATATTCACTTAAATACAAATAAGTGGCAGAATCCTCTAACATCCAACGGTTGGCAAAGGCACTCTTGGACACCTAGTCCAGTCAGTGTAAAGTAAGTGTCCTATTTTGCTGAAACTACATAGAATGCTTTGCACATACAGATCTTTACACTGGAGCACCCCCACCCCCTCCACCTTTGATCACACACATTCTTGGCCTGCAGCCTTTACTTTTTGCTACAGTGGTTCATAACCTTTGCTGTACATTGTAATCCCCTCCAGAGTTTTAAAAAATACTGAGGTCTAGAAATGTAAATTTTAAAAAAGGGTCCAAGGTGATTTTAACGTGAAGCCAAGGTTTAAAACTACTACTTTACTGCAAGATTGGGTCAGTGAATCTCAAACCTAGTTTTGCATCATAATCTACTGGGTAGCTTTTCTGAACTACCTATGAATGAAAATCACAATCATCTATAATTGAGTATTCAATTATGAGGATAAACATATGTGATACTAGAATGGTTTAACTGTCTTAATGGTCATAAATCCCAGCTGTTATTCTTTCAGCAAAGTAGCTTTGGTCTCTTGGTGGGTCAAGGTCACAGTTATCTCAAATCTTCAGACGTGCTCTCCTGCTATTCTCAGCTTCCTGATAAGTCTGGGGAAAAAAATTAACTTGTTCCTACTCTCAGCAGAGACACATCGCATTATCTTTGGGTCTCTCCATTCCGTCAGGGAGACTGGAACAGTCACTGTTAGGATTGGTTAGGGCATGAGTATTTGATCCTACTTTGAATCTTTTTGACTTCCTGTATTTCTGTCTCTATGATTTAGAGTGAAACTGGGAAAATAAGTTGTATATGTTTTGACAAAAAAGCTAGAGGAAGGAGGAAAAAGAGGAAATTAATAAGCTTTCTTGTGTATGCCTTCTGTATGTGAAAGTACACTGTAAGCCAGGCGTGCTGGCTCACACCTGTAATCCTGGCACTCTGGGAGGCTGAGGCAGGTGAATCACGTAAGGTCAGGAGTTCAAGACCAGACTGGCCAACATACTACAACCTCGTCTCTACTAAAAATACAAAAAAATTAGCCAGGTGTGGTGGCACACACCTGCAGTCCCAGCTGCTCCAGAGACTGAGGCAGAAGAATTACTTGAACCTGGAAGGCAGAGGTTGCAGTGAGCCAAGATCATGCCATTGCACTCCAGCATAAGTAACAGAGCAAGACTCCAACTAAAAAAAAAAAAAAAAAGTTCTCTGTAAACTAGAAAACACTATGTGATTAATATTTGGTCTTGTAGAAATGTGATAATGAATGCATGGGACTTCTGCATGAGAGCTGCATCAGGCTCAGCATTTATGATAAATGCTCTTGCATGCCCTAAGGCACTGGAACAGGGATAGGGCCAGAAATCGGGAGACCCAAATTCTAGTCTTAGGTTTGCTGCTCTCTGGTCACAGTGCCTAAAGCACACCCCAAAATCTTTCACATCAGCATCCTCACTTGAAAAGTGAGACTACATACTTTGTCTCCCCCACAGGTCTGCATGGGAATTACAGGTGTTTAGGTAAGTAGTGAGTCAGAACAGAGAGCCAGGATTCAGGTCCTGGACTTGGATATAAGGCTGTCACTTGTTACTTGGCCTTGCACTAAATTACCATTCTCAGGTAAACGGGCAACCACCTCTTTCAGTGTTGTAAGGACCAAGGTAGTGATCTATGTGAAAGCGTGCGATATGTGCCAGGTATCACGATCAATACATGAGGGTACACATACAACAAGGAATACAAGTTCTATATAAACACAAGACAATATTATTACCTAACTCTACCTATTGCATAGTTTTATAAATCATTTTTCCAGGAGTAAAGGCTCAATGGTAACAAAGATATCTTACCTTAGCCAGTTTCTTCATCCTTCTAAAAGTTTTCATATTCCAGTTCCTCTGAACTTCTCAAAAAAACAAATTAAGACCTTAGGAATCTTACTTCCACTTCCCCTCTCCCTTCACTTTCCCTCTTTTGTCCTCTCAGAATGAGAAGAACTCTACCATTTCTTCTAAACACCATCCAGAATGTGAGAATGAAACCTAAACTGATAAACTGAGACCCCTGGCTGGAGTTGAGCAGAATGACAGCAGAGACAACTGGGGCATGCCTCTAGGCAAGCTTTATTCTTTGACTCCTTTATCCAGGAAGGGGGCTGTTAGTTGCATCTCACCCAAATGGAATGCGATGGGAATTAGGGGTTTGAGTAGTTTGGAGAAGGAGCTGTCGATCTTAGCAAACATATAGCTGGTGTGTGGTGTCCATCAATTCTTGAGTGCTTGGCCATGCAGACTAGGAATTGGTCAGAACAGACTCAGAGATCCCCAGAGCTTTACAATACCAAGGTTCAGGAGGTATAGACAGTAAGGAAAAAGGCCATTTCCTTTTTCTGTCCATTTTAGGTACAGTAGACAGTTTTTTTTTTTTTTTTACTGGCTTTTAAAAAATTACCTAGGAAATGGAAAGCTTATAAATGTTCATAAATGAATTGTTGAATTGCTACCCCAAGTAGTTTCCTTACCTAGTCACCACTTAACCAGAAATACCAGAATACATGGTTCAACCAGAATTCAAACAGGCAAATAACCTGCCTGTTGCTCAAGCAACGATCAAAGTTTTAAAAAACAAAATTAAGCAAAAAAGACCTTCCCCAAACAGCATCATTACCACTTAGCCTTGTATGACCCATTCCTAAGAAAGCCACATTCCATTTCAGAAAATATGACCGCTTAAGGTACAGTTAAAACAAAGTCCTTGCCTTTAGGTGCTTACTTTCGTTTTCTTTAAATTAGCCTCTGAAATGCTTATCTTGTATTTTGTGCTGCATTCCTGAAAACTGTAACTGTTAAGGATATAGGCCTCGCTTTTCTAAAGGAGGAAGAAACAGCAGAGGTGTCTCATTTGGGATGCAGAACGTTATGACCAATGCTGGAGGTCTTCCTCTTTCTTCCTTGTTATTCAACAAGATGGGTTCTGTGGTGTCGCATGAGGTGTGAGTTAGAAATGAAAGCTGCACCACACTTCTCACATTCGTAGGGCTTCTCCCCCGTGTGGGTTCTCTGGTGCACAGTGAGGCTTGACCTCTGTCTGAAGGCCTTCCCACACTCATTACATGTGTAAGGTTTTTCTCCATTATGGATTCTCTGATGAATAAGTAGGTATGAGCTACATGTGAAGGCCTTCCCACATTCATTACACACGTAAGGAAGATCTCCACTGTGAATTCTCTGGTGGACAATAAGGCAAGAGAGCTGACTAAAGGCTTTCCCACATTCGCTGCAGTCATAAGGTTTCTCTGCAGTGTGAATTCTCTGGTGCACAATAAGGTGTGAAAAACAACTAAAGGCTTTCCCACACTCTTTACACTCATATGGCTTCTCACCAGTATGGCTTCGCTGATGTACAATAAGGTTTGCACTCTGGGTAAAGGCTTTGCCACAATCGTTACAGGCAAAGGGCTTCTCTCCAGTGTGGATCCTCTGGTGGACAATGAGGTTTGAGCTCCTAGTAAATGTTTTCCCACACTCATTACATTCATAGCATTTTTCTGTAATGTGGACTTTCTGGTGCCGAGCAAGTTGTGAGCTATAACTAAAGGCTTTCTCACATTCACTGCACTTAAAAGTTTTTTCTAAGGAGTGGATTTTTTGATGTACAGTCAGATTTGAACTCTGAGTGAAGGCTTTTCCACATTTTGAGCAAACATAAGGTTTCTGTCCAGTGTGGATTCTCTGATGCACAACAAGATTTGCACTCTGAATGAAGGCTTTCCCACACTCGTGACATTCAAAGGGTTTCTCCCCAGTGTGGATTCGCTGATGTACAACGAGGTTTGCACTCTGACTAAATCCTTTCCCACACACGCTACACGTAAAAGGCTTTTGCCCAAGCTGGGTTTTTGGATTTTTAACAGTTCCAGAATTAAGGCTGTATTTTGCCCCAGATTTCTTACATTTCTGATCTTCCTCTTCTTTGAAGCTTTTAGGTAAGTGACAGTCATTCACTATCACTTGTCTGAAATCTTTCTTTTCTCTCTTTATTCTCTGTCTCTTTAACATGCTTCCTTTTTCACAAGCTTCTCCTAACTCAGGTCCCTGAGGATCAGCTTTCTGGATTCTTCCTGATATCATGAGGGGTTTTTCAGCTTCCTCACATATCTCAGTTTTTGGAACCATTAACTGTAGGTTCTTGGTTTCAGCACCTGAACCAAGAAACAGAAAATACAAACATTAGCTTTCTCTGGCCTAGAAAAAGAATAGGATCATCAAGTCATAAAAAGAAGCGTGTGATTTCAGCACCTCCAGAAAATGGCTTCATCACATCAAAAAATTCCATCACATGTTACCTGTCCTCTGTGGGTTCTTCAGCTGGGGCTGTGCCTGCCCCGCTACCTACAGCAGAATCCACTGTCTCATGGTCTTTCCAGCACTTCCACTTACCTTCATTAGATGCTTAACCCCACTGCCTCATGCCAGGGAGGCCCAATTTCCAGACAGCATTCCTCCTGGCTGTCTGATGACTGATCTTACAATGAAGACCAGTTATGAAGGACACCAGCCTCTCCCTAGGTTTGCCTTCTTACATTACCTTAGTGTGGATTTGCTTACAACCTACCAGTTAATTAGGGAGGCTTGCTACCTGTAAGCAGAAAGATCTGGCAACTGAGGCTTCTGTGTCGAGGATGCTGGATATCAAAGAAAGGATAAGCATGGACAGAAAGGGTCACACTGGCTACCAAGACAGCCACAGCAGCCAAAAGCATACAAAACACTGCAAGGCCATGAAGCATACAGGTTAAGAACATGGATTCTAGAGCCAGACTGCCTGGTTTCAAATCTCTGCTCTGACACTAACTAGCTGCATGACTTTGGGCAACTTAACTCCTGTGTGTCTCAGTTTCCCGATCTCCCAATCAGGGATACTAACAGTATCTATCTCGAAAGGCCGTGAGTAGATTAATGGAGTTACTCTATGTCAACTACTTAGACATTGCCTGGAACACAGTGCTCTGAATGTGTGCAGCGACTTTCAGGCTGACCGATGATGCTGTGACGGGCCAGAAGGAAAGATGAACCCTTAGGCGAGGGGAGTTGCTGTGGTGACAGACAGCTACACTAGGAGAATTAAAAAATAAACCATACATAGCAAACTCTTACCCTTGTGTCATGGAAATAGCTTAGCACTGTGTCAAGGAAAGCTGACCTTGCTGAGTTATAGCATAGCCTGGTCCACGATGCCAGAAAATACCAGGAGAACATCAAAACTCCCTGAAGCTTTATGACACTGATTAGTCTCTGGATGCTTTCCATTGCTTCAGAAACTAATGGTGTCAAAAAGGAGTCCTTCTATCAGTAACACTGTAGTAGTACTTTATGTTTGTCTCCTCTCTACCCTCACCATCCTTGACCTTGAAATGTGCACCCATGTAACCCAGGTTTGGCACAGTGAACCCTTAACAAGTGTCTGTCAATTAAACCAAGCTCAGGAAATAAGGCAAGTGAAATAACGGGTAACAGGGATGAGTAGCAAGCCTGTAGAGGAGGGAAGTATTCCTACTGGTGATGTCAGCTCAGAAATGAGCAGTGGTGCTGTGAGCTTCAGGTTATAACTGCTGCAACTGCACAGGGGTGAGTCTAGCACCCATGAGAGGGAAATATCCTACAGGATGACCATCTAACCAGTGATACGAGTGGGTGGGACAAGGATGTTGGGTGGTACAAAGCAATACTGGAGGTAGGAAAACAGCCTGGTTTGATTGCCTGGTTAGGACTATGGTAATCAGAAATTCTATCACAATCATTCAGACAAGATGAGCAGTGTCAGAGAAAAGAAACACCCAAGTGGTGGATATAATAAAGCCCCAACTATGACAATAAAAATCTGAAATGCTGGCCAGGAGTGGTGGCTCATGCCTGTAATCCCTGTGGGAGACTGAGGAGGGCAGGTCACCTGAGGTTGGGAGTTTGAGACCAGCCTGGCCAACATAGTGAAACCTCGTCTCTACTAAAAATACAAAATTAGCCAGGTGTGGTGGCACATGCGTGTAGTTCCAGCTACCTGGGAGGCTGAGACAGGAGAACTGTTGAACCCAGGGGGCAGAGGCTGCAGTGAGCTGAGATCGTGCCACTGCACTCCAGCCTGGGCGACACAGAACAAGACTGTCTCAAAAAGAAACATCTGAAATGCTATACTTCTTCTGGTTACTTCTATTCCGACTGTTCTGATTAGCCACTTTTAAAAAACGTACTATTTTTCTCTCTGTAGTTTACTTGCTCTTATATCTTCTGCTTTTTTTTTTCCTGTTACCTCTACCTACTACTGCCTCTTCATCTCTCTCCTCTCCTGTTTTTGTAATTTTTGTGCGTGAAATATTTTGAATTTTTCCATATACAGTTTCATGTCTCTTCTCTTTTTCTTTTGCTGACTGCTCTGTTCACTTGATGCTCTCTACTATTCTTTATCACCTACATCCCACTTTATTCTTCTCCCATCTAAAGTCTCCTTCCTTGCTTCTTTTCACTTCCTCTTTTGCTTTAACTCCCCCATCACTGATACCTGGGCCTCCCATCCCCCAACTGGGCATCTCTCCAAGAGAAAGAGAGCCCATGAAAACTTCAGTTCACAGCTGTACTGTCTCCCAGACCTTCACTCCTACCCTCCTTCCTGGGAGATTTAGAATGTTAGGCATAAAAAATGAAGATCAATGGGAATTACTAAATGGATTAGAGCCAATCGTGGAAACAATTCCTTCTATTTGAATAATCTTATGTCAAAACCATTACAAAACCAGGTGCAACTGTAGCCTAGAAGGTTTTCATGCAAGTGATTCATCACTGAGTAAAGTAAGACCTAGGGTCTTGGCAAGTGCCCAGAGTCTAAGAAAAGAGAATTAGGGTCTATCTGGTGTAGACAAGTTCAAATCTCCTTGGGTGAAAAGATTAATCGGCAAATAATCTGAGCATATAACTTTGGCTTATTTGAAATGGTATTTTTCCTTTTTTTAAATCATGTAGGATTACATGTAGCTCTAGAGAAATTAAGTAAGTACAGAAATAATGAGAAACTAAAGCAAAAACTAATTTGTGACCAACTAGAACATAGGCATAGCCATAGTTTTGAAATCAATACTTTTCTTTCACTCTTTTTAAAAAGAGACCTGAAATGCTACATGAGCCTGACATTTTAGCTGGTGACTATATTGTGAGGTAAAAAGGGTAATTTGATTTACTAAATTTATAAGTCCAATTCATTACATTTATAAAAGCTGTGTGTTTATCAAAATCTTACTTACATGATTTGTAAGTATGCCCAGTTAGGTGTTTGGAATGTTTTAAAGAACTAAAGATATAAAATTTGTAATTATGTTTTATATAAAGAAATGTAATAAGCAGGTAGAATTAAATGTTTAAATATTTTATTTATTTTTTTAGATGGAGCCTCACTCTGTTGCCCAGGCTGGAGTACACTGGTACAATCTCGGCTTTCTGCAACCTCTGCCTCTTGGGTTCAAGTGATTCTACTGCTTCAGCTTCCAGAGTAGCTGGGACTACAGGTGCACACCACCACGGCCGGCTAATTTCTGTATTTTTAGTAGAGAAAGGGTTTCACCATGTTGGGCAGACTGGTCTCCAACTCCTGACATCAGGTGATCAGCCTGCCCCGGCTTCCCAAAGTGCTGGATTTACAGGCGTGAGCCACTGTGCCTGGCTGAAATGTTTTAAAAAATTAAATCTGTAAAATTTGAAGCTTAACTGAACATGAATTAAAGAAAAAATACAAATATCCCAGCTACTCGGGAGGCTGAGGCAGAAAAATCACTTGAGCCCGGGAGGTGGAGGTTGCGGTGAGTCAAGATCACACCATTGCACTCCAGCCTCAGCAAGAAGAGCAACAGGAGCAAAACTCCATCTCAAAAAAAAAAGAAAAAAGTTNGAAGCAGGAGAATCACTTGAATCTAAGAGGTAGATGTTGCAGTGAGTCAAGGTCACACCATTGCACTCCAGCCTGAGCAACAGGAGCAAAACCCCTTTTATACAAATATTTCTAGATGTATGGATGAAGTAAAAAAATATGCCTAATAGCTTAAAAATTGGTTTTTAAATGAATAAACTTTAATAAATTCAACGTTAGTTAAAATATGGAAACTGTAGTTAAAACTTGCTCAGATACTAAAAACCCAGTAACATCACAATTTCCAAAGTACTTTCATGTATATTATACAATTTCATTATGAAGATGAAACTGTTCTTCTTCAATTGTGTGGGAGCTAAAAAATGGGTAAGGTTGTGTCTTACTCATTTCTGCATCTCCAGCACCTATCACACTGCCTGGCACATAGGAAGGAGGGTGCCAACAAATCCTATACTTAATGAACAAACACACACAATTTGTAGAAAAGGAAATGAAGGTCCAGAGAGAGAAAGGACTTACTCAAAGCCACAGAGTTACTACAGGTAGGGCAGCAACCCCACTAAGATGTCTCTCACACGTGGAGCTCAGTGTTCCTGCCATCGCCTACTGCCATCACCATGGAAATAGTGTTGGCAGTGTTCCTGCCATCGCTATGGAAATAGCTGGCAGCACAAAATGCTAAGTCTTGGGTATGAACTCGGTCTTGAGGTAAGAGGCAAAGTAGAAAAAGGGAGGCCATCCCTGATGATGTCGAACTGTTGAGGTTAAGACTATGAATGGCTGATAAAGCAAAGAGACAGAAAGTAAGTGACACACAGGGGAATGTACCAGAGAGACTGGAACAGAAAGCAGAAGGTGGGGAACAGAAGTTGCTGAGAGTCTGGGAATAATTAAAGACGAGACAAGAAAATCTAGGCAGAGATCCTAGTCTTCCCCATAGGACTGGTTTAAGAAAGTGACTTGGTCCCCAGATGCCTGAGGAACTGGCTAGGGAGGAGAGTGGGTTCAAAGTATTCAATCTCTGGCAGACTCATAAAAAGAATATGGCTTGGCAGTCATCTGATAAGTGCTTTGAAACACAGGACTCATGGCTACTGCATTCTTGACCCTCACTTACATGTCACTCCTCCATAGGCAAGCTTCTGCCACTGCCACTGAGATATTTAGGACATAATACACTTTCCCCGAGTCCTAAGTTAGAGAGAACAAGGTGATAAGCCATCAGTAGCCTCCATGAAGACCTAGTTTTGAACATCATTATGGTTGACATAGCTGCTCAAAATCCCCTATAATTTGCACAAAGATCTATGAAAACAGAACATCTCCAGGGCATTTGCTCAAAATCACCACAAAAGTTGACTGTTCCTACCTTAGCTAGCTTTTCTTGCAGCCTCACCAACCTGTGCTAACTACAAAGCATATAAAGAGGACATGTGACTACATGTGTACACAGAGATGAAACTCACTGAACAATAAATCTCACTAAAAAGTGAATCTGGAATTCACCTATTGTATGGTAAA
The DNA here is from genome assembly GCF_001604975.1 of Cebus imitator. Classification (NCBI taxonomy): domain Eukaryota; kingdom Metazoa; phylum Chordata; class Mammalia; order Primates; family Cebidae; genus Cebus; species Cebus imitator. The sequence continues at coordinate 9,397,741 of NW_016107315.1, forward strand.
TACATAATAGCAATAACTTAAGCATACCCTGAGAATAAGCCTGTATGGCACACACACCTGAATGCAGTTTGGAATTCAAGCAAAGGATTCTAGAAGTGGCCAACCTGGAGATCCATTCCTTATCCATTCCTCACCCCTTTCAGTGGAATGTGAGCCCTCCAGGGGATTGAGGCCCCTTGTTTTGAGCTAAATTAAGGCTACCAGGTGGAGGTCATTAGGGGGAGCGTGTTAAGTGAAAATGCTAGATAAACTGCATGCCTTTTGTAAGTGGTTGCAGTTCTCTTGACCAGCCTGTGCCGCTGGGCCATGTGGTTCTCCTATGTCCAGCCAGCTGCCATTAGACTCTCTACCCTGTACATAAACGTCTAGCAAAATTCCATGTCTTGTTTGCTGGCTCTGGGTCTCTTCTTTAGCCTCTTGAACATGGTGCCATATTGGTGTTGATAAGGTTTCAGCACAACACCTATGTTTGTCTAGTATCTTGAGCCTGTGTGCAAAATAAGCCACTTCCCATAACAAAGGCACAGGCATTTCATCATTCTCCCACCCAGCTTTCCTTGACACTTTCAACACCTCAGTACTCTGTTGCCCAACCTTGGAGACTGGATGCACACCATAGTCTCTGAAAAGATTCTGAGAAACCCCAAAGGCCAGATTCTGAATCAGAGAATTGAACCATACCTAGAAAGCTCATGGTCCCATGAGTCTCCTGTATCTCACTCTTGGTCAGAGTCCCCGGTAATGAGTAGCTGCCAAGGGGTGAAGCAGCAGGTGCCTCCTGAGTTGCTTTCAGGACTACCGCCATGTCCCAGAATATGTTCTGACCCTAGAGACAAGCAGGCACATGTTTAAGAGGGAACTGGTGGTAGGGGGTAGTATGATTAAAGTTTTGAGAATGAGAACATAATTATCTATTCCTGGAGTCCATAAAGCAATTTTTTAAAAACAGAAAAGGAAGCCAGGGTCTCCCCCAACCTCCACGGTAACTGGGCAGAGAAGCAAGCCAGCTACTCTCTTCCTTATCATTTTGATCACACCTCACTGCTTGCTCCAGAATCTACGCCTAGCTTGCCAGTGAGTATATGATAGGAGGGGAGAGCACATGGGGAGAATTTTCAGAGTGAACTTTTGTGGGATCTAAAGATCAAAGCAGCAAGGTTTTAATGATATTATTACAGAAAGGCTCTGGGGCACCTCTGCCCTCATCTGACTAGTAATGGTAAGTGGTGCGTTTGAAACATTAAGGACAGCACAGTGTACAGCCTCATGACTCAAAGTGTGGTCTGAAGCTCAGCAGCAGTAACTGCATCACCTGGAAGCTTGCCAAAAAATGCAGAATCTCAGACCATCACCTAGATGTCCTCAATCAGAATCTCAATTTTAACTATTTAAACAAGAGCCCCTAGGTGATTTTTATGCACATTAAAGTTTTAGAAGCTCTGGTTAGCATTGTCAAAACCTGACTGAAATCACCTGAAAAGTTTTAAAAAATATGGATAACACAGGTCCCATTCCCAGATTTTTTTTTTTGTTTTTTTTTTTT
>NW_016107315.1:9399407-9426419 GCF_001604975.1 Cebus imitator
GAATGTGGCTCACTGCAACCTATGCCTCCTGGGCTCAATCAGTCCTCCAACCTCAGCCTCCTAAGTAGCAGAGACTACAAGCACATGCCATCATTCCAAGCTGATTTTTTTTTTATATCTGCATTGCAAAACACAAGGTTCTGCAATGTTGCCCGCGCTGGTCTTGAACTCCTGAGCTCAAGTGATCCTCCCGCGTTGGCCTCCCAAAGTGCTGAGATTACAGGTGTGAGCCACTGTGCCTGGCCTGATTCTGATTTAATGGGAACAGAGTTCGGCATGGATATCAAGATTTTATTAAAGCTCTCCAGGTTCTGTGTAGCAAAATTTGAGAACCCCTGGGTTATAAAAAGTACTGAATGTCACATCAATCAGAAGGGCAATTTCTATCCTATTACAAAAGACTGGAAGCCAGAATCGTACCCAAGAAATAAGACCTCCATGTGTGGAAGTAGAGTGTCGGAGTCCCCTCTTAAAACTACTTGAGGTCTTCAGATCTCTCCTCCCCTCTTCCTCCCAGGCCCCCATTTACCTTTGCTTCCTCTTCTGAACCATCAAGTCCTGTTTGAAGACCCTCCCCTGGGGCCCAGACTTCGATGTTCTCAGAGTGCACTTGTTGGCTGCATGCCTGACCTGGGAAGTTTTCTTCTTCCTCCTCCTCCTTTTTCACCTTCACTGGGCCCCATGGGGGTATGGCCATGGCTTCTCTCAATTCTGCAGTCATCTTCTCTGCTCAGCAGGGGAATTCCTGGAGCTGGGAGCTGCCCAGCTGAGGCCAAACCCCATCTAAGCTTTATGTTTCAAAAGCTTCTTCCTGAATGTCTTCCCAGGGCCAAGGTGAGTGTTGTCTACTGAGAAATCAGAAAACATTGTTAGCACCAAGGAGAGATTTGCCTGGATGCCACTTAGCACACCGGCAAATTTCACCAGTGCCTGGCCAGGGACCACTGTAGGACATGGAATCCTCTATTCCTCCCTCATAGGATGAAGGAGTTGGACTGTAAATATGTAATTTCTTCCCATAATAACCACATTGCAAACAGCCTTATATAATGTTTATTGATTTTTTCCTGATTAAAAGTTAACATACTTTTATTGTAAAATCTTAAAAAATGCAGAAAATGATTTAAAAAAAGAATCTCAGTCTACCTCCAAAGAGATAACCACTACACATTTTAAGATTTAAGATATTTCTTTCAAAGGAAAATCTCCAACCATACTACCAATAATTATGATTTTATAAATTCTTGTTTTTGACTATGGGGATACATATTTTCACAATTATCGTAACATTTTAAAAACAGTATTTTACAACAAAAAGATTTTTTATTGCCAAGGATACAAAATAATGTGAACAAAACGATCCCAAGAAGACTGGGAGTCTTTTTTTTTTTTTTTTGGGACGGAGTTTCGCTCTTGTTACCCAGGCTGGAGTGCAATGGCGCGATCTCGGCTCACCGCAACCTCCGCCTCCTGGGTTCAGGCAATTCTCCTGTCTCAGCCTCCTGAGTAGCTGGGATTACAGGCACGCGCCACCATGCCCAGCTAATTTTTTGTATTTTTAGTAGAGACGGGGTTTCACCGTGTTGACCAGGATGGTCTTGATCTCTTGACCTCATGATCCACCCGCCTCGGCCTCCCAAAGTGCTGGGATTACAGGCGTGAGCCACCGCGCCCGGCCAACTGGGAGTCTTTATACCAACATGTTAGGAGTGGGTAGTTATCTCTGGGTGGTGTAATTACAGGTAGTTTTAAGGTTCTTTTCATTTTCTTGTTTGATTTTTACATTTTCCATCACTTCCAAATGTCCTGTGAGATAAAATATTACAATTAAGATTTTAAAAAAGATTACTTTCATGTTGACATTCTTCATGCTCATTGTAAATGCTAGACAATAACCTATGGTGTTGATAAATCTTCACTCTCATTGGAAAGGGATCAAGTAATACAGAAATACATAGAATTAAATATATAACCAATACACACTACATACATACACAGAGTAATTAGTTATCAGTCTAGATAGGAGTCTTACCCATTTTTTCTCTACATTTACATACTTAGATGAATACCTTCACACATATTGCTTATTTTTCAAAAACATACTTTAGATCATCACAGCTATACATTGTTCAGTAACCTGCATTGTTTTTAAATTCAATTTCTGTATTTTACAATAGTCTTAGCAATCTTTCAATACAATACATATAGAACTACCTTATTCTGGCATAGCATTCTAAATTGTGGCTATCTTATTGTTTACTTAACCAAATCTTATTTATGAACCACTTATTTAATAAAAGTGTACATTTACATTTTATTAATATTTGTTCAAAAACTTTTTTTTTTGGCTGAATTATTCCTTTAGAATAATCAGAGAATTACTGGTTCAAGCATTTGCTGGTCAATATGTATTGTCAAATTGCTTTCCAAAAGCACCATACCAATTCACATCCCCACTAATTAACAGTAACCCTAACCCAGCAGGGCTTTTTTAAATCTGTGAGCAAAATAACCTTACTATTTTGATTGCTTATAAAGAGACTGAAATTTTTCTATCTCCCTTTGAATGTTTTATTGGAAAAGGGTGTTAAATCTTATCCAATCACCCACTGCTGCTATTGAAGAGATCATATTCTTTTCCCCATGTTAACTTACTGGTCACTTAATGCATACACTGAATTTATTGAGTAATGCAATATGTTCATTCCTGTGACAAACCTTAATTCTGAAAGATTATTCTTTCCATGACTATCCCAATTCAATCTGGTAGGAAGGCCCTTAACTTGCGTATGTGCAAGACTGCCTACTGTGAGTACTGTCATCAGACTTCTGATCAGATTCAGATGGGCCTCTGGTCCCAGACGGCATAGGGGCCTCTATCAAAGGCTTCCCTTTTAATGTCCTTTCCCTATTTTCAAATGTGGCAATCCATTCTCTCTACGTATAGGCCCCTCGCTGCCCTGTCCCTGGGACCTATCTGGCCCCTTGGCCGGTCTGTGTCCATCCTCTTCCAGGCCAGGTTCCAGGTGGGCGGCAGCCGAGATTCCGAGGCGGTGGGGAACTCTGCCACCCCAGGACAGCAAGGCTGGTGTCCCCGACGGAAGAATGCAGGGGTCGCTCCTGGGGCCGGCGCCCCTGGGAGAGCCCCTCCTTCTACCTCGACGTTCGTGCCCACCCACTCCGACCCCACTCACCGTGCGCAACTGAGAGGCCCGACCTGAGTTAACTGGCTCTGCAGCAGGAGTCTGGCGGACCGGGACCTCAGCTCCCACCGGCACAAGAACAATGACCGGACAGGAAGTGCCTCGGAATGGGCTTCCGGCTCCCCAAGTCGCCAGGCCGGCCTCTCTAGGAATCTCGGAGGTGCTTTCCTCTCGATGGATGTCCAATGTTGCCCCGGACCAGAGATGCGGCAGAAGCGCTTAGGCGGATTGTTCCGGTGGAAGCTCTAAGTGAGCCGCAGGGAGGGGCGCATCCCCAAGCAGGGATGGGACACTCAGGCGAGGCGTGCACCCAAGAACCTGAAGCTACAAAGCGTTAATCTGTAGAAAGCCCTGATAATTTCCCCTCAAATGTTTTATTTTGAAAATATCTAAGAATACAAAAAAGTTGAAAGTATGTCACATTGAATACCTGTATTTTCCATCTAGACTCAACAATGAACATTTTGCTATGTTTGCCTGATCTCTCTTTACATACTTCAAATCATTTTTTTTTTAAGTTGTAAACATCAGAACACTTCATTCCAAATACTTCAACATGCATCCCTTAAGATTAAGAATATTCTTCAAACTACCACCAGCATCACAGGTAAGAAAATTAACAATAATTCCCTAATTCCATCTAATAACCAGTCATATTCAAATTTCCCAACTGTCCTAAAACATATATTTTGTAATTTTTTTTCAAATCAGTTTCACACACTTCATTTGGTTATGGCTGTTTAGTTTTTTGTAGTCATTGTTGGTTTTTACTTTTTATTTTGAAATGACAGATTCACAGAAGTCGCAAAGATAGCACCCTTCACCCACTTTCCCCTCATGGTCACATCTTACATAACACCAAAAAGAAAATCAACATTGGTAAAATATGTGTGTATACTTTTGCCATTTTTAGCATCTGTAGATTTGTGTAACCACCACTACAATCAAGATACACAAGTGTTCCATCACCACAAAGACCTTTCTGGTGCTACCTCTTTATAGTTACATCCAACCCTCTCCCCATTTTCCCTCCCACCATCCCTAACCTGTGGCAACCATTAATCCATTTTTCATCTCTACAGTTTTAACATTTTGAGAATGTTATATGAATGTTTTCATATAGAATATGGCCTTATTTTCACTCAGCATTAATTCCCTTCAAAATTTGAGTTGTTATGGATATCAATAAATCAGTCAATTTTATTGTAGAGTGACAAGTATTTCATGGTGATACATAAACCACAATTTGTTTTAACCATCTAAGGAAGGATATATGGGTTGCCTACAGGTTTCGAGCATTACAAATAAAGCTGCTATGAACATTCATATACAGGTTTTTGTGTGAACGTAAGTTTTCATTTCTCTGGGATAAATGCTCAGGAGAGCAATTACTGTGGCATATGACATGTACATGTTTGGTTTTACAAGAAACTGCCAAATTATATTCCAGACTGGCTGTACCACTTTACATTCCCAGCAATGTCTGAGATCCTGTTTCTCTGCATCCTTGCCAACAGTTATCGCCATAAAAAATTTTAGCTATTCTGATAGGAATGTGGTGATATCACATGATTTTACTTTGCATTTCCCTCATGCCTAATGATGTGAACATCTTTTCATTTGCTTATTTGCTATCTATACTTCAGTGAACTGTTTATGCCTTTTGCTTATTTTCTAATTGTATTTACTTATTACTATTAAATTTTGAAAGTTCTTTATGTAGTTTACATACCAGTCCTTTGTTGGATATGATTTGCAAATATTTTCTCCCAACATGTAATGTCTTCTGTTCTTGTAAAAAGGTCTTTTGCAGAGCAAATTATCTTAATTTTGATGAGATCCAATTTAACATTTGTTTTTCCCCTTTTAAGGAGCATGCGTTTGCTGTCATCTGAGCCTTCTTAGCTCAGTCCTAGATCCTGAAGTTGTTGGTTTATTGCCTATGGATATCCAATTGCTCCAACAACATTTGCTGAAAAGGCTATACCTCCTCTATTTAATTGCTTCTGCCCCTGTCAAACATCAATTGGGCATTTGTGTGAGTCTATTTTTGGCTCTTAGTATCTAATGGCTTAGTATTATCTTCTAAAAACAAGCCCCCTCATCCTCATTTTATACCTTTCATATGGAATTTTTCATACATACACAAAAGCAGAGAATGGTATAAACTCACAGTAGACTCACACAGCTTGAACAATTATCACTCCCCTCTCGAAGAATCCAGGGCAGCTTTCTTATATAATATCCCACGTTCTGGATTTGTCTGTTTCTCATGGTGTCTTTTATTTGTTCCTCTCTCTCCTGTATTTCCTGTAACCTGGCAATGAGGTCCAAGAAGCTTAATTCAATTCAGGTTGAACATTTTTCAGCTTAGTACATCACAGGGGGTGGCACATTATGTGGACCGCCTCAGTGTAAGAAACATTACATTTTGTTACTTGGTAAAGAGGTAGATGATAGCTTTCTTCATTGTTAAAGTACATATGTTCATTGTAAATATTATACAAGGATGAAGAATTTTCATATTCATTATCTCATGAGAACTTTGTGAGGTAGATATTCTTCCTCCTGTTTAACAGATGAGGAATTCAAGGCTCCAAGAACTGAAGAGATTTTTTTTTCCAAGGCAAGTGGCAAAACCTGACCCATCCAGGTCTTAGGCCCCTTCCGGTTTTCACTCTTGGCTACCTTTCATTCTTATTTATTTTGAGATGGAGTTTCGCTCTTGTTGCCTAGGTTGGAGTGAATGGCACCATCTCCGCTCACCGCAACCTCTGCCTCCTGGGTTCAAGTGATTCTCCTGCCTCAGCCTCCCAAGTAGGTGGGATTACAGCCACACGCCACTACACCCAGCTAATTTTGTATTTTTGGTAGAGACAGTATTTCTCCATGTTGGTCAGGCTAGTCTCGAACCTCAGGTGATCCATCCTGATCTCAGGTAATCCGCCCACCTTGGCCTCCCAAAGCACTGGGATTACAGGAGTGAGCCACCGTGGCCAGCCACTACCTTTCATTTTAATGAGGAACCAGCCCCCAAGGAACTGTGGGGTTAAATTAATAACATTTATTATAATAAAAACACCACTTTGACATTATTAAAAAACACAATCTTGGTATTCAGGTATTATTTATAGTCCAGCTGCAGAAACGGAACTTTGAGAATTAGAACATACCAACTCAAGAATATAGACTGAATTAAACCTACAAATGTACTCAAGGGCACAGAATGGTTCACAGGGGTAATGGGCACTGACTACCTGCATTGGCTTAATCAGTGAAGAGCTTGGCTCTATGTGAAAAGTTTATGTTCCAGTAAATTTAGCGCTGGCACAGAAGCTCGTTTCATGAGTAACAGGCTATCATTTGACAGCAATGATGAAATCCTGATTAGAATTGACAATGACTGTGGCAGGGATCATCAACTCAGCTGCTGAGTCAAAGACTTTTTTCCCTATGCCAGGGAAAGCAAGGTAGCACTGTCCTTCCATTTTGCCACTCTACATCTGTTAAATTTCAAATTCAAAAGCTGGAAAATAAATTGTTTTCCTTGGCATCACTGTTAATGGCTGGCCATAACATTTTTTTTCATACACGCAAACTAGATATATAATCTATTAACTCCCTTAGATATTTTTAAAGGTAAATTAAGAAAAATTATTCTTACAGCACTAAATTCCAATTGGCTAGTCACCATACTTCCTCTTGTAAAAATGAGTATCTTCTAGGTTCATGGAATCCCCCTTATTCTAACATTGACTTAATATACAAACTTACATGATACCATGTTCTAAGCTTTGACTATACCTCTTTTATTCAGCTTTTATCGACAACTGAATGATTTCAAAAAGTACTTTCACAAAGATCCTTTCCCTTAACCCTCACAACAACCCTGTGAGGTAGGTATCCTGCCAACATTTGAGTGACAGAGAAACTGAGCTTTAGAGGCTGACTTAGTAACATCACATGGCCATTATGGGACAGCCAGGAATAAAAGCTCAGTTCTGATTCCAAATCCAGTGCTCTTTTTAGGTTGTCCTCAACAGCAGACTATTGTCCACCCAACTCCACACCTGACATCCTAGATCATACTGTCTGTTCAGGTTTTCTATAGTAGTGATGCTATCTTTAAAATGCATACTGTACATATTTTCAAAAACAGTGTCTGCTTATTGTTATATTAATAAATTTATTTTATTTTAATAGAGATGGGGTCTCCCTATGTTGCCCAGACTTGTCTTGAACTCCTGGGCTCTAGTGATCCTCCCACCTCGGGTTCCCAAAGCGCTGGGACCATAGGCATGAGCCACTGCACCCAACCCATGTCTACTTTTTAATACAAAGATATTGTTGCTGCATTTACAACTATGTTATTAGATTTGGATTATGTTTTTGTAGACTTTAAAGTTCAGATTTTTTTTATTCAGATGGAGTTTCGCTCTTATTGCCCAGGCTGGAGTGCAATGGCACGATCTCAGCTCACCACAACCTCCACTTCCTGGGTTCCAGCGATTCTCCTGTCTCAGCCTCCCGGGTAGCTGGGATTACAGCATGCCACCGTGCCAGGCTAATTTTTGTATTTTTAGTAGAGATGAGGTTTCACCATGTTGGTCAGGCTGGTCTTGAAATTCCGACCTCAGGTGATCTACCTGCCTTGGCTTCCCGAAGTGCTGGGATTACTAACTTTCTTCTATATGCAACTCATTTGCCTATTAAACAGTAAGTCAAAAACTTTTTCCTTAGAAGAACCATATATCTTTTGTCCAACAGTTACTTAAGTAGGCAGGGATTCTATTCCATTTTACATATGATACTAGATTTTCTGAATCTCAATCTTGGACTCATTGGTGTTTTGTAGCCAAGAGAATTCCTCAATGGTATGGATTTTCTGTTGAAGATGAAAGTTGGAAGTCTGAGAGAATTCTTTTTCAGATGCATCACATTCACAAAGTTTTTCATCTGTATGGATTTTCTGATGTACAGTAAGGTTTTTTCTTTGCCTAAAAACTTTACTACAATCATTACACCCATAGGGTTTCTCCCCTGTGTGAATTCTCTGGTGGCCAACTAAATTCCTCTTAGAAGTAAAGGATTTCCTACACTTCTCACACTCATAAGGTTTTTCCCCAGTGTGCATTCTCTGATGTACAACAAGGTTTTTATTCTGACTAAAGTCTTTCCCACACTCATTACATTTATAAGGTTTCTCTCCAGTGTGGATTCTTTGATGTACCATAAGATTTCTACTAGAGGTAAGGACTTTCCTACATATATGACATTCGTAGGTTTTTTCTCCACTGTGAATTCTTTGATGTTCAATCAGGTTTCTGTTGTAGGTAAAACCTTTTCCACATTCATTACATGCATAGGGCTTCTCGCCAGTGTGGATCCTCTGATGGGCTATAAGGTTTGAGCGGTAACTGAAGATTTTCCCACAGTCATTGCATTTATAAGATTTTTCCCTCGTGTGAATTCTCTGATGTCCAATGAGGCTTTTCTTCAGAATGAAGCATTTACCACACTCATCACACTCATAGGGTTTCTCACCACTGTGGATTCTCTTGTGTTCAATGAGGTTTCTGTTTGAACTGAAAGCTCTTCCACACTCACTACATTCAAAGGGTTTTTCTCCGGTGTGGATTCTCCGATGTACAAGCAGGCTTGAATTGTAACTGAAAGCCTTCCCACAATCCTCACATTTGTAGGCTTTCTCTTGTGTATGGAGTTTCTGATGGACCATAAAACTTTTGCTCATAATAAAGGTTTTCCCACACTCTCTGCATTCATATGGCTTCTCCCCATTGTGGAGTCTCTCATGGTCAATGAGGTTTCTGTTCGAACCAAAGACCTTGCCACAATCTTTACATTCATAGAGATTCTCTCCAGTGTGGAACCTTTGATGTAAAATGAGGCTCTTCTTCAGAATAAAAACTTTCCCACATTCATTACATTCATAGGGCTTCTCTCCATTATGGAGTCTCTGGTGGTCAAAAAGGTAAGCACTCTGAGTGAAGGCTTTCCCACATTCAGTGCATTTATAAGGTTTCTCTCTGCTATGCATCCTCTTATGGTCAATGAAGTTTGACTTAGAACTGAAAATCTTCCCACATTTTTTACAACCAAAGGTTTTCTTTTCTGTGTGGACTCTCTGATGTAATAGGAGGCTTTTACTTCTAATGAAAACTTTTCCACATTCTTTACACTTGTAAGGGTTCTCTGCACTGTGGAGTCGCTGATGGTCAATAAGGTAAGTGGTCTGAGCAAACGTCTTTCCACATTCATCACATTTATAGGGCTTTTCCCCAGAATGGATTCTCTGGTGCAGAATGAGGCTCTTCTTCAGAATGAAAGCTTTCTGACACTTATTACACTTATAAGGTTCTTCCCCTTTGTGGAGCCTCTGATGGTCAATGAGGTAAGCATTCTGAGAGAAAACTTTCCCACATTCATTACACTTATAGGGTCTCTCCCCTGAATGGCGCCTTAGATGTATAATTAGGCCTGAGTGCCTATAGAAACCCTTTCCACACTCCTTACACTTATAAGGTTTCTCCCCAGTGTGGATCCTCTGATGGTTTAGAAGGTAAGCACTTTGAGAAAATGCTTTCCCACATTCATTACATTTATAAGGTTTCTCCCCTGAATGGTTCCGTAAATGCATTAGAAGGCTCGAACGCTGAATAAAGCCTTTTCCACATTCCTTACATTTATGAGGTTTCTCACCAGTGTGGATTCTCCTATGGTTTATAAGATGGGAGATTTTATTAAAATGTTTACAACATATATCACATTTATAAAACTTCTTTCCTTCAGTACCTATTAAACTTTCAGAAATAGCTGAACCGAAAGTCAAGCTTTCTCCAAATTCCTTCCACTTCTGGCCTTGCTTCTCTGGTGGACTCCTTTTCTTCTTGTTTCGTTCACAAAGAGAAACTTTCCTCACTGTATCTGCCCTTTCCTTTGTTTCCTTTTCCCAATGACTTGCCAAAACTTGCCATTCACACTCTTCTTCAAAATCAAGAACCTGGGGAACACTTCCTTGAAGTCTTTTTGATGTTCCTTTCTGAGAGTCTGCTCTTTGAGAACTACTTAGCTTTGATGTCACCTCCTCATTCTCGGTCATGGTCTCCCATTCTGGTAAAAGGAATTAAAAATGCAAATGTTACCACATCCCTGTGTTTGGGAGAACAGGATCTTCAAATGACTTCAAAACATTCTAGGAAGGCACACTTTATATGCATACAAAAAGGAGAAACTTTTCATTAAATGAAGGTACAAGGAAGAATGCTACATGGACAAGAGGTTGTAAATGGATTAACATACAACTCACTTTGAGACATTTTTAAGTGCTTTGTCTTCAGGAAGCAGATGGAAAAATACAAATACAAATAATGCTGAGAAAACAGAAGCAAGGAAGAACCAGAGAGAAAACACAGGATCTTATGTAGGTCATTCATATCTTAGGAAGTTGGATAGAACAGCAAGAACCATTTGGATTAGAAGTAACTTTCTTTTTTATTTTATTCATGTTAGAAAGATGGAAAATTTAAGGGAAGGAAAGTATATGTAAGGACTCTGAAAGGTAATTTTTAATTTTTGAAAATCAAAGGCATGAATACTTTTTAACTGGTTGAAAGCAATTAACCAACTGAAAAGAAATCCATTGAAAAGCAACTTAATTCTTAGAATTCATATAAACATCCTACTCCATTTAAAGTTAAGAAATGGAAATTTTTAAATTCATTTAAAAAAATGAGGTCTGTTATGAACTCCCTTAATTACACATAAAAGGTAAGAGAAGAAATACCGAAGGAAAAGGGAAAATACACAGAATAAAAGTATGAAAACTTCTGTAAGATGGTGAGGCTGAACTAATCTCCAAGGTTCCTTTCAACTCCAATGTTCTCGAATATTTTAAAAATATGAAATAATTTTTATGAAAATGTTTTGGAAGTTTACTGTCAAACTACCCAAGTGTGAGAGAAATCATGAGCCAGTTCCCCCAAACTGTCTAATAAGTTATGTGAATAACAGTAACATCATCTCCTCTTTCAATATAACCATATTTTTCTTCTATCTAAATAGAAGACAAGAGTGCAGCCATTTTAATTCATTATAAATTTCTTTAAGTTTATGAAAGGGTAAGGATAGCAAAGATCCAATAAATATTAACTTGAACTATAGACATTCTTAGGCCCTCTTATCTCATCTCAACTGCCCCTCTCTCTAGGACTCAGGCAGGACTGCCAATCACACTACACAACTGCCTGGCTGCAGGGATGGGTATGTGTCTTAGGCCTATCCAGTGCTGATACTTCACTTTCCTTATTCACAGTGAGGTTTCAAAGACAAGGAGAGGCCAAGGATGGTGGCTTATGCCTGTAATCCCGGCACTCTGAGAGGCCAAGGCAGGTGGATCACTTGAGGTCAGAAGTTCGAGACCAGCCTGACCAACATGGTGAAACCCTGTCTCTACTAAAAATACAAAAATTAGCTGGATGTGGTGGTGCATACCTGTAGTCCCAGCTACTCAGGAGGCTGAGGCAGGAGAATCACTTGAACCTGGGAGGTGGACGTTGCAGTGAGCCGAGATCATACCACTGCATTCCAGCCTGGGTGACAGAGCAAGACTCCATCTCAACAAACAAAACAAAACAAAAAACAAAGACGAGGAGAATGCTAGTGGAGAGGAGGGTTGCTTCTATGTAATGAAGCACGCTTTAAGGAAATGAACTGTTATAAGTGGTTAAACTGAGATGGAAAATGTTAAGAAATTAGAAACTCTTGTTATCAGTAGCTAATTAGCTGGTTAAACTATTTGATGTTTTAGTTTAGGAATCAGGCTATATATGGGCCTATGAGCTTTTTAAGACTTGGTAGAAAAATGTCAGAATGATAGGAAGAGCTTGTTACTTTCCATAATCTTTGGTGAATGAAGCCTGCAAGGAACAGACAGGCTTTCCTGCCTCTAACACTCCTCTCCTTGCCTTTCATCTGCCCCAATCCATGTGTACCTTTATTGTCAATGACCTTTCCAATTGGTAAATTTGATCATGTCACTCACCTGCTCAAAACATCTAACTCTTCATTGCCTACAGGACAAAGCATAAATAGCCAGCAGAGCCAAAGGGATATCTTCACACACTGCCTGTTTTTCTGGTATCAACTATTGTCAGTATCTCTTATGCCCCTAGACTCTAGCCACAGTGTACTACACGCAGCTGCCCAAACATGTCATTTCTTGCCTATCACTGCCCACGTCCTTTCCTCTACCTGAATTGCTCTTCCTCTTTCCAACTCACTACCCAAGCCCAGACCTACACCCTTTAAAACTAAGCTCTAAAGTCATCACTCTCTGACCATTAATGCTAATCTTAAAAAAATAAAAAGGAGTCAGAGTGAGAATTTCTATCCTCATCTTACCCACTCTCGAAAAAATAAAAAATTAAAAAAATAATAAAAAGGAGTATAAATAAAACTATGAATGATATGGTGTCAATAAATTAAGACAACTTATATGAAATAGGCAAATTCCTAGAAAGCCACAAACTGCTAAAACTGACTCAAGAAAAAAATGGAAAATCTGAGTAGGTCTACAACAGGGAAAACAAAATTGAATCAGTAATTAAAAAAAAAAATTACCCTCCCACACACAAAAAACCCAGGCTCAGGTTGCTTCACTGGCGAATTCTACCAAACCTTAAAAGAATACCAGTTCTTCACAAATTCTTCCAATAAACGGAGACATTTCCCAATTAATTCTGTGAAGCCAGTATTGCCCTGATAGCAAAACCAGACAAAACCACCACAAAAAAGAAAACTATAGACTAATATAGCATATGAATATAAACATACAAATCCTCAACAAAATGCTAACTAAAACTAGCAACACATAAAAAGAATTATACACCATGACCAAGTGAGATTTATCACAGGAAAATAATGTTGGCATAACACTAGGAAAACAATTAATGTAATACACCATATTAACAAAATGAAGAACAAAAACCACATCATCAAGACAATAGATAAAAACACTCCACAGTGATAAAAACACTCAACAAAGTGGGAATAGAAGGGGATTTCTGGCCAGGCACAGTGGCTCATACTTTGGCAAGCCAAGGTAGGTAGATTTGAGACCAGGAGTTTGAGGCCAGGAGTTTGAGACCAGCTTGGGGAACGTGGTGAGACACTGACTCTACAGAAAAAATAAAAATAAAAACAAATAATTATCTGGGAATGTTGGTGTGTGCCTGTGGTCCTAGATATGTGGGAGGCTGAGGTAAGAGGATTACGAGGATTACTTCAGCCCAGGAAGTTGAGGATGTAGTGAGCCATGATCATGCTACTGCACTCTACCCTAAGTGACAGAGTAAGATCCTGTTCAAAAAAATTAAATTATATTTCATGGTGAAAGATTAAATGTGTTCTCTCTAAGACCAAGAACAAAAAAAGCTGTCTGCTCTTGCCACTTCTAGTCAATATGTACTGGAGGTTCTAGCCAGAGCAATTAGGCAAGAGAAATAAAAGACATCCAGATTGGAAAGGAAGAAGTAAAATTATCTCTATTTGCAGATGACAAAATCTTGCATCTAAACAATCCTTAGAAATCACTAAAAAACTATTGGAACTAACAAGTACAGCAAGATTGCAGGATACAAGCTCAAGATATAAAAATCAGCCTGAGATGGTGGCACACACCTGTAGTCCCAGCTACTTAGTAGGTTGAGGCAGAGGACTGCTTGAACCAAGGAGTTCAAGGTCAGCCTGAGAAACATATAAAATCCCATCTCATAAAAAAAGTCAGTGATATTTCTATTCATTAGCAATAAATAATCCACAAAGGAAATTTAAAAAAACATTTATAATAGTCACAGAAACAATAAGATTAGGATAAATTTAACAAAAGAAGAACTTCTATCCTGAAAACTACAAAATATTATTGAAAGAAATCAAGGGCCTAAATAAATGGAAAGATACCTCATGTTCAAAGATTAAAAGACTTAACATTGGTAAATGTCAATACTACTCAAATTGATCTACAGATTCATTGCAATACCTATAAAAATCTTAACTGGCTTCTTCAAATATATTGACAGGCTGATACTAAAATTAAGATGGAAAGTCAAGAGACCTAGAGTAGCTAAAACAATCTTGAAAAAGAACATAGTTGGAAGACTCACACCTTTTTATTTTAAAATGTACTATGAAGCCAAAATAGTAAGAGAGGATGATACTGACATAAGGATAGACATACAGATCAAAGGACTAGAACTGAGACTTTAGAAATAAACCCTCATATTTATGATCAACTGCTTTTTTACAAGGGTGCCAAAACAATGCAATGGGGAAAGCACAGTCTTTTAAACAAATGGTGCCTGGGATAAATGGTACCACATGCAGAAGAATGAAGATAGATCCTTACCTCATACTATATACAAAAATTAACTCAAAATAGATAAAAGACCTAAATGTAAGAGCTAAAACTTAAAAGAAAATATAGACATAAATCTTCCTGGCCTTGGATTAGTGATAGTTTCTTAGATATGACACCAAAAGCAGAAGCAACAAAAGAAAAAAAAAATCTAACTCATTAAAATTAATGACTTTTGTCCTTCAAAGGATACCATCAAGAAAGGGAAAAGTCACCAGGCCAAGTGGCTCAAGCCTGTAATGCCAGCACTTGGGGAGGCTGAAGAAGGAAGATTGTTTGAGGCTAGGAGTTCAAGACCAGCTTGGGAAACACAGTGAGACTCTGTCTCTACAAAAAATTTAAAATTAGCCAGGCTGGTGGGGTGCACCTGTAATCCCAGCTACTCAGGAGGCTAAGGTGAGAGGATCGCTTGGGCCCACGAGTTCGAGGCTGCAGTAAGCTATGATCGAACCACTACACTCCAGCCTGGACAATAGGGCAAGACCCCACAGAATGGAAGAAAATATATGTAAATCATGTATTTGTTAAAGAACTTATATCTAGACTATATAAAGAATTCTTACAACTTAGTAATAAAACGACAAATAACCTAGTTAAAATATAGACAAAGAATCTGAATAGACAGTTTTCTCCAAAGATATACATACAGTCAGTAATAACATAAAAAGTTGCTCAACATCATTAACCATCAGGGCAATGCATATTGAAACCACAGTGAGATATCATTTCAGACCCATTAGGATAATTAAAATAAAAAAGACAGATAATAACAAGTGATAGGGATGATGTAGAAAAACTGGAACGTTTATATAATGCTAGTAGGAGTGTAAAATTGCGCAGTTGCTTTGGAAAACAGTCTGGCAGTTCCTCAAATGATTAAAGACAGAGTTATCATAAGACCCAGCAATTCTACCCCTAGGTGTATACCCAAGAGAAAGGAAAACATATATCCACACAAAAATTGTACACAAATGTTCATAGCAGCATTATTCATAATGGACCAAAAGTGGAAGTACCTAAGCGTTCATCAGCTGATAAATGGAGATATATCCGTTCAATGGAATATTATTTGGCATTAAAAAGGAATAAAGAACTGATACCTGATACAACATGGATAAGGCTTAAAAACACTATGTCAACTAAAAGAAACCAGTCACAAATGACCACATATTGCATGATTCCATTTACGTGAAATGTTTCAAATACACAAATCTATAGAGGTAGAAAGATTGGTGCCTGCTAGGGCTAGATTGGAGGAATGAGTTACATGAAATGAGGGTGGACTGCTGAAGGGTGCAAGGTTTCTTTTGGGGGTGATGAAAATGTTTTAAAATTCATTGTGGTGATGGTTGCACAACTTGGTGAATATACAACAAGCACGGAACTGTACATTTTAAATGGTGAATTTTATGGTATGTTAAATATACCTCAATAAAACTGTTATAAATCTTTCCCTCCTGGTGGAAGAACTGGGAACAATCCTCCTCCTCCTCCTCCCACTGTCCCAATCCTCTCATCATTCCCAGGTTCCTATGGGCTCACATAACCTTATACATGCTTTTATTATACAGCATGTGCCAAATTGTATTGTAATTATAAGTGGAAATGTCTTCTCTCCAATTTGAATGTACTTTAAGGCAGGAGCTAAGCCTAACATGGAAGGTAATCAATATTTCTTAATACTTTCCTTCAAATTCTAGTCCAATTTCCTAAATAAACATACACAAATATTTTACATACGGAAGTAGTATGTTCAAGTTATCTGAGAGTCTGTTTTTCTATCACAGTTTACTGATGTATGAAAATTGAGTACACAGAGTTATCATAATATTTGATAGTTTCATAATATACTATTAGGTCAAAACACCATTCTCTGCTTAGTACTTGATCTTAGGGAATTTGTTTTGCCCAACTTTCAACCACGATAGTTACCTGGGACTATTTTTAGACATATGACTTATATTCCCTCTTTCTGAACCTCAAATCAGAGGTTCTTTAATATATCCCCCTCAAATCTGAGTTACTAAGTCAGTGGGAATAAACATTAGGCATCTGCTTGCCCAAAGCCCCAACAACATTGCAGTGAGATTTTTTTTTTAAATGTATTAAAGTTGGTTCAAGTTTCTCTTTCTTCAAAGAGCTAGAATAATCAAGCAATTACATTATTTTATGGTTTTTTTTTTTAATTTAACTCTTAGACCTATCTGGAATTTATTTTAGTGTATAGCATGAGGTATGGGTCCATGGTGAGTGTTTTTAATAAAGTTAGCCAATTAATCCATAAAGTCTATTTTAAAATTTTTAGAAAAGATTGATTATTGAGTAAATAGCTTTGAAACTACTGAAAGCCACTTGGGTTAAAAAAAAAAAGCTGGGATGGTAGTGCATGCTTATAGTCGCAACTACTTGGGAAGCTGGGATGGAATGTTTGCTTGAGGCCAGGAATTTGAGGCCAGCCTGGGCAACATAGTGAGACTGCCATCTCAGAAACAGGAAAACCCCTCCACAAGATGTCTATGTCATTCTATATCTCAAGATAAATTGATAAATATCAAGATGGATTAAAGCTTAAATATCAAAATAAAATAATAAAAGTATCTTACGAAAATACAGGTGGGTTTAAAAAATAATTTTATGAGGAAAAAGACCACTAAGACCATAAAGGAAAATACTGCTAAGTTTAACAACATAAAATATTTTCTAAGGCTTAAAAAAATTAATAAATAATATTGAAAGGCAAACAAATGGGAAAAGCATATGCAACAATTGACAAAGCGTTAGCAGTCCTATATGTATAGGAAGTATAAGAATAGCAGTAAAACGACCAGTAAACATATGAAGAGATTTCAATCACAGTAATAATGAAAACATGAAAAACACACAAACAAAAGATAGTATTCTTGATCTACCTAGCAAAGATTTAATTAAAACACTGACCAAATCATGAGCAGATCCAGGGGAAATTGGCTCTCCTGTGTGCTCTTTCTGTAGGAGTTTAATTCAGGTATCATTGGTAGAAAGAAGTTTGGTAGTATCTATCAAAGTATAAAATCTACAGACTGACCCACCACTGCCACTGCTGAGATACTAAAGGATACAGTCTCAAAATATGAAAATATACAGTATAAATTACTAAAGACAATAAAATAATAAAGTTGCTGGGTACAAAATTAACATATTTAAAATCAGTACTTTCATATATGTAAATGACAGTCAATTAGAAAATATCAGAAAAGACTCTAATTTCAAATAATAAATATTACCAGAAATATGCAAGATCTAGGCGATTTTAAAACATGCCTAATACATACAAAGGCAGTACAGAAAAAATGGAATGTTATATAATGTTCTTGAATAGAAACATTCAGAATCATAAAGCTGTCATTGTAAAGCATGAATACTCTGCATGGAACATGGAATACTCTGCAGCCATTTAAACTGATACTGTCAATCTGTATTTCAGTCAAAATTAGTTCCTGTGGCTGATTATCCAGTTCTGAATGTTGATTTCTCCAAACAGAATTCTACATTTTTCTTCAAGTTCCAGTATAAATGCTACCTCCTTTATGGCCTTTCCTAATCCCCAGGAATGGAATTGATTGCTCTGTTTTCTGCATTTCCATCACACCAGGTTTATGCCACTCTTGTACCAATTATTTTACTCTGCCTTGTACATTTAATATTTCTATAATCATCTCCTAAACCATCATAAGATATTTAAGGGCAAAAATCACATCATTTTCACAGCTGTACTACTATAGGTATTTGATGTTTGCTGGAAGCAAAAATGGCTAATAAAAAATTTTGAAATATTCTTTTATTACTTATCAAAGAAATCTACTTTAGAATAGATATTATAACTTTAAAAATATATTAGCAGTAATTTAGAATTGTGGGATTCCTCAGTACAAATGAAAGCAGAGCAAAAGGAGTGTTCTTATACACCAATGATAAGAACAGAGAGGACACGGATCACTATGGAAAGTAATTTGGCAAGATGAAGCCAGAGCCTTAAAGCCATTCAAACGCTTATGTCCAGTAATTGTACTTCTAAAAATAATAAGACATTTTAGAAGACATTAGGCACAGGGACAGATAATTATCATAGCAATTATTCAAAATAAGGAAATGGCTAACTGAATTATGGTACAAATCATATAGCCAATATAGATAATAACTGCAAAGAGTTTGTAACATTCGAGAACACACACAAGGAAAGCAACCTATAAAACCGTATACAGATACACACACAAACACATACATTTGAACAATGTAAAAAATCTTTCAAACATACAGAAAAACCAGAAAGGTAATATATCAAAATGATAATAGTTGTCTGGAAATAGCAATATTAAGGAAGTTTTTTTTCTTCTTTGTAGTATTCAGTATTTTACAAAATAGGTATATGTTACCTTTATAATCAGAAAACAAACAAAGGCTGATGAAGTAAAGGTAAGCATCACAGAAAGAAGAGTCCTTACCTAGGGAGGTCACATTTCCATAATTCTCCAGCATCACATCCCAGTACAAGGCCCTCTGGATTGGGCCAAGACATGCCCATTCCTCTGAAGTGAAGCATACTGACACCTCCTCAAACATCACCAACTCCTGAAACAACAGGTGTGTGTGAGATTACCAATGCCCAGGAGCTTGCCTGTTGAAAGGTTCCCTTCGCTTCTGGGGAAGGGATATACTGGGAGACCAGGAGTGCACAACAGACATCAGGGAGACACAAGGAGATCACATATAAAGTCTATCTTCCAACAGCATAGACCTTGATTTAGAAATAGGAACTGACTGGACATTGAAGTACAAGGATGAGAGAGGGCAATTCAGCCACAGTGAGGTTGTGCAGATGGGAAGGAAAGAGGATGTTAACCTTACCTGGGGTTGGGCTGTTAGGAGCATAAGTGCCATTAATTGATTTCTTGGGTTCTCTTCCTGAGAAAGGGCAGAAGCTTCAGGGGCAGGACTATCTGAGGAAAGAGAAAAAGCTGCATGTGGGACCTACAAATTCTGAGTGACCCCCACTTGCAGAGCTGGAATAACACAAAGAGTAGCAATAAAAATGGATACAAGGTCAGAGGGGCCCAAGAAGAAGGTGGGAACAGCAGAAACAACAGAAAGGAACTGGCACTGTAAGAGATTCCTAGACAGGGTAGCAGAAGAAGCAACTCCCTGGAAGTAGGAGTTGAGCCACAGAAAGGGTCCTGGAACAGCCCAAAGCCCAGAGCACTGAGTAAATACCATTTTGAGGATCCTGGAAGTTGAATGCCACTGGATCAGTAGGATGCAGGCAAATTTCAGCTGCTATGTGGCTGCCAGGAAGTACAGGAGGAAGTGTTCCTGGAGTGCTCACTGCCTTTTGGAGAGGGCTCTGATCCTGGACAAGGACTGGAACCTGGAAATCAGTAAAACAAAATATACTGGCTCTTCTTGTTCCTCCAGAAAAAGGACTCACCTAAGCACTGTGGACCTCTTTCTGCCCACAATCTAGAACTGTGAGATCAGAGAGACCCACCTCAAGTATGGAGCCATCAAAACAGCAATAAAACTTTGCAATGAGAACAATGGAGCTGCCCTCAAGCCCCACTCATGGCACTGGTGACCTCTCCCAGAGGAGACTGTACAACAGAATGGTAGGAACAGAAGCCAGACCTGGGTGTGGGTTAAGGAGGGAATGGGAAGTAATAAACAGTAATTAAGAGCATGGATTTTAGTTTCAGACTTAGTTTTAGAACGGACTTCAGTCACATCTCTTCTACTTATTTACCATCTAAGTACTGACCTCTTTACCTAGTCCTCTGTGCTCAAATACAAGTAACACTAAAATCGGCACCAAGACACTTGGTTTTGCGGCCAGCTAGATGTCTGCCTCGGTTTCCTTATATCACAAATGAGGATGTATTAATTTGTAACGAAATATATAGCTCTAAGATTTTTCACTTTATGATTAAAAGAACAAGCCTATCCTTAATGCCACACCCAAGTTTGAGTTATGATTCAGACATCTTATACAGAAATGTTTCTAGTGAGCTATAGATGTACAGAAGAAATCTCACACATGATAGGCTACATTAAGATCCCAATCTAATGGTCAAGGATATAAATCTTATCAGAAGCAAATATCTTAACCCAATCCCTTGGCTTGCAGAATCCCCAGGAGGGCACACAAGAGGAGGTCTCACCTGGAAAGTTTCATTCTTGTTACGCTACTGGCATTCTATTTATTTATTTATTTAAAGACAGGATCTTACTCTATTACCCAGGCTGGAGTGCAATGGTGTGATCATAGCTCACTGCTGCCTCAACCTCCTGGGCTCAAGTGATCCTCCCACCTTAGCCTTCTAAGTAGTTGGGACAACAGGTACTTGCCACTACACCTGGCTAATTTTTTAAATTTTTTGTAGAGAAGAAGTTTTCCCATGTTGTGCAGGCTGGCCTTGAACTTGTGGCCTCAAGTGATCCTCCCACCTCAGCCTTCCAAAGTGTTGGGATTACAGGCATGAGCCACTGTGCCTGGCCTTTTATACTCTATGCCTACATCACCATTCCAAACAGAATTATAGAGACAATACATATGCTTCTATTTAGGGAAAAACTTAGCAACATTTCTTCTTCAGGTTCTTGATCCAAACTCAGCATTAGCAAGCACTACCCAGGTGACAAAACAGAGTCAATGTTTTTGTGCTGCTTCTAAGTTGGAAACAAAGATACCTCAACATAAATCCATTTCTCTACAGACATATTCTATGATCTGAATACTCATGAATCTGCTTTAATTATTGTTAGGGTGGCTAGTGTGATATTAATTTTTAATGAAAATCACACCCTCTAGCCCAGCCTCAATTCTTTCCTTCCCTTCATCCCAATACCCACCTTCCCTCCCCACCTTTCTCACTTTTATTGCTGGTCCATCAAGGTCTTTCTGTAGCTCCTCTACCAGGGCCACAGCCTCCTCGCCACTCCCAGGGCGATGGAGCTGCACCCAAGTCCGAATCTCCCCAGGCAGGATGCTCAGAAACTGCTCCAGCACCAGCAGCTCCAGGATCTGTGCCTTGGTACGTGCTTCTGGTCTCAGCCACCGGCGACAGAGTTCTCTGAGCCGGCTCAGAGCCTCCTGGGGTCCAGATGTCTCATGGTAACGTAACTGTCTAAAGTGCAGGTGGGAGGTCTCCCAAACAGAGGAGCTGCTTCCTTGGAAGCTGGTTCCCCATTTCCAAGTATCATCCTTCCCCTTCACAAGGCCCTCTTGTCTCAAAGCATTGTGGGCCCAATTTTCTCTTGTCATTGTTGTTTTAGAAAAAGGCTCCTCTCCAGTCCAGGTCTCCTTAATCCTTGACTTCTTCCTTAGAGTTTGGAGAGTATCATCTACAAGACCTCAAGAAATCATTGTTAAAATTAGCCCAGAGAAAAAGCTGAGCTTTCCAGGCCCCAGTCAGTTCCCAGTAATAAAGAGAACGTTTGTGAGTGCAAGGTTCCAGACTCGAGAGAGTGTTTCCTCTGACACCTCCCACTTAAGGCTCTGGGACACAGACACTCATGTTACCCAGACTGCTGAAACCAAACACATGAATTTCCTTTGGTCTTTATTCATAGGATCTCTTCATCTAACTACAATAGATTCTTTACCACTCTAACAATGAGCATCCTGGCTACTCCTGTATAACCTGGAACGATTCCCTCACTTCTGAGCCTTAGTTTTTTAATCTGTAAAATAGGGATAGTAACAGTTCCTAACTCATGGGGTTGTTATGAGACTCTGATGTCTAAATACATTTCAAGTTTTTGGACAGTGCCTGGTACATGGGTTTAAATGTTACTTATTACCCTCTGTAACTAGCACTCTTTCCTATGTTCCACAGAGTTAACAAGTAATCACAGTCTTAATCATGACACACATGAGATAAAATCCTATCCACCTCCTCGATTAACAAAGAAAGGCTGTATTAAGTTCTGTGTAATTTTGCTCTACATGCTTTTAATTCTCTGAAAATTGTTCATTCTGTTAATCAAAATATTTGGATAAATTTCCCTCTTGCTCTTATCTTTTCACACCTAGTCCCACAGGTGGATAAACCTGAATAAGGTTTTATTATACAGAACTTAGACCTGCTCTCTAGAAATCAACTATTCTTTAGAAACAACATATATGT
The DNA here is from genome assembly GCF_001604975.1 of Cebus imitator. Lineage (NCBI taxonomy): Eukaryota > Metazoa > Chordata > Mammalia > Primates > Cebidae > Cebus > Cebus imitator. The sequence goes on from NW_016107315.1 coordinate 9,422,198, forward strand.
TTCTAATTATAAAACCAAAAATTTATAAAACCAGAAAACAATCACTGCTATTATTCAGAACTATGTCATTCTAGCCCTTTTTCTATGCACCAGTGTGGGTTAAAGATAGGATCCAAGTGTATTGCTCTATAGCTTTTCTCACTTATTATGTTGTGAACACATTAACTATTCTTCATTATTTTTAATAGCTGTATGAGTCCATCTATACTTAATAGCCCCCTGTTGCTGGACATTTAGATTATAGATTATAATCTACAAATTACAGATTACAATAGATTATTTCTATCTTCTATAATAATTTCTAACTAATTATCATAGATTAATTCTAACTTTCCCCTATTATTAAAAAGGTTACAATGGCTATCCTTGCTCACAAATTTTTAGTTACATCTCTGCTTATTTCTTCAGGATAAATTCCTAGAATTGTTGGGCTGAGGAGTACAAGTAATTTTAAGCTTTTAAGGTTATAACAGTTATATCAGCATCAGTGACATATGAAAGCATCCTCATTATTTGAACACATAGACCCTTAAAGAGAGCCTGCTTATAACAACTGGGGGTGGGGGGGCAGAAATATAAACATAATTTCAATATAATGTGTAAGTATAAGTAATAGGAGAACATAAAACTACAGAGAGGATTAATGAAGGGTAATTTTTTATTTTTGAGATGGAGTCTCCCTCTGTCACCCAGGTGGGAGTGCAGTGGCGTGATCTCAGCTCACTGCAACCTCTGCCTCATGGGTTCAAGTTCTCCTGTCTCAGCCTCCCGGGTAGCTGGGACTACAGGCTTGCGCCACCATGCCCAGCTAATTTTTGTATTTTTGGTAGAGATGGGGTTTCACCATATTGCCCAGGCTGGTCTTGAACTCCTGACCTCAAGTGATCTGCCCACCTCAGCCTCCCAAAGTGCTGGGATTACAGACATGAGCCACCGCTCCTGGCCATGAAAGGTACCTTTGGATTGGACTTTTAAGGAAAAATAAAAGGATCACAGGACTATGAGGAAAGCCATTTCAGGAAGAAAGAAACTATTTCCAAAAGCAACGGAGTGACACATAACTTTGTGAAGGAAAACCAGAGAATGAAAGTAAACTTTGGAGGCAAGATTGTAGGAGTAGAGCAGAGAGGTAAACATAAGTTAAATTCTAAAGGCTCTTGAGAGGCAGTATTCTGAGGAGGTCATTGAGTCCTGTAAGTGAAGCAGTTTTACTTCCATTTAAGCATTAAAGAGGTTTTACTTTACATTTTTTCGTATTTTAAAAAATAGGTAATATACTCACTTGCTCAAAATTTCAGATTATAAAATGCATATTGTGTAAAGTTTCCTTCTCCCTGTTAGCTTCTTATGTATCTTTCCAGTTATTTATGCATATGTGTGTATACATTTATTGTTTTCTATTTCCCTTTTTTCACAGATGGTGGTACACCATGAATGTGCTACATTTTCCTCTTCTCAATTAATAACGTCTTAGAGGTCTTTCCTGTCAATACACAGCCCCTCTCCCCATTTTTATGGATGCATAGATGTATCATAATTATTCATGCCAGCACGGATGGAATGTTTGGGTAGTTTTCAATCATTTCTTATTACCAACAATATTATCATGAATAATCTTGTGCATACATCAGTTTGGATGTGTATAGTCACATATAAGAAAAGTTCTTTGAAACAGAATTGCTGAGTCAAAAGGTATGCATGTATAATTTTGGTATTTTCAATTTGACCTCATTAGGACTGTACCAGTTTATCATTTATACTCCCATCAGAAACAGCTGTATGGGAGTGCCTTTCCTCACTCTCACCAATACAGTTGTTAAAGTTTGTGCTCTTTGCCAAATTTTTAACTTGCATTTTGAGTGAATTACTATATTGACAGTCATTTGTATATTTTTTCAAGTAACTATTCATATATTTTGCCTGTGTTTCTATTGAGGTGTTGGGTCTTGTTAATTTGTACACATTTTTATCACATAGGAAAATTAGTCTTTTGTTTACAATGGCAGGTGCAAATTTTTCCCAGTTTGTCAAGTGTCTTTGAGACCATATTATGTGCCATGTGACTTTGCTTAAAGTGTTTTTTGCCATGCAATCTTTTATAACTTCTGGGTATTGTACCATAATTAGAAAGATCTTTTCCACTATGAGCATGAAGAGACTCTTAAGAGGTGTCAGGACTCTATTAGTGGGGAATGGTGGGGGTGGGGGGACTGGATAACAAGAAAGGCCAGTTAGATTTTTGTAATAGTCTCAACACATGACTAAGTTCTAAACGAAGTAGGAACTTACTTATCCCCTAGTAGGGATAAGGCAATTGAGAAAAACTTGGCAGTCCTTGGTAACTGATCTGGGGGTGATGGAAAGGAATTTTTAAAAAGAATTTTGAATAATTTTCTACAGCAAATTATCAGAACTCTATTTACACTTATTTTGCAGATAAAAATAACATAAAAATAACAAGTTATTAAATATACATTTTATTTGCTTCTCACAAAAGGTTTTCAAGGCAGAAGTTAAAAAGAACAAAAAGATCAGAGGAACTAATCCACTCAAGGGCACTTAGCTAGTTGAGATGTGGGAACAAATTCTGATTTCAGGGATTCTAATTCCAGAAGTCCAAAACAATTCCATCTACGAAGAAACTTATGAAACCCAAACAACTGTTCTAAAACAACGGTTTCCAAACACCAGTCCACGATAAAGCTTTAATCTGGCAAGCTGCAAAAAGAGAAAACCAGTAACAATCGTCACTGACAGGTTGCCAATGACGTGGGCAACATTTATTCTGAGTTTACGGTCTTAGTACTTTGTGTTAAAATGTACTCCTGAAGTGAGGGTGGTATGGGTGGTTTCAAGTTTGATTTTTAAATACCATCATATTACAAAACTAAAAGATGACAATTGTTCCATTCCTTTAAAAAAAAAAAAAAAAGTCTGGGCGCCACCGGTATAGGGAAGCCTCAGAATGTTTCTGTGCATCAGCCTCACAGAAGACTGAGGAAGAGCAGAAAGGCCTGAGCTGGGGGAGCAGACTACTGAGGCAGCTATCCTCAAAGAGCTAGCGGAGTCCGTTAGACTGGAGCACCAGTCCAGACACACACAGACTCGGAGCTGCTGTCCTCAGTACCTTCCCCGGGCCGCTGCCTGCCCTGCCGAGGCCAAGATGTCGACCCCCAACACGGAGCTGGGGACGGACCGTGCCGGGGGGTCAGAGCCCGGGAGGGGCCACCGATGGCTGTGCAGTCCCAGCAAACTCAGGCCCGCGTCCCAGGCCGCCTCACTTGCACGCCCACCCGCCCCCAAGCCCACCCCGCTCACCGGGGGCTCCCGCTGCGGCTCCAGCCTTGGGTACCGCCGCCTCGGCGCCAGGCCGCTAGGAGATGACACTGGAACGGACCCTTGCGGCAGCCGAGGCACAGAATAATGGCCGAGCCGTAGATACAGCGACTTCCGCTTGCTCCCAGCCCCTCATCCGGGATCTCTAGGAAGACACATCTCTATGGTTCGTTTCTTTTCCTAGCGCGCGAGAGGAGAGGCGGAACTCCTGAGCCCTTGGAATAAGCCCTCATTCCTTACATCAAACAAGAACCGGCCGCTGTGTTTCGGACTGGAAGGGTGCAGAGATGAAAGACAGGACCGAGGGCCTCAGGATGCTTGTTGCCTCCAAAGAATGTTGGACATTTCTGTTTTAATTTGCATTTCAATTGAGTTTGACAGGGAGTAACCTCTCATCTGAATGACCTGGTAGGTGACTTTTCTGGTCTCTTCGTGAACCTATGCAGTTCCCACTGTAAATAACATGGATTATAAATCATCCTCTTGTGAATTCGCTTACTGTGGTGTAGCTCTTGCCCACGATCACATACTGGAGCTACGATATTAAATAGTAATCAAGTTGAAGTTGCAAAGTCATGTGCAAATGGTGGGGACATCTCTGCCCTGAGAGAGGAGGTTATTCCAGCTGTCCCTCACGCTGGGTAAAGTTAACTGGAATTCTGATCCTGTCTTTGGTCTTCAGTCTCTTAGGTGTGGACTTCTGGAATTGACACCCCTATATGTGACTATGGCTGCAATAAGGTTCCAAAAGGAGAAGGGCCATGTCTGCATGGATCCCATGTATTTAGCCCCTAGTACAAAGCTGAAGCCATATAGGTTGTAGATGAATGTTTATTGAATGAGCAAAGTTTATGTTATTCTATTTATGTCTTTTTTTTTTTTTTTT
>NW_016107315.1:9427054-9440972 GCF_001604975.1 Cebus imitator
GGGCATGGTGGCGCGTGCCTGTAATCCCAGCTACTCAGGAGGTTGAGGCAGGAGAATTGCCTGAACCCAGGAGGCGGAGGTTGCGGTGAGCCGAGATCGTGCCTTTGCACTCCAGCCTGGGTAACAAGAGTGAAGCTCCGTCTCAAAATAAATAAATAAATAAATAAATAAATAAATAAATATGTGTCAGGTGGTGATAAATGCTAAGAAGTGTGAAAGCTGATCATAATAATTGGGTCATTCTTGTCGTACCTAACTAAAACAAAGTTGAGAAATTAGCTGGGGGAAGCACTGAGGATACAAAACATTGCTCCAGGAATGTTATTCTCTGCAAGTTTGACTGCTGAAACTGCTTATTGTAACTCAAACCAGCTTTATCTATAGCTTTTGAGATAACTTGCTGCAACTCTAGGACTAATTTTGCCCACTGCAGTTGCTCACCAATTAGAGCTTGCCAGCTCCCCACACCCTTACTAGTGCCAATGAACTTTCTCAAAGAGGAATATGTAACATTCCTCCTTTGTGTAAAACCTCTAACTTTCTTTTTGTTCTTCGGAGAGAGCATCACTTTCAATTCAAGCCAGAGACTATCTCTCCAAGTTTGTAAACTGATATTGTGAATAAAACTTTCTTTTCTACTAGCTAGCCATCCTGGTGGTCCTTTGGATGACAGAAAAAAAAGGATAAGGAGGAACCAACAAAGGAGACTGAGAAGCAGCAGCCAATCAAGCAGGAAGAGAACAAGGAAAGAGTACTTTCTGGGTCTCAAAACATGAATGAGTAGATTTTGAAATATTGATCAATGTGATTGCTGTTCTCCCCACACTAAATTATAATTTTACTTGTAAACCAACGCTCCCTTCTCCTCCCCTGCCCTACCTAGGTAGACAGAAGTTACACACTATGGGATTGGAAACAAAAGGGACAAAGACTATAGTGAGTTAGGCCATTAGAAGCTTTCAGTAAGATGAAACATATTGTTGCCTGCTGGGAAAGAAGAAAGGAATGGTAGGAGCCAAAATGACTAACTAGACTATGGACCACTGACCAGAGCCTGTAATCATTCACACTACTACTAAGGAGTGGCCTGGAAGCATGTAACCAAAGAGTTGTCAGCTGGTAAGGACCACCAATTGCCAATGGCCACCCCAGACCCTCAGTTTTGTCATTCCGTTTGTGTCCAGAGATTCTGCCCATCTGACAGTCAGAGAACTTGAAGCACACTCACCACTGCCCCAAGATGAAAGACTTGGTAACCTTGTGGAGTGATGGTGATAGGAAAGGAACACCCTATCTTTGACCAAGGTGGAATTATACAAAACCTGTTTAAATTGGGCCAGAGATCTGGGACATACAACACATAGCCTCTGTTTTACATACACACACATTCCTGGTATTTAGAATTCCCAAATATACAGGTGAAGAAAACTAAGCAAACAAGAAATAAATGGATTTGAGATAGGCATATGAGAAGAGGCTGAAAGCAGAGGACTGACATTTCAAGATGGGCTAAGATCTCAGAATATTGATCAACTAAAATGGAAATCCCAGTCTCAATGGAAAGTTTGTATTTCTCATCTTTCTTAAAACCCCACTTTGCCAAAGTTGTTTTTAATGCAAATTGGAATGTGATTGACCTATGACCAAGGATTATATGTATATAATATATATGGCTAAGAAATCTCAAGACATGCAATCTGGAGACCCAGGAGAGCTGAAGGTATAGTTGTAATCCAAGAACAATAGGCCTGAGAAGCAGAAAAGCTGCTGGTGTAACTTTCAGTCTGAGTCCTAGGCTGAATCCAAATCCTTCCCAGATTCCTAGTCTGATACAATATGATCTAAACCATATCATCCAAGTGTAAGTCTGTTCTCACACTGCTATAAAGAAATGCCTGAGATTGAGTACTTTATAAAGAAAAGAGGTTTAATTGGCTCACAGTTCTGCAGGCTGTACAGGAAGCATGGCAGCATCTGCTTCTGGGGAGGCCTCCGGGAGCTCATGGGGCAAGGCAAAGTGGGAGCAGACATCTGACGTGGCAGGAGAAGGACCAAGGGTGGGCAAGGGGAGGTACTACACACTTCTAAACAACCAGGTCTCACCCGCTATCTCAAAACAGAACCAAGGGGTAAATCCACCCCTATGATCCAATCATCTCCCATCAGGCCCCACCTCCAACATTGGGAATTACAATTTGACATGAGATTTGGGTGGGAACAGAGATCTAAATAATATCACCAAAGGTGGGAGAAGACCAATGTCCCAGCCAGAAGACAGGCCGAGAGCAAATTCTCCCTTCCTCAGTCTTTTCCTTCTACTCAGGCTTCCAATGGCCTGGATGAGGCTCAGTCATGCTAAGGAGGGCAATAAGTCTACAGATTCAGATATTAATCTCATTCAGAAATGCCTCCACAGACACACTCTGAATAATGTTTAACCAAATATCTGGGCACACGATGGCCCAGTCAAGTTAACATGTAAAATTAACTATCACATATGGATTCTTCCAAATACAGTTCAGGGCGTTATTTTAAAAAGTTTTTCTAGGCACTGAAGGGCATCCATGGTAGTTAGACTGGGCCAGGGTCACTTAGAAGGATTAATTTCAGATCTGAATATCTGTCTTGGACAACCTCACCCCCTTATCTTTACATCCTCAGAGAGAGGTCACTGTAGGAATGAGGGAGTCACAGTGAAGGGAAAGTTAGAGAAGGGGACAGGCCATCTGTGAAAGGCCAACCATACTGGGAGCATAGAGGGGTAAATCCAGTCCAGACTGGACAGCTTGAGGGAAGACAGAAAAGCCATATTCTTTGCTAGTTGGAAGAAGGTATTAATCCCATTGTTTATCCTTTTACTCACATCGGAGGCCTACCTGGAGAGGTGGGAAAAGGCACATAATCTTTGGTAGGAATAGAGGTATCACAAAATCAGAGGACCTGAGCTTGGGGTGCCTGTGGCTTTGATGGGAGCTTTAGAATCTGAAAGGGTGAAGGGGCTGTTACGGCCCTAGTAAGAAAGGAAAGGAAGTGGGATACTGGGGGACCTGCTTTGGTCTTTCTGTAGCCTTTCCCAAGGGCTAGATGAAAATGAAAATCTCAGGTTGTTCCGAATTGGTTTCTAGGCCAGCCCTCTATTACTAGGCTGGTGATGCTACAATTAATCAAAAGATCATTGACCCCTGATAGAGGTCTTTACTAGTGCCAAAATCTACCCAGCTGCACTTTCTGCATCCCACCCCCAACACACACACACAAACACATGTGTACACCACATACACACTCAATTTTCAGCACTATATAACTGGCAATCACAAAACATTTCAGTTGAATTAAGCCAGAGTTCAAATCAGAACAGTGAGGCAAAGCTAGAATATTAGAAAAAATTTACTTGTTATGTGTCAGCCTCTTTCACATGGTTAATTTCATTCACTCCTTCATAAACCCTTTGAGATAGATAATACTATCACAGTTTCGATGATACTGAAACTAAGGATGAATAAGTTTAAGCAATTTGTTAAAATACCTTCCTAATAACCAGTGAGGCTTTGAAATCCAAGGCAAGTGCTGTTTCCACCACTATATTTAGGCTTTTGTACACCCAGAAGCAAGAAAATCATTCAGGGGACTGAGGCAAGACACAGGTAGAGAGAAGGGGGAGAAAAGTCAGGACAGCCAGCATGAAGAGTGTCTTCGGTCTCCTGAGTCCTTAGCTGCGGTCAGGCTTTGGACAATTCATGCTAATTTGAATGCAAACGAGCATTAATATGCTGTGTTCACTGGGAATCCATCCAAGGCTTTGATAATCGTTGGGAGTGGGAGGCAGGGAGGCCTGCTATCTTGGTTTATACCCACCTGGACTTTTATATGGAAGGTTATGACTCTTCACTACACTCTGCTCTAGAGAGGCCCAAAAGTGGTAATTCTAAAGTCAGTTTAGTATCTCCCAGCCTTAGAGGTGTCTGGGGGTGTCTGGGGAGCAGAACAAATATAACTGAGACCCTTCCCAGTCCAAGATATTCTGCAGATACTTTACTTTGGGTTTTGGAAAAACAATAGAAGTAGCTACTACATAGGTAAAGGGCATATTTTAAAACACTAAAATTCTTTGATGTTAAAAGCATAGTAAAAGTAGTATCTGCTTATTACCTAAAACGGATGTTCTTTGTATTCTCTACCACAGTCACCTCTGCCCATCTCTGATTTTCATGCAGCTGTGGGATAATGGATGTAGCCATCCTGACAGAGTCCCGTCTCAAGCACATACCATAACATCTTAGGCTATTTTGTTGAAGGCTTCCTCTACAAGTGTAGAAGGCTGTTCAGCCAGGTCTGAGGCACAAACTGGAAGAAGTGGATGAGAATAACATCCCCTCAGACAAACTTGAAAGAATGATAAATAAGAATTGGTACAAAAATGCCCCAATATCCTGTCCTTTGGCAAGAAAATTCTGAGCTACGTTCTACATGGATCCTTAGAGGGCCACTAGCGAAAATGAGCCTCAGTTGCCCACAGTGGAACCAGCTCAATAACTCGTTCTTTGTTGGCTTTTGACTTTCCCTGTCTCACCCTCCCTGCTTACTCCCTCCTGCTCCTTGAGATCATCTAAACTACTCCACCTACATCCATGTCTCGGGGTCTGCTGTTGGAAAAACCTAAACTTATAATCAACCTTTTAAATTCAAACAAGGTTGGGAGCTTTGACAATACCCAATTTTGTGAACACCCATGTATTAGTCTGATTGAAGACTAATTATCTTTTTCCAGAGGAGGCCCCAGAAGCCAATCCTTTACCTTCTTTCTAAGTAGATAGGCCCTTACAGAGATACACACAATCAACAAGCTCTTTAGCACATCTTGTCTTCCTGAATCATACAATAATGAGGAAAATGGAGGGTCCTACCCAGAGGAGCATTGTGAGTTCAAAGTTCTCACCACTATGGAGAGATGCAGACTCCACAGGCTAGACCAGATGGCGGAAAACTGGGCCTCCTGGAGGCTGTGCCTTGATGCAGGGCAGTCCAGGAACCAAAGCAACAAAAGTAAATGGATCTTTGTGCCAGTGTTCCACTGTAAATCCAACCCAGCTGCTCCCAGCATGTTTTCTGTTTCTCTACTTCCCACTACTATCCAGCTTCTTCACTCTGAATCTTCTGTCCCCTTCATTAGTCCTTCTTATTACAACTTCTGTCCACTCATACTTACTGCTTGCTGTGGCTCCTAATGACGTGGCTTCTCTTCGTCCACAATTTCTGCTTCAGCTCCTGCTCTTACTTGCCTTATTTTTGCCCTACTTCCAATTCAGAATTTCCTTAGAAAGGGATTCCCACTGGTAGAGTCATTAAATATTGTCTCTGTTTGGGCAGAGCTTTGGCCTGAGGCCACACTCTGCAGGATAGTTAAAAGGAAACAACATATTCATGTCTAGTGATCATGACCGTAATTACTCTGCCTTCTCCCGTATTTCACTTGAGACATTTGCTACCCTTCTCTCCATAACATCTTTTCAGAGAACTATGGAACCATACAGTGTTATGGTTGGAAATGAACCTACAGTTCATCATTTTACTAAAGATCTTACCTCTGTAAGACCACATCATCCTTTTTAAACTGGTCACTTGCCCTCCAGTTGCCCTTCTAACTCGGTTGTGATAGGTTAATATCTGTTTGTCCCTGATATCTTCTTTTACCCTCTCTGATAAACTTCTCCCCCATTTTTTTTTTCTGCCCATGAAGAAAAAGTTGAGCTACTACCATTTCATTCTTGATCACAGTATGTCACCTCATCCCATAATCTGACTTTTTTTTTTTTTTTTTGAGACGGAGTTTCACCTTTGTTGCCCAGGCTGGAGTGCAATGGCACGATCTCGGCTCACCGCAACCTCCGCCTCCTGGGCGTTCAGGCAATTCTCCTGCCTCAGCCTCCTGAGTAGCTGGGATTACAGGCATGCGCCACCATGCCCAGCTGATTTTTTTTTTGTATTTTTAGTAGAGACGGGGTTTCACCATGTTGACCAGGATGGTCTCGATCTCTTGACCTCGTGATCCACCCACCTCAGCCTCCCAAAGTGCTGGGATTACAGGCGTGTGCCACCGCGCCCGGCCAATCTGACTTTTTAAAAAGATCTCTTGATGATTCTGTTTCCACAAGACAAAAAAATTGAGTAAAGTTGTTTTCTGCTTTCTTTTGATATTAGATGAGAACAGAATAGACTTGACTATGAAGCGGGAAATTTTTAAAGAATCAAAGTTATCTGATGGACCATCAAGAGGATTCTTTCTTTCTTTTAAGAGAAATGGGGTCTTGCTCTGTCATAGTAGCACAATTATAGCTCGGTGCAGCCTTGAACTCCTGGGCTCCAGTGATCCTCCTGCCTCAGTCTCCCAAGCAGCTGGGACTACAGATGAATACTATCACATCCCCAGCTAGTAAGAGGATTCTATGTGTTGATTCATAGGGAAACCAGAGACTAGAGATACCTATGAAGACACTTTTGTGAAGTTAGAAGAATTACCCTTGAATTTGAAGAAAGGAGCTGACTAGAAGTAATTTATTGAATAACACACAAGGATTTTTTAAAACCTACAAAAGATAAATGTGAGAAAGATAAGGAATTTGGGGAATCCTCCAATGTCCTCCAGTCTTACTATACATTAGGAGTTCTGATAGGACAGAAATCCTACCAATGTGATGAATGTGGCAAAGCTTTCAATCAGAGTGCATACCTCAATGGCCAATAGAAAATCTATACTGGAGTGAAACCTGTGCATAAATGAGTATTATATGACATTCAGGTAGAATTTTCCATCCAATGTATATTTTTATGTCAGACATTTTTATCTCTAGAAATCGAATTTAAATCTTTTAAATATCTTTTGTGTCTGGTAAACAAGTTCAATCTTTCCCCTTGATTTTGCTTATATAATATATAGCTATAATAACTGCATTAATATCCTTGTTTGTTGATTCTTTGTATCAGTTTGAGGTTAGGTTTGAATAACTGATTTTTCTCATCAATAAAGGTTGTATTTTCCTGTTTGTTTATATGCCAAGTGATAACTGTATGTCAGACATTTTCCATTTTACATTGTTGGAGGCAGAATACTTTTTGTTCCTTTAACATTCTAGGGCATAGGGGACGCAGCTAAGTTACATTAGGTCAGAGAACATATTTTGTATTATTTAAATCCTTCTGATGTATTAAGGTTTGTTTTTTCACCTAGTATATCATTTTTCCTGAAGAATGTTCCATGTGTACTTGAGAAGAAGGTATATTCTGCTATTCTTCAGTGGTATGTTCTAGGGCTGTATTGGGCCTGGTTGGTTAATAGGGCTCACGTCCTCTATTTCCTTGTTGATCTTCTTTCTGGTGTTCTATTATTGAAAGTTGGATATTGAAGCCTCCAACTATTATTGTTGAATTGTCTATTTCCCTGCTTCATCTCTTTCAGTGTTTAATGTATTTTGGGCATATTTCAGTAGCTGAATACACATTTGTAATTGTTCTATCTTCCTGATAAATTGACCCCTGTGTTGTTATAAAATGTCCCTTATTTATCTGAAATAGTATCTTTTCTTTGGTTTTAAAGTCTAGTTCACCTTGTCATATAACCACTCTAGCTTTCTTATGGTTATTATTTGCAAGATACATCTTTTTCCATCCTTTTATTTTTAATCAATTTGTATCTTTGAAACTAAAGTGTGTCTTCTGTAAACAGCATAAAATTGGATCTTGTTTTTTTATCCAGGCTGACAATCTCTGCTTTTTTATTGGATTGATTAATCCATTCACATTTAATTTTATTACTGATATGGGGTTTTAGCCCACATTTCATCTGGAAGAAGATATATTTGGGTTTATGTCTGCCATTTTACTTTTTTTGCTCTCTTTTTTTATTATTATGAACTCATTCTTCTTCTTTTTCTTTTCTTTTTTTTTTTTTTTTTTTCTGACAGGGGCTTACTCTGCCCCCAGGCTGGAGTGCAATGACATGATAACGGCTCACTGAAGCCTTGAATTCCTGGGCTCAAGTGATCCTGCTGCCTCAGCCTCTCAAGTAGCTGGGACTACAGGCATGTGCCACTATGCCCAGCTAAGTTTTTAAACTTTTTTTTTTTTAGATGGAGTCTCACACTGTTGCCTGGGCTGGAGTGCAGTGGCATGATCTTGGCCCACTGCAATCTCTGCCTCCCAGGTTCAAGCGATTTTCCTGCATCAGCCTCATGAGTAGCTGGGATTACAGGCGCCCAGCACCACACCCAGCTAATTTTTTGTATTTTTAGTAGAGACGGAGTTTCACCATATTGGGCAGGCTGGTCTCGAACTCCTGACCTCATGATTTGCCTGCCTTGGCCTCTCAAAGTGCTGAGATTACAGGTGTAAGCCACCATGCCGGCCACTTTTAAAATTTTTTAGTAGAAATAAGGTCTCACTATGTTGCCCATGCTGGTCTCAAACTCCTGAGCTCAAGCAATCCTCCCACCTTAGAATTATTTCTCCAATCCCCAAGCCCCTGGCAATCACCATTCTACTTTCTGCCTTTATGAGTTTGACTGCTTAGGTATCTCTTAGAAGTGGAATTATAGCCTTTGTTTCTGTGAGACTGGTTTCTTTACTAAATTTGTTTATCAATTCAACTGCCTCAGCCTCCCAAAATGCTGGGATTACAGACATGAGCCTCCACACCCAAAACTACACTGTCTTGACTGCTATAGTTCTACATAAGTCTTAAAATCAGGTTAGCCCTCCAATTTTTAAAAACATTTTTCTGAATTGTTTCGGCTATTCTAAGTTCTTTGCATTTTCAAATAGACTTTAAAGACAACTTTTTAATTTTAAAACACACATGCACAACTAATAGAATTTTGATTGAGATGGAGTTGAATCTAGTTCAGTTTGTGGACAATTAACATATTAACCATACTGCATACTCTAATCCATGAACAAGGCAGATTTCTATTAAGTTAGGTCTTCTTTAATTTTTCCTACCAATGTTTTATAGTACTTAATTTACAGATATTTTGCATTTTGTCATATTAATTACTGTATTTCATATTTTAATGCTATTACAAATGGTATCATTATTGAAATTTTGATTTCAAATCATTCATTGCTAGTATATAAAAAATTGATTTTTATAAAGATATGTGTCCTGCAACCTTCCTAAACTCACTTATTAGTTCCAGTAGCTTTTAAAATAGATAATTGGATTTTATATATAGCTAGTCATGTTGTCTACAAAGAAGGAAAATTTTACTTTGTTCTTTCCAACCTATATGTCATTTGTTTATTTATTTAATTTAACTGCCCTGACTAGAACCTGCAGTACACTGTTGAGTAGAAGAAGTGGTAAAAGCACTTTATCTTGTTCCTGATCTCAGGAGGAAAGCTTAGTCTTTCACCATTAATTGTGATACCAACAATAAAATTTTTTTTGGATACTTTTAAATCAGATTTAGGATCTCTTTTACCCCTAATGTGTAGAGGGGTTTAAAATTTCTAAATCAAGGATGGATGTTGGATTTTTTCAAAAGCTTATTCTACACCATTATAGTGACCATGATTTTTCACTTTTAGCTTATTAATATGGTGAATTACATTGATCAATTTTCAAATACAAAGCCAACTTTGCATTTTTTGAATCAATTCCTTTGGTTGTGATGTATTATCCAACTATTTGATAGTGATTTATTACAATTTCATATTGTTGGCTTTAATGTTCTAAAGTTTCATTTAGGATTTTTGCATTTCTGTTTGTGAAGGCTGTTGGTCTGTACTTTTATTGTAACACTTTTATTGTATTGGATCTGGGTAATGCTGAATGAGTTGGGAAATTTCCTTATATTCAATATTCTGCCAGAGCTTATATAAAGTTAGTACTATTTCTTCCTTAAACATTTGATAAAACTTACCAGTGAAGCCTCCTACGTCTAGATTTTTAAAACATTTTTAATTTCTGTGAGCACATAGTAAGTGTNTTTATCTGTTCTAGATGTCAAAAACAAGGCTTTTTAAATTTTTAATGTCATGAGTATATAGTAGGTATATATATTTATGGAATATGAGATACTTTGATACAAACATGCAATGTGTAATAATCACGTTGTGGAAAATGGGGTATCCATCCCCTCAAGTATTGATTCTTTGTGTTACAATCAAATTGTACTTTTAGTTATTTTAAAGTATGCAATTAAATTATTATTGATTGTAGACACTCTGTTATCAAATATTAGGGCTTATTCATTCTTCCTATTTTTTAATATCCATTAACCATCCCCACTACCCCCAAACCCCACTACCCTCCCCACCTTCTGGTAACCATCCTTTTACTCTCTATTCCTATGAGTTCAATTGCTTTTATTTCGATCCCACAAATAAGAACATATGATGTTCATCTTTCTGTGCCTGGCTTATTAACATAATGACCTCTGTTCCATCCACGTTGTTGCAAATAACAGGATCTCATTCTTTTTTGTAGCTGAATAGTATTCCACTGTGTGTAAGTACCACATTTTCTTTATCCATTCATCTGTTGATGGACGCTTAGGTTGCTTCCAAATCTTGGCCATGTGAACAGTGCTGCAATAAACATAGGAGTACGGATATCTCTTCAATGTACTGATTTCCCTTGTTTTGGGTATACGCCCAATAGTGGGATTGCTAGATCATATGGTAGCTTTATTTTCAGTTTTTGTTGGAACCTCCAAACTGTTCTCCATAGTGGTTGTGCTAATTCACATTGAGCCAACGGTGTATGAGGGTTCCCTTTTCTCCACATCCCCACCAACATTTGTTATCACCTGTCTTTTGAAAAAAGGCCATTTTAACTGGGCTGAGATGATATCTCATTGTAGTTTTTATTTGCATTTCTCTGATGATCAATGATGTTGGGCACCTTTTCATATGCCTTTCTGCTATTTATATGTCTTCTTTTGAGAAATGTCTACTCAAATCTTTTGCTTATTTAAAAATCAAATTATTAGTTTTACATAGAGTTGTTTGAGCTCATTATATATTCTGGTTTTAATCCTTTGTCAGATGGGCAGTTTGCAAATATTTTCTCCCACTCTGTGGGTTGTTTCTTCACTTCGTTGATTGTTTTCTTTGCTGTGCAGAAGCTTTTTAACTTGATGTGATCCTGGGCCTAAATTTCTGTGTCTGTGGGGAAGTGTTTCAATTATTTTTTATAGTTATAGTGCTATTCAGGTTATCTATTGTTTTTCTAAAATGAGTATTGGTAGTTTGTGTCTGTCGGGGATCTGGCCATTTGATCTAAATTTCAAAGTTATTGGCATAAAGTTGTTTATAACATCCCCCCATTAACCTTTAATTGGTGTAGAATCCATAGTAATGTCACCTCTTTTAATCCCAATATTGATACTTCGTGTCTCTTTTCCTTTTTTCCTGATCAGTCCTACTAGAAGCTTACGCATTTTATTTATTTTCTAAAAACCACTTCTGGCTTGATTTTCTCTATTGTTTTCTATTTTATAGGTTCCCATTTTAATCTTTATTATTTCATTTCTTCTGTTTACTTTGGCATTACTTTGCTCTTTTTATTCTAGTTTCTTAAACTTTACTCTTTTTTCTTTGTTTTTTCTAACATTGAGATAGGGTTTCACTATTTGCCCAGGCTGCATTTGAACTGCTACGTTCAAGCAATTCTCCCACCTCAGCCTCCCAAGTAGATGAGATTGTAGGCATGCACCACAACACCTGGCTACTTTTTTTTTTTTTTTGGTCTTGATACAGTCTATGATACTGTTTTTTAATGTAGATATTTAGTGCTATAATTTCCCTCAGTTAATGTTTTGACAAGATTCCCTAATTTTTTTTTAAGATGGGGACTCACTGTCACCCAGGTTGGAGTGCAGTGGTGTGATTATAGCTCACTGTAGTCTTGAATTCCTGGGCTCAATGATCCTTTCATGCCAGCCTCCCAAGTAGCTAGGACTATAGGCATGCACCACAATGTCTAGCTAAATTATTATTATTATTATTATTATTATTATTGTAAAGACAGGGTCTCACTATGTTACCCAGACCAGTCTTAAACTCCTGGCTTCAAGCAATCCTCCAACCTTGGCCTCCCAAAGTGCTGGGATTACAGGTGTTAGCCACTATGCCTGGCAATAACATTTTCTTCTTTTCTTTCTTCTTTGTATTATTATTATTTTGAGACAGAATTTTGTTCTGTTGCCCAGGCTGGATTGCAGTGGTGTTATTACCACTTACTGCAGCCTCAACTTCCCAGGCTTGAGTGACCATCTCACCTCAGCCTCTGGAGTAGCTAGGACTACAGGTATGTGCCGCCACACCCAGAAATATAAATATATATATATATATATATATATATATATATATATATATATTGTGTTTTTTGTAGAGACAGTGTTTTGCCATGTTGTCCAGGCTGGTCATGAACTCCTGAGCTCAAGTGATTTGCCTGTCTCAGCCTCCCAAAGTCCTGGGATTACAGGTGTAAGAAGTCACTGCACCTGGCCCATAACTTTTTTGATCAGCTATAATTATTTGTTTTTTAATGACTGCTTTAGGATTTACAGTGTATGTCTTTAGCTTACTAGTCTACCTTCAAGTGGTATTATACTACTTCCTGTACAGCAGTGGCATACAGCAGTGGTTCTCATTTGGGGGCAATATCTAGAAATATTTTTAATTGTCAGGAGTGGGGGTAAAAGTCACTGATGCTGCTAAACATCCTAGAATATCAGGTCAGCCCCCACCACAACAATTATCTGGTCTAAAATGTCAATAAGATCAAGGTTGGGAAAAATCCATATTTCTATCAGGTGTCTTTTTTTTTTTTAACCTAAAAGACTTACTTTAACATTTCTTGTAGTGCAGATCTTACTTTAACATTTCCTATAGTGCAGATCTGCGAGTGATCCATTATTTTAGCTTTTTAATGTCTGCAAATGTGTTCTGCCTTTGTTCTTGAACAATATTTTCACTGGTCTGGAATTCTAGTTTGGCTTACTCTGTTGTCCAGGCTGGAGTGGAGTGGTGTGATCATGGCTCACTGTGGCTTTGACTTCCTGCATTCAAGTGATCATCCCACCTCAGCCTCCGGAGTAGCTGGGGCTACTAGTTTTTTCTTTCAGAACTTTATACATGCTGCTCCACTATCTTCATGGTTGCATTGTATCCAGTGAGAAATCTGTTGTGATCCTTGTCTTCTCCATACATGTTTTTGTTCTCTGGTCATTTTCTTTTTGAATGTTTTGAGCAGTTTAATTATACAGTAGTTTTCTTCAGATTTATTCTGTGGCTTGCTGTTCTCCCCTACTGAAATAGGCCCTTATGAGTACTCTACCTAATGCACAAAGCAATGTGGTGTTTTCAGTCCAGCTTGCGAGAATAGACACTATTGTTGGCCATGTTTATACACCTGGCATCATTCCCTCTAATCCTTTGGGATGGTTCTTTCTTTGGGCTCAGATAAATTTTCTTCATATGCCAATCAATAGTCTGCTGAGTATCTTAGGGGACCCTTCACAGATCCCAAGAATTCTCTGTGCAGGTCCCTCTCCTCTAGAACTCTGTCTTGTGAACTTCTATCTGCTTTGTTCTCCTTAGATCCTCAACTTTCTCTTCAACTCAGGAACTTCATCAGACAGCTACACCCGGGTCTCCCATCCCTGTGTATGTAGCAGTCTGGGAGCTCTCTCAAAACAATAAGTTAGGACATTTGTAGGGCTCATCTCATTTGTTTCCCAACTATCAGAGATCATTGTATTTTGTTGTTGATGCCCAATGTCTTAAAAGCCATTATTTCATCTATTTTATTTGGAATTATTTCAAGCAGCAGTGCAATTCTGGTTCCTGTAAGTCTTCTATGACCTTCAGTTTTCTAAGGACATGTCTAAGCATTTTCCTTTTTTTTTTTTTTTTTTTT
>NW_016107315.1:9441352-9444494 GCF_001604975.1 Cebus imitator
TTTTTTTGAGACGAAGTTTTGCTGTTGCCCAGGCTGGATTGCAATGACGCGATCTCGGCTCACCACAACCCCCGCCTACCAGGTTCAAGTGATTCTCCTGTCTCAGCCTCCTGAGTAACTGGGATTACAGGTGCATGCCACCATGCCTGGCTAATTTTTTTATTTTTAGTAGAGATGGGATTTCATATTGGTCAGGCTGATCTTGAACTCCTGACCTCAGGTGATCTGCCCACCTCGGCCTCCCAAAGTGCTGGGATTACAGGTGTGAGCCACTGCACCCAGTGTATTTTCCCTTTTTGAAATTAAATTTTCTTCTTAACCTAGGAATGATTTAGAAATACATTAATTTCCAAATGTATGATTTTAATTTGACTTCTATCCTAATTATATCACGGTCTATGGAGAGGGCATTATGATGCCGTTTGGAGTCCTCTTCAGATTTTCTCCCCACTAACCACCTCACTAGAGGGGCAGGCCAAAAGCCCTCAAATCAGCCTTCTCTGGGAACTATCCTCAGCTTTAATCTACCTCACCCACTTAAAGCCCAGAACAAATCCCACAATCCTCCTTGCTGTCTTCCATTGCTGCTGGCTGACTTTTTCTAATGTATACTTTCACTGAGGGTGTAGTCCTGTAAGCATCTGGGCTTCTTGTGGAGACCTCAGTTCCAATTTTCCACCTCTTGCAAGCCTAAGGACTCAAATCCTCCTCTTGCATGGCTGATAAAATTCAAGTCCATTGGATACCAAACCACCAAACTGCCTCTTGGCAACCAAAGACACCATCCACACACATACCTTTCTAACTTCCATTTCATCTTCATTTTTGGCTCTGAGGATTTATTTCACTTTCTTGAAAGTACTTTAAAAGGATATTTAAATTTTATTCAGCATTTCTGTGTGTTTGTAGCCAAAGCGTTTTATGATTACCCAGCTTGCCATGTTGTTTTATCCACTTTTTTTTTTCTTGATACGGAGTCTCACTCTATCACCCAGGTTGGAGTGCAGCAGTGCAATCTCTGCTCACTGCAACCTCTGCCTCCCGGGTTCAAGTGATTCTCCTGTCTCAGCCTCCCAAGTAACCAGGATTACAGGCATGCACCCCCACACCTGGCTAATTTTTGTATTTTTTTTAGTAGACAGGGTTTCACCATGTTAGCCAGGCTGGTCTAGAACTCCTGACCTCAGGTGATCCACCTGCCTTGGCCTCCTAAAGCGCTGGGATTACAGGCATGAGCCACCATGCCCAACCTATTCTACTTTTTAAAAACATTCTAAAATCTGTGGTTAAACTAACTGCAAATGTGACAGCATTTTCTTTCTGACTCAGTTAATTGATTGCTAATTTGTCATATGATTGTACAAGCTTTGGTATAAGTCTCAATAATTTTGTAATTTGTCACAAATCTTCTGTGGGAACAGTTGTCTGTTCTTCCAAGGGAAAATGGATAATCATTATAAAAACAGTCATGTAAAGAGTCAAGGCTCCTGGGCTGGACACAGTGGCTCACACCTGTAACCTCAGTACTTTGGGAGGCCAAGGTGGGAGGGTTGCTTGAGGCTAGGAGCTCAAGATCAGCTTGGGCAAAGCAACATAGTGAGATTCCATCTCTACAAAACAAGAAAAAGAAAAAAGGAAAAACATCTCAAGGCTTCTAATGGAAAATTTTCTCTGATCCCCATTGCAAAGTTTTGTTTTATATCAATTCCAAGGCCCCACTGTAGATATGCTGATTTGGTGGGCCTGGGAAATTTATCTGTAGGTATAGAATTATCCCTTGTGAAT
Organism: Cebus imitator; assembly: GCF_001604975.1. NCBI lineage: Eukaryota > Metazoa > Chordata > Mammalia > Primates > Cebidae > Cebus > Cebus imitator. The sequence continues at coordinate 9,443,138 of NW_016107315.1, forward strand.
CCCAAACTTGGAGTCCACTAGCTTTAGTTTCAGAGACTGGTTACAGCCTTGTATGTGTATAATCCACAGAGTCAAACTGTGCCATCTGGATTTGAAATAATCAGAGGGAGGAGTGGGAACTAGTCAGGTCCTGTATCTATGCTACACAGAAAGGAGTCTGACATCTCTTTTTTACCCTCTCAAGCCTATCTTCTGGAGCAGAAAGGGGCCTCGGAGAACATGGCTGGTTTTTTAATATAGCCTTCAGAGGTCTGCATAGTAGTAGGGGTACTATGTGGCCAGAGAGAGGGTATGGCACATAGCCCTTTCAAGAAATAACGGAAAATTTCTAATGGCTAGAGTGCTTACTTACGTATTGCTAATGTGACAATTACAAACTTCTTGTAGTGTTTGAATGAGAAACAAGCCAGAATCACTTCTTTATTCTAAAAACAGCCACTATGATGGTCAATATTTGGTGTCAATTTGACTGGATTCAGAGATGTCCAGATGGCTGGGGAAGTGCTGTTTCTGTGAGTGTCTGTGAGGGTGATGACAGAAGAGGATGACTTTCGAATCAGTGGACTGGGAGGGGAGGGGAAGACTCACCCTCAATGTCAGTGGGCACCACCTAATCAGCTGCCAGCACAGCTAGAAGAAAGCAGGTTCAAGAAGAGGGATAAGAAGCTTGCATAGTCTTCTGTCTCTGTCTTCCCATGCCAGATGCTTTGCTTCCTCTCTTCCTGCCCTTGGACATTCTAGGTTCTTCCGTCTTTGGACTCTGGGACTTGTACCAGCAGCCTCCCGGGGAGTCTCATGCCTCTGGCCTCTAGCTGAGGCTGCACTATTAGCTTCCTTGATTTTGAGTCTTTCAGACTTGGACTGATCCATACTACCAGCTTCTCTCATTTGCCAGCTTGCAGATGGCCTATGGTAGGACTTTGCTTTGAGCCAAGTCTCCATAGTAAAATCCCTTATATATATATATATTTCCTATTTATCTTGTCCCTCTGGAGAAAGAACCCTAACTAGTATAGCTATTTAAAGAAAAGCAGATTGAACTATTTTTCCCACTCTGAACAAAGAAAGGAAGCAGAAAGAAAAAAATATGAGTGATATTTATAAGAATAGCAATGTTTATTGAAGGAATTATCACTATTTCCTGTGAAAACAATTTCATGACTCTGGTTTTATAATATCAAAGGCGATTAAAGAGAGTCTGGTGACGAAAAACAACCTGACAATATGGGGAACTTTTAAATTTTATATTGAATGGAAAAAAAATCAGAAAAGGAGGCCGGGCGCGGTGGCTCAAGCCTGTAATCCCAGCACTTTGGGAGGCCGAGGCGGGTGGATCACGAGGTCAAGAGATCGAGAC
>NW_016107315.1:9444639-9468235 GCF_001604975.1 Cebus imitator
AAAAAAAAAAAAAAAAAAAAATCAGAAAAGGAAGTCTTGCTGAGGGTACAGAGTTGCAATAAAATTTAGTCTTAAGGGATTTAGATTCAACAGCTAATAATTACTACTGATTGCTCAGCTACTTAAGGCTGTTTTTTATTTCAATTTTCTTCCAAGTAAGACCTAACATAGGACACACCATCTATAAAAAAGATTTCTAAGTCCAGGGAGACACTTTCCTCTCTAAGCAGAATTCTGTCTTACATATTGCCCTCTAATAAAGGCTATATAAAATGAGATTTTCTTATTTTCCTCTCAACTAAAAAAAGCATATATGTTTTTATTCTACACGGAGCAATTCTATATAACCAGGATATCTGTGGCTAAAATTATTGCCTCTTTACATTCCTCAGGAATATTCAGGGTACTAAAACCCTAAGTGAATAAATGTCAATAGACAAGAAAACAAATAACAAGAATGGGCAATACACAGTAGTTTAGTGATGTATATTTCAAAAGCATTGGATTGGTTTTTTGTGAGTTTTTTGTTTTGTTTAGTTTTATTTTTGAGACTGTCTTGCTCCATGGCCTAGGCTACTGTACAGAGTTGTGACCATAGCTCAGTTTAACAGTGAACTTCTGGGCTCAAGTGATTCACCCACCTCAGCCTCCTGAGTACCTAGGACTACAGGTGTATGCAGTCATGCCTGATTAGAGCTGAGTTTTTGATAGAAAAGAGAGAAGAAATGGTAGTACAGAGAGGTATATAGGCTGAGAGACACAAAAACTAGCAACTGAGAGTGCAGAGTAAGCACTGCCCTTGGGGAACAGCTAGGTTTCTATTAGAATAAGAATGTGACATTCATTCAAGATGGAGCCTGACCAACATGGTGAAACCCCATCTCTACTAAAAATAGAAAAAATTAGCCAGGCATAGTGGCAGGCAGCTATAATCCCAGCTACTCAGGAGGCTGAGGCAGAAGAATCACTTGAACCCAGGAGGCGGAGGTTGCAGTGAGCCAAGATCGCACCATTGTGCATTCCAGCCTGAGCGCTAAGAGCAAAACTTCATCTCAAAAAAAAAAAAAGAAAAAAAAAAGGCTGGGCGTGGTGGCTCACCCCTATAATCCCAGCACTTTGGGAGGCCGAGGCGGGCAGATCACCTGAGGTCAGGAGTTCGAGACCAGCCTATCTCTAAAATACAAAATACATCTCTACTAAAAATACAAAAATCAGCTGGGTGTGGTGGCAGGCATCTATAATCCCAGCTACTCAAGAGGCTGAAGCAGACTTGCTTGAACCCAGGAAGTGGAGGTTGCAATGAGCTGAGATCATGCCACGGCACTCCAGCATGGGTGACAGAGCGAGACTCCATCTCAAAAACAAAACAAAACAACAAAAAAACGAAGAGACAGTTCCTGATTTCCAGAAGGTATAATGAAAGGGCTTGAAAGGATGGTAAGGGCTGCATGCCTAAACTCTGACTGAGGTAACATTTGGTAGCCCTGGGAGACTCCTGAAGAAAGGTGGGTGATCAGTTCATGTTATAGCAGAATATTTATCTGAAAGGATGCAGGGACCTGTTGTCAAATGTTTACTCCTACAGCTCAAGGCAGGTATTAGCTTAGAAGATGGTGAGGGCCTCCTCAAGGGACTATAATCCTCACTTGCCTGGGGCAAGAAATATAAAGCTCTCCTATATTCAGATCTCTGGGTATGAGATGGTATCACATCCTTCCTAGAAGATATATTCTTTTGAAGATCACAAAGTCTTCTAAAACAAAAAAGAAAGCCTATCTAAAGAACGAGTTTTAGACACTATGACATGGTGATGAAAAAATGTTTTGGTCAGAGAATATCTGATCAGCAATATAGAAAGCATCAACAATTCCATTCAGGAATGATATATCAGGCTTATCCCATGAATGCTGCAAATCTGTTCCAGGCCCTCCAAGCCCTGTTTGGAATGACCATGCAAAGGATTATTACATCACAAATGATGTGCAAACCACTATCCTATCAAAATAGGCCAAAATCAGTAATATTTTTTCACACAAATATACAGTCTTCACCCTTCACTTCTTTCTAGTAACACTAAGAAAGAAATAAATATGCCTTAAAACTAAATTACGAGGTATAGAGATAGGCCATAAACCTCATTCAGAGAACACTGATAGTATCTTCCCTATAAAACCAAAACTAATTGTCAGATACAATAACCTTTCATTGAGGCAGCTGCCCGGGAGAACCCCAACTGGTCTCCCGCTCACATACCGATCCACCATGGTGGGCGGAGGCACTTTGGTATAATGAAGAAAGCATGAATTTCAGTCAGATCTGAGCTCCAATACTGGCTCTGACAACTTACTAGCCAGTCACCCAACCTCACTGACACTCAACTTTCTTGTAATATATTATCAAAACATATTATCAAAAATCATAACATATTATATTATCATATTATCAAAAATTCCCCAAACAATAATTCACTATGTGCATAAGACAAATGGCGCTGGGCTTAGGGATTCACTGTATACACAGGGGAATGGCTGAGTTAAAAATAGGGAGATTCTAAGTGTTCTCAGATTAAGTTCTCCTTTTAAGTGCTTAGTTCTTAGACTTTGAGCTAAGCACTTAAAATGTTGTAAATATTGGTGGAAGATGGGCTAAGACCTTCAAGGAGGGCTGGTCATAAAGAAAGGCAGAGGAAGACAGAAAACATCTGTTGTATTGATTGCTCAACACCCCTTGCTCCCTTCTTCAGGGAAAGATTTTTCTCAATGACAAAAGGAAGAAACCAGATGAGAAAGCCTCAGCTCCTTTTTCACTTCCTGAATTTGAAGGAGTTGTGTGAAGGTAAGATGCAGCTGTTGCCACTGTCTTGCCACCATGAGGTTATGAAAAATGAAAGCCAATATGCTGAAAATTATGGAGTTAAAATAGAAGTTTGATGAGGTGCTGAGTTACCAAGCCAAACATGGCACTGCTTACCTCTAGATTTCCCCTTAAGCAATCAATCAATATTCTTAAGGTCTAGGCTGCTAGCACTTCATATTCTGTTCATTACATCTGAAAATATCCTAAGTACTACCTTACACAAAAACTCTCTTTAATCACTCTCCCTAAAGTGGATAGAAATGCTGCTTCAATGTCCTATACTTAAGATTTTATCATTGACCATGTGTCTGTCTTATCATATATTACATGCATTACTCATTTAATCCTCACAACAATCCTGTAAGGTAGGTAACTATTCCTTTTTTACACACAGGTCTAAGGCTCAGAGCAGTTAAGTGACTTGTCCAAAACTGACAAGATAGTACATGACAGAGCTGGGGTTAGAACATGGATCTCTCCAACCCAAAAGTTTGTACTTTTAGCCATTAAACTCTATCTACCATGTGAAGACAGAGTCTCCCACTAGTTTTATATTAATTGGTGACTGTATCTAAAGTTTTTGAGTCTACAATTGTTTCCGTTTCATTTTTTTTCTGGTTGTCTAGACATATATTGAAAAGATGAAGCCTAGGTAGTTCTCCATCATCTTCAGATCCTTCCATAACTGTAGGAAAGGAGGGTTCAGTGAATTTTTGCTGTGTTCTTTTAACCTAACAGTGTTACTACATATTTTGTTGACAACTCTAAAGTCAGCTTGCCTTAAAATTAAAAAAGACAAAGAATTGGTGTTTATGATTTTACTAAACAGGAAACATGCTCTAAAAGGAAGTGACTTGCTCATGGTTCCACTGCTGCTAAATGCCAGTGTCAGAGTGCAATCCCAAGACTTCAGGCTCTATACACTATCTGCCTTTCATAACACTGCTGAGTGAAAATGGGCATATCTTCATTGCATTTAAAAAATACTGTAGTTTTTTTCTTGAATATAAAATTAGTGTATTCTCATGTAGAAAATCTAGAAAGCACAGAAAAGTATGCAGCAGAAAATAGAAATCACCTAAAATCCTATCACCCAGAGATGATCACTGTTAACATTTTGGTCTACTTCCTTCCCATTTTTTCCTATGCATAAATATTTTCTAAAATTTTGGATTGTATTTTGTTGTTTTCTTTTATCTTCCATCTTATCCAAATCATTTCCCCATGGCATTAAATCATCTTTAAAAATGTTTACAAAGGCTGCAGAACCATCATATGGATATCCCATCATTCAGTTCAACCCTGTAATGTTGAAAATCTAGTTTTCTTCTTTCAGTCATATATGATGCTGGCATGAACATCCCTTTCCTTAATCTTTGTCTACTTCTAATTATTTTCCCTGTATGATTCTTGGAAGTAGAGTTAAGGTTGATAATTTTTAGAAAAGCAGCAGTCAGCCCTACTACGCACAGTATTTGTTATTTGTGAGGTTTCTTTTTCCTCATTATGTTTTCTCTGGTGCTGAATAAGCTGTGAGCTATACCGATACGCTTTCCCACACTCACTACATTTATAGGGTTTCTCCTTAGTGTGAGTTCTCAAATGTAGAATAACTTGAGAAGTCTGCCTGAAGGTTTTCCCACATTCATTACATTTATAGGGTTTCTCTCCAGTGTGAACTCTCTGATGATCAACAAGGTTTCGATTAGAAGTAAAAGCCTTCCCACACTCATTACATTTGTAAGGTTTCTCTCTACGATGAAGTCTCTGGTGTTCATTAAGGGTCTTCCTTAAGATGAAAGCTTTTCCACACTCATCACATTCATAAGCCTTCTCCCCAGTGTGAATTCTCTGATGGTCCATAATCTTTGTATTTGAACCACATGTTTTCCCACATTCCTTACACTTGTAAACCTTCTTTCCTCTGTGCATTCGCTGATGTTGAGTAAGGTTTGAACTACGGCTAAAGGCTTTCCCACACTCAGTACAAGTGTAGGGCTTCTCTCCAGTGTGAACTCTGTGATGTGATATAAGGCCTGAACTCCGACTAAAGGCTTTCCCACACTCTTTACATTTGTAAGTTTTCTCCCCACTGTGGATTCCCTGGTGCCGAATAAGATGTGACTTTCCACTGAAAGATTTCCCGCATTCACTGCACGTATAGGGCTTCAGTCCAGTGTGGATTCTCCGATGAACAACAAGGTTAGAGCTATGGCTGAAGGCTTTTCCACACTCCTTACACTTATAGGGTTTCTCTCCTGTGTGGATTCGCTCATGTACCGTGAGGTTTGCACTCTGACTAAAGGCTTTCCCACACTCAGTACATACATACTGTCTCTTTTCAGCCTGAACTCTCTCGTTCGTTGCAGGGTCACAGCATTGACTGCTGTCTTTTTCAGATTCTTGGTCACTCTCTTCTGTGAGTATTTTATCGTCTTTAACTGTCTTATGTTTGAAATTTCTTGTCTTTCCCTTCATTTTCTCCTGCTTAGAACATACCAGTGTCCTCTCTAGTCTTCTTTTTCCCTTCAGAGGAGCCTTCTAAATTTTGACTTCCTGGGCAACGTCTCTGTGGAATTCTCTTGAAAGTATATATGATTCTGATTTTTCAGGAATGATGCTTTGGAATTAACACCTCCTCAGTCCCAGTTTCACCATCTGACAGGAGAAATAGAAATTGCACATGTCACCTATTCTCTGTACTAGAGGAAGGAGAACTATCCAAGGACAAGATGTGGAGACATATGGAAGGGTTAAATGTTCAAAGGCAGGGGAACTGATCAAAAAGATGAAAAAAAAAATGAAGTTAAACTCAGAGGCCAATGTAAAGGCTTTGGAAAGCCAGGGGCTGAGGGGAGCCCAACAGGTCCAGCATCAGAATAAGCAATGAATTGTATAAAATCCGGGTACTGGATCCCAGTCTATATCCTTGCATGTAAGCCCTATCTTGTTAAGTGGTAACACAATTCTTCCAATATCACATCATAGCCTAGTCAGTCACATCATAGCCTACTTTACAGGGGCCAGCCTATAGCTGGATCCAGTTTTATATGCAAGTTTACTCTGTCTGCTTTTCACCATGCTGTCATTCTGACAGACTGAGACTACTTACTGGGTGAATCTGAGAGGCTAAATTGGGAAAGAAGGTTAGTTAAAGCATGGCAGATTAAACTCTGACAGGATCTTGCATGGTATAAAGTATTTAAGGATGGCAAAAGCATCAGAGTAGGGACAGCATAACCAAGAGGTGCCAACACATGAAACCAAACATCAGCATAAGCAGGAATTTCCCAACTGGTTTAACATGAAACTCTGGACACACAGGTAACCAGAGCAGACCTTAGAAGGAGTTGGGCTGTAAAAGGAAACAAAAAGATAACTACATGATACTGACACATGACTAATTTTCCTTTTACTATGCTCCTTTATGGACTTATCCATATGTATATTGTCAGACAATTAAATATATGGTAGATATTATTTTGTATCCTATTTCTTGGAGTTCATTTCATTTATTTATTTTTTAGTTGATAAAAATGTAAATATATTTATGGCATACATATTTTGATAAATGTTTACACATGGAACAGGTAAATCAAGCTAATTAAAATATCTATTATCTCACATACTTATTATTTTTTCATAGTAAGAATATTTAATAATTCTATTGGCCATTTTCAAGTCAAATATGTTGATATTAACTATAATTACCATGTTATGCAAAAGATTTCCTCAACTTATTCCTCCTATCTAACAGAAATTTTGTGTCCTTTGACCAACAAACATCTCCCTAATTCCTGCCTCACTTATTTATTTACTTTTTTGAGACAAAGTCTTGCTCTGTCACCCAAGCTAGAGTGCAATGGTGCAATCTCAGCTCACTACAACCTCTGCCTCCCTGACTCAACCTCCTGAGTAACCTGGTGGCATCTGCCACCATGCCTGGCTAATTTTTGTATTTTTTAAGTAGAGATGGGTTTTGCCATGTTGGCCAGGCTCGTCTTGAACTTCTGACCTCAGGTGATGTGCCTGCCTTGGCCTCCCAAAGTTCTGGGATTACAGGTGTGAGCCACTGCGCCTGGCCTCCACTTAATTTTTTATGCATGCTTTTCCACATTGCTATTTAATCTTCATATAATTACTGAAGTTTTATAATTTACCTACCATTTTGCTAGTGTTAGATACTTCTGTTGTTCCTTGAGGTTAACTACTATCAATAATGCTATCATAATCTCTTTATATACACGAAATTTTCTTCCTATTAAAATATAATCTTAGGACCAAAGTTCCACAAATGAGTTAATTGGGTCAGAAGGAGTGAAACTATTGTGCAGTGTTTCTTGTTGCTATTCAAAAAATTTTGATGGGCTGAGCACAGTGGCACATGTTTGTAATCCCAGCACTTTGGAAGGCTGAGGTGGGAGAATCGCTTGAGCCCAAAAGTTTGAGACCAGCCAGGGTAAGACAGGGAGACTATATCTCTACAAAAATTTTAAAATTAGCTAGGCATGGTGGTGTGCACCTGTAGTCCCAGCTACTCAGGAGGCTGAAGTGGGAGGACTGCTTGAGCCCAGGAGGTCCAGGTTGCAGTAAGCCCTGATTATGCCGCTGCACTCCAGCCTGGGTGATAGAGCAAGACTTTGTCTTAAAAAAAAAAAAAAAAGTTTGACCAATTTTTGTCCCATAGCCTTCTGATAAATGGAACCACTTTCTGGAGAAGGGAGATAGCAAATCGTGGTACTTGAGACTAGGAAAAAGATAACTGCACATATTCAAGTTCACATCTCAGAAGTGTGGGTGGACACTGATTCCATACACAGGCACATGCACACAAACTCATGCCCAAGATATGAAGGGTAGGAAGAGACAATGGTGACGGAGGGTGAATTCTTGGCAGGATCCTGGGCTCACTCATATCCAGCTGCTGCTACCTCTCCTAATCATATAGGATGAAGCAGGTGGAAAAAACAGTGCAAAGCCAGGCGACTGCAGTGCAGAGCAGGAGTGCAAGTGAACTCACCTCCAGAGTTCTGTGAGAAAGTGATAGTTTTTTTCTGAATTTCTTTTCAGTTTCTAATCTTCTCTGAAACTTCTCTTTTATTCATATATTTCTTAAACTCATAACTAATGAGCACTTTATTCTGTATATATCCCTGTTATGGGTCTAATACAGGGAAAATTTAAAGAAGCATTGTTATGGACTGAATGTTTGTGTCACCCTAACATTTGCATGTTAAAGCTCTAACCCCCAATGTGACTGTATTTGGAGATGGGGCCTCTAAGGAGATAATTAAGGTTAAATAGGTCATGATGATGGGCCCTGATCCAAAAGAATTAGTGTCCTTATAAAAAGAGACACAAGAAAGCTCTCTCAAATGTTTTCCCTCTCTCCACACACATACACACAAAGGCCATGAGAATACATAGCAAAAAGATGGCTAGCTCCAAGCCAGGATGAGAGCCCCCTACCAGAAACTGAAATGGCCAGGCACATGGATCTCAGACTTCTAGGCTCCAGAACCGTGAGAAAATAAGTTTCTGATGTTTGAGCCACTCAGTTTATGGCATTTTGTTATGGTAACCCAAGCAGACTAATAAAGCATGAAATTTATACTTCCCTATAAAGAGCTTACAATAGAGTAGTATGACAAAAAAGTAAGAGAGCAAATTCAAATTTACGGTTTACCCAAGCAGGAGATGAAGGGGACTAGGGGACGGAGGGAGCAATTACCAGGGTATGGAATGATGGAGAAAAGCATTTTTTTTTCAGTATCTCCAGTAATGGCTATAAGCAAGAGAAAAGCATTTTAAAAAGGCAGAATTTTGGCTGAGCCCTGGATAACAAACAGTGTTTTCTAAAAAAGAGGAAAAAAAGGCACAGGGTTGGTATACTGTACATGAAAATAAATAGGAGATCATAATATTACATAAGCTTCAAGTAGGCAGGGATTTTCGTCCATCCTGCTTACCCTATATTCCTAATACTACAACAGTCCCAGGCACATGGTAAACACTCAATGTTTTTTGTTGTTGAATGAGCAAATGAAGAAAGAATCAAGCTGCCTCAAGTGATTCCAACCAGAATACTGAAATTACAAGATGAAAAATATGAATACAAACTGATGGTCAAAGGGAAACCATTTCTAAAGAGAAGGGTGAAATCTATCCTTAATTTTCTTTCTCCATTCTATATTCTTTTTTCTACCTTGCTATTCTCCACTCTTGTTATTTTCCCTCTTTTTCTCACTTAACAATATAGTTTTTCAAGCATTGTCATGTACTTCCCCTAGGTCCTCCCCCACCACTTCCCAGAACATGCATGTTTCTCTCAGCTTAATGAAATGGAAAACAGAGGAGAGGGGCAGCTGGGATAACCCATGGGGAGTAAATTGAGGGAAACAGAAAGTAAAGAATCCAAGAGATGTCAAGTGGGGCAATCATATATCCTGGTTTTCCCAGCATCGTGCTAGTTTAAGCCTACTATCTCAGCATCACATTTAATAGTGGCCCCCTTAACTCACAAAAGTATCCCAGTTTAGACAATAAATTTTGCTTTACCATACCCAAAAGTGAAATGAGGAAAAGAACTCTTTAGGAATATTAGCCAGATAGATTAGAGGAGGTTAAAAAGAAAAGAGGAAGGGAAATGAATTAGGATACAACACTAGGAATGCAGTACGGATGAACACTGGAGGGCCTGGCATGTTGTAGGTACCCAGTAAATGTTTGTTGAATGAATGAACAAATAAATAAGATAGCAAGACCCTAATCCAAGATGAGAGAACAGAGAACGATGAAGTCTTGCTATTTTTAGGAATGCATCCACATGTATAATGCACACATCCATATATCCTTTGAAAACAGAGGATGGACTGAAGGAAACAATTCAAGGTCATCAGATCCAAGTATGAATACCAAGTGTGGTAGTGACACTAAGCAAGAGGGAGACAGGCAAAAACATTTTAGACAAGGGGAAGAAGAATGTATCACAAAGGCAAATTTAAGAATGATAAAACAGAAAGGATAGAGGGAATCATGAAAATAAGCTTGCTGAGGGCCGGGCACAGTGGCTTACTTCTTTAATCACAGCACTTTGGTAGGCCGAGGTGGGAGGACTGCCTGAGCCCACATGTTTGATCAGCCTGGGTAACAAATGTTTAAAAAGTGAGCCAGGTGTGGTGGCACATGCCTGTGGCCCCAGCTGCTTGGGAGGGTGAGGGAGGTTGAGGCTGCAGAGAGCCATGATCATGCTACCACACTGCAGCCTGAGAGACGAACTTGTCTCAAAATAAAGAAATAAATTTTAAAAATAAAAAAACACATAAGCTTACTGAGAAAGGGATTTGGGTTAGAGGAGTGATATCATTTAGATGTTCCCTCCAAATCTCAAGATGAAATGTAATCTTCAATGTTGGAGGTGGGCCTGTTGGGAGGTGACTGGATCATGGGGGTGGATTTCTCATGAATGGCTTATTGTGACACCACCCTCTTGGTTCTGTCCTTGTGACAGTGAATGAGTTCTCAGGAGATCATGTTGTTTAAAAGTGTGTAATATCTCCTCTCTTGCTCTCGTTCCTGCTCTCACCATGTTCTGCCTCCTCCCACTTCATCTTCTACCATAAATACAAGCTTCCTGAGGCCTCCCCAGAAACTGAACAGATGCTGGCACCATGCTTCCAGTACAACCTACAGAACCATGAGCCAATTTAAACTCTCTACAGTTTACCCAGTTGCAGGCATTTCTGTATAGCAACACAAGAATGGCCTAACACAAAAGGGCAGGTAGGGAGAAAGGGAAATGCACAGCGATGCACTGTGAAAAAGCCCAGGGTGGTGACAGAGGAGCTGAGGAGGAAGCAGGACCAGAAAGGAGATCAAAGAGGGCCAAATGAGGAGAATTTGATCAAAAAGAAACCTATTTGCTGCCCTCTACCTGATTGGATGGCAAATTCCCTCAGAAATCCTGTTAGAATTCCCAGGTTCTAAGGAAGTAGGGTCTTGGCTGGAGAAGTTTGGTGAGAAACATGGGGCCATGGGCCAGCAAGACACTAAGGGAATCTAGGAAACTGTACACAAAAGCAAAATCTCAGGCAGCCAGTGAATACATGAGGACCAATAAGGCCTTGCAGATCTCTAAGTCACAAATCTCTGAGACTGGAAGGTATGTGTTCTATTTCTAGGACCACCATCCATTTCAGGCTGTGAAAAATCCACGAAGTGTAGAGTCTTATTCCGAGAGAGAGGGAGGAGGAGGGAGAGAGAAGGAGAGGAGAAGGGGTGGGGAGGGGGGGAGGAAAGGCAGGCTTTACTCGGAGGCTGTCTTCCTTTAATTCACTAGCATCACTTGCCTGTGCCTCTGAGCAATGGTTACATGGTCCTTGGTTATTGATTAGGTGCAGTGGAGTAAGGAATAAGAGGAAATACCTGAAAATAAATTCAAGGGATAGATAAGTGAAATGTAAACATTGAAAGAAAACAAAGAATTAGAAGAAAATATCAAGGGACTACTTGATCTCAGGGAAAGGTCTAAGCCTCAAGTATAAAACAAAGGCTAACACCATATGAAAAAGCTCATATATCTGACAAAAATTTCTTTATTTCCAAAAACACCACAACAAATCTATAATATAAAGTTTGCCTTATACTAGAATTGCTTGAGTGTATGTCTGTGTCCCTCTTCACATGTATGCATTAAGCTCTACGCCCTCGGAGAGCGGAGCCCATGAGATTTGCCTGTGGATACCACACAGTGTCTGATGCAAAGAGGGCTCAGTCGGTGTTGTTTGATTTGAAATGGTAAATTAATAAGTTTAAGATTCTATCTAATACCTGGAGTGCACATACGGATGCTGAGAGCCAAATCCTCACATCATTACCACCATCCCTTCTCTACATGTTTCTCCTTTTTGTGCTTCATATTGTCTGGGAAACACCATAATGGTGAATTTGCATTGTTGGCAATTCTATCTCAACAGAGCCACCCCAGGGACTAAATTCCCTAAGAGACTGACCTGATCCCACTATTCAGAGACTCTCAGTATGTTAGAGTTGGAAAAAACCTCCCAGTCTTCCCAGTCTTATATCCAAATGTACAGATGGAAACTTTGGAACTTAGAGGAGAGCTGGAACTCAAATCCAAGTCCCATGACACCCAATTTTGAGTTCTATTACGTCACTCTTATTCCCATCTCAAACAAAGCTCTACTCCTCAAGGTCCAGAGGCCCCCTGCCCACTTCAGTGCTTTTCTCCTATTTGATAAATAACCACTGAGAAAAGCACCCTTTAAACCCTGGTGCTCACAAGCAGGATTCCTGTGCCCAGATTAACTTCACAATCTAGGCCTCACCTGTCCAGGAGAGAACGGAGTGACTCACCCATATTCCTGTGCACAGCAGCCACAATCCAAAGGATCTGCCCAGCACAGCTCTTGCCTGATCTCCTCCTTGGGTTCAGTGAAGAAGTTCCTAAGAGGGTCTGGAGTCACTGTAAACAGATATAAATGACTGAGTTCTCTGAGACCTGAATTCCAAGTGGACACTCAGGGCAGTGTTCCATCTTTGGGTAGCTTCCTTTCCTATAGAACTGTGGGCAATAAGAAGGATCATTTCCAGTGTAAAGATGAGGGAATGAAGCTCCCAGGCACTGAACGACTTGCCTAAGCTCCTATAGCTAGTGAGTGATGAAGAGCCTTCTGTGTCTACAGGGAATCCTAATTCCATCACACCACAGCCTCCCCTTTTCATCCACTCCATTGATATCTAAAAGCTTCCATATTCTCCTCTAGCTGCAAAATGCAATGCAGTGGAGAACTGCTTTGCAATCCAGCATTCCACAGAAAGTCTGCACAAGGGGGGATGAGAGGGAAAACTTTGCTGAGTCAAGTGTCTTCAGGGAGACAGAAAGAAATAAAACTTTAAAGGACCACTAGAAAAAGAATGTTTCTTTTTCTGTTTACCCATTTCTTAGGATTAATAAGCCTCAAATATGTTTTGTGTTTCCCGCTCCAGATCCCCAGGCTCTGCTTCTAACCCTTCAAGCTTGTTCCATTTCTCCTCCACCAGAATTTAGTTCTGCCCTGTACACAACCGTAACCCCAGGACCTAGCACACTACTGGGTTGGTGTTCAATAAATATTTGTTGAACGAATGAATCAGTAACCTTGGGCGAGACTCCGCCCTCCTCTCTGGGCCCCAGGTTCCTCACTGGTAGGGGGAGGGATACTGGACTGGTGATCTGAGTCACACACCCAGGGGCTGTGGAGTCCGCTGAGAGCCTGGGCGGGACCCGACCGCTATTACCCCACGGCCCGCTGCCTAGGAGTGGGGACGACCCAGTGCTGTCACTACGACCCGCCTGGTCCGAGCGAGCAGCTACGAGGAGTCAGAGACCAGATCCAAGACAAAGGGGCAGCAATAACGAGAGAAGGGGGAGGCCCGCAACGACCCCTTGGCTGCCGCGCCATCTCAGTAGCGGGCAGCCGCAGAGGAGCCCTGGCCCCCTGGCCTGCGTCTCCCACACGCTCCCAGAACCCGGCCCAACCCCTCACGCCAGGCTGTGGAGCACCCCTCACCGAAAGCGCCAGACCCACATCCTGAACAAAGCGCAGAAGGAACTGCGTCAGCGACTCCCAGCTAACTCCCACCTGCCCCTCCGGCCCTTCTAGGCTGCGTGAGGTTTTCACATCTCTGTGCCCGCGGGCTGGAGTCCCCTCGCCCCTCGGAAGCCCAGCGAGGTCCGCCAGCGCTCTGGCCCCGCCTCCCTCCCGGGCTTTGCCCTATCATTGGATGGGAGGGCTTGGCGAGTTCAGCCAATGTGAGGAGGGCGCTGGAAGGGGTGGAAGGTGGGCGGGGGGCTTGGTTAGGGCGGAAAGAGACCCAGCCTCTGGATGGCCAGGCTGTGAGCCTCAGGCTGAGACTCCCTGAAGTTACACCCCCAGGTCCGGTTGCTGAGCAGAGAGATCATCTTTCCTTCCACAGATCTGCGTCATTCAGCCTCAAAGCCAGGATCAGCTATGGTTTATTAGCAGCATATGAAGAGACGTTTTGGGTGCCTACTATGTCACTCACTGTTCCAGGCCCTGCCAATACAGTAGTGAAGAAAATGAACTGTCTGCCCCATCGGGTTTACATTCAAGTCAAGGGAGACAATGATAAATAAATATGCAGAACGTAGTAGTAAAGGGAGAGAGGGAGATGGTGGTGGGATTATTTTCTAGATGACAGGGAGGGCAGAGACAGGAAGTGGGCAATTGAACTATGTGGCTATCTGGGGGAAGAGTATTCCCATAGGTAGCAAAGGAGCAAAATTCTTTAATCAGGAGTGGGGTGGAGAGGGTGCACATTGAGGACCTTGTAGACTGTGGTAAGGGCTTTGGATTTGCTCTAACAGTTGGGGGGCTTGGGGACAGAGGAATGACATGATCTAATTTTTTTTCCCTTGCAACATATTCAAAGACTTGTTAGCTATGAGACATGAAAGAAGCCAAGAAACCTGTTCCTATAAATTCTGTGAATTCTTTGCTGTCCGTCCTTAGCCATTCTAATACAAATCTTGCATGAGTTTTGCTCTGTGACTTACATTTTTAGTTTGCATTGGCTGTCTTTTTGAGAACGGTCTGAAGGTGGGTAAGAGGAGAAGCAGAGAGATTAAGAGGCCATTACAATATTCCAGATGAGGAATGATAGTGGCTTGGACAGGATTAGAAGTGATGGAGGTAGTGAGAAATGGTTCTGCATATATTTTGAAGGTATGGCCTGCATGATTTACTGAATGGAATGTTGGTTACTGGTGACTCCATGGTTATTGATCTGAGCAACTAGCATAGGATGGTCTTTTAGAAATGGAGTGGCTTGAAAGGAACAGGTTTAGGGAGAGGGATTAATAGTTTTGTTTTGGATCTGTTAAGTTAAAGATGTCAATTAGACATCAAAGAGGAAATGCCAAACAGGCAGTTGGAATAGGAGTCTAGAGTTCTGGAATTCAGCTAAAGATGTAAATTTGAAAGTTTTCAGAACAGGATGAGACAATCTAGGGAATAATCTATCTAAGAAGGAGTCTGAGAATCAAGCTTTTGAAGTACTTCATCAATTGACAAATACTCAATATTTAATATTGTAGAATACTTAAATTATACCAGGAGCTTTCCTCTCCATTGGCTCATGTAGGTGGCACAACTCTGCTACATTTTATAGAGATTGAAAAAGAGATTTCGATGTAAGTCCTCCGCAAGTTGACACCCTCAGTTGATGTAGGACGTAGAACTCAGGACACTCTGTTGAAGAGCACAAGACTATTGCCACTACATCAGGAAACACTTAAGAATATTCATGTACATTAGTGCAGCTGTGATCTTCAACTTACTTAGTCAAGCCTTTCACCTACACTTTCATTTGGGTGGGTGGGGTCATTCATTCTGACCCACATCTGGTCCCAGGCAGAAATGATTGCTCCTTAATATTCTAGTCCAGTCATTCTCAAATTTTAGAGAACATAAGAATCATTTGAATGCATGTTAAAAGTAGATTCTAGCCTGCCTTTATCCAGCTTCTGTTGCCCTTATCCACAAGCATACTTTTTCCTACAAAAATCTATTCATTCAGTCAAGTATGATGTCACTGCTCAGAAATCAGGGTGTTTTTTTTGTGTCACAATTGCCTAAATACTCAGCAATTTCAATCTTTATTATGACATCTATCTGCCAAAGAAATTCTAACTCATTTGGGTAAATGAAATCAACATCTAGTTGGTCAGGTCATTTTAAGTTTGTGGACTGGGCCATCTGACAGGGAAAAAACATTGTAATTTTAGTCAGTTGACAATTCTTAACCAGGTATCATTTCATGAATATCCATAGGCCAGAAAGGTGGGGCATCATACATTGCTCTCCTATTGTGTTTTCACGTAAAGCACTCATGCCTTAAAAGGGAGTCCGCATCTCACTCTACTTGGCATTAACCTGGGTAAAGAGACCCTGTGCATATATTAGTGGAGGACTGTTGTGGTTTGGTGAAAAATAAATCTAAAGTGTTCTACCCTGTATCAAGTACTTCCGCCACTAGGTACTTCTGGAGCCAGTTGTAATCATAGCACCTTCCCTGTACCCAGCTGTGGCAAGTTCTACTGGTCCCCATCAGGGGAGAACATGACCTGATGTTAGGGATAGGGGATTTACTTTCAATTTTTTTTTTTAATAGTGCCATGTGGTTATTCACAATTGACAAATTCATACTCTGTCCCTAACCCCTAGAGGTTTTCAGGAATGCATGTCAACACCTTGACAGAAACTGTCTCCCAATGTGGGACAATACTCAATAACTTGTTAACATCCACCATCTCTTGATCTTTCCTACTGGATTTAGCAGCTGAATGACCAGGCTGGAGTTTATGAAGAGAGTGTGGCTGTGGAATATTTTCTTTGAATGTTTAAGAGATAAGTGAATAAGTATGCCACTCCTAGCACCTTTACCATGTTTGACCACCTAAACTGTCTCCTGGGTTTGAATTGTTTGACTAAAAAAATATTAAATTGGAAGTTCTATAACGCTGTTTACTGCTACCTTTTTTTGTGGATTCCCTCATGTACCAGAAACTATGTGTTGTATAACAGAAAATTTTTTTACTTCAGGAATATTTTTCAGAAATATGTGTAAAATATAGAAGCTCATGACTCCTTGACCTCCAAAAACCAAAAAGCTCTCTAACCCATGTAATTTATCTGACGTCAAACAAAGTCTCTGGTGTATGATGTTTGCTACAACTGAATGGTTTTTCACATATCGTAAGAATAAGTTGCTAGGGCGGGGCATGGTGGCTCACACCTGTAATCCCAGCACTTTGGGAGGCCAAAGGAGGATTGCTTGAGGCCAGGGGTTCAAGTCTATTCTAGGTAACATAGTAAGACCCCTGTCTCTATAAAAAAAATTTAAAGTTAGCCAGGTGTGGTGACATGTGCCTGTAGTCCTAACTACTCAGGAGGCTGGGGTGCAAAGAGCCCTTGAACCTAGGAAGTTGAGGTTGCAGTAAGCCATGATCACACCACGGCACTCCAGTCTAAGTGACAGAGTGAGACCTGTCACTTAAAAAAAAAGATTTTGTTTCCAATGTGGAGTAATGACTTGTTACTGAAGGGTTTTCCACATTCATTTCTTTCACAACCAAGCTATTTCCAATGAGGCAGAGAACTTGGAAGGAGGCTCCGCTGGATAACTAGCCTGGAGGCTGAGCCAAAAAGAAAGCTAGATTTAAAAGCTGGCCCTGAGTGAAGAATTTTCAACCAGCTCAGAAAAATGTGAAGCTGCTTCTCTACTGCTGAAGTACATAGTTATATAAATTTACAACTAACCTTCTAGCTTCAGATCTAAAGGGACAGTTTTAACAGCACCTACTTGGAATATAAAGGGATACAAGGAAAATCCATTTTCCCTATTTATGGACAAATTAAGGACTGGAAAGCCCTCATCATTTACTAATGAGGAAAATAACAAATGTATTTGAAGGCAATGCAAAGCCTCAGCAACTTGAGGCAGTAAAAGAACATATGAAAAAAAATTCAAGAAAAATGAAATTTAAAAAAGGGAAACAAAATAAACTACCTTTGGTAATCCTGAAACGAAAAAAAAAAATGGAAAGGAAACCAAAATGTAAAACATTATACAGTTGGCCCTCTGTATTCATGGGTTCTGCATCCACATATTCCAAGGATATGGAGGGCTGAGTGTAAGGGAGCATCTGAGGGCTTTGGTATCTGAGGAGGGGCATCCTGGAACCAATTCCCTGTGGATACTGAGAAATGGCTATATATGGAAAAGGAGGTCTAACTACATATACAAAACAGAGGAAGATAATCTTACAGGATACTAAGTATAACTTTATGCCAATGTTTGACAGAATAGTAAATATGACTTCCAGATACATATTAGAAAAATTTACACAGAAGTAGAAACCCTTTAGAACATAACCATTGAAAAAAACTGAAAGGATGCTAAAATAAGTACCTAAACCCTGCCACATCCAAATACCAGGAAAAAATTTATCTATCTATCTATCTAAATGTGTCATTTCCAGCTAGCCTTCAAGGAATAACTGCTATATTATACACTCTTCCAGAGTAATAAAAGAAAAAAAATTCCAAATTCATTTTGCACAGCCAGCAAAACTTGGCACACTGAATCTACTTCTGAACTTAAAAAAAAAATAGATTTATCCCAGGAATACAAGAAAATTTCAATTTTTTGGGAACTTTTTGATTTTTTATAACTTGATAGAACTTAGCAACCATTCCTAAAAAAACTTTTAATATTTACTATAGTGTATAATATGTGTCAAGCACTGTTTTAAGTAGCGCATATTGACTAATTTAATCCTTGCAACCCTATGAAATAGCTCCACTTTATAGAGGGAAGAGCTGAGACACAAGAAAGCTAGGTGATTTTCCCACAGTCATACACCTAACAAAGTGGTGGACATGCAGACTTTTTTAAAAGACATGGTCTCACTCTATTGCCTAGACTGGATTGCAGTGGTGTGATGATAACTCACTGGAGCCACAACCTCCAGGCTTAGGCAATCCTCCTTCCTCAGTCTCCTGAGTAGCTAGGACTAAAGGCATGCACCAATACACCCCACTAATATTTTATTCATTTATTTAGGGACAAGGTCTTGACATGTTGCCTAGGCTGGTCTTA
Source organism: Cebus imitator (assembly GCF_001604975.1). Classification (NCBI taxonomy): domain Eukaryota; kingdom Metazoa; phylum Chordata; class Mammalia; order Primates; family Cebidae; genus Cebus; species Cebus imitator. The sequence goes on from NW_016107315.1 coordinate 9,463,180, forward strand.
AACTCCTAAACTGAAAAAGTGATCCTCCTCCTTTCACCTCCCAAAGCACTGGGATTATAGGTGTGACCCACCACATCTGACTGGACCCAGAATTTCTGGGAACAAAACATGTGCTTTTTTTGTTGTTGTTGTTATTTTTTTAGATGAAGTCTCACTCTTTTCCCCCAGGCTGGAGTGCAATGGTGCAATCTTGGCTCACAGTAGTCTCCCCCTCCCAGGTTCAAGCAATTCTCCTGCCTCAGCCTCCCAAGTAGCTGGGATTACAGGTGCTCGCCACCGCACCCAGTCAGTTTTTGTATTTTTAGTAGAGATGGGATTTTGCCATGTTGGCCAAGCTGGTCTCGATCTCCTGACCTCAAGTAATCCACCCGCAGCCTCCTTAAGTGCTGGGATTACAGGCATGTGCCACCATGCCCAGCCCAAATCTGTGCTCTTAACCACTATATTACCCTGCTTCTTCTAGAAATAAGATTAGAAGGAAACGGCCTAAATGCAACAGAATATTTATTGGTATCCAACAATGAATGCAAATGAAAATGTGAAATACTAAAAACATCCCTTCTGAGATTTAAGATATAGATGACCCTCTTATCCATACTACTGAACATTTTTGGAAGTTCTTGCTAAGGTACAACATAAGTGACATAAGATTGAAAATAAGGCTGGCTCATGTGTAATCTCAGCACTACTGTAGACCAAGACAGGGGGATCACTTGAGCCCAGGAGTTCAAGACCAGCCTTGGCAACATGGTGAAAACCCATTTCTACAAAAAATACAAAAAATTAGCTGGGCATGGTGGCATGTGTCTATAGTCCTGGCTACTTAGGAGGCTGAAGTGGGAGTATCACCTGAGCCTGGAAAGTTGAGGCTGCAGTGAGCTGTGGTCACATCACTGTACTCCAGCCTGGGCAAGAAATTGAGACCCTGTCTCCCAGAAAAAAAAAGAAAATTAAAACCTAAAGGAGCCATTAATTTATTATATACCTAGAAAATGAAACTGAAAAACAATTAAAACTAAAAATAATTCAGCAACATAACAATTTGGATTTTAATTTTTTTTTTAAGTTTATACTAGCAATAACCAATAGAATTTGAGGTATGGCTTTCAAATGCAGCCAATTTTCCTCTATCCAAAAGCCTGAGGCTTTCAAGGATGTCAAGGGAGTCATGTTTAATGAAAACTACACCAGACTGGTGTAGTATTCCCCACATTTACTCTTTTTTCCCTACTATTCCCACCTTAGTTATGAAGAGTGCAGGTTCCCAACATCTAGAGGGTTAGTGTGGTAGGCGATGAGCAGAGAAGAACCAGAAGGTAAAACTGCAGCACCTAACGGGCAGGATCTTTATATTGAAGACTTAACCAGAAACATCCAACTCAGGGTGGAGAGCTGGACCCATGTGCTCATATAGGGTTGGGCTTCTCCATGGGATCTGGGAGTTTCCAAATTAAAACAATGAAAAGTCTCATTGGCATATCTTCCAAAAGGAAAACAGAAACACATACCAAATATATAGTTGAAAACAAATTTAAAATATATATTCATCAGTGGCAAATTTTCAGTTGTGTCCTGAGTTCAATAATGTTTTCTGGACTCCTATTATTCTTTCTAAACTTGTCTGAGATGTCTCCCTTAGAATCACATCTAATCTTATTTTCTTATGCCTCAATTCCACCCTTTCTTCTATGTCAAGACATACACTACACCTCACAAAATCTCCCCTCCAGATTACATAACTGACATGGCTCCTCTAGCCTCCTCCACTACTCGGTCACATTGCAAATGCTGTCAACCTATTAAGATAAGTTTAGGGGATGGAAAAAGAACTGGTGAACACCAGAGGCAAAGGTTCCCTAGATCTGGGCCATATTGCAAGGGTGGAAGGGAAAAGTTGTTAAAGCTCACGGACTGACCTGTGATGGCAAAAGGAGAGAAAATCTGCTGAGATTTATTTTCTTATGTCTTTGGGGAATAAAAGATGGTTCAGAAGACAATTATAATAATTAAAAGTACAGCTCTTATCTTTAAATTAAGATGGCAGTTGTAGGTAGATAGTACTAATTAATAAGGAAAACAGATTACTGTGACTCTATTGTCTTGCCACAAGCCTCACCATAGTGAATTCCAAACATCAGGGAATGCTGCCAGCTGGATTTTCAATCATCTGTACCACTGCTATGAAAGTCAACTCTTCTGTGCAGTAAATTTTGACACAGTTCTTAATCTGTTAATTTAGGAAGCAGAGTACAGTCAGCAAGTTCAGAACTAGAATTAGCATGGAGGGCAAAGTCCATATCAGTGGGATATGACTGCCCAACTAAATACCTAGATACACACACATTCACAAAAACACACACACACACACACACGTCTTTTTCACAGACATACAAATATACACACACACACACACACAAACACACATGCACAAAACTATTTGCATTTTGAGGCTAAAGTAACAGTAGTAAGGCTTCCAGGAGTACATGCAAAAGATATGAATGAGATCTCTGTATATGACATTCTATGATGAGATGGACTTCCATCTTTCAAAGCATTTAGTCCTGGCCGGCGTGGTGGCTCATGCCTGTAATCCCAGCGCTTTGGGAGGCCAAAAAGGCAGGATCATGAGGTCAAGAGATCAAGACCATCCTGGCCAAAATGGTGAAACCCTGTCTTTACTAAAAATACAAAAATTAGCTGGGCGTGGTGGTGCACACCTGTAGTACCAGCTACTTGGGAGGCTGAGGCAAGAGAATCACCTGAACCCGGGAGGTGGAGGTTGCAGTGAGCCGAGATTATACCCCTACACTCCAGCCTGGGCAACACAGCGAGACTCCATCTCAAAAACAAACAAAAAAAGAGGCATCTAGTCAGCTGGGAAGGGGAGAAAGATTGTGCATACTTTAAGGATAATTCAATATGAGAGTTGAGATTTTAAAAATTATTTATTTAACAACTGAGTGTACAAAATACTATCTATATTGGAAAGAAATACATACCTGACCTCAAAGAGCCTATAACAAGTTATTATAAAAGTATACAGACACACAAAATTTACAAGGCAATTTAACAACAGTTACATATTGTAGCACCAGTAAATTCAAAGCATTGAGGTCAAATCAAGAGAAGTTGAAGAAAAATAAAGAAGCATTTGAAGAAGAAAGTATTTAAGAGATGAGATGGATTTCAAAAATTGTGAGAGACAAAGATTTGCAAACAGAAGAAAACGTTTCCTAGATAAGGAATGAAAGCAATGAAAAGCTATAGATTAAAGTTTAAAGAGTAGATGGGGAGGGCCACAGCCAAGAGGCAGGAAAGCATGAATCAGCCTTACTGAATGGCTTTGTATAAATGGTGAAATGGAGGAGGTAGGATAGAATACAGAAGATATTACCTCTGTCTTTGAAAAGCACGGAGTCTGATTTTAAGATGCATAACTAAGAAATGAAATAGATTTTAAAATAGTTAAAATTTAAAAATAAAGAAAAAAAAAGGAAACCTACAATTAAATGACATGTGTAGTCCTTATCTTCCTAAGAGTGGGTAAGAACTGGAATAAGTTACTCCTACTCTCCTACCTTAGTGATCCAAGGATAAGCAAGTAGGGAGTCACTGTGACTAGTGGCTCCGGGAAACCAATGTGAGCATGCTTCTTATAAAGAAAGCTTAATTCTAAGGTCCTTGCTCTCTGTCTCAGAGAACCATACCTTAAGAAACTGACCAACCCAGACCTGAGGGCCTCTCTCCAGTATGAGTTCGCTGGTGATGATTAAAAGTGGAACGCTGACTAAAGGCCTTCCCACACTCACTACATTCATAAGGTTTCTCTCCAGTGTGCACTCTCTGGTGCACAATAAGCTGTGAGCTGTCACTAAAAGCTTTCCCACAATCATTGCATTTATAAGGTTTTTCCCCAGTATGGGTTCTCTGATGTACCATAAGGCTGGAGCTATAACTGAATACCTTCCCACACTCATTACATTCATAAGGTTTCTCACCAGTGTGAATTCTCTGGTGTATAATAAGGTGTGAGTTTTGATTGAAGGATTTTCCACACTCATTGCATTTATAGGGCTTTTCACCGGTGTGAAGTCTCTGGTGCCGAATAAGACATTTACTCAGACCGAATGCCTTACCACACTCACTACATTCAAAAGGCTTTTCTCCAGTATGAATTCGCTCATGCTCAACAAGTTGAGAGTTCTGATTGAAGGCTTTCCCACATTCACTACATTTGTATGGCTTTTCCCCAGTGTGGAGGCTCTGATGTCGAATAAGACATTTACTCCGACTGAAGGCTTTGCCACATTCACTACACTCATAAGGCTTCTCTCCAGTGTGGATTCTCTGATGGTCAATGAGATTTCTATTGGAACAGAACACTCTCCCACACTCATTACATTTGTAAGGTTTCTTACCAGTGTGCAGAACCTGATGTCGAACAAGACTTTTACTTCGAATGAATGCCTCTCCACACTCATTGCATTCATAAGGTTTCTCCCCAGTATGGATTCTCTGGTGGTCAATGAGTCGGGAACTCTGTGTAAAGGCTTTTGCACATTCATTACATTTATAGGGTTTCTCCCCATTATGGAGTCTCTGGTGTTGAACAAGATGGGAGCTGTGCCTATAGGCCTTTCCACACTCGCTGCATTCATAGGGTTTTTCCCCCGTGTGGGTTCTGAGATGAACAATGAGCTGAGAGGTTTGCCTGAAGGTCTTCCCACACTCATTACACTCATAGGGTTTCTCTCCAGTGTGGATTCTCTGATGGCCAATAAGGTGAGAGCTCCGATTAAAAGCTTTGCCACATTCATCACATTGATAGGATTTCTGTCCCTTTAAAATTTCTTCATTTTCAGCAGGACTGGAGGACAGACGTGGATGTTCCCCAACTTCCTTATATTTGTTGAATCTGTTCTTTGAGAATTTTTTCTTATCCTCATCTGTTATTTCCAAGAAATCATTTTCTAGTCTGCTCCCTTCTTCATCTGAGGTTTGTCCTTCTAACTCCTTGAAAGTATCTCCACAAACATCTCCAGTCTCTGTTCCCCCA